>NC_140955.1:12506666-13238333 GCF_014529385.1 Adiantum capillus-veneris
TATAAGCCTATAAGTCAAGTTTGAACAAAATTTTCCCAGTATACACTCAAGTTCTCGGCAATTAGTACAAATTCCAGTTTTTACCAAGGTTTTGGTCAGTTTGGCGATCCAAATTCTATGGGCCTTTACAAAAGATGTTTGTACACATGCATAGAGTCTCTGGTATCAAACTTGATCACTTTTGAGCTGAAAGTAAATAATCACGATTATTTACTTTTAGCCTAAAATGAGCACCTTTTTCAACTTTTTTAGTGGACAGTCTTTTTATGATCTAGTTGAAGCCTTTAAGTCAAGTGAAAACTTAATTTGGCCTAAAATGTCAAGAAAAAGTAAATAATCTGAGTTTTTGCAAACTCTTGAAATTTTACCTCAAATACGTCTGTATGCTTACCCACTGTTTCATACAACTTTCAAAGCATAATCTCCAACCGGATTCAGTGGTTGACATCCTTTTGGTGCTATTTTTAGCCGTAGACTTGAAATTTTGCAACTTCACATAAACAACTCACAATTGATTCTTTTGGAGTGAGCAATGTTTTGAAATCCCACCTCAAATTCTACTTACCCTACTCCTAGATTCTACTGAGATGGGGTTGTGGAAAGTGTCCACAAACACTCATTTTCTTGTTTTTTATGGTTTTCTGAGCCTTGATCTTAAGACTTGTCTCGTCCATTAATCATTCTCAAAATCCTAATCTAATCCTACAGCTTTACAATCTTGAAAGGTACTTAGCAAGTACAACCTACTTCCAAGCTACCTCTACACAGCAAACAACGACAATCTTAAGCTATGCGGTTTTAAACAGAAGGTTTTGGCTCTAGGTGATCCTCGAAGAAGTTAAAGGACAATTACATAGGACGCTCGTGTTTTTCCCTAGTTTAGGTCTCTTCGATCCCCGGCAGCGGCACCAAATGTGGGACAGGTGTCTAACCTCACTCCTATGTTATTGCAGACATAGCGAGAACCATGAATATAATTGTCAATCCATGGGACAAAGCTGTCTCAACTAGTGCATAGAGGCTTCAAGAGGTTTTCAATCTCTTGGACAACATCAGACAACTCGCATCTAACTCAAGGTACACTCAAATGACAAAAATCACCAAAAGCTAGTGGCTAATCGGCAAACAAATCATAACCATTATAGAATCAAACGACATCCAAATCATAACCATTATAGAATCAAACGACATCCAAATGTTACGAAACTTCTAGGACATGTTTATAAGACCTAAGCACACATGCATATGGTCTTAAATCTCACTTTAGGTCAAGTGCAAAATTGTGATTATTAACAACAGTGAGTTTTTGACCTAGTCGTTTTTGATCCAGAATGCATCTAAATGCTTAGCAATGATGCCCCAATATGCCACCTATACTTATTTTATGATTTTGAAGCTTAAATTCCTACTTATGATGAAATTAGGCTGCGAGTCAGTGACGCCAAAATATACGAATTACCATGAAATGCTTACGTCAATGCGTAGATCTCTTACCTACGGTTGCAAAGCAATAGACAACACTGCAATGTGACAACCGCGAAGGGAGTAAGAAGTGAGAGAAGGAAAGAAGTGAGCGTCGTTAGCTCATGTTGTGTTTCTATTATCCAAAACTTATAAAATACTAACAAAAATTGGCTTTTATACCTTAGCCATGGTTTTTGTGGTCAAAACTAATAACCTGGGAGCTCTAACTAAAGATAGGTTGATAAATCTCGAAGCTTGTAGCACCAGCTCATCAATTACATTGTTTATCTGGAAAGTAGGAGTTACAAAATTCCTAATTCATCAAAATAATAAGTGTTTTTAAAACTCTGAAAAATGTTATCCTAGTTAGCTCGCTGCCAACACAGGTATAGGTATGTGAAATCCATTGGAAGATCTATCCGTGGTATTCAACACTATCCTTGGCTCTAATGCGGGGTCTTTGAGCTTTGGTCTGTGCTCATGATTGGAATCTAGCTCTTTTTGTTCTTGTTTTGGTGGGATTACTAGTGTAGGTGGGATAGGGATCACACCCTTAGGTTTTTCAATTTGTGGTTCTAGTAAAGCTTCGGCTTTTTGAATCAATTTCTTGCACATTTCAAGCCTATCCTTTTTTAGTTCGCATATGGATATGTCATCCATGTTTGTTCTTGGGCTTGGTTGTGTTTGAACTATGTTTCATAGGCTGTTAGTAGGGTGCTTAAATGCTCATTAATCTTTTTGACCAGCAGTGATCTTGCTAAGCTAGCACTTCTCGGTTTCTCATCTGTGGATGGTTCTTCTAGAGATTGAGTCGCCTCTGTAAGAGAAGGTGCAACCATTTTCTTATGTTGTCTTATCTTCTCTTCAACTTGGGTAAGCTTCTCAGATATGGATTTCTGCTCTCGTACCCTAAGTGCTTTCATCCTAGCATTTCTAGCTTTCCAGCTATTTTGTTTGCTCTTGGTTTTTTGACTAGGTGCATTCGTCTTTGGTTCACCCGTATCTAGACTCGCGTCCGTTTCCATATTATCTATCTCTGGGTTCTCAACAGCTTCCTTTTGAGCTTGGGCTCTCGTAACTACTTGAACTCATACAACATTTTCATTTTCCGAGCTACTGGGTAGCTGAACAATTCTTGAGACATTCGTTGTGATCTTGATGACTCGGTTTGGGGTTTTTATGGACAGTTGGGGATCAAGTGAATGACACCACCTTCAAGGCAATAGGCATTTACTTAAGTGATCTCCGTCTGAGGACATTGTTTGACCAAGTGGTTGCCACGGATTTTGTGTGACAATCTATCTTTGGTTGAGGAGCTTCTTCTTGCAATTCCTTTTGGCTCTAACCAGGATCTGACCTTGCTAAGCCTCTATTCAATGAACCACAATTTCCTTTTTTCCATCTTGTATCTTCTTTCGTCAGGTCAAAATGGAAGAGGTGGAGGTTGTACTGGCCTCAACATTCCATGTGTTTCTCTCATCTTCTGTCGCTTTGAAGGGCAGTACCCACTTCGATTGTTATAACACATTGTAGCTGGTACTAGCACTTTTCTATTAGATGTTTCTATCATCGATCTGTATCTCATGTCTACAGGCATTCCAACACCTAGCAGTGGAGGTTTTTGTCCTAAGGCATGCTATGGTCCTGGCGCATTCTCCATATCATATCTAGGTGGAGGAGGTGCTACTAGAACAAGTTGTACATACCTCTCCCAAGAAGATTCCATGCCATAGTAACGCAAATTTTGTCCATTTTCTCTCAAATTTTCACCATATAGGTTCTTGGAGGTTAGATTTAACTAGAGGAGAAAGTCTTTGATCTAATCCTTCTATAAGCTTCATTTGCTCACTCGATACCTTTGGCTTTGATGTAGGTTGGGTTCTTGGTGAATCACTCCTCTGAGAAGGTGTGTCACTCTCAATATCATATCTTCTCAAGGTTCTGTTCTGATTTGGATAGAAGTAAGTTATAGGGGGTGGTGATGGTACATATGGTCTTGTTGTGACCTTAATTCCACCTCTATAGAATTCATGTTCTATGGTTGCATCTGGGTATAGCCATGGTCGATTAGGAAGATTCACTTGAGGAGGCATGTCTGCCATCTCTATGATCATTTTATCACTCGTTATTGCTCTAGAAGGGAATCCAGGTGGCTCCTATTTTGGAATTCTTGTGCTTGGTGGAGATATCTGTGGTCCTTCATTGACCAAATATCCACCTCTTTCTAGTTCATTGTGTGGGTTTGTAACATTTAATGGCCTAGTAAACTTGTGTGTAGCGGAAAATAGCATGAACATAGTGAGCATTTAATTAGAATAGATTCCTAATGAGATAAACAAGAGTGCTTGGGTGGAGAAAGCAACTAAAAGCATAACACCTAGTTAGATAGCATGAACAATACTTCAAAAGAGAGATAAATTAAGCAATTGACATCAGTTGAGGACCCGATTTTCATGGAGCCGGGTCCCCCCTCCAAAAGGCTTTGTATTATGGTTTCTCCCATCAAGAGAGACATTTTACAATACAATTTCTTGTGTTCCTTCAATACTAGCTAGTGCAATGAAGATGGAAGCTTCATGCACTCCGTAAAAAACTTATCAAACACAACATCAATTCCCTCATGGTCTCAGACCCAAGACCTCACACACCTTTGAAGATGGTGAGAGCTAGCGGGGTATGAGAGTAGATTGAGAGGAAGAAGGAGTATTCTTACGAGAAAGATGTACATCTCCTCACATAATCACTCATATTAGCATAGCTTAGCTTAGTAATTAGCATGGTAGAGGAGATGAGCAGGCATTGAAGCTTGGCTCTTGGTTGGATTTGCATCACAAAACCACGAGTTGTTGGTGTAGGCCTCTCTTCTCACAAGCTTGTAGTAGGAGATAAGCTTTCCATTAAAGCTTGAGAAGGAGAGAGAGAGTCTTCTTGATCCACACATTGATTGTGTGAGTGTGTGTGTCAATAATGCCTTGCAAAAATCAGCCCCCTCTCTCTCTTGGTCGACCCCCCTTGCTAATTACTCATGCTAGCATCCTATTGGACCTCCCTAGGCTTAGCCAATGACAATTAAGCAGCATAAGTGATAGCCTTCTAACATGTGTCCCCCTTTCCCCTTTTGTGAGAGATTTAGGTAATTTAGTAATTCAACTAAACTCTCATTGGACCCCTTTACCTCCTGGCCAATAGGAATTAGGCAAGCCATTGGGCTGTTGAATGCTCATTGGTCCCTTTGGGAGACTATCCAATAGTCATCTAGAGAGCTTAATTCTTATTGGTTCTTTTATTAAGTGTTTTTAAATTAATTAAACTAGATTTACTCTACCCTAATTCTCATTGGTCCACCTCCAAGGACATCCAATAGGATTTGAGTACACCTTGTGGGCATCTGGGCTAGGGAGTTGACATGTGTCCCTCTTTCCCCTTGTGTACAAAGGGAGCTTGTGTGTGTGTGTGTATGAGTTTTTCTCTCATCCCCTACTTCTTGGGATCGCCCCCTCCTATGTAGGGCTTGACAAAGACTTTTGGGACACAGACAAAGCATCCAATTTTCCCTAAAGTTGACCTTTGGACACAACCTTTGAATTTTGGAACCTTAGCATTTTGGAAGTCTTAATGGACTGAACCTTAAGGTCTTTTAAGCCCATTGTTTCACATAGCTCTTTTGCAGATTGACCCACTTTGGATCCCTATTTTTCCTTCTTTGGATCCCTAATGTGGCCGGTATGCTAACTTAACCAATATTCTAGCTTTTTTCTTCCCTGGCACTTCCCATATTAAATGATCAGTTTAACATGAGAAAATCATTCAGAAGAATTAGATATTGATTATTATGACATTACCTCTCTCTTGAAATCATAGTTGTTCTCAACTATGGGGTTGAGAAGATAAAGCATATTGATTAGTCCTTTTCTTAGCGGGTAGAGAATCACTATGTTACCCTACGACATCATTCCACAATGGATGACTAGTCCATTTGGCGCTTGAGAGATTGAGGTTGCCGCAAGCATGGCTGCACATTAGTCATATCAATCTTCCATAGTAGAGTGACAAGCTCTACTTGGTGTTTGGGAGACGTCGTCTCCACAAACTTAATCTAAGCATGCATACTACTTTGTGCAACAATAAAGAAAAAGAGTCTCTTATAAGACAAAAACTTTGTTCATTTTTAACATTTGTACATTTTCTTACTCTAGGGAAGCAATGTAAGCATTGAAAAGGTTTAGGTTATCCTTTAATTGTATGCCTTGCATCCATCTAGAATCCTCAAAAGGATAATTCTTAAACTTAATAAGATATCGTTGGATAGTCTTACCGCCTCTTAGTACGTTGTCTTCATGTCGGAGAATGACTTGGACTGCAGCACCTCTTCTTGGTCCTCGATCTTCGGTGGGTATTCAATAGTTGGTTCTTGAGGTGGCTCTCCTTTGTAAGGCTTTAGTAGGCTCACATGGAAAGCATTGTGTATTACCGCCTCTTAGTACGTTGTCTTCATGTCAGAGAATGGACTTGGACTGCAACACCTCTTCTTGGTCCTCGATCTCCGGTGGGTCTTCAATAGTTGGTTCTTGAGGTGGCTCTCCTTTGTAACGCTTTAGTAGGCTCACATGGAAAGCATTGTGTATGAGCCAATGGTTGGGCAACTTGAGTTGATAGGCCATCTCATTGATTGGCCTAAGAATCTAGAAGGGACCATAGTACCTTTTTGCTAACTTAGCATAGTACTTTTGGTGTCCCGTAGGATTCTTGCCTGCCGTGTGCCTTAATGGAGCCTTGGGAAATTTGAGTAAGAAACAATCATTTTCTTTAAAGGCTTGGGCTCTTCTGTGCTTGTCAGCAGCAGCCTTTTGCCTTTGCTGTGAGATAGAGATAGCATCCTTAATCTTTTAGAAAGATTCTTGTAGGTTTCGGGTATACTCATCTGCAGCGAAGATCTTCTCGTGTACCTTAAGTAGCAAGGGACTTTTTGATCTTCCCTCTATTACCTCAAAAGGTTCTTTTACCGTGGAAGTATGTACAGTGTTATTGTATGCATACTCCACTAAGGGTAAGTACTTCTCCCATTGGGATCTTTGATCTACTTTCGTTACATAGTCTTTTAGTAGATCGAGAATTGTTAGGTTAGCTATTTCACTTTGGCCATCCGTTTGCGGGTGATAGACCGAAGTGAAGTTTAGCGTTGTTCCTAAATTCTCAAAGAGACCCTTCCAACTAGGATCTCTATCCGCCGACACTATGGACATTGGCAAGCCATGGTACTTGAAGATTTGTGAAACGAAGAGGGTTGCCATTTGATGGGCTTTGATAGTCTTTTTGACACGTATAAAATGAGCTTGTTTACTGAACCTGTCTACTATCGTCCATATTCCCGTATTCCCATGGATAGACTTAGGTAATCCAAAGATAAAATCCATGGATATTCTCTCCCATGGTGAATTAGGGATTGGCAAAGGTTGAAGCAATCCAAGTTGCTTCCCTCTATCAAACTTCGTCTTTTGGCATACCACACATTTGGAAACATACTCTTGTATGTTTGCTTTCATGGTAGGCCAATAGAAATATGTTTCAATACCCTTAAGGGTAGACTGAATCCCTCTATGCCCTGCATAAGGAGGAGCATGAGATTCATACATTACTTTCTCACGTAGTGAACTAGTAACACGTAGTCTATCGCCATAAAGAAGATAACCATATTGTAAAGTAAATGGTTCCTCTTTCTTCCCTAGTACAAGGGCTGAATTCACATCTCTAAAATTGGGATCAATAGCATACTCATGTATCATAGAAGATAGATCATTGTGAGTTGCTATGGAAACCGCATTTACTCTCGGCTGTCTTGAGAGTGCATCAGCTACTTGATTATGCTTGCCAGCAATGTGAGCAATATGAAAATGATATTGCGAAAGGAAATTTTCCCACCTCATTTGTTTGTCGGAGAGCTTGGTCTGCATCATGAAGTATTTAAGACTTTGGTGATCCGTTCACAGAATGAAAGGAGTCCTCAATAAATAGTGCTTCCATGAGTCTAAGGCATGTAGAACTGCAAGGATTTCCTTTTCATATATGCCTAGAGCTTGCTCAACAGGGTTGAGCCTTCAACTTTCATAGCCTATGGCATGCCCTTCTTGAAGCAAAAAAGCTCCAAGGCAATCACCACAAGCATCACATTGGACCTCAAATGGCTTTGAGAGATCCGGTAGTGTAAGCACATGTTGAGAGATAAGCTTTTCTTTAAGCTTTTTGAAAGCATTGTTCTCCTTGGCAGACCATGTACCTAACATTTTTGTTTGTTAGGTCAAAAAATGGTCCTGCTATTAGTGAGAACTTTTCTATGAAGCATCTATAGTATGCGCACATACCTATAAAGCTTCTTAACTCATGAAGATTCCTTGGTTTAGGCCATCCTTTTATTACCTCTAACTGTGATGGATCCATTTCTATGCCATCTTGAGAGATAATGTGACCTAAATACTAAATCTCTTGTAAGAAAAATTCACTTTTCTTTCGATTAACATCAAGTTTATTCTCTATTAGAACTTGAAATATTACCTGGAGGTGTCTCTTGTGTTCGTCTAATGAATTAGAGTAGATGATGATATCATCAAAGAACACTCCATTAAAGGTTCGGTAAGGCATAAGTAGCTTCTCCATCAAGCGGTTGAATGTGGCTGGTGCATTGGTCAAGCCAAAAGGCATGAAAATGTATTCATAAAGACCAAACGTAGTGCGAAATGCGGTCTTTACAATGTCTTGATCAACTATCCTTAATTGATGATAGCCATTTTTTAGGTAAATCCTACTAAAGTAGGTGGACCCTTGTAGCTTATCGAATAGGTCTTCTACCCATGGAAAGGGAAACCTATTCTTGATAGTGATCCTATTTAGTGCTCTATATTTGACACACATACGATATGTGCTGTCTTTCTTTTGCACTAGTAGCACATGAGAACAAAATGGACATGAGATAGGCCTAACCATGCCCTTCTCAAATAACTCATGCACTTGCCACATAATCTCCTCTTGTTGAGCTTGAGAAATTCTATAAAGAGGTTTTTTAGGCGGTGAACTTCCTGGAAGAAGTTCAATTGCATGGTCATCATTACCTCGTTTAGCAGGTAGCTCATAAGGGATGTCGTCAATAAAGACATCTTGAAACCCCTCGAGAAAATTGGATAACTCTAATTCCTTTTGGTTGTGTATATTTTCTTTTGCTAAAACATTAGAGCTCTTTATGTACATGGAAATAGAGCTCTTTATTGACTTGTTGAAAGCTTGAGTATGTACAATGGGTAAAGTGTTACCCATTTCCTTAGCATCTATATACATATCTTTTTCCCTTAACTTAAAGGAGATTCTCCTTTCAGGGAATTTAACATTGGTAGCCATGCGATCAAACCATGGTGCCCCTAGGATTACATCCTCATGCTTGAGAGGAGAGATAAAGAAGTCCTCTTTGTCCAGATAGATTTGCTCATAGAGCCTCAATTTCTCGATTAAGGGAGTGACTAAAGCTTCTTGCCCCTTGAAAGCACCATCTGCCGGTAGGACATCTCCCATCTCGTAGGTTTGTATGCCTAGCTTTGTGAGGTCCCCACCCCGTCGTCTCAACAACGGATCTGATGGTAAACCTGGTGGCCACTAGATCTATAGCGGAAGTAAACAAAGTGGTATGGGTTCATCTAGCGGACGATCTCTCATCACAAAGTGAATTGAGTTAAAGCCTACTAGCAAGGAGATCTAGCTCCACCTCGCAGGGGAAGCGTGATTTAACCTATGTAGTGATCCTAAGACCCACCTTCCAAGAGGAGAGAAACCTCGAGTGCCTTTTTCCACATGTTTCAGAGGCACGTACTCTCGAGATTTAACCGCTCTAGGGGCAATGAGTATTACTAATATCGAAGTAAGCACAATGGGGACAGAGAGTTCCTGACCAATCGGGACCACCCATCTCGTAGGCATTGGCAAGCCAAGCCCCCACTTTCCACCCCCACACTCACACTTCCTTGTGTGACCTAATTACTACCACAAAAATTGTTCAACAAAGATATTCCTTGTTTAATTCCGAATCACATTGTTCGTTAAGATAGCCCTTCAACCAGTATTGCAAACAACACCAAGACAGAATTCTAGTAAAAATTCTACTCAAACTTATTCATAAAAGTTCCAATGTTCTGGAGATACAACATCCCCCCTCCAGCGAGAGTTCACTCCTCCCGTTGTCGCCTAGCTGCCCATACAACTAGGTATGTCCACTGCATAGAAAGCACGTCATGGACACTCCCACCGCATAGAAAGCAAGACGTGGGTTCCCACCGCATAGAAAGCAAGTCATGGGTATCCACCGCATAGAAAGCAAGTCATGGATTCAAGAGTCCTTAACGAGGAACTCTGCCCCCTGTGATCAGTAGGGGGGTCAGGACTGATTCAACATTGGAATTAAAATGAACATGTCGAGCTAAATTTTCCCTAGCAGACATTCTTTCCTATTGCAAACAGCATACCCATCAAACATTACCTTCCTACTTTAGAACTTAATGTACAATGATTTCAATGCCGAGGTTTCCGTCGGATTTCTCCAACATGTTTGGGGATATGAGCATTCCTAACTAGCGTATGAAATGTTAATTTAAACAACTTGAATAAAAATATGATCTACCTCTTCCACTTCTTCATCGATGGCCCGTGAGATGGCCGGTATTTGTTCCTCCATAGGAGCTTTCCCCTTTCCGTTGACATTACTCGTTCCTGCCTCGCGATCGTGGGCACCACCGAAGCGCGTCCTCTTAACCGGGGCCATTTCTCACTACTTTAAATGATTACCTTGGAGAAAGAGCTAAGGTTCGCAAGCATCATAACAGTCCAATGGGTAGATTAGTGACATCAATTAATTTCTCCTCTATGAGAGATCTAGATTTCTTTCATAAAGCAATCATTAAGGATGGCACATAATCCTATGGGAACCGGCTCTAAGATAATTATTCAGCTTACATGATTAAGAATAATTAGGATTTCACTATTGGAATTACCAGAGAATTGAATTAAGTATGATTAAACTATTTCCTGGCAAATAGACGATGCAGATTTACCTTAGGCATATGTGTGAGGAAAGCCAATTCTTAGAGTCTTAATGACAGATTAATTCCTCCTTAATTACATCTTAATGCATAAGAGAATGAATTTAATTAAGCTTCATTGTTAATGAGTGATTAAAAGAGTGATTCTCTTCAATCTACACAATTACTAGCTTACCGATTAATTACTATGCTACCTAGAGAGAGAAAATTTTGATAATTATGTTCTAATCATTAATCGAGAGTGATGAATGGCTGATAATTCAGCTATGGAATGATGATTACATAATAGAATATGGATAAGGAGAATTTAGAGAGTAATCGTAGAGAATTAAGACTAGGAATAAGCATAATAGACGAGAAATTTAGATGGTAATGAAAAAGGATTTGCAGAAAGCATTAATTAAACTGTGGTTACCGTGATTAAGGGCTGATAATCCTCTCGATTCTCTAATCTAATCGAGCTTTTTGAAGCGAGAATTCGACAACACCTCCCTCCTTGCTTCCCCTTCAAAAGGTGTGTGTTCTGGCAGCACCGTCCCAGAGTGTGTGTAGGTGTGTGAGTGTGTGCACTGTGTGTGTGTGAGCATATATGTGTGTGTGTGTGTGTGTGTGTGTGTGTGTGTGAAGGTCTTTAAATAGGCCTCCTCAAGCTGAAAATCGATCTGGGTTGCTAAATGCATATGGGAGCTTCTCCAGTTAAGCATGGCAAGTCCAGTTCCCTGCCCACCAAGTGTCAGGTTGGCTTGGTTAACTGGTTCTGAAACTGAGCTGCTGGCTTGGAAACTCTCCCAGGACTCCCACAAAGCAAGAGGGTGCCCCCTAGCTGCTAAAGCTGATCTGGAGTGGGCTGGAACCTATTCCCACACAGTCTCGGGCCCCCGGTACCTCCCCGGGCAATTTTGAGAAAATTTGATTCTAGGCTAAAATGGGTCATACGAGTCGGATTTTGATGCCAAAAATTGCTATAGCAAGCTCTAACTAAGGCGTACTGGCCCGAGTACCTGCCATATTTAGCGGCCCCCGGGGTCCGAAAATGCATTTTTTTCAAATTTGGGGTACAGGTGCAGTTTTTCGAGACGATCAAAACTGGACGGGTCGGGTGACCAAAAACTTGCTATTTTTGGATTTTTTTAACAAAAATTATTTTAATTCACATTTCAAATCTTTAAAACATTCTAAACATCATGGCACTGAGAGGATTTGAAAAACTGCTAAAAATAGTAACTTATTCCATTATTTTCATTTCAAGGTACAATGGTGTTCTTTTTTATCAGGGTCGGAGACCTTACAAGCTTGGTGTCCAACCCTATAGATATAGAATTATGAGTAGAACCGGGGTCAAAGAGAATAAAAGCATCATGTTCTCTTACCTTTCCCCAAGCATGGCATAGAGGAGATCCTTTGTGGTGAGTTTCCTCCTCTTGGATTTCGACCAAGGTAGCGCTAGGAGGATCATAGTGGTTGTTCTTTTGGGGACAAGCGCGGTACGCATGCCCTTGTTCGCCGCACTTGAAACACCGGTTATCCTTGCGATAACTCTCAAGCTCTTCAGGAGAGAGTTTATTTTTGCCTTTATAAACTTCCTTCTCTTTAGCTTTGTTGGAATTGCCCTTAGGAGACTTTTGGACATTGTCCTTCCCCTTAAGCTCATTGGAACCCTTGTTTTTAGGGGGCTTAGAATTCCTCCTAGCCCTTGTTTGGAAATTGATTTGAGAGGCCACCATAGTATAATGTATTACCGCTGATCGTGCATGGCCTTTGGGAGTTGACATACTCCACCCTTTCTTCGATTAAGGCCGCACAAAATTGTTGCTTTTGCTCTCCAAAGTCCAACTTTTTGAAGACAGTGTCTTTGAGTTGTAGGTCCCAAAACTTGTCTACGTATTTGTGGATGGATTCATAGGGAGAGAGCTTCAATATTTTTCATTCGGTGAGTACTTTGTCTTTGGCATCGGTGGCCAAAAACTACTTCATAATGGAAGCTTTTAAAGCTTTCCATGTTCGTGGAGCTTCACCATTGGCCCGTAGTCTAGACCACCATTGTCTGTTGGACTTTTGAAAGTGCATAGCTACATGGCATAGCTTAGAGGACTCCGTGAAGCCCTCATCTCCAAACGCCGCATCGAATTGTTGGATAAAGGCCAAGACTTTGTCCGTAGCACCAAAAGTGCCATCTTAGGTAAGGAAAGAGATGCTCTTCCCTCCCTCTTTGAACTTCTTGAGCTTGGATGACCTCTTTCATGCGGCATAGGATTTCCTAAGGCCTCTTCTTTTTTATGTTTCAAAGGTTGCACCATCACTTTCTTCAGAAGATGAAGAATTTGAGGAAGATGGAGAAGAGGGTGACCTCTTTCTCGCCTTTTTCTTGCCTTGATCTTTGTTGTCTTGACCATCACTTTCATAAGAGGAAGAGGATGGAGAAGAGGGTGTCCTCTTTCTTGCCTTTTTCTTCTCTTGCTTTTTTTCATCCCTCTTTGAAGTATGGTGTGGAGAAGTATGCGATGCTCTTCTTCGTTTTGGAGGTGATGGAGAGTGTTTAGCCCGCCGTCTTCGTGGAGCCATCTCCGCCGAGGTGGCGGGAGACTCACTTCTTTCTCGTTCCTTCGGTGGAGGCTCTTGAGTTCTCCTTTGAGAGGAAGATGCGTCATCAAGGAGAAAATTTTTGAGCCCTTCATAGGGATCCTCTTCTTCTTCCCAAATCGGAGAGAGACCTCTTTTGGAAGTCTCACAAGGAGGCTTCCTAGGTGTTCTCTTGTCATGGTGGGGATCTTGGAGAATCCCATGAGCACAAAGCTGCCGTTGCACTTCACTTTGGAGGGATGGATTTCGCATGGATTGTTGAAGCTTAGAAACAAGATAGTTAACAAGCATCGGGGCATCATTAGTAGCTTTCTCATTAGCAAAATCAAAGTTATCAACATTAATTTCACTCTCTTTACTATTGTCTGCCATTCTAACAACTTTTAGGTTTACTTTGGCACTTCAAGCCCTAGTTGCTACTCCTCTTTACCCCTTTAGAAAAAGCACTCAAGCTATTGTACGCGTGGCTCAAATACCATTAATTGCAAGGAATAGAAGAGAGGGTCATTTTCAACACCAAAACAACACCGGCTCCTGTCAAGCTTCTAATAGCTCAATAGTGGTTAAGCCGTAGGCCAGCCCCGTAGGAATCCACTATTAAGACCATAGCTCTTGACGGTGATGCCCCGTTAACTGCACAAAGGTAGCTAGGCGCACTGCAAGGCTGAAAAATCCCTATTCTACTTACTCGCATGTAATTAAAGGTACCAACCATTTATAGCTAGCTTGAGGACCTCCCTTCTTGAGCAAGAAAAGAGAAACCTTGTGCTCTGATACCAATGTAACTTTTAATGGCCTAGTAGCTTGTGTGTAGCGAAAAATAGCATGAACATAGTCATCATTTCATTAGAATAGATTTCTAATGAGATTAACAAGAGTGCTTGGGTGGAGAAAGCAACTAAAAGCATAACACCTAGTTAGATAGCATGAACAATACTTCAAAAGAGAGAGAAATTAAGCAATTGACAATAGTTGAGGACCGGATTTTCATGGAGCCCCCTCCAGTCCCCCCTCCAAAAGTCTTTGTATTATGGTTTCTCCCATCAAGAGAGACATTTTACAATACAATTTCTTGTGTTCCTTCAATAATAGCTAGTGCAATGAAGATGGAAGCTTCATGCACTCCGTAAAAAACTTATCAAACACAACATCAATTCCCTCATGGTCTGAGACCCAAGACCTCACACACCTTTGACGATGGTGAGAGCCAGCGGGGTATGAGAGTAGATTGAGAGGAAGAAGGAGTATTCTTACGAGAAAGATGTACATCTCCTCAC
The DNA here is from genome assembly GCF_014529385.1 of Adiantum capillus-veneris. NCBI lineage: Eukaryota > Viridiplantae > Streptophyta > Polypodiopsida > Polypodiales > Pteridaceae > Adiantum > Adiantum capillus-veneris. Next base: position 12,521,062 of record NC_140955.1, read on the forward strand.
ATAATCACTCATATTGGCATAGCTTAGCTTAGTAATTAGCATGGTAGAGGATATGAGCATGCATTGAAGCTTGGCTCTTGGTTGGATTTGCATCACAAAGCCAAGAGTTGTTGGTGTAGGCCTCCCTTCTCACAAGCTTGGAGTAGGAGATAAGCTTTCCATTAAAGCTTGAGAAGGAGAGAGAGAGTCTTATTGCTCCACACATTGATTGTGTGAGTGTTTGTGTCAATAATTCCTTGCAAAAATCAGCCCCCTCTCTCTCTTGGTCGACCCCCCTTGCTAATTACTCATGCTAGCATCCTATTGGACCACCCTAGGCTTAGCCAATAACAATTAAGCAGCATAAGTGATAGCCTTCTGGCATGTGTCTCCCTTTCCCCTTTTGTGAGAGCTTTAGGTAATTTAATAATTCAACTAAACTCTCATTGGACCCCTTTGCCTCTTGGCCAATAGGAATCAGACAAGCCATTGGGCAGCTGAATGCTCATTGGTCCCCTTGGGAGACTGTCCCATAGTCTTCTAAAGAGCTTAATTCTTATTGTTTCTTTTATTAAGTGTTTTTAAATTAATTAAACTAGATTTGCTCTACCCTAATTCTCATTGGTCCACCTCCAAGGCCATCCAATAGGATTTGAGTACACCTTTTGGGCATCTGGGCTAGGGAGCTGAGATGTGTCCCTCTTTCCCCTTGTGTACAAAGGGAGCTTGTGTGTGTGTATGAGTTTCTCTCTCATCCCCTACTTCTTGGGCTCGCCCCCGCCTATGTAGGGCTTGACAAAGACTTTTGGGACACACACAAAGCATCCAATTTTCCCTAAAGTTGACCTTTGGACACAACCTTTGAATTTTGGAACCTTAGCATTTTGGAAGTCTTAATGGGCTGAACCTGAAGGTCTTTTAAGCCCATTGTTGCACATAGCTCTTTTGAAGGTGGCCCCCTTTGGATCCCTATTTTCCCTCCTTTGGATCCCTATGGTGGCCGGTCTTCTAACTTAACAAATATTCTAGCTTTTTCTCCCCTGGCACTTCCCCATATTAAATGATCAGTTTAACATGAGAAAATCATTTAGGAGAATTAGGTATTGATGATTATGACAGGGTTTGTGTCAAAATGTGGATAGATTGGCATTTCAGCACTTCCAGCTTGGCTTGTCATACCTCTGGTCATATCTACAAAAGGATTGGTAGAGTGACTTTCTATCTTGACGATCTTATCTTTCTTATTATCAGGCCCACTTAATACTCTTAAGATAGTCCTTGATAAGCACCTTTGGCGCTTTGTCAGGTCTCTCAAAAGTCAAAATTTGTGACTCTTTAGGTCTCTGGAAACTAGTTCTAGGTACCCTAAAAGTTTGGATTTAGAAAACTTGGAGAAATTCAGCTCTAAAACCAAGCTTTTCTCTTGGCTATGCCTGACTCAATTTGGAGTTGTCTATTAAAAGTTAGAGCACTTTTGGTGAACTGCACTTAAAAAGACACTCAAAATGGTTTGAGGATCAAGAATTTTACTTGTATCTTGACCAAATGTGACCCACATTTGTTTAAACTTGGTCACTAGGCTTCTTTTATGCTGGCAAACACTTCTGTGAGCTTAGATGTAACTTTTGACCTCTACTTTGGCACTTGAGACATCATACGTGTATAAAGTCTATGTGCTCAGATTTTAACAAAATCTGGTATGTGAGCTCTCCTTGATGTCCTCTACCCACTGAAAGTTTCAATTTGTGAATTTGGCCTTTATTTTGACACTTGCGACATTATATGTGTATAAGGTCTTTTGTGGCAGAATGAGGTGACTTTTGTTCCACTAATTCCTTATCACTCAACTCTCAACAAGTCTCAGAACTCAATTTGGACATTTTTTGAGCAAGTTAAGACCAATACAAGCCTGAATTCGTAGTTTTCTATCTTTTGCTCTTTGCAAGCCCAAATGAGCTCCAAATTCTATGAAATTTTGGCTAGGGACTTCTTTTATGCTCTGGACACTAAGGTATACTCAAATGTCTGATTTGACCGAGATGTGGCCTATGAGACTTTATACACATTTAAAGTCTTATGGCTCAGAATTCACTTAGATTTCTATCCAAGGTACTCCTTGATGCATACAACAAGAATATGTGCTTACAACAAATTTTGGATGTCAAAATTGCTCAAAATCACCACTTTTTCACCTTTTCAGTCTTATATTTGTAAAATTCTCTTTGAATGCAAAAGTATGTGTCGAGATTTTGCAAGCAATCTTAACACATCATTTCCCAACCCCCTATGTGGTCAAAAGTGAAATTTGACTTTCAAATATGGCCTTTAGACATCATACGCGTTTAAAGTCTATGTGCTCAGATTTTGATAAAATTTGGTATGTAAGCTTGTCTTGTTGTGCTTAACACCCTGTAAGCTCATATTTGACTTTTGGTCTCTAAAAATGCCCTTTAGACATCATACGTGTATGATACCTAACTCATCAGAATGAGGTGAGTGTTACTCTAGAGGTTCCTCACTACACGGAAACTTGCAGCAAGTTTCAAATTTGAATTTTGACACTTTTTGAGCAAGTTATGGTCAATACAAGCATTCACTTGCCTAGATTCATCTTATGGTCTTCGCAAGCTAAAAAATGATCCAAATTTGATGAAATTTAGCCTAGATGCTTCCTAAATGTTGTAGATCACAAAGGTACACTTAGATATAACTTTGAATCCAAATCTGGCCTCTAAGACTTTATACGCGTATGATGTCTTTTGCTCAAGTTTTAGTTCTGTTTGTACCAGAGGTGCCCCTTAGTGTGTAGATCAAGAATATGTGCTCACAACAAATTTTGGATGTCAAAATTGCAAAAAATCATCAATTTTACAAGGAAATCTCCTAAAAGAGTAAAATCCCCTTAACTCTCAATTTATATGTCCAAATGCTATCAAATGTGGTGTATGTGCTCAACACAACATGCAGAAGATAGGTATAATGTTAAAAGTTCAAAATAATTTTCAGAATCACCCTTGAGACATCATACGCGTATGATGTCTACTGATGATTTTTTGGACAAAATTCACCCACAAGAATCCCCAAGTATCTAGCACTGGTTTTCAAGAACTTTTACCAATTTTCATGCAAAAATATGCTTAGAATTCTTTTTTCCGTTTCCGACAACTCCGTCTTTTGTCTTTTGGGTGTCAAGAGTTGGTCAAAACTCTAGTTTCAATGTGTACTTGAGGTAAAACCCCCCTTTTGAACACACTAATGCAGCCAAAATTTTGAAATTTGGTCTCCAGATGCCCCTTGAGACTTTATACGCATATCAAGTCCAAGTTTACAGAATTTCAGTTTTTGTACACAAAACCCTTGCACATGCTCTCTTATATGCCCAACACCAATCAGTCATGCAAAATTGTCAACAAAACTCTTTTTATTGTAGTTTTACTCTCAAAAGAAGATTTTTCAGAGATCATGAATGCAAAGGAGCACTTTAGCAAATAGATCAATGATGAATAGCTCTAGATCAGAATCAGAGCACTTAAGGGGTTTTGCATCTATGAGTAGAAAAATGCTTCAATGCCACAAACGGACTAGCAAACACTTTTATCACCTCACAAACCACTCGACCACCAACAACTACTCTAATCTACAAATCCTAACTAAATCTTCCTTGTCGCAGACCCTCGTCAAGACACACGCTTCCTGGCTATCCACTTGATTGCAGAATACCCTCTTCTAGATCCACTTAATAAAAATGCTTTCTTTAGCCAAAACTAAAGCAAGCAACCATCACACGAGTGTTAGTAAGAATACCTACCTAAGTCCTTGTATCCTCGACAGCGGTGCCAATGTTGCGAGAGTGAATCACACCACCTATGAAGTGCATGCATCACAATTTAGATCAACATAATGTCAATCAACGACACAGATGACACGATAGACTCACGGAGGAAATCTCGTTAGCTTGTCAGGCTGAGACCATCCTACACATACAACACTCTGGAAGGCCAACTAAACCACAATCTAGAGTCTCACTACTCTCAACTACACCACCTAAGCCACATACACACAAACGAAAGGAAACTCAATAAATCATACCACAATCGTATGAAAATTAAGAAACACCATCCTGTCACTAGGATACACCTGTCCCTAAGCCTCTACACTCAAAACCCTAGCTCTAAACCCCTCTACAAAAAACGCGTATAAAGAAAGAGCTAGATTTTGAAAGTGTCCGAAACTGAAATCTATGTGTATCTATGTGTAGCTTATGTTGCCACAATTCTAATGACTACTTACACGCAAAAAACAGACATCATTTGATATACTTACAACCGCAAATAGCTCGTAGATGCGTGAGCGCATATGCTCCACTCTGCAAGGAATGGTTGGCATTGTCGCCTAGCTCTTGCCGAGGCTCTACAATGCGATGAGCGAGTGGGTAGTAGCATCAGGATGAAGCTCACACTCTCTCTCTTCCTCTCTCACACACAGTCGACGACAACTTAAAACTTATGATTATGATAAAAGTTCTTCCTTTACAAAAATGACCTGGGTACCTTACATAGTAAGGTTACCTTAGGTTGAAATAGAGTTTGAGGGGTCAAATGGATTTGTATTTACAATCTAGAAGTGCCATTGCACCTCGGCTTTTGCAACTACACTACCTACTTATTACAATTGATGTTTCTAACCGTAATCCTCAGCATTCCATGACTCTCCAAAAATAAGGCTTTATTGAGTTACGTGTCGTGTTGTTAACCCGCCGTCAACACTATGATATAACTACCTTATTTATGATAAAGGTGTTGAAGGAAGCTAGCGAGGTTTGTGAGTGTGAAAGCAGAAACGGTGAGACAGATGGCTACGACTTGGAGCATGAGGCAAAAGTGAAAGCAAATCAACCATGCAAATATGTCATCATTGACATACCTGAAAAATTGACAAAAGTTGTTTCAAAGAAGCGGATTCCAGAAAGAGCGCAATCATCAAATACTCAACAAATGCAAGATCAAGACAAGAACAAGGACAAGGAAGAAGATCAACTGTCTCCTACGATGATCAAATTCAACATATGTGGAGAAACAGGACTCAACATCACATGTTCAACTGTGATAGATGTAGATGCGACAAAGAATCTAATGACTTATGGAACATGGATCATGATGGAAAAGCCACCAATCAACAAAGAGCTAGAGGAAATTGTGTACACAGTTCAAAAATGCCGATTCCTAGCTTTGGAGTGGCAGAAGCTGTACTCAAGTTGAGGACCATGGAGTATAAGGATACTTTCCACATAATCAACTCCCATCACATCAAAGAGAGTCTGGTCCTGACAGAAAGCTGGAGGAACATTTTCTTTTGACAACAATCAAAAGCTTCAACAACAACAATTGCAAGAGTCCATGAAGCTTCTCAAATCCATGCGGAGAAAGAATCCCTGACCATCCCGAAAAAGGGTAAAAGGGTAAAGCTAAAGTAAATACTGAAGAAGATCAACTTTGCAAGATGACTTTACCCTCAACGAGATTCCATCAACTTACTGTGTAGCCTCTATATCAAAAGCCAAACCATTGACAATGCAATGGAAGCCGAGACAAAAAGTCTATCAACCAAAGTTTCCATCACATCAAAGCATTAGGAAGAAGCTGAAGATAATCAACCAAGTGTTAGTATCCAAAGAGAACATCCAAGTTAAAGACCTAGTTTGGATACATAAGACGCAAGTTGAACCTCAATAACAAAAGGTGGCAGGGTGGGTAGCATCAAATGAGTCAATCATTGCTCAAGTCTATTTCCAAGGAAACACTACTGTTTGGGCCAAAAAGCCTAAAGTAACTGCCTGGATCTACTCGCCTCAACCAAAGAGTTCTACAAAGAATAAGACAATCTATAAACGCAAGACAAACAACTCAATCAAGAGAAACAACTACCACAAAAGGCAAAAGCAAACATCAAAGCAACAAACAATGTGAAAAGTTTGGGTACCAAAGCCAGACTTCAACAAAGATACCCAGCACAAACACGTGAAGCAGTGGACAATTTCAGTCAAGATACTCAAAGCACAAGAATCTTATGAAGGTAACACTCAAATATGGTTACCAAAAAGTGTAGCTCAATTTGTAACAACCAAGAGAAATCATGCAGCAAAAGCTTCTATCCAAAGGCAAGCAATGATAATCAACATCCAACAAAAGTCAATTGCAACCAAGGCTGCTGCAATCTCTAGATGGATACCTCATCATCAACTCCAAAATCAAGGCTTGTACAACGGAAACAATCAGATATGGATATCAAATCCTAGTCTCCATCAAGTCAAGCAGAAAAGCAAATGCTAAATACGGTCATACAAGGACCGAAGACAAGGTAGATTCCAAAATTGCTAGTGGGAACTTAATCACAAAGAACCCACACACAGATTCAACCGCTTCTCATTAGGAGAAAGTTGGAATCACTTTTGGGCCTTTCAGTTCTAGAGAGAGAGTGGCGCTTGACCAATGAGGAAGAGGCTTACGTTACGTTGACAATCGACATTTTGAAGCCAAGATCTTTTAGAAAAAGGAAGAAAATATTATTTTTTTTAACAAATTGCACAATTTTACGCTTTCAAAGCATAAATGCCATAAGTCATACTAACTTTGTACCGACAAAGTTTAGAACTTTCATTGAAGACTCTAGTATCTATGTTCCCACACAAATATTACTTTGAGTAGCTCTACTTTCCTCTCAAGACTTTCTTTCCTTTTTCATATTTGCACTATTTTTTCTGTGTATTCTAGTGCACATCATGACTACTTCTCAAAGGCCTGTACTACCATTGACTCTGTTAGCATTTTTAATAGTTGTATTACAGATGATCAAGCATGGATACCATCTCGAATAACTATCGAAAGTTGGGTACTACTGCAAACTAGGAGGAGGAAGAGGAGGCAACACAATGATTTTGTGGAGGCTTTCAAGGGACAAGTGAAAGAGTTTAAAGTGTGTGCACAAAGCAAGTGGGTGAAAGAGATCCTCATACAACATGCTTTCCAGCATGCAGACTTAAGGTTGCAAAAATCTCGTCCAAGTTTTCCACGAAATCGACCCATTTGTAAGTTATTTTGAGTATCTCTCTTAGTGCATGATTATATTCAACGGTTAAGTGGTGGATATCATCTTTGGTATGTTTCAAATATTTATCCATCAAATAGAATGGACTGGTAACCAGTTGAGAGCATAGTTAGGATCTTTGATGCTTTCCATGCATTTATTGGTGAGCAGTTGTACTGAGGATGTCATAAAATCTAATATCTAATATCTAACCAACCCAAATGATTTTCTCATATTAAATTTATCACTTAACGTGGGAGAATAAACGGGAACAAGTGTTAAGATATAGACATGTGCTTATAGATCTATCTCAACACGGGGCCAATGGTAAAGGGGCCCAAATGAGAGATGGTCTATCAAAGAGCAAGGCTAACAAATGGAGCATAAGACCTTAGGGTTAGCTTCATTGAAGACCTCCAATAATGTGTGTAAAAGGCCTTGGACCTTAGGTAAGCTAGGGCTGAGCTTGAGGCGCGGGAACCCGACCCAGCTCAAGGTGCTTGTCCTGCTGGAATGCTTGATGACTAAGGTGATTGATGATTGAGGTGCTTGAGATACTTGAGGTGCTTAATTATTGAGATGCTTGAGGTGCTTGACATGCTTGAGATGCTAGGGTTGCACTTGAGGTGAGAACCCCCAGCCCAAGCTTAAAGTGCTTATGAGCCAAGCTTGTGGTGGGAACTGGGCCTATGCATGAGGGGTTGAGGTGTCAAAAATTCAAAGATTCAATCCCTACAAGGAGGGGGTGAGCCCTACATGAGGGGGGATGAGAGAGAACACCCACACACTCACACAAGGCATGAATGGTACAAAGAAAGCAAAAGGGACACTTGTCAAGTTCCTCCTCATGTTGCCCTCATGGTGTGCCTGAAGCCTATTGGTTGGCCACCCAAGGGGTCCAATAATAATTTAGGAGATTTAATTAATTGATTTAGCATTTATCTTGCCCTATCTCTCAAAGGGGAAAGGGGGACACTTGTCTCAATGCTACCCTTGCTGCTTGTAATGCCTCCTGCTTGTGATTGGCTAGGCCTGGAGGGGTCCAATGAGCTTCAAGCATGAGCTACAAGGGGGGGTCAACCCAAGCAATCTAGGGGGTTTCTTAGGGGATATACTCACCCACACACACTCGCAAACACTCTCATTGTGTTCTATGCAAAGTGCAAGAGCTCCCTCTCCTTCTCCAAGCAAGGAGAGGTTGAGAGCCTACACCAACACTCTTGGATATGGAGTGCAAATCCAACCAAGAGCCATGCTTCAATGCTTAAGCTTGGCAACTCCTTCTTCTTCATTAATATGCTATTATATATGCTAGCAACAAGAGTTATGATAAGTGAGGAACTAATTATTTCTCCTACGAAATGTTTCTTCTTCCTCTTCCCTACCCTCATTCCCTGCTAGCTCTCTCCACTTTCGAAGGTGTTTGAGGTCTTGGGACTGAGGCTTGGGATAGTTAAAGATTTCTTCAAGTTTATGTTATGTTTGTGATGCATGAAGCTTTCCATCTTCATTGCATCACCTAGGTCACAAGGAACACAAAGATTGTATTGTAACAAGTCTCTCTTAATGGGAGAAATCATAATACAAATGCCTATTGGAAGGGGACCGGCTCCACATAAATCCGGTCCTCAAATGTTGTCATGTTCTCTAAATTGTCTCTCTTGCAAAAGTATTGTTCATGCCAAGTTAACTAATTGCTATGATTATGTTGCTATCTTCAATTATGTTCACCCGCTATGCTCACAAAGTCATTTCTCAAAAGTACTCTCATTAATTTCCGCTACTCTCAAATTAAATAGGACATTACATTACAGAGGAAGACAACACAAGGAACTTGCGGATAATGGAATATTCTCTTATGATATGTCATATTTGGACCCGAGAACTTCCTTTGGTTGGGGTCGTGTAACTCCTTTGCCACTTCCATCCAAGGATTGGTCTTTGCTAGGTTCGCAAACTAGTGAAAGCTTTAGGAATAGGTTGTTTCAGGACATAAATCCGGTCCTCAAATGTTGTCATGTTCTCTAAATTCTCTCTCTTGCAAAAGTATTGTTCATGCCAAGTTAACTAATTGCTATGATTATGTTGCTATCTTCAATTATGTTCACCCGCTATGCTCACAAAGTCATTTCTCAAAAGTACTCTCATTAATTTCCGCTACTCTCAAATTAAATAGGCCAATTACATTACAGAGGAAGAAAACACAAGGAACTTGCGGATAATGGAATATTCTCTTATGATATGTCATATTCGGACCCGAGAACTTCCTTTGGTTGGGGTCGTGTAACTCCTTTGCCACTTCCATCCAAGGATTGGACTTTGCTAGGTTCGCAAACTAGTGAAAGCTTTAGGAATAGGTTGTTTCAGGATATAAAAAAGTCCCTCAAGTATTCAATTGCCACAAAAATAGTTTGGTTTGCACTATTTATGTCTCTTGAAGTTTTTGTAGATTTATTCTTCAATGAGCAAATACGAAATACCGCAACAATGTTTATTTGCAAGTCTGAGAGCTATTTGGACTTTTTAGATGATATTTGGGATAGGAAACAGTCACAGAGCAAAATTTGTATTTTGCAAAAGAAGTCCATAATTTGCAAATTTATTATAAGATCTCCGAAAAATTTCATAGTGTCATTTTACTATTTTAGATATCATCTTCTGAGTGGGCAGCTTATTCCACTCGACCAAGATACAGAGTCTAATCCTGAGAACAAACCTTTATCAATGGAGCTCTACTTTCAAAACAGCCTACTTACGGTGATGGAGACAATGTCAAGCACAACTCTTGCACAACTCTCAACAAAAGAAAGGTGCTTACTAAATGGATGAATTTTGATTGTCTTTAATACATTGAGACATAGAATCTAACTCTTTCTTCTTCTCAAATTCCAAGACTCAAGGAGAAAAGAACATTGTGCAAGGAGTCCCTCTCAAATACACTTCACTTAATTGCTTCCACGGAAGCTAGGTCACATACATTGTGCATGCAATGAGCTTTGATTCCATGCAAACCATGATGTACTCTTCAAAATGACTAATACAAAGACATTTTGTGTCGTTCAAACAATGTTTAAAAATTGTACACTTCTCATTGTCTCAAAACTTTACAAATTGTGTTGTTTCTGTCAAGATGTGTAAAACGAGAGTTAGTTATTGCTCCCTTCCCCTACTACCGCTCCCCTGTCCTCTCCCCCAGTTGGTGCCACTAGTCTCCTCCCCTCTCCCCCGGTTGCTGCCACTGCTCCCTTGCCCTCTTCCCCAATTGCTTCTTCTTCTCCCTCGGGGGACGTTGGTCTCGGGCATCCTTTTGCGTCGTTCAAAATCATGGGCCTCTTCCATGGCTTCCCATGCATTTTGCACCTGTGAAGATTCCCTCTATTCTTGCTCTTGCTGCTGACGTGTAGCCCATTCCTCTAATTTTGTGGCATCCGCATAATATTGATTGAATGTTTCTTGCATATTTTGAACCTGGTCTAGAGTCTGCTGGTAGCGTTGCACCATTTTGTCAATGTGAGCCTGTTCGAACTCCTCAACTCTCGCGCTTTCCTCTCTTGAACATCTATTTACCGAGATTATAATATGTTGGATGGACATTACAGAAAAATTTTGCACATCGTTGGGGGTGTAGTTATGTGATTGAAGTTCCCGTGGAAGCGTGATAATAAGAAAGTAAGTAAAGATGTTGCTTATTTTAATACAAACGTTGTAGCAAACAAACAATAAAACAACACGATTACTTACGTTTGGTACATCCAAAATTTGACTGAGGAGAAACAAGGCATTCAAACACGTTTACCAGCCACAATTATAGTCATCAACCTGCATGGGCACGGTGACCCGTTTATGCCGGATGGTAGTCCCTAGATCATGTTCTAGAAAAAGATGCTCTACACAGCATACAAAATTTTTTGTGGCACTACATACGTTACAACTTGAGTCAGTAACACATTACATAGAGATACTACTTCCAAATGTATCCAGATGTGCCTTACGTTTTTACACACCCATGAAAACAACCTGCCTTGCCCGGAGTTTGCGTAGTAGAAAATCTTATCTTCAAGGTCAAATAACAACAGACTCCAATGATCACTACATCAAAACCATCAAAGGTGAGGAGAAAGAATATCCTAAATCCAACATGGTTTTTACAAGGCAAGAAGAAACTCATGATTGATTGTATGCAGTGAGCAAAATCACGCTAGATCAAAATTGACTCTGCTAAACTAGCTGAACAGAGCCAAAAAGGAAACTTCGTTGTTCTGAAGCAGGTGAGATCAATGGATCTATTACGTATATTTTGTTCTGAACATTAGTGGGTAGAAGTGAGATAGTGTGCCTAACATGAATCAATGGCAAAGATCAGAATTTTGAGCGGGCTATCACTGCCACAAACACATGGGTCCATACTGAGTGATTGAGGCACCTATCAAATTTCCTTAAGCCACTGACTTGTTTGGTATTGACCCATGTCTTAATGGTAGTGAGCCATCTAATGAACCAATCTTGATTCATAAAGAGATAGAGACGTACCACATAGCAATGTTGATGACTGCGTCAAAGACATGGGTCAATACCGAGCGAGTTGCGTACCTATCGAATTCCATAACCCACTGACTCGCTTGGTATTGACCCATGTCTTAGCGGTAGTGAGCCATCTAATGAACCAAGCGTGACTTATAAAGAAAATCTTGAGATGTAACACATAGCAATGTTGACGACTGCCGCAAAGACACAGGTCAATACTGAGTGAGTGGTGTACCTATCCAATTCCATAAGCCACTGACTCGCTTGGTATTGAACCATGTCTTAACAAAAGTGTGCCATTTAATGAAACAAGCGTGACTTATAAAGAGCTTGAGAAGTACCACATAGCAATGTTGATGACTACATCCATTGCATTGGAGTTGCAGAAACCGCACATGCACAAGAAGTATTGTTGATCGAGGTTGAAAATACAGGACTCCTCTGACCTTCAAGGCAGCAGTATCTGTGCATGCAGAGGTGCTGAGCTAATTAGAACTTGCAATTCCTCTTTTTTCTCTTTGTTGATTTTGTCTAAAATACTCTAGTCCTCTCGTAAATGCTCCTTGTTGGATGGCCCTCCTGAAGTAGAGGCTTCCCCTTTCCTTTCTTGAGCAGGATCATTCTCCTCCTTGGAGGGCTCATTTCTCTCCGTGGCTGGCTCATTCTCCTTCCTGGAAGGCACATTTTCCTCCCTTATTGGCACAGGCTCCTCCCTAACTGGCTCATTCTCACCCATAACTGGCTCTAGATCTCCATACCTTGCTCATTTTTTTTTCCAGCTGGTTCCTCCCTAACAAGTTCACGCTCCTTCATAACTGTCTCTTTTTCTTCCATGATTGCCTCAGGGTCCACCCTGGCCTGCTCATGCCCCTCTACAAGTGGCTGAGCCTACCCATCTGTGTTGCTTCTCTCGACCCGTGATCATGTCCTTTTACTATTTTGAGCCCTAGAGGGTTCAGTCTGTCATGCACGAGGATGGAGAGGGGGGGTGTTAAGAATATCCATGGTTCTACTATCTCAGATAGGTACTGGTTGAAGTAGCCCATCGTAACGGAAACGTTGCCGCCGAAGAGTGTCAAAATCCTATGGCATGATAGTAATGCGGTGTGCATGGGTAGCTAGGATATATCCATTGCTGAGGAATTCAACGAGGTCATTTTTTGCAATTTCTTGCAAGAAGAGAAGTGCAGTGATGGCCCATCACATGCCCACTCTCCAATGCTTGCAAATATCTCATACTACTTGCTGGAAAGGAAGATGTCGAATGGCCGGTTGCATGTGTCGTTCAATCCTTTGTAGCTCTTGCAGGACACCTCTGTGCTCCTTGTATCAAAGTCTTCTTGCTTGAGCACGCAAAGAGTCACATGTTGCCCTGGCCTCTGAATGAGGCATCTCAACAAATAGCATAATAGAAAACGACACATCATTATTAGCAAATGTAATTTGTTGCACAAGAGACTTAAGCTTTCTAAGGTCAACACAAAGGGAACAAGTGCACCAAATACGGTTGTATTGCCTCTACTCACTTGGTACTGACCTCAAAAAAGTATAATAGTATACCTCTATAGTGTGTTTTGAAATCTGTGTAGTGGTGTTTTTGGTTTGCTCGCAAACGCTCTCCTAGGTCTGGCGCTTTCGGGAGATTTCTATACAAACATCATTAATAAAGATGAGCCATATTCTGTGATCAAATATCCCTTGCACAGAAGGTGCTCCGAGCGACGATGGTCAATACCAAACGGCAGGTGCAAGGAATAGAGTTTGTCTTCCCTTATTTGCTTGGTGTTGACCTCACAAAATACAAGTGCACAAACTTGTAGTACATACCTCTTCACTATGTGTAGAGATCTGCGTCACTAAAGCGCTGTAGAACAGGAGTCCAAAAAAGATATGGGAGCACTAGAGAGTAAGAGGAGGATGCGAAAAAAGGGTTGGGAGCACAAAAGAGATGGTTTTCTCATTGTGTAGCGTTGACGAGGGCAGAGTTAAAACGTTGGGCAGTAGAGGATGTGAAAAGAGGCAAAAGAGCACTCAATCTTTTACTGTTTTCTCACTGCATGAGCGCTCATATGGGGCAAGGGTATAGTTAAAATGTTTGGCGGGGGTACTGCCTCTAAACTTAGGATGCTTGTACACTTGGTTGGTAAGATCATAATCCATGGAAATCTGAGCCAGTTTATTACTCCCAAGTTGGTTGTCCTTGTGAGCACAACCCATGTGCCTTTTTCGAGTGACCGTTTAGAGTCAGACGTCAATCGCGCCGTTGCAGTCGCCATCTCCATCTCCAAGTAGAAAAAACAGATCGCCCTTGACTTTGACTTTTTTGTTCTCTTCACCTTGGCCACCTCTCGTGATCTTGCATTGAGCGACCTCCACTCGTTTGATTCCTTGTTGCCGTGTCGCCATCGCCCTTGGATTCTCCTTTTTGTCCTCTTCCCCCTGGCCCCCTTTTGGTTTCTGCAATTAGCAATCTGCAACATCACCATCCACCTCGGTGCCATTGGATATTTCACAGACAAGCTCTCTCTCTCCCTCTCTCTCTCTCTCTCTCTCTCTCTCTCTCTCTCTTCCCCCCGGGTTGCTCTTCTCTGCCTGTGTGTTGTTACTATGTGTGCACCGAAGCCACTGCGTCACGGGGTTAGGACACAAGGGGAACAACACTCCAAGGGCCGAGAGTGGTTGTTAGGGTAATATTAGAAGTCTCGCAACCTCAAGATTGGCATAGTTACAAATCGTACGTATTAGTTGAGATTCTCTATGCAACGTTGTGAGGTTTAAGGCATGGCTGGAATAATGAATTCTTATGTGACCGTGCTTGATTTTTTTTTCAATGCTATGTTTGGGCATAGTGAGTGAGTAGGCCGACATATATTTTACTGATAACATTAAATGATTTGTTCCAATCCACCTGTTCCGAATAGACGTGGGTACAATGTGAATTCAACTTGGGTCAGAACCAAGAAAATAGGGCCCTTCGGAGATTCTTGGGGCCCCTATTTGCTTGGTTCTGACTCTAGTCACATCACCTATTATGACATTAGCGAATGGGATAGAACCAAGTGAATAGAGACCTTGAGGGATACTCCACGCCCAATATTCTCTTTTGGATGAAACTAGATTGAGAGCCGTTGCATCAATCTACGTGCAAAAATGAAACATGAAATCATTCTTTGATCAATATGTTATTTAGCAAGGAGTTTGCTACTGGGGATTACGTCTTAATGTATACCCTGAAACAACATTCCCGGAAACTCAAAAAGCGAGGCAATGGACCCTATGTGATTCATGACATATCATCTAGCGGTGCCATTAAACTTGCGATATTAGAGGGAGAGGAAATGCCTAACTGGATTAGTGGTTGCAGACTAAAGAAATACAACCTACCACTAACCACAGAGATGCTTGCCAAAATACATGCTGAGAAGGAGCGCAAGAACAAAGTCAAGGAGACAAAAGCTCAAGCGCAAGAAGAGGCCAAAGTCAGGATTTTAAAACGAAAACAAACCTTAAAACAACAAAGACTCCCTCAACCAGCAGATACGGCTCAAATTCCTTTGTCTATAATTCAAACTGATGAGCAATGGGAAACAAGAATCGATGTTCGCATCAATGTCAGACTCCCGCATGGCAGATATCAACGAGCATTGATTGACACAGGAGCAAGAGTCAATGTGGTCCACTTCTCCACTTACAGGATGCTTACAGATGAACCCCTCGTGCAATCCACACGTGATCTACAAGCAGCAAACGGTGCAACAATGCCAACATTGGGGATAGTAAACTTACCAATCGATCTTGATGGAAATAGTTGTCCTCATCAATTTTTCGTAATGAAAGACGGAGAAATCAGAGAATCAATATGCTTGGGAGTTCCATGGATGAGAACGTACAATGCAGTCTCACTGAATGGTCAGAACATGCGTTAAGGTACACACATGACTCTAACGTGTACATGACTCCATTCGCCAAAACAGATCACTCGTGGCCGAGTATCTCCATCGACAAAAAGCAACCGGCTAATGAACCAACACCACAAAAGGTTATTTGAAAAGTATGGATAAAGAAAAGATTGCTGACCAACAAACCGAGCAAGATATGGCTACCTAAGGACAAACTCCAGACGAAAGCAGCAGCATCTCAAAGACCTTCATAAGTTTTACTCTGGAGTGGAAATGGCAACCAAAACTGGAGAAAACTTAGGATTCGGCGACAGAGCTCGAAAGGAAACCCAAAACTCAAAACAAGAAGCCTGAACCTCCAAAATGGCAATGGAAACCTGTGAAAACCAAAGGAGAATCTGTAAAGATGCAACAAACCGCATACAAATGGGTTCCAAAAATAGTTGCCATCACAACACCCACAATCAAGGAAAGAGCAATTCGACTGCAAGCTCTTCTGTTCCATAAACTGCTACCCTCGCCATCAAAAGCCACTGAAAACTACATTCAGTCCCTGCATCTTGCACAACACCTTGTTCCCCAACGCATTGTCTCAAACATCAGAATAGGGCCACATTACAAGGCCATGCATAGACACAGATTCCAACACCCATGCACATGCACCCAACCTTCGTCTGGGGCGACTCAGACAAGGAAGGGGGGAGTAATTGTTGAATCTAGCAACAGCCAGGGCCATTAAGGGGTCCAGCGTGTATATATGTATATAATGTGTGTGTTTTTTCATTATTTAGAGTTCAATTTCGAAAATATTCGATTAGAACCTGACATTTTTAGCGTTTTTGTATCATCCGACCAGCATAATAATGAGCTGTAATGACAAAATCCGGAGCATTGGGATGCTTCTAGAGAAAATATATACTTAGGGGTGAGTATAATAATTTCGGCTAATTTTTGCCAGTTAATAAGTATTTTCAATTTATTTTGTTTGATTTTTGTTAATAAAACATCAAAAATTAAAAAAATCTCGCTCACAAGTGTCGGAATCAAGTTCTGGAAGCAAACGCCGAAGTATCATGATAAGGTTATCAAGCATGGAAGATATGAAGCTAATCTGAAGATGTCGAATTTCAGGCTTAATGATCATGACTACATTTCGTCAAAATCGCATCAAATGGTCATACGACGCCAAAATGACAAGCGGTTCAATCCACAGGTGATATGCAGATTAGATCGGGATCAAAGGTGAGGAAAATCAGCCTTGTGTCACGAAAATCTCGGGAAGATATAGGCCAGGTAGGCCAAATTCTAGCTCATTGTTCATTTTCACATTTTGAGAGAGAAGGAGAGAGCTTCTTGACCTAGAGCGAGCTGCCACATTTCTACCCCATACAAACGGTCGGAGCCAGCATTTCACACCAGATTTCACAAGTATGTTCCTTACCGAGTAAAGATCAAGTCTATTACGCATGCAAGCGCGAATCATTGCACAAACGGGCGAAGGGATCAAATCAAAGTCGGATCGGGTCAAAGAGGTCAAGGGCCCTTAGAGGCATCCAAACCAAACTTTTTTCAGGCACAGAACACATCAATGAGCTCCCCACAAGGTCAGGAACAAAGCCATATGGTCAAATCACAATTTGGTGGTGGTACATCGATTGCGATCGATGTACCTCACTGTGATAAAAATTGGGACAGAACATGCAAAACACCTCCCCTCAACCTCGCCTACAATCTGCTGGTGTCAAAATCAATTTTGGCCTCTATGGTACGATCGCGATCGGTGCCCCCAGATGCAGGTTTTGCAACTTTTGATTTAGCCTAGGCTTGGAACTCAATTAAAAGTACACTCTCTTGAATTTTCAAGGAAAATGCACAAATTTTGCTCATAGAATGGGCCTAATTTGTCAAACACAACCGAAAAGGGAAAATTTGACCTACAACTACCAAAATGCGGTTAAAGATAATGATGGATGGTTTGAAAGGTACACTTGCCCGACTAAGAGTCAGAATAGTTGTAGAAAACCTCGAATGGATCTCATAATCTCCTACAAGTACATATATAGTCATTTCAGTCTCGAATGATCACACAAAGATAGAATTGGAGCCGAGCCAATGCCAAAGACCAAAAGGTCACTTAGGGATGCTCAAGCATCACATGGATATCCAAGGAATGCTTGAAAAATGCACAAATCTGGAAAACCTCCTAAAACAGGGTATAAAGTGCCTGATAAGGTCAAAATCAGACAATGGAGTAGGCTGATGGTACCAGAACCTCATGGAAGCAGTGGGAGCTCTAAAACTAACTTCAACTAACTCCAAGATCCAACCAAATTTCATCAGGAAAACTCAATATGGTTAGACTTAGTAAAATATGGTCAAACAGTGAAAAATTGCTCTAATTTGTTCATTTTAAGTCCAAACTTGGAAATAAATCATCAGTGGGCTAGGCAGGCATAGGGGTCCATGACCATCTAGTTTTCACATAAAAAGGCCTAGAACACCGATCGCGATCGGTGTACCTCAGCTTCAGATTTTGACCAAAACCTATCAGATACCTTGTATACATCTTGTTCAAGTCACCAACCAAGTTTCAAGCCATTTGGACATCAAAAACTCATAAAAAGTCAGAGTCCCTTGTAACCCAGAATTGGGATCTGCAAACTCAAAAGTGGTTCAAATGAAACACAAAGTGGACCGAACTGACCCTCCAACTATCAGCAACCCACTCATGTGATCAAATCTAATTTTGGCCTCTGCTACGATCGCGATCAGTGTACCTCAGCTCCAGAATTGGCTCAGATTTTAATCAATCATAGTTCTATTCTTCCTAGTCCCACTGGTGAAATATGGACAATAATGGATGAAATTTGTTCAAGTTATGATCAGTTTTAACTTTTGAACTGTTTTTTACTAAAAGTCTAAATGTGATTGATTGCGAAGGGAAAATCTTGACAGCTTGTGAATCTCCTCACACAGAATGCCTCGCCAAAAGAAAGAAAGGCAGTGGACAGCAACACCATATGAAGTGGAGTAGCTCGCTACGAATGAAAAGGCTTACATCTCGGATGAAATACTTGCTAAAATCCCTGCCCACATATTCATCTTGAAGTTTAAGGATGCTGATGGTGACTTGGTAAAAACAACTATCATGCCACGAGAGATATGGAACCTCCACTGAAGGCCGAAAGTAATAGAGGCAGTGCGAGCTATGCACTTGGAGCAATTTTTTCAGATTACAGCCATGGGGAACAGATTACATGAGGGCCCACAAGCTCATGAGCTCGATACAATATGATGGGTAGGCAATGCTCACAGACAAGGATGGATCGAAGGTGAAAGTAAAGATCACGAAAGAAATCATCAACGAAGCTTTTCATTTCCTCCCAGGGCAACACGATTTGTTGGCAAAGACAAAGTCACTGGATAATGAGAAGGCATTTGTCAAAGCAAAGGGAAACAAATACAAATACAGTGACATGATATACAAAGAGCTGGAATTGCCGATGAGATTGATCTCTCAGCATTTCAGAGTACAAAAGCCTCCTCGCTACATCGGGCCAATCTTGCACATTGCCGTGGTAATGGCTCTAGCGACGGCCGAAAATAGAACCATTTGCTGCGACTACGGTTCTTACATTTTGAAAAACCTGATTGAAGCAAATTTGAAAAGCTTGGCAAAAAACAAAAGCTACATGAACGCAAGGCCGATGCTAACCAGAATAGCATACCAGGCTTTAGGAATGATCGAAGATTTGCCAGCTGCCAGTTCTCAAACGGCCCTGATCCAGAAAGCAAAGCTGGTTGCTCATTCCGTAAGGACGACCCCTGGCGCGACATCATCGCGCTCAGCAAAGGCCACCAACAAAATCTCGAGTGATGAGTGAAGAAAAAACGGAGACAAATGATGAAGGAAAATCTCAAGAGTCGAAAGACAAAGGGCCATCAGAGTTTGAAGAAAGCGAGGAGGAAGACTCCACAAAACCGCTCGAGAGAAAAAGAAGGGAGAGAAGTGCAGTACCGCAGTCGGACCTGCAAAAAGCATATGCGAAAGCTCAACAAAGAGTCAAGGAAAGAAGAACCAAGTTAAGGGCTAACAAACAGGCTAGAGCGGCTGCACCACAACAGACACAAAAAAGAATATTTGAAAGGGAAAGGCAAGAAAGAATAGATAATGCAACTCGCATACGCGCGGAGAAGCAAAGGTTAGAAGCAAAGAAAAAGGCTACGGAAGTGGACATCTCTTCGCAGGCCACTGAAGGAATGAAGGAGAAAGACGCGGCTGATGAAACAAACCATGCAGAGCAGCTAAAGAAGATCCAAAGAGAGAGGAATCTGGAAGCACGACGGGCGGCGGATCTCACCCGCCAAAGAATCATCAGGATTTTAAAGAAAAGAAAAGCGAAAGCATCTGCTTCGCAACAAGGGGAAGAGACTTCAAAAAAGAAGCATGTACGAGAAGAATCAAGCCCACCTCCTCCCTCGCCCAAATCACCTCCTCCCTCGCCTAAAAAATCGCCTCCTCCCTCGCCAAAGTCTCCTCCTCCTCCCCCTTCTCCATCGAACAAAAAACAACCAACTCCTCCTCCTTCAACCTCGCAAAAGGAGTTTATACCTCCTACTGAAGCAATCGGATACCATGAAGCCTACCAGGCAGTGGCTGGTTTTGATTACAAGCAAAATCTAAGGGAATGAGAACGACAATTCCAGTGTCAGCACATGGTGCTGAGTGAAAAGGAAAGGCAGGTACAGGAGGCCCAACAAAAGTAAGCATCTGGGCAAGAGGAGTTAGAAAGCCTGAAGGCGCAACTGGAACGCATATCGGAGGAAAGAGACCTTGAGCGACAGCAGGCTCAATCTCTGATCAAAGACTTGGTGGATGTCAGGACAGACTTGACCGCTAAAGAAAAGGAGTTCCAAGAGTTGATAGCAAGAGTACAGAAAGCAACAGAGCAGCTTGCTTACGAGAGCGCAAGATTTCAGAGACTTAGCAGTTCATACAATACTGTCAAAGGCACTCGGAAAATTAGGAACCTGCTGGGGCATTGGTCTCCACATCTGACGATGCCACAGCAGTGAACACTATAGCAACACTAAAAGCGGAGCTAGAGCAAGAAAAGAATCAAAGACAGCTACTCGTATCAGGAATGGTGGCCCAGACGGCAACAAATGAGCTAAAGCTAAAAGAACTGGAGCAGCAACTAGCTCAAGCAAGCGCAGAACTACAGATTCAGAAGCAGATCCGTGACACGCTGCTAAAGGAAAAATAAGATCTGATTTTTCAACAACAGATCAAAGCAGACAAAGCTCAGAGTCAACCACAACTGCTACCCGGACAACAAGTGCCAGATTTTCCTGGAACATCACACCAAGGGCAACAAGAGCATGAGTTTGAAGGGCCATATCTGGATATAAGAGATGAGCTCAATGAGAGCATTTAGGACATGCCAGAGGGGCGAGCAAAGGAGTACATGCTCTATGAAAAGAAGATAATGGAGTCAGCAGCCCTGACATACTTACAACCAGAAGAGCAGGTGGAAGGATTTGGCCATGAGTACCTCTCGTTTCCTCTGCTATGCCATGAAGCAATTTTGTGGAAGGAAAAGATGCGGCCAACCCTGCCACGAAACAAAGATGGGGGTTATGAAGGCATTGCACTAACAGTGGAAGAAGCTCAAATGCTTATCGATGACCACCCCAAGTGGAGGCAGAAGTGGTTGGACAAAAGGCCACAAGATCTAACCAATTACCACAACGCTCCTCAACATATACAAATAGATCCTACATTCTGCCTGGTCCCTCGAAGACGCACTTGGAAGGAATTTGCCACATGGAAAGGCTCAAGGCCACAAAAACTGAATTACCCGGTCTTGACAGCACAGCAACCCCCTACTGTAGCCTACATGCAACACACAGAATTCGACAGTCACATTGCTGTGGGATGTCCCCGACTTGGCGTGTCAAATGCTAGTAAAGATAGCCCGGATAATCGTCACCTGCATCCAGGTATTTAAAGACACTGAAGGCGACGATCATCCGTGGAATCTGTTCTTGGAAGGACACAGAGGCATTTGCTGGAATCTACAGGATTCACGGCCACGACACATATTGATGGCCATGTACTCTAGGATAATGTATCTGCCCTCACACTACTTGCAGACATTCAAAGAGGCCTTCGTCACAGGATTCTTCGAAATTGACTCAAGGATTTTTCATCCTACGGCAAAGGACTTCAAGGCAAGGTACGTAGCATACCAACACATGTTATCTGAAAATCCATTCAGACAGCATGCTAACAAGAAGTTTTTCATCGATACTTGCTTCATTGGAGCCATATCAACGGTCAAAGCACTGAACATGCACGAGGGCGTGCAAGGATAAGGAAGGGGGGAGTGTTTGGCGGACGAAGCAACAAGCGTCCGTTTCCAGAGAAGGATCATATTTTTCTGAGAAACCATTGTAAAATTCTTTTGTAAGGAAGCATCTCTAAGCCGAGAATTTGTCAAAGGATGTATGATTGTAAGGTTTCCAGTTTCTGAAACCTTAAAGGTTGTATAAAGCTTAATCAAACTGATATGATTATTGAAAAAGCAATGTAGAATTGTCCGACCATGGCAAATATTGGTATTTTTGGAATCTTAAGCACAACAAACCCCGGGCTAGAAATTTTCAGAATTGAATTCCGATAAAAACTGGCATAGTTATGACCCCTGGAAGTTTACACTGTGAATTGAGTAAAATAGAAAAATTGAAGGGTTACAATAATCATTTAAGCATAGACTTTATTAAAGGTCTCCCAGATATTTACAAGATATTTACCAATTAAGCAAAAATAGGTTAAATTATAGCAAAATTGACATTTTAAAAGTTGGCAGGTAATGGGAGGGTCATCACTGACCTGCCAGGGACTCATTTAGCAGCAGGGGTCGTTTTTTGACTTGCTGGGGGCTGCTTGAACTTCCAGCAACTGCCTTTTTCAGCCGGTGAGAGCTTATGGGTTCCAGAAAACTATAAATAGGACCCCTAGCTTCACATTTTACACAGACTCGGAGCCTTGCTACTCTCTCTCTCATCTAGAGAGAACACTACGCAAAAATCATTAGAGTTTAATCTCTAATTGATTAACCCTAACGGTAATTAACCTAATCCTTCTTAATTAGCAAGGTTAGATTAAGATAAATTGCTAATAAATCAAAGATTAGGCCTATGCATGCTCCTTAAACCTCTTTAAATTAATTAATCTCTGTTGATTATTATAATTAAGCTTAGTAATACTAAGGTGATTATTTATCCTATCATATTAGGGCTGAAATTAGCCAAATTAACCATGAATTAATGATAAAAATATTAATTAGGATTAGATTAAGTTGAAGTAATTATCAGAGATACATTAGACAGTTATTAATCTAGGAAGATTATCCTATAATTTTCTGAGAAGTTTTCCTAATTAATTAGGCATAATTACTCTGTTTTTTGAACAATTTTAATAGGGGAAATTAGTAAATGGATTTCAAATGATTTCATATAATTATAAGTGGTTAATTAAGTGTTCAAGAATCCGTGATAATTAGGAAAATCTCAGAAAGGTAATCTAGATAATTATTTTAGCAGAAATATCCTGTTTTTTGATCAATTTAAATAGGGAAAATTAGTAATTGGAATTCAAATGATTTCATATAATTATCAGTGGTTAATTATGTGTTCAAAAAGCCGTGATAATTAGGATAAGTTCAGAAAATTAATCTAGCTAATTACTTTAGCTAAAATACCCTGTTTTTTGAGTAATTTAAATAGGGGAAATTAGTAAATGGAATTCAAATGTTGTCATATGATTATCAGTGGTTAATTACGTGTTCAAAAATCCCTGATAATTAGGAGAAGTTCAAAAAATTAATCTAGCTAATTACTTTAGCTAAAATACCCTATTTTTGAGTAATTTAAATAGGGGAAATTAGTAAATGGAATTAAACTGCTATCATATAATTATCAGTGGTTAATTAGGTGTTCACAAACTCGTGATAATTAGGAGAAGATCAAGAAATCAATTTAGCTAATTACTTTAGCTAAAATACCCTATTTTTTGAGCAATTTAAATAGGGGAAATTAGTAAATGGAATTCAAATGCTTTCTTATAATTATTAGTGGTTAATTAGGTGTAAAGAAACCCGTGATAATTAGGAGAAGCTCAATTAATCAATCTAAATAATTAATTATGCAGAATTACTCTATTTTTTGAGAAAATTAAAAAGGAAAAATTAGTAAATGGAATTCAAATGATATGATATATTTATCAGTGGTTAATTAGGTGTGTGAAAACATGTGATAATTAGGAGAATCTCAGAAAAGTAGTTTAACTAATTATCTTAGTGGAATTACGCTATTTTTAGGGGTAAATTAAAGGGGGAAATTAGTAAATCATGCACTATAAATACATGCTATTTATCGGTAAAGAGACCGTGATAATTATTCCAAGGTTAGAAAAGTAGTGTAGATATTTATATAAGTCAAATTACACTATTTTTAGCTAAAAACTAAAGAGGGAAATTAGTAAATCATGCTATATGATTACATGCTATTTATCAGAGCTATATTGTAGGGTAAAGAGGCCGTGATAATTATGACCAGGTTAGAAAAGTAGTATAGATATTTATCTAAGTCAAATTACACTATTTTTAGCTAAAATCTAAAGAGGGAAATTAGTAAATCATGTTATATGATTATATGCTATTTATCAGAGCTATATTGTAGGGTAAAGAGGCCGTGATAATTATGACAAGGTTAGAAAAGTAATATAGATATTTATCTAAGTCAAATTACACTATTTTTAGCTAAAATCTAAAGAGGGAAATTAGAAAATCATGTTATATGATTATATGCTATTTATGAGAGCTATATTGTAAGGTAAAGAGGCCGTGATAATTATGACAAGGTTAGAAAAAGTAGTATAGATATTTATTTAAGTTAAATTACACTATTTTTAGCTAAAATCTAAAGAGGGAAATTAGTAAATCATGTTATATGATTATATGCTATTTATCAGAGCTATATTATAGGGTAAAGAGGTTGTGATAATTATGTCAAGGTTAGAAAAGTAGTATAGATATTTATCTAAGTCAAATTACACTATTTTTAGCTGAAAATTGACGATGGAAATTATATAATTAAGTTAGAAAATAATAAGATAATTTCCAGAGGTCAAAAATATTCTTATCTACTTGTGGTAATTATACCATAGTTAATTAGTGAGGTTAGTAAATCATAATTGACCAAAAGTCTTATTTTGAGCAAATGATTAATTAAAATAAATAGACTTGTGGTTAAAAGTTTTTAGAAAAATTATAGTAAGTGCAAACCTATGATATCAAGTTAAGGAAATGAAATCTTTAAGAGAAATTAAATACAATAAATATTAAGCCCAAAATAAGTAAATTATTAGCTTAAAAGTTGATAGGAAAATTAGGAAAAAGATATAGAAAATTATAAGAAAGTTAGGAGAGCTTAGAAAACCCTTAGGGAAACGGTGGAAGAAGTTATCATGCTTATATAGACAAATAAGAAATTACTAGGTCAAGAATTTATCAATTAAGACTATAAATTTAACCTTGGATGGGTTACGGTTAAATACAAAGGTTAAGTTTAGATTTTGAACTATTTACCTAATAATTAGACGTCCTTTTTATAAGGATAAGAAGTTATGATACCAAAAAGGACCCGAGCAAATCCTACATCTGATGATGAGGACGTAGCTCCAAAACGAACTAGAGCATCGCATGACGACGAAGTCGGGCCTAGTAGTAGGCCTACGGAGGAGAGTCTTCGGGCACCAGCGCAACAACAGATGGCCAATAAATCCCAGGTGGGTTTCCATTATTCAATTAAGTTTTTAATTAGTTTAAGTTCTTTTATAAGTTAGCAATGCATACGTAAGAAGGATAAACTGGCTGAAAACAGAAGGTAACTTCCAACGTGCTGTTTATAATATAGGAAAGAATTGTTTGGGTTAAAACTGGTTGAATTAGGAAAGATATGTTTGATCATCCTTAAGACAGCTTGCCTCAAGACACCTTCGACTCCTTGATATAAATTGGTGATAATGATTAGCTTTCTAGCCACGTTTAAGTCGGTTATCCCCATGAACGATGAGTTTCTACTCCGTGTCATGTCTTAATATTTCTACATAAGTTAGGATATTGTTTTTTTTTATCCTAGGGGAGCCGCCCGGTTGTATGGGCAACTGGTTTGGTGTATGGGCACCCGGAACCTTGGGTGGGGGTTTATCCACTCTAGATGGGAATAAGGAATGGGTGCCGTTTTTCACCCTTAGGTGGTCTTGAGACAAGAAGAGTACTGGTCATGGTTACTATAGACAATGTTTTGATTGACAGTACCCTGTCTTAAGTTTAAAGATGTCTGTTTCTAAAGGAATGCTTTCAATGCTGTCTTCAAGGAATTACTGTGATGAAACGTTAAAAGAAACCATTATTTTAAATGTTTAAAACAATGTGATAGTAAGATAAACGAATCATGTGTGAGTGCGGGGTGGTAAGTGGGGATTGACTAAGGTTGTCAATCATGGACGGGTGGACCTGATTGGTCAGGTAACTATCCATTCCCGCGCACTAAAACGTTTTAGAAACTTCTCACTTGGAAGAGAAATCCACCAACGGCTGTGCCCTCACATATGTTAGGGGGAAAAAAGCGTTGGCTAAGGAAACCATAATCTGAATGATGAAGTTATAGGGCCGGAATAAGAATTTTTTTTTGTAGGCCGTTTGAATACATTGTCCCGTTTCCGCTGCGAGACAGGACTAGGTCTGCTTCTAAGGCTATAGACCCAAGCCATTGTCAATGGTAAAGGTTTATTCCTTGGATTTTTTTAAAATTTTTTTTCTTGTTTAGAGACTCCGATTTTTATAAGGCCTAGAGACCTGTCAAGGATCCCATCCTGATCTCGGTATAGGCGGGTTGGGGACCTTACAAAGATTATTCTTATGGGAGCAATTGTATATTAGAGAGCCAGTTAGAAGTTTAGGAGCTTATGGTCGGACAAGCCATTTGTAAAGACCTAATCTATAAAGGTCATTTTTTGTAAGTTTGAGGATAATCTTTTTGATGAGAACTGAGAAGACAACGTATGTTTGAGAGCTCCTTCTTGTTCAAACTTGTAATCTTCGCCATTGTGGCTACGATAATACAAATTCAGATTTGTTTATTGCATTGTGTTCCTCTCATCTTGCTCTTCCATTCAAGTGTAATCATTCAAGATTCGGTGTAGGTTTTCAACTACGAGTTTGAGGCCTTAAATCGCTGTTTTGAGTGTCTATATGCGTGTTTTATGTTGTTTTGACCCTAGGAGGGACTTTAGGGACCCTAAAACGACCCATTAGGATCATCTGTTCGCTGTTTTTGCTGAATTTGGGACGAACAATCGCGATCTTTGTACCTCTCCAGAATGCTGTGACAGTGATAGTATATGTTCTTGATAATCCCCTGTAGCTTCCCTTCAAGTTTCATGCGATTCTGATATTATTTGCATGGTAAACGGGCGTGATGACTGTAGAGCTGTGTAGGAGGACATATGCAGATTACTTGGCGGTAATGCGTTTGATTTGCTTGTAGAGTTAGTAGTTGCATCTCTTTGAGTTCACTTCATTAGGAATGACACCCTAGTGAGTTTCCATGCCTCATCCAAGTCGCTTCCCTTGTATTGATAAATATGTTGATGCTTGAGAGCTATGCTATGGACGTCCGTCGCGGCAACCCGCAAACAATGTCTGCTAGGGAAAATTTAGCTCGGCATGTTCATTTATATTTCCAATGTTGAAACCAGTCCTGATCCCCCTACTGATCACAGGGGGCGGCTCGCGATGATTTCACAGTAGCTAGAGTTACTAGAGTAGGACCTCTATCCACGAATTGCGTTCTTTGCGGTGGATACCCAAGTCTTGTGTTCTATGTGGTGGGGATGTCCATGTCGTGCGTTCTATGCGGTGGACATACCTAGTTGTATGGGCAGCTAGGCGACAACGAGAGGAGTAAACTCTCGCTGGAGGGGGGATGTTGTACCTCCAAAATATTGGAATTTTAATGAAAAGTTTTGAGTAAAATTTTTACTAGAGTTACTATCTTGGTTCTACTTTGCAATACTGGTTAAAGGGCTGTCTTAATGAATCTTGTGAATCGGAACCTAATCAAGGAACTTATATGTTGAACAATCATTGTGGTAGTAATTAGGACACACAAAGAAGTGTGAGTGTGGGGGTGGAAAGTGGGGGCTTGGCTCGGGTTGCCAATGCCTATGAGAAGGGTGGTCCCGATTGGTCGGGAACTCTCCGTCCCCATAGTGTTATAAATTGACGCTAGTATTACCCATTGCCCCAAGAGCGGCGAAGCCTCAAGTGTACGTGCCTCTGAAACATGGGGAAAAAGGCACTCGGGACTTCTCTCTTCTTGGAAGGTGGGTCTTAGGATCGCTAGATAAGTTAATCACGCTTCCCCTGCGGGGTGGAACTAGATCTTGATGCTAGTAGTCTTGAACTTGACTCACTTTGTGATGAGAGATCGTCCGCTAGATGAACCATAAACCATTTTGTTTGCTTCCGCTGTAGATCTAGTGGCCACCTGGTTCACCATCAGATCCGTCGTTTGAGACGACGGGGTGGAGATCTCACACTTAGGATCAGAGCTAAGGTTAGGTTAGACTGAGAAATAAAGTCGTATTGTTTGAATATTTAAAAGGAACTAAAGGTATATAGGTAGCTGATCCGAATTCCTTGCATTGGTGTTGCAGGAATACCCCGTGCTAGAATATCGGAAGTTCCAAGTGTTTGAGCTTATTTACGAACAAGCTCGACGATCCCCAATTTACCAATTCAGGCGAGATGTCATGGAGATGCTGCTGAAGGCTCATACACCGCACTCCACTCGCATCAATAGAGAATGGGGGCTCGATTGGACACTTGCAGGAGGGGTTTACTACATCAACGCTCGAAAGCTAGGATGCCTGGCTGCCGATTGTAAGAAAATACTTTGGGGAGAAGAATTGAGGGTGGTGCAGATATTCTACTTGCTGCTTGCATGTATGGACCTGGCTCTCTCTGACGGCACCAATCAAACCCTCAACGAGTGGCTTTTGGATAAGGTCACTAATGTAATCCCAGCAAACAGAGTTAGAACTTTTGGGGTGCCAAAAGAATTATCCCGGCTTGACACCATAGTTTACTATTCCACTCAAAGAAGAGTATAGGAACTATTTCATGAATAAAGTAGAGTATCATGTAACCTTCTAGGTGTATCTTATAAGCATTCCAAAAGCCATGTAATAAATTGATCATGAGTTATCCTAGACCTTGAGGGGTTTCGATTGTAATAAAACTTCATCAATAAAGTGTTTTTGTCTCTGAGTCTCTGTCTCTTGATAAAGTGGGATCTTGAATTTTATTTAAGGCTCATGTCTATTAGAAATCCAAGTAATGGTATCAAGAATCTCGTGTAACCCATGTAGGCACCGCCTGCTGCTCTCTACTTGGCGGCGCAAGAAAAGAAGCTCCTCCTCAAATAAGCCCAACCTCCACTCTTTAAGGGTAAGGGGGCAAATGTGGCGAGAGATGCGGAAGTATGGATGGAGGCTATGGACGACTATTTCGAAGCTGCGGGAACCCAACCCTTGAATCAAACCATGCTTGTGATGTTCTGCTTTTCTGGCGATGCCAAGATTTGGTGGAAGATCTGAACATCAAAGGATCTTCCCAATCGTGGGAAGACATCAAGGATGCAGTGATGGGGCGTTACTTACCACCTGCTTATAAGACCTTGAAGATGAACGAGTTCTTTTCCCTTCGTCAGTTGACTTCTTTAGTCGAGGAGTATTACTCAAAGTTTGTTACTCTTCAAAGATATGCTCCTAGAATGAGCCTGGATCAGCAAGTAGCACGGTTCTGCCAAGGGCTCATTGACCCCTTGAACAATTGGCTAGAAGCAACAATTGGCTAGAAGCTCTCAGGCCAACAACTCTTCAAGATGCCTTGCTAAGAGCTAAACCCTTAGCTATGGAGATTCATAAGGTCAATCAGAATAGGAGGAATCATTTGGCAAAAAGGGAAAGGACAAATGTTTGGAATAACAGACCAGCTAACCAAGCATATGACCAACGCCCTATTGTGGTTACCACCACAACTATGGAGTTCCCAAATGTTCGATGCTACGAATGCGGCGAGTTTGGGCATTACAGATCCAAGTGCCCCAAGAAGACTCAGGCAACTAGTGACAATGCCATACCCTTGAATGTCTATGGGCATGGCCAACCTAATGGAAGAGGAGGACGTGGAAGGGAAAAAAGAGGGCGAGGATGTGGAGCTACCGCCAGAGTGAATGCTGCAGTGGTACAACCAACTATGGGAGATGAAGCAGAGGAGAGAGCAACCTTACATGCTGCAATTGACAACCCCAATGGTTGCAAGCAATACGCAGTCATTCATATGCCATGATCTCTCAGAGGTGAACAAGTTAACTTCCTTATAGATTGTGGTAGTACTCTTTCATTTCTTTCACCCAGATGCATGAGTAAGCTAAAGCTAGATAAGCATCCAACAAGCAAACTAGTTGTAGAGTTAGCAAACGGCAAGGACGTAGTATCTCAACACTTTGCAGGAAAAATCGACTTTGATCTAGGGGGACATCCAACTTATGCCCAATTTCGAACCCTACCTTTAGGATTCTTTGATGGGATACTAGGAAGTAGTATCTCAACACTCTGGAGGAAAAATCGAATTTGATCTAGGGGGACATCCAGCTTCTGCCCAATTTCGAACCCTACCTTTAGGATTCTTTGATGGGATACTAGGATGGACTGGCTAAAGAAAAATCAGGCCCACATCCATTGTGCACAAGGGAACTTTACCTTTACAGATAACTTGGGTAATGAAGTCTTACTCCAGGGGGAAAATGGGAGACCTAGGGCTACTCTAGTTAAGGCCAGCATACTTTTGAAGGGACTGAGAAAGGGGCAGAAAATTTATGCGCGGTAAAGCTCAACAAGGTGAAACAATCAGATACCACACTTTGACCAAACTAGTTGAGGGATTATGATGATGTATTCTCTCAAGACCTTAAAAATCTTCCACCACATAGAGAGGTAGATCATGAGATTGAGACTATCCCTGGATGTGAACCTATCTTATAAAATGTCACTTCCAGAGGCCATAGAACTCAAGGAACAACTTAGGCAACTCATTGAACAAGGATTCATTCAACCCAGTGCTTCTCATTGGGGTGCACCAGTTCTTTTTCAAAAGAAGAAGGATGGGACCTTAAGGCTATGCATAGATTAACGTGGACTGAACCAGGTAACTATAGAAAACAAGTATCCAATTCCAAGGATTGACGAACTCTTGGCCAGACTCCATGGCACCAAAATGTTTACAAAGATTGATCTAAGGTCGGGATATTACCAAATGAGGATCAGGGAATCAGACATTCCAAAGACAGCTTTCAACACTAGGTATGGACACTACAAATTTACAGTAATGTCCTTTGGTCTAACAAATTCTCCTGCAAGCTTCAATCGACTTATGCATGATAGTTCAGACCTTATCTGGACGATTTTGTCTTGGTTTTCTTTGATGACATTCTGATCTATTCTAAGAACGGGGCAGATCATGAAGAACATGTTCGCAAAGTACTTGATCTTCTTTGAGAACACCAACTTTACGCTAAAGCGAGCAAGTGTACCTTTTGCTCACCAAAGGTCAATTATCTTGGATTTGTTATATCGGCCAAAGGGATTTCCGTGGACCCAGATAAAGTCAAGGATATCGTTGACTGGCCTCAACCATCCATCGTCAGCGAAATAAGAGGATTTCTCGAGAGAACGGGATGGTACAAGATTTTTGTCAAGGACTATGCACGTATTGCTACACCTTTGGCGGAATTCCTGAAGAAAGGAATGAGGATCGAATGGAAGACCAAGCACGAGTCTAGTTTTGCTAAACTAAAAGAAGTCTTGGTCTCAACTCCTATCTTAAAGCTTTTAAATTTCAGTAAGGAATTTGAAGTAGCGAACGATGATAGCAAATTTGCTTTAGGCGGAGTTCTTACACAAGAAGGAAGAACAATAGCATATACTTCACGAAAGCTAAGGGATCATTATCCTACTCATGATTTGGAACTCTTAGCGATTATACATGCACTGAAGTTATGGAGACATTATCTTCTCTCGCATAAGTTTCAGCTAGCTACAGACCACAAGAGCTTAAAATGGATTTTTACTCAACCTATTCTCAATATGCGACAACGGCGATGGATAGAACTCTTACAAGAATATGACCTTGACATAAAGTATAGACTAGGGAAGGAAAATGCCGTTGCACATGGATGTAGCCAAAAATCTTTTCTCAGAGCTATCTCTATTCCAAATAACCTTATCTGGGATAGAATTAAAGAAGCATCTTTGGTAGATCCTGAATACCAACGTATAGTATCATTAGTCCAGCAGAATAAGATGCATGAAGCTAAAGATTACTCTCTTATCGGAGGATGTCTTTACTATAGACATAGACTCTGTGTACCCAGAGACCCAGCTTTAAAGAAGACTATTCTGTATGAAGCACACGATAGCCCTATATCTGGACATCCAGGTTATGCTAAGACTCTTCATGCTATCAGGAGGAGTTATTTTTGGTCTGAAATGAAAGGGGACATACTTCGCTATGTGAGGCAATGTCTTTCTTGTCAGCGGATAAAAGTCGAGAGAATTAAGTTACCAGGGCAACTTCAACCTCTTGACATACCCCAGATGAAATGGGAATGCATCAGTATGTACTTTGTTATAGGATTACCTTCTGCAGGAGGTTATGACTCTGTATTTGTGGTTGTTGATATGCTCACAATAGTGGCTCATCTAATACCTGTAAAGACAACCTTTACTGCTTTGGATATTAGCCGAGTATTCATGAAGGAAATTTTTAGGTTACATGGTTTACCCAAGCGTATCGTCAGTGATAGAGAAGCCAAGTTTACATCAAAGGTTTGGACTTCTCTTTTCCAATATATTGGGTCACAATCAGCCTTCAACACAGCGTATCATCTGCAGACAGATGGGCAAACAGAAAGAGTGAATCAAGTCAGTGAGGACATTCTCAGGGCCTATTGTTCGCAAGAGCCAAAAAGAAAAATTGGTTACAATATCTTCCTTTGGTAGAATATGCTTATAATTCTTCCAAACACAGAAGCATTGGAATGTCACCCTTCAAAGCTCTTTATGGACAAGATTGTTTAGTACCGCTTAACTTTTCAGACCCAACCATCAGGGTAGAAGCCTCTAAGAAGATGCTCGAAGACATGGAAGCTCAGACTAGAGCTATTCGCCAAGACATTCAAGCAGCTCAGGATAGACAAAAGTATTACGCAGATAATAATCGATCAGAACGGACTTCAAGGAAGGAGAAAAAGTTTTTCTACGAGTCCGACCGAAGAAAAGCAACTCATCATTAGGAAGGTACAAGAAACTAAGCCCAAGATATTGTGGACCCTTTGAAATCACTAAAGTTGTGAGTGACCAGGCCTACAAGCTTAAGTTACCCGCGAACGTAAAGGGCCACGATGTATTTCACGTCGGCCTACTCAAACCCTAAATTCCTAACCCTGATCAACTCTTGGACTCAGATAAGATAGTTAATCCAGCACAAGGAGTTCTCGAACTTCAACATGATTACGTCCTTGAATCAAGAGAAAGAAAGCTACGAAATAAGACAATCACGGAGCATCTAGTAAAGTGGAAGGATTACACCGAAGAAGATGCAACTTGGGAGGACGAACCAACGCTCATAAAAGATTACCCAAACACATTCTTGAGAAGAGGACATCTCAAATTTTTCACGTTGGGGAGGTTGTAAGGTCTCTGGCCCCGACCAAAAAGAGCACCATTGTACCATGGAATAAACATAATGGAAAAAGTTACTATATTTAGCAGTTTTCCAAATTCTGTCGGTGCCATCATGTTTAGAATGTTATAAAGCTTCCAAAAGTGAATTAAAATATTTTTCATGGAAAATTTTCAAAAATAGTAAGTTTTTGGTCACCCGATCCATCTAGTTTTAACTGTCTCGAAAAACTGCACCCGTACCCCGAATTTGAAAAAATGCATTTTTAGACCCCGAGGGATGCTAAATATGGCAGGTACTCGGACATGTACACCTTAATTAGAGCTTAGTATAGCAAGTTACGGCATTAAATTCCGATTCGTATCGCCCGTTTTAGCCTAAAGTCAAAATTTCCTAAGGCTGTGCGGGGAGCATCGCAGCTTGGGGGCTGTGTGGGATCAGGTCCCCGGCCACTGGGAGCTTGTCTTAGCAGCTAGGGGGCGCCCTCTCATCTCTAGGGAGTTGTGGGAGACTTGCCATGCTTGAAACAAAGTGTGAGAGTCAGTTAAACTAGCTAACTGGATACTTGGTAGGCATGTAACTGAGTTGCCTTGCATGAGTTGAGAGCTCCCTCAGATGCATTTAGCAGCATGGTTCGATTTTCAGCTTGGGAGAGCCTATATAAGAGTGTGCTCACACACACACACACACATACACACACATATGCACACACACACACACTTACACACACACCTTGGGGAGGTGCTGCCGGCACACATAGCTTTGGAGAAGAAGCAAAGGAGTTGAACGTGAAGTACATGTTCATGAAAGGTGAGTGCTTGGGTGAAACACGGAAAGAGTGCCCGATGCAAGTGCCAATTATGGGACACTTTATATGCATATGAGAAATTTGTCAACAAAAGCATGCAATGTGAAAGAAGGAGATGATGGGTGTTTTGAGGAATAAATGTAGCACATGTGACATCAAAAGATGTCTCAATAGCTTCCACCTTTCCAAGAAGGGTTGTCGATGTAGAAGTTTCTCCACTCGTATCTCACTGTGCTCAGTAC
Organism: Adiantum capillus-veneris; assembly: GCF_014529385.1. NCBI lineage: Eukaryota > Viridiplantae > Streptophyta > Polypodiopsida > Polypodiales > Pteridaceae > Adiantum > Adiantum capillus-veneris. Next base: position 12,555,473 of record NC_140955.1, read on the forward strand.
GTGAGTGTCTTTTGGACCTTCTCCTTCACTTCACCAGACTTAAGTACTTAGAGTCCGACTCTTTTGCTCACCTATACCAGCATGAGCGACACAACATAAATATGCTGAACTCTTCCAGCTTGAGCAGTACCTAGAATAGCTAAGATGCTTAGACCACAGAGAATATTACTTGAAGCTTTGGGACTAACACCTCACTCATTTTGTGGCTTAGCTACTCGAATTTGACTTGTATGACTTGTCGGTTGCATGTTGACACTGCTTTGTGACAAGTTCTTCGGCTGTTGTAGTGGCTGCTGAGACATACTTCGTGAAGTTTCATCCTTTTCGTATACCTTCTTCTCTTTGTAGTGCTCAGGCCTCTCGTCAGTCTTTTCTTCATGTGGATTATGGATTTTTTTATTTTTTCTTAATAATAAACAAAGAAAATCTTAAAACAACTCAACAAAAGAAAAATCGTTCAAATAGAAATCTAAATGCTATGTACACTATACACATGTCCCTAGGGGCTCATATATGGATTTTGTCCCCATACTCCTCTGTAACACTACTATGAGGGCATATACTCTAAATTTCGTCAAAAAATTATCACAATAAAACGCAAAAATTCAATGCATCTCACAAAACATTGACCTCTAATAGTCATAATGTTAGGTCCACATTCAGAATGCCTCCCCCCTTCCTATTTGGAGTCATCCTTTACGACAGGGTATCACAAAAGGTATGTGTTGTGCTTGGGCAATTAAAAGTTGTGCCTATGCAGGCCTTGTAATGTAGCCCTATTATGCATACACAATCAATGCATGAAAAAGATTTATGTTGTGCAAGATGTGGGTATAAGCAATTTTCTTATTGGCATTTGTTGGCGAGGCTTCCTATTCTAAGCAATGTAATGGTCTTTGAAGCTCCTGAATCGTTGCTTGATTGAAGCGACTTGCTCTCTTCTAACTGTTGGAATTAGGGTTGCAAAGAAACACACACAGCTTGGAGAAGACGAAGGAAGCTCAAGGCACACAATAGAGAGTGTGTTACTTAGTGTGCAATGGAAAGATAGATAGCCCTAGAGTGATGGGTGTATATACAATGCACGGGGGAAAAAGCCTCCTAAAGAGGGAAAAAATGCCCCGGAGGTCCTAGTGTGTTCACACACATCACTACCACATGTATATGGTAACAAACCCCCCCTGGAGTGATGCGATGAACGAGAGCTGGCACATGAGTGAAGGGAAGTGCCATGCCCTGAGGACAGGATCAGTCCACAAAGGGGAGTAAGCCCAAAGATTTGCGGAAAGCTTCAAGATTCTCACGAGACAATGCCTTTGTGAAAAGATCTGCAAGGTTGTCCTGTGTTGGCACATCAGCCAAGCTGATCTCTCCTGCTGAGAGCCTCTCCCTGACATAGTGGTAATGCACCTCAATGTGCTTTGTGCGAGCATGAAAAACTGGGTTTCTCGCAACTGCCAATGCGCTCTGACTGTCAGTGTAGATAGTGTTGGCAGTGTCCTGTCCAACACCCAAATCAACCATAAGGCGTCTGAGCCATACACACTCAACTGTAGCTGTGAAGACTGCCCTGTACTCAGCCTCACAACTCGAAGTGGCCACAGTAGGTTGCTTCTTGCTCAACCATGATATACATGAACTTCCAAGCATGAAACAAAAACCTGATGTGGACACTCGCGTGTCAAAACAACCAGCCCAATCTGAGTCCGAAAAAGCATGTAAATCTGGCGGCAATGATCCCCCCTTGGGATAAAACAAGCAAGGATGTAAAGTGCCACTAAGGTAGCGGAAAATCCTCTTGACAACTTGCCAATGCTTAGACCCTGGGCTATGCATAAATCTGTTGACGTGTGAGACTGCAAACTCAATATCTGGCCTCGTGTTGCATACATAAATGAGGCAGCCAACAGCAGTTTGGTAAAGAGTGACATCAGTAGGATCGCCAGCATCTTGTAGACTCAACTTCAAACCTGTTTCCATGGGAGTGGCAATAGGTTTGCAATCCTCAAGTCCAAACTTACATAGCAATGTCTCTATGTAACTTTTCTGACACAAGCCAATACCACCATCACACTGCTTAAACTGTAAACCCAAATAATGATGCAACAGCCCCAAATCTTTCATCTTGAAAGTAGCATTCAAATCAGCCTTAAATTCATCAATATGTCTCTCATTGGGTCCAGTGATCAACAAATCATCAACATAAAGAACCACGATGAGAAATACATCACCCTCACGCTTTACATACAATGTGCTTTCTGTTGGACTGTTACGAAAGCCTTGTTTGAGCAAATGAGTGTCAGCTTTCTCATACCAAGCACGAGGAGATTGCTTCAAACCATACAAAGCCTTGTTACATTTGCACACTTTGTCCTATTGTCCTTTTATGACAAAACCGCGAGGCTGCGTTACATAAACTTCCTCAAATATGTCACCATTCAAGAAAGCAGTAACAATGTCTGATTGATGTACATCCCAACCAAAATGAGCTGCCAATGCACATAGAAAACGCACAGTAGTCATATGACAAGTGGGAGCAAAAGTCTCTTCATAATCCATGCCTTTTTGCCGTGCATAACCCTTTGCAACAAGTCGAGCCTTATGGCGATCGATCTCACCATTCGGCTTGCGTTTCAACTTGTAAACCCACTTCGTACCAATGGCCTTTTTTCTAGGAGGCAAATCACATAAATTCCATGTGTCATTTTCTATAAGTGCATCATTTTCTGATTGCATGGCAACCATCCAATTTTTTGAATTTTGTGCTTCATCAAAAGTCAGAGGCTCCTCAACATCATGTAAGCTAGACACAGCCAAAGCATAACAATCTGATGCATAAGATGCATGGCGAGAGCCTGAACGAGTATGACTAGACAAAGGTGCATCCAATGTACTGTCACGCAAAGTGTGCACCAGCCATTTTGGTATACCTCTAGCCTGCTCATTTTCAGCCCTTTCCTCATCAAGTACATCATGTACATCTGCATCAGTAATAGGCTAATCTAATACATTTTCAGAAACCCCCATAGGCTGTACATTTGCCTCATTGGAACTTACATTCGTATTTCCACCACTGAAAAGAGGCAACAAAGTGTCATAAATGTCTTGTGAGCTTACATTACTGTCTCTAGTACATTACAGCAAGGGCTGAACAGAATCTTCCACAAACACTACATCCCGAGAAACCAGAATACGTTTTGTTTGCGGATGATACAACCTGTATCTTTGCTTTCAGCACTATAACCAACAAAAATACATTTGACAACCTTATCATCCAATTTTCTGCGTTGCACTTGTGGCACTAAAGCATATGCCAAACAGCCAAAAACACGCATGTGCTCAATAGAAGGCTTTCTATCATGCCATGCTTCATATGGAGTAATAGACTGCAAAGCTTTCGTAGGACACCTGTTAAGTACATAAGTGGCACACATGATGGCCTCAAGCCAAAAAGAATGCGGCAAAGCTTGACTTTTGACTATACATCGTGCCATTTCCGTAAGTGACCTGTTTTTCCTCTCAGCAACACCATTTTGCTGAGGTGTATAAGGCACTGTACATTGGTGTTTTATCCCACGACTAGCCATAAATGCATTAAATTCATGAGACATATACTCCCCCCCTCGATCGGAACAGAGGGTGCCCATAGTACATTTCGAGACATTTTCAACCATAGCCAGAAATTGTTTGAAGCACATAAAAACTTCGGACTTCGCTTTAAGCGGAAATACCCATGCATGCCTGGAGTAATCATCAATGAAAGTCACGAAGTACAGGTAATTTCCCAAGGAAGGAGTTTTCATGGGTCCACAAACATCACTATGCACAAGCTGCAATCTGCATGTGGCCCGAATTGAACCATCCTTTGGAAATTTAGAATGCTGCATCTTACCCAAAATACAGCCTTCACAAACATTTTTGACAGGTGCTTCAAGAGGTGGCAAAGAAGCAACCATATCAGATTTCTGCAAACGCAGCAAACTGGCAAAATTCAGATGACCAAAACGTGCATGCCAAAGTTTTGTATCTGAAATAGCCCTTGAATCTAAAACAGCATTTGCAAAATTTTGTCCACACCTGTCATACAAAGTGAGCTTATACAACCCACGGCACAAAAGGCCAGATGCAACAATTTCATCACCAAAACTGAGATCATGAACTATACATCTGTCATCCACAAATTTGACTACAAGTACAAGTCTAGCAAGTGCGGATACAGACAAGAGATTCTTCTTGATCCCAGGTACATAAAGTGCATCAACAAGTGTGAAGGAACTGCCATTAGCAGCAGTGAGAACAATCTTTCCAACTCCCTAAACTGGATAAGAGGCGTTGTTGGCACAAGTGACTGAATTCCCATGAGGGACAGACTCGAGAGAGGTAAACAATTCACGATGTGAGGTAATGTGCTTTGTAGCACCACTGTCGAAATACCACACATGTGAATCTGCATCAATTGACAAGCATGCATCATGGACAGTAGGATTGTAAGTGCACTCTACGCTAAAAGCCCATTCTGCATCAACATCAGCAACACAGTCTCCTTTCACAGAAGACTCAACAATGGCTGCATTTGTAGTGGAACCAGCATTTGCAGTGGAACCACCCTCTTTCTTCTTAGCCTCTTTGGCCTTTAACTTAGGACACGACTTGATCAAGTGATCATTGGCTTTACAATAATGGCAATGCATCTTCTTTTTGCCCTTATCACCAGAATTGCCAGACGAAGTACTACCAGCAGAAGCATTAGGAACAGAATGTCTGCCACTCGCAGCAGAACCATAAGAAGTGGCTGCATTACTGTTACCCCCCTTTCTTTGAGAAGCAATAAAAGTCTGTTCATTTGCACGCTGCCTAGTCCTGTTTTTTCTAGAAAGTGACTCTTGCAACAGCAATGTGCATAGTGCATCAAACTTGACAACTTCAGGATCTCCTTGGGTCATCAGTCTCCAAGTACTAGCAAAAGTCTGGTAGGAATCTGGTAAGGCATCAAGAACAGTTTGCACAAGGAAACTGTCTAAAATGACTTCACCTGCAGAAATAAGTTGCTCATTGATATCCTCATGCATAATCTTCGACTCCAGCTCTTTACGCAGCAAAGCAATTTTAGCCTCATTGCGGCTTGCATAAAGACCTGCTAAAATATCCCAAGCCTGTTTTGCAGATTTTGCTGAACGGATGTGAGGAACAATGGTGCGCTTCACAGACAATGCAATCAATGCATGAGCCTGCGCATCCTTAACATCCCAACGAGCTTGTTCTGCAGTAGGCAAAACAACTCTAACAGCTGCAATCCTTGCAGCAAGACTTGCAACATCAATGCCATGCACAATGTTCCAGACACCCTTTGACACAAGAACATGTTGCATCATATAAGCCCACATAGGGTAGTTGTCCCCATCCAACCTGTCCTCAGCAGCAAACATCTTGAACACATCTGTGTTGTTGTTGTCAGCCATGGTAACTGCTGCACCTGATGTGAAAACTGCCCGAAAATAGGAGAAACGAAGCGGGAACAACCTGTGCTATATAGCACAAACCGTAGAAGACTATAAGGCACCTGTTTTGCAGAAAACGACACTGACAGAAATTCTGCACAAAATGACGAAATAGCTTGTGTAGTATTGCCTGTACTGGAAACGGAGGCCGAAATGAGCCCAAATCAAAATTCTGAGCAGACCAAGCTCTAGGAGCTCTCCCAAAATATTTGTCGACCTGCGAACGCTCGCCAAAGCTCACTGAAATTGGAGAAAGTGAGCAGGCGTGTGCTGGAGCAGCTGGCGACTAAGCTCGGGAGGACGTGACTTGCTTTGATACCAATTATTGGAATTAGGGTTGTAGAGAAACACACACAGCTTCGAGAAGACGAAGGAAGCTCAAGGCACACAATAGAGAGTGTGTTACTTAGTGTGCAATGGAAAGATAGATAGCCCTAGAGTGATGGGCGTATATACAATGCACGGGGGAAAAAACCTCCTAAAGAGGGAAAAAATGCCCCGGCGGTCCTAGTGTGTTCACACACATCACTACCACATGTATATGGTAACACTAACTATACTGTAATCGTAGGAATAATTGTAAGAATTGAAGCGGAGATGCACTGACAACAGTTTTGTTGTTCTTCTTTGGGACCCATTTCTTTGCGATTATTGGTTGTTTTGTTGCTGGCTCTCGTTTGGGAACCCATACTTGCCCGTGCTTTGTTTGTGTTTGAAGAGACTTCTTTGGGATCCACCTTTCTGTTGTGTGAGTCAACAGTGGTCTTTGCTTCAGCCCTTGTATGCTTGGTTGGGGACGGGATTTAGGCTTTGAAAGTTGATACTGTGGTTGTTTTGGAATCCAAATGAATTCCTGAATTTTTTGTGCTTGAATCAACTTTTTTGGAGCCCAAACCTGAGTTTTGAAAGCTTGCGACTTTGTGATATTCTTACCCGTTCATGCACGCTTTCCTTGTTTTTGTTTTGGTGTTGGATCTTGTGATTTGTCATTAGAGATCTTTGTCTTCTTGATCCATATTTGTTTTTGGCCGATCTGGCTTTTTGCTATCCAGATTTGTCGAGCTTTTTGGCTTTGACTTGTTGTCCTGTTCTTTTGACCTGTCATGGTTGTTGCTGAAGGGGTTGGTGATAGTGATGGCCTGAGTTTATGATAGGGGATGTCGTAAGATTCATCATTATCGCTACTATCCTCAGCAAGGTTGACTTCTTGTACTTTCCCTTGATTTTTTGGCTGGTAGTGGAAAGTTACTGTCTATTTGCTCGTGGGTGGTAGTTTCTTGGAGGACTTTTCTAGCCCATTGATTAGAGCATTGTTAGCTCGTTGCTCTGGTCATATTCCTCCTAGCTGAGTCTTTGCATCCTTATTAGGAGGTATGTATGAGGATGCTTGTGGTGGCTGTGTCTTCACCGAGGACTTTGGAATCCACTTTTGATGCACTTTATTCGTGTAGCAATGAAATTGATTCCCGGGTCGTTGATCTTCTTGAAGCTCGAAGTGTTCTACAGAGTCATAGAACTCATCGTCTTCTTCATCTTTTGATTCTCCACATTTCTTTGTTTGCTCCTTATTTCGAGAGCTTGTTGATGTTTGGATCTCTTCATTTTCCTGGATTACACTCACTGCAAAATAAGGAACGAAATCATAGCCATTTTCATCACAAAACTTTGTTGTGGAAGCATCCTCCACGGTGCACACGTCCAATGTGTCCAAGATGTGTTTCCATCCAAAAGGCTCTAACTCTTCTTCAGGAAATGGTTCTGGGATATAGTCCCTATCCTCTATAACCTGCTCTAGGATACATTCCTCACGTTTTAAGTTACCACATTGTGAAGCTCCACACATCCACAGTTCTTTAGGCTTACCTAACCAAGCTGGAAGTTTTGATCCTGCTACTGTGGCGGAATCAAAATCCTGAACCGGTGTTCTCGTCACATCCCTATAGCTATGGTCCCTCAAGTTTATCTTTGTTATGGTTTCCATATGTCTCAGGTATATATGGTCATAACCCCAATCTTGGACCATTTTCAATTGTCGCATGAATGGTCTTCCCAGAATGATGTCATAGTTGTTCTTCTTGCCAAAGTCAACAACAACAAAAGTGTGTTCATATTCAATGCCACAAGAAGTAACAAGTACTTTTTCTAGCAGTCCTAGGGGCTTTTCCTTGTGTCCGTCTGCAAGCTGCAGGGTCATTCGTGTGGATATCAAGGCAGGTTTTCCCCATTTTTTCCAAACCTCTTTGGTTGCAATGGCCACACCAGCTCCACTGTCAAGGATTGCCATGGTTTTTACACCATTGAATTCCACAGGAAGGGTGGTGTTTCCATCTTCTCCCTTGCAATACTCGCCTACCTTGTTTAATGGCACTGGCCTAGTATTTAGTTGAGGCATTTCAAGCTCTTTGATGCCTTCCTCGATTTGAGTCATTGGGGTTTTTACACCAAATTTCTCTAGATATTTACCCACATTAGCCCACATGTTTGGTCTTATTCTGAGCAACTCGGCTAACATTATTGTACAGGTGACTAGGGTAGATAGAATATGTACTAGCCCCTTTGAATCGATGGCCTTGTTGGGAGACAATCTCTGTGATGGGACTGCAACCACATTTGACTTGGTCTCGTACTCTCCCATGTAGGACGGTAGTGTTCTTAGCGAATGGGGTTGACTATCCATAGATTGTACAGATCCTTTGTCACCCCAATACGATCGCACGTCTAGATTCATTTGAGATCCAGTCTCAAATTCCTCTATTGGTGGTAGAAACACTCCTCGTTCATCACCAGTCTTGTCTAATCGTCTTCTTAGGTCATCGGCTTCATTGGCCTCTCTGACTTGTTTCCACAATTCGTCAAGACTATCTATCTCTTTACAATCCTCAGGTATAGCTTGGTGAAATCCCTTGAAAGAGTTATCCGTGGTATTCAGTACTATCCTTGGTTCTAATGCTGGGTCTTTGAGGTTTGGTCTGTGCTTATGACTAGAATCTGGCTCTTTTAGTTCCTGGTTTGGTGGGATTACTTGTGTAGGCAGGACACAGATCACATCCTCAGGTTTTGCATGGTTCTAGTAAATCTTGGGCTGTTTGAATCATTTTCCGGCACATTTCAAACCTTTTCTTTTCTAGTTCCGCATACGGATATGTCATCCACCTGTGTTCTTGGGTTTGGTTGTTTTTGAGCCTCACATCATAGGCTTTCAAGAGGGCATCTAATGTGTCATTAACCTTCTCTGCCAACACAGATCCTCCTGAACTAGCACTTCTCGGTTTCTCATCCGTGGATGGTTCTTCTAGAGGTTTAATCATCTGTGTAAGAGAAGGTGCCTCCTTTTCCTCATGTTGTTTTATCTTCTCCTCAGCTTCGGTAAGCTTCTCAGCTAGGGATTTTTGCTCTCGTTCCTTGCGTGCTTTCATCCTAGTCTTTCTAGCTTTCCAACTATTTCGTTTTCTCTTGGTTTTCTGACTAGGTGCGTCTGTCTTTGATCCATCATCTTTCTTTGAACTCATGTTACTTTCCGTGTTCTTTGTCTCTGGATTCTCATCAGCTTTCTTTTGAGCTTGTGCTCTCGTAACTACTTGAACTGGTACACCATTTTCATTTTCTGAGCTACTAGGGAGCTGAACAATCCCTAATACATTTGTCGTGATTTTCCTGATTTGGTTTGGGTTTTTTGGGCAATTGGGGATCAAGTGAGTGATGCCACACTCAAGACAATAGGCATTTACTTCAGTGATCTCCGTATGAGCACATTGTTTGACCAAGTGGTTGTCACGACTTTTGTGACAATCTGTCTCTGGTTGAGGAGATTCTTTTAGCATCTCCTCTTGGCTATAAGCAAGCTTTGACCTAGATAAGCCGTTATTTGCAATGAATCGCAATGTCTTTTCGTCCATTTCATACCTTCTTTCTTTCGACTGAAACCCAGGAGGTGGAGGTTGTACCGGCCTCACCACTCCATGTGTTTCTCTCACATTTTGTTGCTCTGAAGGGTAGTACTCACTTTGGTTGCTATACCACATTCTAGTTGGTACTGGCGTTGGTTTATTTGATGCTTCCATCATTGGCATGTATCTCATGTCTACCGGCATTCTAGCACCTGGCAGCGGAGGTTGTTGTCCTAAGACAAGCTGTGGCCTTAAAACTCCTACTGGTCTTGGCGCATTCCCCCTAATGTATCTAGGTGGAGTAGGTGCTTCTGGAACAGGTTGTACATACCTCTCCCTAGAATTTTCCATGCTATAATAGCACTCTTCTCCCGTATGATTCGTCCATTTTTTCTCAATTTCACACCACTTCGGCTCTCCCGAATCAGACCTTACAAGAGGAATCAACCTCTTGACCAAGTCGTCGATAAGCTTTTCTTGATCAATAGGTGCCGTTGTCTTGGCAATGGACTCACTTATCTGTGAAACACTGTGCTGAGAGGATGTGTCATCTCCTTGACTCTTTAAGTCCTTTTCTTTGTATGCCTCATAGTTATCCACTAGATAAAGAGCTTCTTTGATCAACTCGTTTAGCGTCATCCTCCTTATCATATGCAGATCCTTCTGAAGGTCCGCATGTCTCATTCCCTGGGTAAAGATCAGCATAAGTCGTGCTTGTGTAGGTAATTCCGCTCTCGGACAAAGCTTAACATATCTCTTGAGCCGTAATGATGCTTTGCGTACTGATTCATCCTCTTTCTGTTTGAATCTATGGATTTGCGAGATCGTGTTGTGAGAAATTCCTTTTGGCGAGAATTCTTCAATAAACTCCTCAAATAGCTCATCTAGGGTCTCAAAATCCCATTTTCCCACCGAGTCGAACCATGTAGCTGCACCATCTTCTAGAGTCAATCCGAATCCAGCAAACTGTGTCGCAAAATCTGAAACTTCCTCTGCTCTAATCACTCTTCTAAAAGCCGTTACATGATCTCTTGGATCTTTATCTCCGGAGTATTTTCTGTTTACCCATTTCTGGACTTGGGACGGTCTAACTCGTCGATTTTCTACAAGTCTAACCAGAGACTCTCGATAGATTTCTCGATCAACACCCTTGAGATCCTTGTAAGACCAAGCGAACATATCCCGGTATTCCTTTAACAAGCTTAACAAAATATTTTCTTCTTCTTGTGTTAGGTCATTCGCAATGTAAGTAGGTTTAGGATCTTCTCCTGGTTCAGCCAAGTCTATCTTTTTAGCGTTTTCAAGCCCTCCGTAAGACTCGCCCTGTTTTTGTAGTTCCCTAACAGGTTGTTAAACTATGATTTCCCGATCTTGGAGAGTATACTTTTTGTAATGGGATGGAACATGCATTACATCCTTACCATCCTCTTCCGTGGTTTCCATTTCGGTTGTGTATATCTCCTTAGAGATTTTTTCAACTCTTGATATTTCTTTTTCTGCTTGATTCTGGTCATGAGTGGTTTCTTATCCTGTGATTTTTCTTGAGTACCCTTCCTTGTTTTTCTCGATGTTTGAGACATTTTTGAGTTTTTGTTTGAAGGATATCTGTCAGTTATTTTGTCCTTGACACAATCATTTGCATCTATCTGCATCCGGAATTGTGTTTTACTGGAGACTGATGGCATAGACCGTGTTTTCACAATTCTGGTGTTTCTCTTTCATCTACACTATTTTTGTCTTCTTAATTTCTGGTTTGGAAAGTCAAAAACATTTTCCTCCCCTCCTTTTAAGAGTAGCTTATCTCTCGTATGCTCTTTTTCTGATCCCGAATCTTCTGAGGTAGCTAAGTGTTCATCTAACTCATCAGTTGCATCTTAATAGAGGTATGAAAAGACTTGTTGAGCTTTCATTAAGTCCTTGGGTTCCTCATCTTTGTTTTCAATGTTGAGGATTGAAATCATTTGGATGGGAATTATGTCGTAGCCATCCTCAGTGCAAAATTGAGTAGGCATAGACATATTCACACATACATCCATTGTCACTAAAATTTGAGTCCACTCGAATGGCTCAAATAAATGCTGTGGAAAGGGTTCAGGTACGTAGGCTTCATCTGTGCAATCCCTTTCTAGGATACATTCTTCTCGTCTTAAGCTTCCATTTTCTGAAGCTCCACACATCCAAGTAGGAGTGTCTTTGTTTAACCAGGATGGTAGTTTCAGTTGAAGAGACTGAATCAAACTTTTGGATGGGTATTTTGAAGACATCTCTATAAGTGTGATCTTTTAGGTTGACTCTTGTTATAGATCTCACTTGCTTCAAGTACAGATAATTGTTTCCCCAATCTTGGATAAGTTGTACCTTTTGCATGAAAGGTCTTTCCAATATGATTTCATAGTTGAGTTTTTTCCCAAAGTCTTGTATGGCAAAAGTGTGTTGATATTCAATTCCACAAGAATTGACTATCACTTTTTCAAGCAACCCTAATGGTCTCTCAATGTATCCGTCAGTCAACTGCAATTTCATTCGAGTTTGTCTAATGGCTGGCTGTCCCCAGGATTCCCATACTGCTTTAGTGGCTATGGCTATGCCAACTCCACTATCCAGTATTGCCATGGTTTCAATGTCATTATATTTTACTGGGAGGGTGGTTTTTCCTTCTTCCCCTTCATAATATTCTCCGACTTTGTTTATAGGAACTGATCGAGTCTCTTTGTTTTCCATTTCATTTTTCAATTTTCCCAAATTCTTCGAGATTAACCCACTTATCCCCACCTTCTCTCGGGTTTTCTATAAATCATTCCATAAGTATGGTCTGAGTTTTAATAGTTCTCCCAAGGTAAGAGTGCATTGGATGGGTGTAGACATTATTGAATAAATTTTGTCTGCTTCTAAGGTCTGTTCATTTCTTTTTACTTGAGTGGTCCTGCATACGATGGATTCATCTTCGTTATCTCACAAGTAATAAGGTAATTTTTTTAATGTCAATGGTTTCGACATTCCTGAAGTTTCCAATCCGCAATCCCCGTACAAGGATTGTACATCCATATTCATATCAGAAGGTAGGTTATCCAACCAGACTTCTTCTAAGGAGTTGACTTTAGAGTTAGGCTCCCATCATTGATCTTTCTTACTTTTTCCCCTAAGTGTACTGGCCAGTCTTCCTCTACGAAGGGAATTCCGTCTAAGGCATCTTCATTGTCCGACACTATAAGATCTGGTTCGTTTGTTTCAAGGTGGGATTCTGCCATCACATCGGATTTTGCTTTTGTTTCTTTTACTACAAGCTCCTTAGGTTTTGCAATACTTTCAAGCTTTGGTTTTTGTTTTTCCAGCATTTCTTGAGTGATTCTTACCAAATTTTGATAAGCTTCCAGCTTAGCTGCTTCCATGTCTGGAGATGGATAATTTTTCCATTTGTTTTCCATGTTTTGGCCTACTTTAAGTCCTGCTTGGTAGGCTTCCAAGGCGGCATTAATAGGCTCAAAGATTTTATCAACCAGAATGGATCCTCCAGATTTCATGGTTGTTTCCTTGAATTCAGTGGCAGTTTCTTTCAAATTGTCCTGGACTAGCTTCCTTGCTTTCTCCTTGATTTCAACCCGTTGTTTTTGTTTTCTCATCTCATATCTTTTTCTTCTGCTTCTCTTGATTCTTTGAGAAGAAACTTTTGTATTTCCAAATCATCAGAAGAGTTATGTTTCTTTTTCTTTGCTTGGGCTCTAGTGATTACCTTGGTTGGAACAATCGGTTCACTCTCTGATGAGCTACTAGGCATCACTTGGACTACGTTTACTACGGTTTTACCCTTGTTCAAAGGATTTTTAGGACAATCTTCCGGAAAGTGTCCTCCCTTTTTGCAGCATTGTATGCAATAGGAATCAATTGGTTTGAGGTTTTTGTCAGGCTCTGGGCATTCATTTTTCTAATGATCATCAACACCACATTTATGAAAAATTCCTGTTCTTGGCTTCATCATGGGTCTTCCCATGGGAGGTATGACACCTTGATTAGCTACATAATACATTGGTGCAAGCTCTGGTGGAGCATAAGTCACGGTTTCTTCCATTGGTGGTGGATGTGGATCATACCAATCTCCTTCTACCATCACTGTAGATGGACTAGGCTCTGCATAGGGTGTAATAGGCACTAATGCTTGTTCATCTATGACTCCTTCAGAGTGCATGTACTTTACAGGAACTGCATTATGTCCTGGATACGGAGGTTGTCGTCCCAACACAGGTTGAGGTCTTTCCATACCCATTGGTGGTCTTTGAGCTTGGGCCATGTTAGGCTGATATTTGTACATGGGTTGTCCTTGTGGCCTCGTGGGCACGTATTGAACATTCCCATCATACTTTGGTCTGAAGTAGCACTCATGGGTCTCATGGTTGATCCATTTACCCTCGATTGCACACCATTTTTGTGGCCTAATTGGTTGTCCCTGTGGAGGTATCTCTTCTCCTGGTCCCCTTATAGGTACTTTTTGCATGTTGTTCATCCTTTTTAGCATATCTTTTATGGCTGAGAGTGGTGCCGCAACAGCTATTCCCACTTTTTTTGGTTTAGTGGATGCCATATTCTCACTTTGGTTATCCTTAGGGACATCTTATTTGTTGAAAATCTTGCAATTGTCTCCTAGGTCAGTAGCATCCAACAGACACTCTTCTAGGGTTGTGTGTTTTTTACTATAGAGTATAGCATGAAGTTCTTTGTTTAGAAATCCCTCCAGAAACAAAGATATAAGTCGTTCTTCTGCAGGTATCTCCATCTTTGGGCATCTGGCAATGTATTGTTTCATTCCAGTTGCACAATCCCTAACAGACTCACCATGTTTCTATTTAAAGCTGTAGATTTGAGCTACTGTATTATGTTTGATCCCCGTTTTGGAACAAGCAACTACAAATCCTTGAGCTAATGTGTTCAAGTCCATGATTGACCTTGGTGGAATGTTTTGGAACCATGTCAATGCTTTTCCTTCTAATGTCATTTCAAACCCCTCGCATTGAGTATGGAAATCGAATATATGCTCTGCTCTTAGCACTTGCTTAAAGCTTGCTAAGTGGTCGTATGGATCCCCTGATTCACTATATTTTCTGACCCATTTTTGAAAATCAGCTGGTCTGACCCGTTTGTTTGGTTCAACTCTCGGTCTCCTGGGAGTTGGTCATGTTCCGAGTCCTTCAAACCAGTCTATTGGAAATAGTGACTCATGTAGCCCTGGACTGGCCTTAGTGTCACCCGGTTTTCTACGTGATGAGGTGGTTTCTGGTTTCTTCACATTACTCTTAGATGATCTCTCACAATGCTCATCCCTTGAAATTGTTTCTGGTCCTTGCCCCAATATCCAATCCCGTATGGAATACCCTTGGTATTTGGTTTGTTCTACCTCCTCAGGAGTCATCATAACAAAGTTGTTGTTATAATAATCCCTAAATAGGTAGGTTGTAGGTATCCTGATCCCTTATCTTTGATCTTGAAGATATAGATTATCTTCATGGCCGTTAACTGTCCTGGTTTGGCATGAGGAGTCCACAGAAGATCTTTTATGTTTCTATTCTCCCAACAATAGACTCCGATCCTAGGATTATCCGTACTAAGCCATTTCAAAGGCTTCAATTCTACTTGATTATATCCCTCAAATTCTAAAGTTGGTGGTCCTTCTTTTGCTGACATATCTGGGATTATGGTGCTTACTTATAACTCCCATTTTTCTATGATGTCAGGGTTTTTGACTTGTAATGCTGAGTTCCATTTTGATCCATGTACATTTTTCCTTGTTTGTTTGCCCTAACCTCTTCTTCAAACTCAATACCATGGTCATCAATACGAATAGCATACTCTGCGTTAGGGTCCAAGTAAACCTGGGCTCCATGACGTCTAGTTTTCTAAAAAGATAGTATATGCTTATAGTGCACTGTCGTTCCGATTTTCGAGTGAGTCGAGTAAGAAGAAATTTTGGATGTTGAATCTGAAAAAGTGTCTAAGACTTCTTCATGAATAGTGTGCAAGGAGTTGCCTTGATTCACGCTTTCTTTTGTAGATACTCTACTGGAGGTTTCTCCGAGTATGCCCTGATTTCCTAGTACACAACCAGATCTAAGGTTCATATAGACTTATAAAGCCCTGGATAGAGTACTCACCTTTGGATTGACTTATCGTCAATTTCCACTTGATTCAATTGCAATTTTCTGTCAAGACACTGATTTCTCATTTGCAACCTGATTCCTTTACAAATTGGATCAATTTAGCTATTCTTCTATAAATACATTAGAGTTTTTGCTAACTCTCATGATCGGTCTCTGTGTATCACTTCAAATTGAGCTATGAGAGTCAAAATTTGACTTTCAAAATCGACTTTAGCAAAAAATCAAAGGTCTAATCTGAAAACTAAGTGTACATGTATCAATTTTGATCCGATTGAACCCAAAATTTCCCTGTGGCTTTATATTATGTTGGTCTATCACTGTATAAGTTCAAAAGTCAAAATTGATGTCTCTGGATAGTAGAAGTAAATAATCGTGATTATTTACTTTTGTCAGTTTTTTGCACTTTTTTGATTGGTTTGGCAAGTATACAACTTGTTAAAGTCTTTGGACAAGTTTCAACAAGTTCGGACAAAAATCTGATCAAGTTTATCAACTGTTTGGTGTCCACAGACTCTGATTTTGAGAATCTGGCTTAAGTGTCACTTTTGGGATCCAAATTTCACCAAAATGGATTTGTGAGGTCTACTTGATGTGCTTGACCTTGTGGTATACTCAAATTTGCAAAATCATCAAGTTTTGAAGCAGATTTAAATAATCATGATTATTTACTCCAGCTATATTTTTGGAAGTTTTTGCCCCAAATTTGACACAGATCTGTTAAGCACCTTTAGTTAAGGTTACTAGCCAAGTTTCAACAAGTTTGGACAATTCTTGGTCAAATGGTCATCAATTATCTGTCCGTAGACTAACTTTGCAATTTTAGTCACAATTTTCAATCCAGTGATCCAAATCTTACCAAATTTGGTTTGTGGGCTTATTACATCATGGTAAAACTAGTGGTATGCTGACTTGGGCAAAAATTTTAAAAAAGTGGGCAGATGTAAATAATCGCGATTATTTATTTCTGACAAATTTTTGTAACTTTTTGGTCAACTGAGTACGTACACATGTTTATCACGTCAACATAAGCCTATGAATCAAATTTCAACAAGTTTGGATAAATTTTCCCCCAATTCATACTCAAGATTCAAAAAGTTAATACAAACTTTAGTTTTTACCCAGTTTTTATCAGTTTAGTGATCCAAATCTCTTGGGTCTTTACAAAAGTTGTTTGTACATATGCAATGAGTCAAAGGTATGAACCTTGGTCCATTTACAGTAGAAAGTTAATAATCACGATTATTAACTTTAGGCTTGAAATGAACACTTTTTTGCTATTTTTTCAAAGACAGTCTTTATATGAGCTATTTTAAGCCTATGAATCAAGTCAAACTTAATTTGGCCTAAAATGTCAAGAAAAAGTAAATAATCTGAGTTTTGGCCAACTCTTGAAATTTTTACCTCAAAGTGTCTTTAAGCTTACCAAGTGGTTCAAACAACTCTTAGGCTTACTCTCCAGTCGGATTGAGTGGATTCAAGTCTTTTCGAGCTATTTCAGCCGTAGACCTAAAATTCTGCAGCTTTCAATAACAAATGACACTTGATTCTTTCAGAGAGAGCAATGTTCTGAAATCCACCTCGGATCCTACTTACCCTACTCCTAGATTCTCATGCAATGGGGTTGTGGAAAGTGTCCACAAACACTCGTTTTCTTGTGTTTTATGTTTTTCGGAGCACTGATCTAAAGACTTGTCTCGTCTACCAATCATTCTCCAAATCCTAATCTAAATCTACAATCCTACAATCCAAAAGGTACTCAATAAGTACTATTACTTCCAAGCTACCTCTACACAGCCAAAGACGACAATCTTAAGCTATGCGGTTTTTAAAAGAAAGTTTTGAACTCTAGGCAAACCTAGAGGAAGTTCAAGGAAAACTTCACAAGAGGCTAGTGTTTTTTCCTAGTTTAGGTCTCTTCGATCCCCGACAATGGCGCCAAATGTGGGACGCGTGTCTAACCTCACCATCCTATCTTATTGTAGTATTAGCGAGAACCACAATTAATTTGTCAAACCATGAAATGAAGCTGACTCGCCTAGTGCATAGAGGCTACAAGAGGTTGTCAATCTTTCGGAAAACAACTAACAACTCGCATCTAACTCAAGCTACACTCAAGTGACTGAAATCACCAAAAGCCAATCTCTCATCGACAAGCAAATCACATACATTACAGCATCAAATGACATCCACACGTAACGAAACTTCTAGGGCAAGTTTATAAGACCTAAGCACACATACTTATTGTTTCGAACCCCACTTTAGATCAAGTTCCAAAATCATGATTGTTAACAGCAGCAGTGGATTTTTGACCTAGTCGTTTTCGACCCAAAATGCATCTAAATGCTTAGCACTAATGCCCCAATACCCCGCCTATGCTTAGTTTTTTATTTAAAAGTGTAAATTCTTAGTTATGATGAAATTAGGCTGCGGGTCGGCGATGCCAAATCCTACAAAATACTGTGAATGGCTTACATCAATGCGTAGATCTCTTACCTACGGTTGCAATGCAACAAACACAATCGCAATGTGACAACAGGGGAGGGAGTAGGAAGCGCAAGAAGGAGAGAAGTGAGCACCGTTAGTTCATGCTGTGTATTTCTTATCCAGAAACTTACAAAAATTGACTTTTATACCTTAGCCAAGGTTTTTGGGTGGTCAAAACTAATAATCTGGAGTTCTATCAAAGTTGGGTAATGATTGGCTGATACAATCTGGAAGCTTGTAGCCCCGGCTCATTAATTACAGAGTTTATCCGAGAAAGTAGGAGTTACAATATTCCCGATTTATCAAAATAAGAAATGTCTTACAAAGAGAACTCCAAAAAATGGTATCCGTGTTAGCTTGCTGCTAACATTTTCTTATCGTAAAATGTCTTTTTGTTGATGAACTATGTAGAATACGAGGTCAAAGAGGAGTATACGGACAACCATGGTGTAGAAAAGCACTCCAAGGCTAGACATATTTTTGATGAGGAAATGGCAGACGGTTGTAAGTTATGTGATGTGGAGATGCACGAAGCAGCTACACACTCATTTCAAGGCATGTCTAATGAAGTACAATCTGACAAGCTTGATGAAGACAAGGACACCACCACCACAGGGGCCCATGAGTGTGTAAATGATTGCAAGGAAGAGCCGGACCATGAGGTGCTACCAGACCAACAAGATGTAGACAACGACCATCCCGGCAAGGACCAGTAGGATATAGAGAAAGATCAACAAGTTGGAGACAAGGACCAGTAGGATGGAGGCAAGGACCAGAAGGAGGAAGTAGATGATGACAAGTCTCTATTGGAGAAGAAGGATTGAGACAAGGATCCCATTATGGAGGACCCAAAGGTGGATGATACTGGTGTGATCAAGGAGCTGCTTGAGGAATGATTACCTCTTGATGATGCAATGCACAAGGTCAAGTTTTTGGGAGACAAGGACCCCCTTATAGGGATTGATGTTAATGAGCATACAACAGGTGATGATAAATCTCCTCTAGTAGAGATATTTTGTATAAAAAAGAAGCTCTCTCGAGTGAGTGTGCCTGAGACCCGTGCGTGCAAGATGTAATGCATGTGTTGTGCGACATTGCATTACCGACCGTATTTCAGCCATTTGTTCTAAGCCAAATATGCCTATAACTTTCTAGTGTTTAATGAGCAATTATATGTTTTTTATCGCTTTTGCCTATTCTTGTTTGTTAGGGTTCAAATCTTGATGGTTAGATGAGCCTACTATTATAGAGTGGAATGCTGCAAAGGATCTTCCTGCATCAAAGGGCAGACTGATTATTCTTGATGTCAATGGGGTGGTCTTGAAGAGTTGGTCTAGGTTACCAAAAGATGAATGGGAACTGAAGCAAGCGGTACAAGGAATACGCGTCAATAAGTGCCCAAGATTTCTTGGAAGTACTGGCAGCTCGCGCAAGCGTTATGGTTTGGAGTTGTTGCATGAAGCCTAAGGTGATGCAAATCTTGAGTACTTACTTCCAAGAAGTTATGAAGAAGCCAAAATTTATAAAAGGTAATGTAACTTGGAGTAAGTCGGTAATAAGCTGATGTGCAACCTTGTTTTGATTAAGTCTTATATGATTTCTTTTGTATGAGCAGACATATTTTCTTAGGCGGATTGTGAGATTTGGGGGGATAGTTTTAAATGTGTTCTGTACGTTGACAAGAAATTCTGGCAGAAGCCTATTTTCCTAAAGAAGTTGCAAACAATGTGGGAAAAACACCCACAATTCAACACTAGCAACACGATCCTTCTTGAAGACACCTGCTACAAGTCTTCGAAGAATGATTAGGACAATTGCTTGTCGATTCGTTCTTTTGAGCTAGGAGTGGATCCGAATTGGCTACTAACATACATACGCAACATTGTCACTACTTTGACTTATTGACTAATATTTAGTTTCCAACTGTTATTATTACTACCATTTATGGTAATTTTGTTGTTTCCAACTACTTGCAATGTCTATTTTTTAACTTGTTAACTTCAATTTGGTCTTCTTGGGTACTATTTTAGTACTATACATGTTAGACACTGCAACATTTGGTTCTGTAACTATTTGGTAATGTATAGTAGCAATATATAGTACCAATTTTGGTACTTCATAGTACCGATTTTGGTACTGTGGACCTTAGCCATCAAGAGAGGATGCACTAAAATATCATGTAGGTGGGTTACAATTATTGGTGTAGTACTAGTTTTGGAACTAGGTACTATTCATCTTTGGTACTGAAACATTTAGTTCAGTAACTATTTGGGATTGTACAATACCAATTTTAGTACTATATAGTCCCATGTTTGAAGTATATATTAGGCAATGAAAAGAACATAGTTTGGTAATTATTCTAAGTTATTGGGATAGGGTGATTAACCCAAGTTATTCTTTGGTATCTGCTATCAAAACACAAGAACAGAAAGAGGGGAAACTCAAGAGACAAACAAAAAGACATTACGCTATCAAAAGAAGTACATGGTTGAATTTTTGGTAATCAACTCAAGTACTGTCAGAGATTGTAATAGAAATCTATTGATACTTTTTGTCTCTTTGTTTGGTATTTTTTGTTACATAATTAGTGCCTCTTGATCACTCTCGTCATCATATGGCATACTATTGTGTATGTTTTCATAAATTTTAGTAGATTACCTGAATCTATTTTGGCATCCAGGGATAGGCTCCATGGGGAACCGTATTGTTCTACAAGGTGTGAGTAGATCATAACTAGAGGTATATGATCTAGAAGGGTGTATGTATCAAAATGCCTTCAACTTGGCCATAGTACAAGCCTTCAACTACTTTCCCCCTCTAACAATTTTTTTGTGCCATGCATCCTTTTGTGCCTTCACTTTTTGGTACATCTTTTTGGTACATTTTATCAGATAGAAATCATGTCCTTTCTCTTCTGCCTTGACTGCAAAGTTGTCACCAATTGACAACAATTCACACAAATGGTCAGGGTTCCCTTCATACAAGGGGAGGCTAGAGACATTATGCATTGGAAAATTGAAATCAGAACTATTATTTTCTTTGGCATAATCGTTTTCATCACTACAAGGATCATCTGATAGTAATGGTTGGACTATCAGATATTTCCATTCTTCTTTATGTTGTCTGTTTTGGCATGTTCTCCATTGCCCACAGATACATGAATCACAAAAACATGAGAGTGTTTGATATCATAGAGCGCATGGATTATCCTGTGAATATCCATCAATGCAATGAAATGATCGTGAGCTTGTAATATGCTGGCAATCCCATTGGACATTGCATCGCACATCATCCTTGAAAACTAGCCAAAAACTCTTTGTGTACTGGATCTATGCTGAAATGTTTCATTTAGATAGTCGACTACATCGGCTACAGACTTCATACGCTAGCCATCTGGTTTCAACTCCTCATGAGTGAGGGTTCTCTTTGTGACTGTCCATGATCCATCGTGCTCGCCTTTTCCATGTCCTGAGATGGTGAAAATTTATGCATCATCTACATACCTATCAATCAATAATACCTAGCCACAAAGTAGAAAGGTATTCGTGCTTTAAATTGAGATAGTGCACCATCTGACCACACCTAATGACGTTGTAAAGAATGGACTTTTTGTTTCAATCACTTGTCAATGAAGAAGACAATGTTGTACAAATAGAGTGTCATGCAACATATCATCAAATATGTAAAAATGGAGTGTCTTTTCAACACCACCTCGTGAGTTTCTCACATAAGTAATGTGAACAAGTATTGTAACTTGATTAGACCACCTCTGCATGGACTGTATCTCATTTTGTATTTTAAATTGATAATTGTCGGCAAAGTTAATGACCAAAACAAAAAAATATGATGGAAACTTGAGTAAGAACTCTTTAAATCCTTGTGCTTGCCACCAAAAAATGTAGTTATGCTTCATGAATCTCTTAAGATGAGATGAGGATAGGTCAATGAAAGTAGTGCTTCTTATTCGCTGCACTACCAAGTCCTTTTTTTCCTTCTCAGAGCCACTTGCATCAACTTGCGCAGTTGAAACATTTGTGAAGATCTTCACAGTGACCTCCCTACTATCCACTGAAATCTGATCAGGACACAATGTCAACCTGTTTATGCTACATCTAGAGCAATCCCCAAACAAGCATTTTTTTTGCATAGCATTCTGCATCATGAGGCTTTGTACATAAAAGTGACTCCCACATATTAGTAATGCTATGACACACTGATTGGTTTGTAGTACACTTACCTAAATCATCACTGCAACAAACAGAACATGTGCAGGCATGATTCTTTCCATGATGCCCAAACTTGTTTTGTTGCATCTGATTAAATGACTCTTTAAAATATTTGATATACACAACAACACGTACATCGCTCCTTCAATTTTCAGACAAAGTAAGGCTTTAAAGCCTCAAAACATCTAAGAGAAATTTACACTTCTGGATGGGCCCTCTTGAATCTTTGATACAACTCAACCTGTGACATTAAAACAAAACAGCTTATGAGAGTAAAATATTAGCCATTTTGTACAGTACCATTTGGTACAATACAATAGAAATTGTGTGGCTGTAAAATACCAAATGTGGGGCTATAAAATATAAGCCATTTTGTACAATACCATTTGGTATAGTATAGTACCATTTGTTACAAAAGAGTACCATTTGGTCTTGCATAGTACCAATTTTGGTACATTTGATAGAGTACGGTAGCAATTGGATTTTGTACAATATAAGATTTGGTATAGTAAGACTTTAGCTATTTGGTACTTTACCATTTGGTGCAGTAGAGTACCAATTTGGTGCTATTTAGTACCAAGTTTGAAACTAGTTTGGAAATGTCTTATAGAGTACCTTAAATGGTGGTACAAGGTGGATGCCATAAAGTACCAATTTTGGTACTGTAAGACTTTATCAATGAAAGATTTTTGTTTTGTACTAGGAAATATACTATAGATTACCTTGAGTAATGCTATAGAGTGGATGGGGATATTATGTAGTACATCGCATGTAATTATAGGGTACTTTTTAGTACGTTTTAGGGTTCTCTATATAACATGCTACTATATGGTAGATAAATGTTCTTTGGCCTACATCACAAGGTTCTATAGAATTCTCCAATGAGATGGAATGTACTATGGTGTACCTTATATGTTAGTATAGGGTAGATGAAGGACCTATGAACATTATTGTAGGGTACTCCAATCACATGAAAAGTGCTATTGAGTACCTAGCGTGGAAGCATAGGGCATTATAAGGTATAACAATGGAGTACCTTCATATTAATATAGCTACTATTATACCTTATGTTGCTACATGTACCAAATGATATACCTTCAACAAGTTACTGGAGGTACTGTATGAGGTAAAACAAATGGAATACCTTCAAGTACTATAAATAGAGTACAGTACACCTGAGAAAATAGAGAGGCACAAAAGACATTAGCAATGGTTTAAATTTACCAAAGAGTTGTCGAGAAGATGCACTCGATGTTTGACAACGCTTTTTCTTCCAATCTTCTTCCGACATGTCCTTTTTGTTGGGCAAAACTCAAGTCTCTGAGCTCCAAAAGACATACACTAGATCTCTTACTTCATCTGTGACAATGTTACCTTGAGACAATTGTCTTTGACAAGCACTCAATAGAAAACCTTCCTCATCATCTTCAATCTCAAGACGATAACTGGTTGCAGCAATGTTTCTTCAATGAACACCCAAATACCTGCTATTCTTGTATGCTTCATTTATGTTGTTCCATCGGTACTATTCATTACCATCATCAAAGAAGATCTCTTCAAGAAGAGCTCATGTGTTGAGCAGGGCACCTTGAGCTGGCTGAGGGTGTTACGGATGTTAGAGAGAAGAGTGCTTTCAGCATTAGTTGTTGATGTTTGCAGATCCTTAAAAGTAGAATGAAGTAAGAGTTGTTTGAATAACTTTTTCTGGATACTTCTTGTAAGCCCTAATGTTTGTGTGCGCCCCAAAACTTTGCCATAGATGAACAAATTTCTTTCTTGATTTGGCTTCATCAGTTAAATATGGATCTTGCAACCTGTTGCTTTATTTTTCTTTCCTTCTATGTTCTCATTTATTATTAACAACCCAATACTCATGCATAGAAGTGGTGTCCATGCTGTGAACACTTGCATTCCTCTCCATAGTCCAATCGCTGTTTAGGCAGCCTTGCACGATAGTCCAATCGTTGTTTGGACAACCCTGCTCATTCACATTGCCATGAGAAGTAGTTGAGAACTCCATGCCTTGAGGATTATCCATGTTTATGCAGCCCTGCATATTCTCCATGCTAGGAAAACCAGTTGTATTCTCTGGTCAATCTATGAATTCCATGCTGGAAAGAGTGTGGGTAGTGTAGAGAGGTAAAGAGCTACAACTACAGAATCGGCTATGTCATGAACACAGAGGAAGAAAGAAAGAAAGAAAGAAAGAAAGATAGATAGAGAGAGAGAGAGAGAGAGAGAGAGAGAGAGAGAGCACGACTCGTCTATAATCATTACATAGAACTATGCTGTTACAAAACGAACATTTTTTTTTGACATAAAAGAATTCCCCAAAAAAATATTTCCCAATAAAGTGAATAAAAAAGACTTCCCAACCAAAAAGGCTAATTTTTTACCAAAAAACAATAGTGTCCTTGACAGTGCATATTGTACCACCAAACCATGCTTTCAGCCCCTTTTTGGTTGTCTCTCATGGTGGAATATTGTAGTTGATGATCACCATAGGCCAAGTGCTCCATGAAGTAGACTTAGTGCCAAAGGGGTTGACACGTGCATCATTCCATCATTTCAGTGGTGGTTGGCATGCCACGTGAGAAGCTCCGCAATATTCCTACATTTAAACATGTGTTGAATGCGAAGGATTAATGGAAAATGTCTCAATACCTTGCAGGGTAGATGCACCCCACTCACTCTGGTCTTGTAGCGTGCTTCCCCACACATGGGACATGAGGTAGCAGCATGCTCATTGAGGTATAGTATGCAACTGTTGATGCACGCATGGATGTTCTCATACTCCATGCTAAGTGCAATGACATACGATCTAGCTCGTCAGGACAATCCGAAGGCATGTGGTGATGTTTTGGCAACTTTTTTCCCATCAAACTACAACAAACAAGCGTATTAATACAATTGCAAGGAGGCACCATGAAGCAAGTGAGATGTATAAAAATCCATATAACGAACTTACCCAAGGAGTGCATCGACGCTTGCATTGCTCCAACCAAATTTCTCTTGCAAGTTGAGGACTTCCAACGATGCCCGGAGCACCAAGTACTGTGCACCATCGTAAAGAGGTGTTTGGGCACTCATCAACAATCTATCCTTCGTTGCTGCAGCTGCTCGTCGAGTGCATGGTTGAATATCCTCCTCACACATGTCGTGTTCATGAGATAGTAACTCATCACACATGCCAAACATGTGCTCATCATCTAACTCAAAGTGCGACTGAGACGCCAGAGGAAGACCTATCAATGTAGAGCTAGTGGGAGGGTCACCATGCACCATGCCTAATTTTTCCAATAGCTCTTGCCTCTACCATTTGGCCTTGCATGCCGGATGGGACACCTCCTCAAGTGAGGGGTGAGTGGTGTTATCATCTCTCTGAGCGCTTTTTTGAGGGTGTCAAAGCCCTCGTTCTCCACGTGCTCCAAAGCAATGCGTCTCAAGTGAGGGATTTTCCTTTTGCACTTGGCGCAAGGACAAGGAGTTTTTCCTTGAGCCACCGATCACATTCAAGTCCGTTTGGATGGCCATGATATTCCCAATCATCTTGCACACGTGCGAAAGAGAGATTATAATTCAAAAAAGTTATATATTTAGCCATATGTGTCCTAAAAAATAAACAATTAATTAGAGAAAATAGTGTTAATTACATATTTCTATAAAAAAAGAGAAATGACTAAAAATACAAAGAGAATAAAGTGCAATGAGTGCTACAATTTTTTTAAATAATATGCAATCAATACTTATACTAAATGGTTTGATTTTTAATCACAAACATATGCTAATTATTTAAGTACATGCTAGTATAAAATATTCAATAGGAAAAATTAAACAAAAGAAAAGGATCATAAAAAATTTCAAAAGGCTTTGTATGACATTATGTCTATCTAAGGGTAGACCCCCCCCGCCCCCTTTGCTACCTTAGATAAATTTTATCCATTTAAAATGATGTTAGCGGTAATAGGGGCGGTAATGAAGGCAATAATAGGCACGGTAATATCCACCATAATATCCCGATAGTCACTGGCGCCTAAAAAAAAAGAGTATGCCGTGTATTTGCGGCATACTCTACCCTCTTCTTCTTCACCATCACACGTGCATCGTGCCCAACCCTCCCTACTCTATCTCCCACACTCTCTACCTCTATCTCCCTTGTCCATCTCTCCCCTCCTTCTCCCTCGCACACACACACACACATTTTTGGGTTGTTTGCAAAGGAGTCCTTGAAGGGGGGCTTACCGCAATAATTATAGGACACTCAACCTAACGGTCAACCATATCTACAACTTAAGGTAATCACAAAATGTCCCCCCCTCTTTCCCTACTATATTCTACTCCACACACACATACAAACATACACACACACATACACACACACACACACACTTACATGCATAAAGATAAAAACAATAGGAGATTAAGAAGTGCACATACCTCATTCATTTGAGTGATTGATGCAATAGGGATTATTGTTTATGATGTTTTGATGTAGGTTTCTTAGTGAAGTAGATAAATCGTCTCCGGTGTCGTTGTAAACTTGCTTTCTTTGTTTGCAAATGGATACTCGAGTAGCTTTGTTTGCTGCAAATGGATGTAAGAGTAGATTTGTTTGCAAATAGATTGTGAGAGAAATAGAAAAAGAAATAGGTTAAAGTAAATAAAATAGGAAAAAACTTGAAAAATGAAGGAGGGAGAGTAGAGAAAGAAATAGAGTTTAAAATATGAAAGAGATAGAGGTAGAGATAGATAGATAGATAGATTTTATTATTGTCCTCGAAGGTCAAATATGACCTAAGCGATCAAAGTTACATGTGATGCAGTATATGTATGGTTGATGAGTGGAGTCTCGATGCTCCAAAATTGTGGTGATGAGAGTCGCAATGGAGAGCCTACATTGTGGCTGGGAGAGGCAAGTGTGTAGGTCTAAGTCATGGCTGAAAATGTGAGAGGAGCAACTTCGGATGTGACCAAAAGCTAAGCACTCTAGTAGTATGTGATACTCAGACTCTCAAACGTGTAGTGAGCATAATGTGCACAATCAATTTGACTCTTCTCCATTGCCCCAATGCTCAGTATTAAATCGAAGGAAATGCGAGCTAAGCCGAATGGCTATGGTAGTTCATGTCATCGACAAGGGGATAGTCAAGCATGTAATTGTGAGTACGGTTTCCTCTTTCAGCAAAGGACATGGTTTTGTAGTTGGGGCAACATGGGTGGTGTAATGTATGAAGCGTGAACCATCAGATTTCTCCCAAGCTGTAATACATTGGCATTGTAGAAAAGCTTCATTCACTTGGGAGTCAATTGAAGCATCATTGTTAGCGGGTTGCCGCGATGGACGTCTGCAACATAGCTTTTTGTTACTAACATAATGTCAATATGCAAGAAAGTGACTCGGGATGGGGCATGGAGACTTAATGAGATCATCAATATCACCAAAGTGAACCTAAAGGATTGTTCCTACTTCTACAAAAGCAAATTAACCACTTCCTAGTCAGAATATCAGTCTATGTCCGATCTCATCGCTCTAGGTCATCACGCCTTTTTGGCATCCAAACGAATATGGAATGCAATAGAACTTAAGGAGAGGTATTATAATGCCTAAGGGAATATTCCTACCAAGTTTTGCAGCCATCTAGGAAGGTACATAAATCACGATCCATCCCAAAAAATGTAGAGAAAACTGACACAGAGCTACACAGAAAGGTTCCCCTTAAGCATAGAAACACTCTTCCAAGCTCAAAACATAAAAAAACAACCATTTAAGACCTCAAATCAATGCATTTAGCTCACAACAAGATGTCACAAACCACAAGAAAATTGAGAATGATTACACTTAGATTGAAGAGAAAGAGACAAGGAATACAATGTGCTATTCGGAATCGAATTTTGATTACCAGACAAGGAGAAAGATTGATTACAGTGTGTAGTAGCAAAGAAACTCTTAGTCGACATCCAATTACTTGCAAAGATAATGATAATGTATTTTACAAAACTAAGGGTTTTGACTTAAGAGCTAGGAACTCTGTCCCATGGCCATTCAGCCCCTTACATGGTTTGCAGGCTGAGAGAGGCTAAGAGGGAATGATAGATTAAATTACAATTTGATAATCCTCATTAGCCAAATTACACGGCTTATTTTGATAAAATGATTGAGTACAGCAAAGTTTGGTGTTTATCCGCCTTCTAAGTGACATTCCGCTGTGTCCACCAAACATTACCCCTTCCTATTCATTGCACGTCCTCGTGCAATCTATCTTTGACTGTCGCCTTAGTAGTTGATCAATCACTTTTCTAGTGTCCGAGTAAGTTGCTTAAATTTTTGTGCCCTTGCCTTGATCTCCATCTTTGTTTCCAGCTCTCTAAAAGGGTTATTGCTGAGAGTGCTCTAATATGCTATATGTTGAGATGGTAGATCTTTTGTCAGGGGATTAAATATGGAGGAGTCGACTTAAAAAAATCCTATCATGAATGCCTCCTCAAAGGTTTGCATGTAGTGGGAGGGAAAGAACATGACCCTCGCATACAATCCCATGGTGACATTTTTGATGGGAATTCATGTTTCCATATTCCAACAGAGCCCTCTTGTGCCTTCCACAAAAACTTTCCATGGATGTCATTGAATCACGTAATGCATGTGATTAGCATCTTTGCAATCTCACTAGCATCTGGCATGCAAGATCTAGTATTTCATTCATCATGTTGATGACTCCTTTGAGTGTCTGAACCATATACTTTTTTTTATGGGGGATTGCTATTGGGTGGCTTTCTTATAACTGGGTAGTTCAAAACTATTGGTCTTTTGCTTTGCCATGAATAAAAGCTTTCCCAAGATTGTTGTTTGTTGATGGGACAATAAGTTGGGTCAATCCTGAGATGCTTTGGAGCATTTCTATAATATGTTTCATCAGTTGGGCATTGCTCAAACCATTTCCTTTGCCAAAGTGGTTGATTGTCGATGATAGGCTGAATTTGTATGGCAGTGATGGGACATCCTTGTAATCTCCTCTTTGGTTTGGCTCAAGGGCAGGGAGCATTTTTGGTTTCCATAATAGAGCCTCCTGCCTCATCAGTGGTAGTCCGATCATCTCATGCCCGAGGTTTTTTACCACTTTGTCGGGCCACTGACTCCAACACCTTGAGCTCATATAGTAGATACTCCTTATGTAAAGGGTCTTTTACTTCTAAGATCCACCACTAAATTTCTTATTTTGCAGTATCGGAGATGGACGTTGTGGCTGGATCTTCAGATTCCTGCATTGCCATTCTTGTGCTTGTACCTAGCATATCCATGTGGTGAGTTTCAAAGGTTAATTGTTCCAGTCCTTATATTTGTTTAGATTTCATGGTGACTGTTAGTATTGTCTTCACCTGTGTTGCTTTAAGAGCATCCAAACTCTTCCTTTGCCTCTGCCAGCTGCTTTCTTATATTTTAAATTTCCTTGTCTTTAGCTGTTTGCAATGCTCTATGCTCTGCTGTCATAATTTGCCTATCATATTTTTCTTGAGCAAGGGCCTCCTTTAGATCCTGGACCTCTTTGGTGAGCGAGGTCGATTTAGCTGTCATGCTTATGGTGCTTGACGTCTCCTACAATGCTAAAAGTTGGGTCAGAGTCTTGGTGACATCTGCATAAGACTCTTGCACCTTCTCATTCTATTCTCTTTCCATGATTATATCCTCTTCTAGTCGTTGTTGCTCAACCTACGGAGTTGTGTTGCCTTCCTTAAACTGTTGGACTTCCTTGTAGTAATATGCAGCGTTCTCTTGTTCCCTTTGTAATTCTAATTGGAGTTGCAGCTAGACTTTTTGCAACTCCTTGATTTTGTTTTGCAACTGTAGTGTGCTTTTGGCTGCTTTCATTGCCTCTTTCCTTGTGTCCTCCAGCTCTAGCTCACACAAGTTGTAGAGAGCTCTTTGGCATTGAAACTGAAGCTTGATCTGATCTAAATGTGCATCAATGTCAAACGACGAGATCATTTGTGCTCCCTGCTCTACCATAGCTTGTGAACGATGCAATCGTGGTTGGTTCTGGCTTCTTTGGCCCTGGTCCGAGGTACCAACATCATCCTTTATTCTTTCTTTTGTTCTCAATACTTCAGAGCAGCCAAAGCTGTAGTGATTTCTATCAATGCTGTCTATTTTTCTCGATCTGCTTGCTTTTGTCAAATCACTTTATCTGCCATTTGTTCTAGAAGATCTAAGGCTTCTTCTCTTTTTTATGTTTTAGCCTCTAAAGGTAACTTTTTGTCTTTTGATGATTCAAAATTATATTCTTGTTGGTCAAGAGTATCCTAGTCACCTTTCTCTTCTTGGTTTTTTGCTTTGTCCCTTGCCTTGGTAGATTCATTGGATGATTCGAGATCATCGACGCGTGGCCGTTTTGGATCCTCTCTTTCTTTTTGTTTAATTTTTTTCTTGAGCTCATTATGAAACCATTGCTGCATTTTGCTGGCAATGTTCAGATTTTTCCCTGCTTCCTTTCTTTTGCGTGTTGCCCCTGACGAGAGCTACGTGCCAATACCTACATTGCGTGCGTACAGTCCGGTTTTGCCACCTCCACCTAAGAGCTTCATCTGGTGATTCGTTGAGCATACATTATCTGTTTTTGCATTTCAGCATATTCACGCGTTCGCATTGAGTAGAGCTACACATTAGGCACTTTAGTTTTCAGAAACGAAGACCTGCAAATTTTGGCCAGACATCCCTACGTGATTTTGCACCGGGTGTTTTGGGTTGGGGTTTTGGTTCATAGACCTTAGGGAGAGAGACCTATTGGTGCTAGTAGGGTCTCCTTCAAGTTCTGTGGTGTTTCGAGATTGTTTGATGGGTGTCGTCTCTAGAAAGCGTTGTAGGAAGTTTTCTCTTATGCACTCTTGAAGGCTATGACTTAGACATTGGGTAGAGACCTCTGTAGGAATTAGTTAAGATTCGATCGAGTGTAGATTGACACCCTATGCTTGCTTCCACGCGCCTGCGGGTCGAGCTTCGTCCTTAGCTGACAAATCTTGTTAGGTGAGTTCTCGCTGTGCTGACGTCCGTCGCGGTGTATCTGTCCAACATTGGTGCCGCTGCCAGGGACAAAAACCCTAGGCAGGTGACCGAGACTAGTCCTTGAGGATAGGGATTCTTTGGCTTGCCAAGAGTCTCGTTTTACATTTAGATAGGATCAGAGGGTGGAGGACTCTCTAGGTCTTAGAGGGAGTCTAGGGAGCGTGTGTCTGGCCTAGATCCTTCGACTTAGCTCGACTTAGGTAGACTTAGGGGACTTAGATAGATTTTTAGTTCTTAGTTGAGTTGAAGAGTAGGAGTTTGAGTGGTAGAAGTGGTGAGAGGAGAGCTTGAGAGTCCAGAGAGGCCAGAGAGCAACCAAAACACCATTATCACCATTTCACATGATAAGTAGGAGTAGAGTAAGTAAGACATCATGATTCAGAATCTAGAGCACTTCATGCATGTATACTTGCTTGTTAGATTCATCACAAGGTTGTAAAAGAGTCAAATGTGTGTTTGAAAGCTGAAGTGAAGTCCAAAAGTTACTATGAGTGTTTCTGATAGAGCTGCAGAGCATCAGGAGCATTTCTGTCAGGAAAAAAATTAATTTTAAGCCAGGAGATATCCTACGCGTAGGATGTCTACAAGCTAATCTGGTGGGAATTTTGAGTTGACCAGTGTTTCCAGAAGGTAGGTTTTATCCTATTTTCACCTGGAAAGTGGAAATTTGACCATATCTTGACAGAATAATGCTAGATAGACAAAAATTGCCAGACATCCTATCCAAATTGTGCCAAGGCATTATTTTAAGACAAAAATGATAGGATGGATGCATGAGCATAATCTGCATGATATATTGAGTGATTGAGAGAGGTTTCATCTCATTTGGGTGAGAAAATTGGGTTCTAAGCAGTCTTTAGCACTTTTGACTGAAAAAGGCTAGAACAGCTAAAATTGGGGACTTTTGAAATCCAAACCAAAATCTAAGCATACCATTGGGTTGCTGACATCAAGGGGAAACTGTGGGTCAAGTTTGGGGTCAAACAGACCAAAACGACATCCTACGTGTAGGATGTCATCTGTGTGATTTTGCACTCCAAACTCAGTTTTGAGCATACCAAAGTGATCAGCACCTCAAGAGGAGTCTGTGCTTTGCCGCTGAAGCCATTTTGAGCAAAGAGACATGCTATGTGTAGAATGTCTAAAGCAAGAAATTGAAGCCAGAAACTAACTGTAGGCATAGCAAGGTGTTGTATAGCCTGAGGCAAGCCTCCTAGTCAATTTTGGTCCAAATTGGAGTTGATTTGATTGATCAGACCAACAGCAGGCTGTCGGAACAGATTTCAGATCCATTGACCAGCTTATAGGTGTCCAAATCAAAAAGTAAAAACAACTATGGACTCACAACATCAAGGGGAATCCATAGTGCAAAAAATCCAGGCAAAACAGAGCAGGAGACATCCTACACGTAGGATGTCTGCTGGGGCTTAGTGAAGAGAAAATTTGACTGAGATTATACAGTGAGGTTCCATTTGACTTAAGGATTCCAAAACTTTTTTCAGGAGTGAATTTGGACCTTGTTTGACCTTTTCACGGAGCAAAGACAGAATTAAGAATTTTCATGTAAATTGACCGACATCTAGGGGAAGTACAGTTCCAGATTAGCATACCTAATCCAAAACATCAGTAGTGTATAAAATACAGTAGTTTTTGAGGTTAACTCTCTAGTTATACCAATCATTACTAAGATCACCTCTAGCGGTTAAATGTTTTGATTCGATTGCGGAAATTAAACGCTTGTGTACGGGTATATTCAGTAGCCAGCAAAGCAAGAAGTTGTGCGAAGACTGACCCTTTGCCAGGTGAGTGGTTGAATTTGTAATAAATTGCATTGCTAAGTTTTATGAATTTAAGATCAGGAAGATACATTTTGAGAGACCAAAAGGTGGCAGGTGACCAAGGTAGCTTAGTGTCCACGGAGGAGAGTGTAACTTAGGCAAGGCTAGATCCACTAGCACCGATTATTGAGGAGGGTAGTGATACTGACACTTCATCAGACAAATCCTTCTTCATGATGCGTAGTCAGCAGCCAGGAGGTTTCACTTATGACGGACCAATGCCAGGAGGAAGCACCTCCCTAAATCCTTGAATGATTCCAAGTTCACTGTGATCTTCTTAGAAGGAACAAACTCGAGGGGAGCGCTAGTTTATTCTGACTACCGAGGATGCAAGTGTATTTGTATTGAAGAAAGGCCGGCTCAGAGACTGGAGAGAATTCGAGTCTATGATAATGGAGATAGATTTCGAGACAAAAAGGGGAACCACTATCTGATAGTTAGTAACCCCGAGGATTACAACAGATATGGAGATAACGTGGCAAAAGGAAAAATGGTTTCAAGAACTCAAGAACCGCCACCAAACATTGATCAACCTGGAGCGATTTTTATGTATGATAAGAAAACAGCCAGGGTTTCAAATTATAATGAGAATGTGGAAATTTACAAGCATGAGAGCGATGGAATAGACTCTTACTTTTGCGGCAAAGAACCCTACCCAAACAAGTTAAGCAAAGACAACGTTCTTTACTTATTCTCTTATGAAATCGCTGTGGGGATGGATATCATTTTTGTTGATAGGTATGGGCGAGAATACCAACGTATTCTCCCAGAGGAGGTAGAAAAGGAAACAGTTCCAGGAGCATCAACATATGCCCCTGAAGAAGTGCCAAGAGCCACCTACACCCCTAGCAAGTCGACAAATCCCTTTTTAGAGGAGTATGATGCGACCTCACATTCTACCTGATTGTAGACATTCAACAACCAAAACCAACCAGCAACTCAACCATCATTGCAGGCATGGATTTGACAGACTACAACATTAGAACAAGACCGAAACTGAGATGGTTATCAAGCCACACGAGGGCTAAGGGATTTACAAGAACCACCACTCTATTCACGGTATCAAGGAGAGAATAAGCCAACAGAGCCTGGAAGACCGCCCATAGAACGAGTTCGAAGAGATGAACCATCTCTTGCAAGAACTGTTAGAAATTATGGCTTAGGAGCACCATTGGGAGAGGAACCAGCCCACTACAGAAGGCCAGAGGAGGTATATAGATTGGGACGAGGAGATCCAATGATGACATTTGTAGACCATCGTAGAATTAGAACTTCTCAAGTGCAAAAATGGGTAAACAAGAAATACACGGGAAACATGGATCCGAGAGATCATGTAGCAGCCTTTGCACGTGTAATTAAAGCTAAAGAGGTGTTAAAATTCCCTACCCAATTTGCAGGGTTTGGACTAACCCTAGAGTATGACGCTGCTACTTGGTTTGACTCAGTAGAGCATCCAGACTTTGAGTCTATGGAGGAGGTGTTTGACGAGTTTATCGAGGAATTCTCACAAAGGGGGATAGATTCTAATACAGTCTCACAAATCCATAAATTCAAACAGAAAGAAGAGGAATCTGTGCGAAAGACAACCCTACGACTAAAAAGATATGTGAAGTTCTGTCCTGTGGAAGAACTGCCAACTCAGTCCAGACTTATGCTTATATTTATCCAAG
The DNA here is from genome assembly GCF_014529385.1 of Adiantum capillus-veneris. Lineage (NCBI taxonomy): Eukaryota > Viridiplantae > Streptophyta > Polypodiopsida > Polypodiales > Pteridaceae > Adiantum > Adiantum capillus-veneris. The sequence continues at coordinate 12,590,277 of NC_140955.1, forward strand.
GACTAAGGAATGCAGATCTCCATAAGGAATTACATATGAAGAGGAGCACGACGTTAAATGAGTTAACTAAGGAGGATCTTTAGCTTGTGGACAATTGTGCGGTCTACAAAGAGGGTGAGTTCAAGGATCTTGACCACGATTCATCCTCACAACAAAGTGGAAGCAAGTCTTCTAAGACATCACCAAAAGGAGAAGTAGTTGTAAACCAAAAGCAGCTTGTAGAGGAAGTGCTAAAAAAGATTAACTTGTACGCCAAACCCTAGGCTAAACAGCCCAAGTGGTGTGCTATTGAACAAAAATGGACAAACCATGGGACAGAGGAATGTTATTATAACAAGGGATATGTGAGAGAGAGACCTTGTGCTTCCCCAAGCTTAGGTAGCATCTCCTCAAATTCCACCGATGCCTAGGTATCAAGCAGGCAACCTACCAGGACCTGTAGGTGTAGAAAGACCACAACTAGTGTTGGAGCAACAACCACCCCTACCAGGATTACGACTTGGCATAAGATACACACCAGCAGTAACCGAATCAGAAGAGAAGGCTTTGGTGCCTATGCATGCATATTATGACGATCCCAATGGATATGCTGCAAATCCTGTCTATTATCCACTGGAAGAACCTTCAACACCAAAACCATGGAGCATGATAGGAAATACAGGACCACCAACCGCTGCACAGGCAGCAGGAGAAGGAAGATATATCTTGGATGAATGAACGTTGTTGTTCATAGCGAACGGAGGCATGGGCGGGCAGAGACATGCATACCAAAAACGAGGAGCTCAAGGAGCACCTCAATAGCGTAAAGGATCCTACTACAAGTGTGGTGGAGACCATTGGTTAAGAGACTGTCTTCATGATGAAATCATTAGAGTCAAGCCATATTGCACCGAGTGTGGAGTTACTCATTTGATTCTAGATTGCCCTAAGAACCCGAGCAAAGGAGCAAAAACTACCTTGAACATGCTGGAAGCATTGCCTTCCAGTGGAGGGTCAGAAAACGAAACAATAATACCTATCCAAGCAGTGACGCGAGCCCAAGCGCAAAGAATGACAAACGAATCCATAATTGAAGAGCCAAAAATCAATGCCCCAAGTTTAGAAACAAAAAATCAGAGAAGGAGTGGAAAGATAGAAAGGCGCGTATGAAAGCCAGGAGAGAACGAGAGCAAACGGCTCTATCAGAGGAGTTAAAACACACGAAGGATAGATTAGAGAGATTAGAGGATCTAGCTAGCCTAAGCTCACACACTGTGGCAACCATAGCAACCAAGGAAATAGCAAAAACCAAAAGTGCAGAATCAGGAGGATCAGTACTGGCAGACACGGTAAATGAGCAGTTAGATGCACTTCTAAAAGCTTACGAAGCCAGAATAAAAAATAACCAAACCCAAGAGCAAAGATGGATGACTTATCCATATGCTGAAATAGAAAAAGAGAGGTTGGAAATGTGTAGAAAGATGATTGAAACAGCTCAATCTTTGATAGAAAACCTGCTTGGTAAACCTGCAAATTGGCATGAAGTACCAGCTCCCACCCCTATCAAACCAACTTTAGAGGAACAAGTAGAAACAAAGGAAAGACTCACAAATGCCTCTAAGTCTAGGGGAGAACCTATCATAGTGCCAAATACAACAGAGGGGGCAAGTAACGGGTTCCGGCCTAAAACATTGGTAGAAATGGGTAAGGATTGTAACGGTCTAGATGATCTATGGAAGCAAATCCATGAGGCCAATGAAGCTAACAGGGTGAGTTACCACATGAACAGCACGAGAAAAGAGAAAAATGAGATCTTACTTCCCATTGAAGAATTTGAGGCAAGATCACAAATGAACTTTGATATACATTCACAAGGTAGAGACCAGGGATCAATTAGTTCGGGGCACAGCCAACCAGACTCGCTGAAAACTCTACCCTCTTACCTAGGAGAGTATGAAGCCAAGTCTAAGGTGAGATTAATCCCATCTCAAAGACTTTATTCTAACAAAGTGATGGATTCACAAGGGTTGATTGAGTTATTGTCCACCCCGGTGGCATGCACAATCACATTAGCCGAAGTCCTAAGGTTACGACCAAACATGTGGACCACAGTAGGCAAATTCCTAGAAAAATTTGGAGTGAAAGATCCCACGTCTAAGCTTCAAGAAGGGATACAGAGAATTGGACAGGCCTCAACTAAACACTAGGTCAGTACCTTTAAACAAGGTTGGAGAGTATTGTGAGGGAGAAGATGGAAACACCACGCTACCACTATAATTCCAAGGAGTAGTTTCCAAAGCTATTCTTGACACTGGAGTAGGAGTTGCTATCACCACTAAGGAAATCTGGAAAAAATGGGGAAAACCAGCTTTGAGAGCTACCAGAATGAAATTGCAATTGGCAAATGGGTTCATGGAGAAGCCTCTAGGACTCTTAGAAAAAGTAACTGTCACTATGAGCATACATTTGCAATAGTCGATTTCGACAAAAAGAACAATTAGGAGATCATCTTGGGAAGACCATTCATGCAACAATTAAAGATGGTCCAGGATTGGGGTTACGACCACATATACCTCATACATGGCAAGACAACAACCAAAATACACCTGAAAGACCATAGTTACAAAGATGTGAACCAGACACCAGTAGAAGAGTTTGATTTAGCTACATTGGCAGGATCGGAACTCCCAGCATGGTTAGGGCAACAAAAAGAGCTATGGATGTGCGGAGCTTCACATTGTGGGAGCTTAAAAAGAGAGGAATGTGTCTTAGAAAGAGCGATTGAGGACAAGCATTATATTCCGGAACCTTTTCCTAAAGATGCCTTGGAACCTCTCGAATGGGAACACATACTAGCAACATTGGATGTCTGTACCATTACAGATAGTCCAACAACAAAATTTTGCGATAAGGATAGCTATGATGTGCTACCCTATTACATCGTAAGCCTTATACCGGAAGAAGATGAGATGATAGAACCACCAGAACCAGAAGAGTTTTAGAACTCCTCTAAGCATCTGGAGGTGAATAGCGATGCAGATAACGAGTGTTCAGACAATTCAAGCGAGCGTGGGCAGAAAATAGAGAATATCAAGTTTTATGATTTTGCCAATCAACACCCTATACGCCAGGAACGCTATAGGAGAAAACGAGCAAAAAACAAAGCGAGAGAGAACCTGATGCCCAGGATAAAAGATAAAACTCACTATCTAATGCTTGTCAAAGCAGAGGATTGTGTAAAAGATCAAATATCAAGAAGATTCTCAAAAGTTCAAAGGGAAAGAACGCGAGAGGAAATAAGACAAGCACGGAAAGAACGCGAGAGGAAATAAGACAAGCACGGAAAGCTAAAACAGAAACAAAATCACAAAAATCTCAAAAATAAAAAAAAGAAACAATAAAAGACCCAGAGTGGACCAAATTGAAGCGTAAAAAGAAATACCAAGAACTAAAACGGTCTTTACGAGAGGTATGGACTACTGAGGCAGATAGTGATAGTAAGGGGAAGTCAAAAAATGGAAACATGAATGTACCATCACTATCGGAAATTTACCATCTAGGACAGAAAAATCATAATGACACCACGAGTCAGGGAAAGAACAAACCAAGAATCTTACGATGGGCCGGAAAATGCAAAAAGAATAGACCTCGCTGAACCAGGTGAAGAGCCTCAACCTGTCTATATCACAACTAATTTAGAGCCTGAAGAAGAAGAACGGCTAACACAACTTCTCAAGAAGTATAAAGATGTGTTTGCATGGTCCTACAAAGACCTCAAAGGAGTTGATCCATCGATATGCCAACATACAATTCCTTTGAAATCGGATGCAAAACCTAGCAAACAGCGTCCTTATACATATAATGACACATTTGCTAAACGAATCAAAGAGGAGATTGACAAGCTGATGGATGCTGAATTCATCTATGAAATTGAACATACAGATTGGGTGTCACCCATTGTGGTTGTCCCCAAAAAGAACGGAAAACTGCGAGTGTGTGTGAACCTCAAAAAGGTAAATGCAGCCACCATAAGGGAGAATTATCCCCTGCCAATCACAGAACATGTACTTGAGCGGGTGGCCGCGAAACGGGCTTATTCCTTTCTAGATGGGTTTTCAAGGTATAACCAACTGGCAATTGCAATAGAGGATCAACACAAAACAACGTTTTTTGCTACAGAGTGGGGAATTTATGCGTATCGAGTTATGCCTTTTGGCTTAACTAATGTCCCAGCTACCTTTCAAAAGTTAATGATTGTTAGAAGCTAGACACACCCTACGGAAACAGACTACTCGACAGATTATCATTTTTTGTAATTATTCATTTATTGAGAAAACTCGACATTTCACCTTGTAAATATTGGGACTTATAGAAGTTTCCAGATTGTATCCCAGTTTTGACAGTTAGATTAAGTAGATGGTTGATTTGGAACTTTAGGGTTTGAGAATTGTAAGGTATTTATACCACTTTTTGACCTTAATGAAAAACCTTTTGTCATTTTTAAAAAGTTTTGAAGTCTGTGAGTGAGCGTACTGTGTACGAGAGAGAGTGTGAGCTTCATCTTGACGCTACGTGTGCACCGGTGGTCGGAATCGAGTGCGGAGAAGTGCAGCGTGTTGCCCGCAATGAGAGCTACGCGCCGATAACTACATTGCGCGCATACGGGCCGGTTTTGCGAGCTCCATCTATGAGCTTCATCTGGTGATTTGGTGAGTATACGTTGTCCGATTTTGCATTGTAGCGTATCTAGGCGTTCACATTGAGTAGAGCTACACATTAGACACTTTAGATTTTGGAAATGAAGACCTACAAATTTCGGCCAGACATCCTACCTGATTTTGCACCGGGTGTTTTGGGTTGGGGTTTTGATTCATAGACCTTAGGGAGAGCGACCTATTGGTGTTAGTAGGGTCTCCTTCAAGTTCTGTGGTGTTTCGAGATTGTTTGATGGGTGTAGGCTCTAGAAAGCGTTGTAGGAAGTTTCCTCTTATGCACTCTTGAAGGCTGTGACTTAGACATTGGGTAGATACCTCTATAGGAATTAGTTAGGAGTCGATCGAGTGTAGGTTGACTCCCTATGATTTCTTCCACACGCGTGTGGGTCGAGCTTTGTCTTTAGCTGAAAAATTTTGCTAGGTGAGTTCTCGCTGTGCTGACATTCATCGCGGCGTATCCGTCCAACATTGGCGCCACTGCCGAGGACGAAAACCTTAGGTAGGTGACCAAGACTAGTGCTTGAGGATAGGGATTTTTGGCTTGCCAAGAGTCTCCTTTTACATTTAGATAGGACCAGAGGGTGGAGGATTCTCTAGGTCTTAGAGGGAGTCTAGGAAGCGTGGGTCTGGCCTAGATCCTTCAACTTAGGTAGATTTAGGTAGACTGAGATAGTTTTAGGTATTAGTTGAGTTCCTGAGTAGGAGTTGGAGTGGTAGAAGCAGTGAGAGGAGAGCTTGAGAGTCCAGAGAGGCAAGAGAGAAACCAAAACATCATTATCACCATTTCACATGATGAGTAGGAGTAAAGTAAGTAGGACATCATGATTCAGGATCCAGAGCACTTCATGCATGTATACTTGCTTGGTAAATTCATCACAAGGGTGTAAAAGATGCAAAAAGACGCAAAAGTGTGTTTGAAAGCTGAAGTGAAGTCCAAAAGTTACTGTGAGTGTTTCTGATAGAGTTATAGAGCATCATGAGCATTTCTGTCAAGAAAAAATTTAATTTTAAGCCAAGAGACATCCTACACGTAGGATGTCTACATGCTAATCTGATGGGAATTTTGGAATTTTGAGTTAACCAGTGTGTTGAGAAGGTGGGGTTTACCCTATTTTCACCTAGAAAAGTGGAAATTTGACCATATCTTGACAGGATAAGGCCAGATAGACTGAAATTGCCAGACATCCTACCCAAATTGTGCCAAAGCATTATTTTAAGACCAAAACCATAGTATGGCTGCATGAGCATGATCTGCATGATATATTGAGTGACTGAGAGGGGTTTCATCTCATTTGGGTGAGAAAATTGGGTTCAAAGCAGACTTTAGCACTTTTGACTGAAAAAGGCAAGAACAACTAAAATTGGGAACTTTTGAAATCCAAACCAAAATCTAAGCATACCCCTGGGTTGCTGACATCAAGGGGAAGCTGTGGGTCAAGTCTGGGGTCAAACATGCCAAAAAGACATCCTACGCGTAGGATGTCTTCTATGTGGTTTTGCATTCCAAACCTAATTCTGAGCATACCAAAGTGATCAGCACCTCAAGGGGAGGCTGTGCTTTGAATTTGAAGCCATTCTGATGAAACAGACATCCTATGCGTAGGATGTCTAAAGCAAGAAATTGAAGCCAAATACTGATTGTGGGCATAGCAAGGTGTTGTATAGCCTGAGCCAAGCCTCCTAGTCAATTTTGGTCCAAATTGGAGTTGATTAGATTGGTCAAGACCAGCAACAGGCTGTTGGAACAGATTTCTGATCCATTGACTAGCTTATAGGTGTCCAAATCAAAAAGTAAAAACAGCTGTGGACTCAACACATCAAGGGGAATCCATAGTACAAAAATCCAGGCAAAACAGAGCAGGAGACATCCTACGTGTAGGATGTCTACTGGGGCCTGCTGAAGAGAAAATTTGACTGGGATTAGAGAGTGAGGTTCCATTTGCTTAAGGGTTCCATAACTTCTTTCAGAAGTGAATTTGGACCTTGTTTGTCCATTTGACGGAGCAAAGACTGAATTCCAACTTTTTCATGTAAATTGCCCAACATCCGAGGGAAATACAGTTCCAGATTAGGAGACCTAATCCAGAACATCAGCAGTGTATAAAATACAGTAGTGGTTGAGATTAACTCTCTAGTTATACCAATCATTACTAAGATAACCTCTAGCAGATAAATGCTTTGATAGGATTGCCAAAATTAAATGCTTGTGTACAGGTATATTCAGCAGCAAAGCAAGAAGTTGTACGGAGACTGATCCTTTGCCAGGTGAGTGGTTGGATTTTTGATAAATTGCATTGATAAGTTTGATGAATTTAAGATCAGAAAGATACAATTTGAGAGACCAGAAGGTGGTAGGTGACCAAGGTAGCTTAGTGTCCACCAAGGAGAGTGTAACTTAGGCAAGGCTAGATCCACTAGCACCGATTATTGAGGAAGGTAGTGATATTGACACTTCGTCAGAAAAATCTTTCTTCATGATGGGTAGTCAACAACCAGTAGGTTTCACCTATGATGGACCAATGCGAGGAGGAAGCACCTCCCTAAATCCTTTGAATGATTCCAAGCTCACTGTGATCCGCTTAGAAGGAACAAACTCGAGGGGAGCCCTAGTCTACTCTGATTATCGAGGACGCAAGTGCATTTGTATTGAAGAAAGACCGGCTCAGAGATTGGAGAGAATTCTAGTCTATGATGATGGAGATAGATTCTGAGATGAAAAGGGGAACCACTATCTCATAGTTAGTAACCCTGAAGATTACAACAGATATGGAGATAACGTGGCGAAAGGGAAAATGGTTTCAGAAACTCAAGAACCGCCACCAAACATTGATCGACCTGGAGAAATTTTTATGTATGATAAGAAAACAACTAGGGTTTCAACTTATAATGAGAACGTGGGAATCTACAAGCATGAGAGTGAGGGAATAGTCGCTTACTTTTGCTTCAAACAACCATACTTAACCGAATTAAGAAAAGACAAGGTTCTTTACTTATTCTCTTATGAAACTGCTATGGGGAAGGATATAGTTTTGTTGATAGGTACGGGCGAGAATACCAACGTATTCTCCCAGAGGAGGTAAAAAAGGCAACAGTTCTAGGAGCATCAACATATGCCCCAGACGAAGTGACAAGAGCCACCTACACCCCAAGCAAGTAGACAAATCCCTTTTCAGAGGAGTATGACGCTACCTCACATTATACCCGACCGTAGACATTCAACAATCAAAACCAACCAGTAACTCAGCCATCATTGCAGGCATGGCTTTGACAGAGTGCAACATTGAAACAAGACCAAAACCGAGATGGTTATCAAGCTGCACGAGGGCTAAGGGACTTGCAAGAACCACCACTCTATTCAAGGTATCAAGAAGAGAGTAAGCCAAAGACTCAAGGGTCAACCGAGCCTGGAAGACCACCCATAGAACGAGTTCGAAGAGATGAATCATCTCTGGCAAGAACTGTTAGAAATTATGGCTTAGGAGCACCACTGGGAGAGGAACCAGCCTACTACAGAAGACCAGAGGAGGTATATCGATTAGGACGTGGAGATCCAATGATGAGGTTTGTAGATCATCGTAGAATTAGACCTTCTCAAGTGCAAAAATGGGTAAACAAGAAATACACAGGAAATAGAGATCCAAGAGATCATGTAGCAGCCTTTGTGCACGTAATTAGAGCATAAGAGGTGTTAGACTTCCCTACCCAATTTGCAGGGTTTGGACTAACCCTAGAGGATGACGCTGCTACTTGGTTTGACTCTGTAGAGCGTAGAGACTTTGAGTCTATGGAGGAAGTGTTTGACGAGTTTATCGAGGAATTCTCACAAAGGGGGATAGCTCATAATACCGTCTCACAAATCCATAAATTCAAAAAGAAAGATGGGGAATCTGTACGAAAGGTATCCCTAAGACTAAAAAGATATGTTAAGTTCTACCCTGTGGAAGAACTGTCCACTCAGTCCAGACTTATGCTTATATTCATCCAAGGACTAAGGAATGCAGATATCCAGAATAACTTACATATGAAGAGGAGCACGACGTTGAATGAGTTGACCAAGGAGGCTCTTTACCTTGTGGAAAATTGTGCGGTCTACAAAGAGGGGGAGTTCAAGGACCTTGACGATAATTCATCCTCACAACAAAGTGGAAGCAAGTCTTCTAAGACAACACCAAAAGGGGAAGTAGCTGTAAACCAAGAGCAAATTGTAGAGGAAGTGTTAAAAAAGATTAACTTGTATGCCAAACCCCAAGCTAAACAGCCCAAGTGGTGTGCTATTGAACAAAAATGGACAAACCATGGGACAGAGGAATGTTATTATAACAAGGGATATGTGAGAGAGAGACCTTATGCTCCCCAAGCTCAGGTAGCATCTCCTCAAATTCCACCGATGCCTAGGTATCAAGCAGGTAACCTACCAGGACCTGTAGGTGTACAGAGACCACAACCAGTGTTGGAGCAACAACCACCCCTACCAGAATTATGACCAGTCGGCATAAGATATACACCAACAATAACCGAATTAGAAGAGAAGGCTTTGGTGCCTATGCATGCATATTATGAAGATCCCAATGGATATGCTGCAAATCTTGTCTATTATCCACTGGAAGAACCCTCGGCAGCAGAACCATGGAGCATGATAGGAAGTACAGGACCACCAACAGCTGCACAGGCAGCAGGAGAAGTAAGATATAGCTTAGATGAATGAACATTGTTATTCATAGCCAACGGAGGCATGGGCGGACAAAGACATGCATACCAACAAAGAGGAGTTGAAGGAGCACCTCAACAACCTAAGGGACCCTACTACAAGTGTGGTGGAGACCATTTGCTAAGAGACTATCCTTATGATGAAATCATTAGAGGTAGTCCCCAAAAAGAACGGAAAACTGCGAGTGTGTGTAAAACTCAAAAAGGTAAATGCAGCCACCATAAGGGATAATTATCCCTTGCCAATCACAGAACATGTACTTGAGAGGGTGGCCGAAAAACGGGCTTATTCCTTTTTGGACGGGTTTTCAGGATACAACCAACTGGCAATTGCAATAGAGGATCAACACAAAACAGCGTTTGCCACAGAATGGGGAATATATGTGTATCGAGTTATGCCATTTGGCTTAACTAATGCTCCAACTAACTTCCAAAGGTTAATGACGCATGCATTCAAAGAATACCTAAGAATATTCTTAGAAATATACATGGATGATCTTTGTGTACACTCTCTTTTACGAGAGGAACATATTGACCATTTGCAAAAGGTATTTGAAAAATGCAGGACATATTGAATCTGTCTTAACCCGGAAAAGTGTATTTTTATGGTTAGGCAAGGCCGCATCTTAGGACACATTGTCTCAAGAAATGGCATAACCACTGACCTAGACAAAGTCAAAGTCAGAGTAGACCTACCCAGGCCTACTAATGCGAAACAAGTGCAATCCTTCATGGGACACTGCGGATATTATCGAAGATTCATATATATGTATGCAGTCATTGCACAACCTCTGTATCGTTTGCTAGTCAATTTCGATTGGACTGAGGAGTGCAAAAATTCATTCCAAAAGCTGAAGGAAAACCTTGTATTAGCACCAGAAGGAAAACTTCATGGGTAGATGATGACATACCAGATGCTTATCTTTTCAATATTGAAATGATACCCAAATGGTCTCAAGAAATTGTTAGCATTCTTTCATTTGGAGGTAGGTTTGATAATACTGAATACAAATCCAAACAACAAACAATTTGACAAACAAAAAACTTCTAGTTGATTGCAGGACGGCTATATCATCTAGGATCGGACCAAATTCTATGATTATGTATAAATCCGGAAGAATTCGAGTGTTATCTTGAAGAAGCACATGTCCAGGATTGTGCATTGCATTGTTCAACAGTGAAAACACACCAGAGACTGAAACGGTTAGGGATTTATTGGCCAACTATGTATGTGGACACACATTCTTATGTTACAAATTGTACTATATGTAGTGCCAAACGACCAGTGGATCACGCAACATTGTTTCAGGTAAACATTGCATGTGCATGGAGTCAATATATCATTGATTTCTTAACCACCAGAACGTTTCCTCAAAACATAACAAGAGCACGGAAAAGGGCTATAGAGCTGGAGGCTCGCGACTTTCAATTAATAGGGAACCAACTCTATAAGCGAGGAAAGGACAATCAACTTAGAGTATGTGCAAGTGAAAGTGAATACCTGCTGATTCTAGAACATGCACATAGCGAAATAAGTGGAGGCCATTTTTCGAGCGATAAGACGGAAAAAATTGTCTTAACCACAGGAATATGGTGGCCTACATTGCATATGGATGCTGAAGAGTTTGTGAAGCGTTGTGACACATGTCAGCGCACCAAGGTGCCAATAAAGTGACATGAGATGCCAATACGGCCAATGATGGAAGCAAGAGCATTTGCAAAATGGGGCATTGATTTTGTGGGACCTATTTCACCCCCTGCATATCGCACCCATAGCCAATATATCATTGTGGCTACGGACTATCTCACAAAATGGGTAGAAGCCAAGGCAACGCAAAAAGCAGATGCACGGACCACTGCATAATTTTTGTATGAGAATGTTTTTGTACGATACGGTTTACCAATAGAAATTTTCAGTGATCGTGGAACACATTTTCGTAATGAAGTCATTGAATATCTTCTAGATGAATTCATGGTCATACATAGGAAATCTGTTGTATACCATCCACACGCAAATAAAACACTATGTACGGTTCTCACTAAAATTGTGTCAGAGTCAAGAACAGATTGGGATCAGCAGCTAAACTCAACACTATGGACATACAAGGTCTCTTACAAAACATCGATAGGAACGACACCGTACAACAGGTGTTTGGCCTAAATGCTATATTACCCATAGAGTTTTTAATTCCAACTCTACGAGTAGCAAAACGCCTAGAATGGACAGGGTATGAGCTCTCTTCAAGAATAGATGATCTTGAAAATCTAGATGAACTCCGCTTGAGAGCTGTAGCTTCGATCTATGCTAAAAAGAGAAGACAAAAAGAGTTTTTTGACAATCATGTGCGCACGAAAGAGTTTAAAACAGGTGATTATGTACTTGTTTATACTTTGAAGCAACATGCCAAGGAACTTAAAAAGCGAGGGATGGGACCCTTTGTGATTAGTGATCTATAACCAAGCGGAGCTGTCAAGCTTGCTACATTAGCAGGTGAAAAAATGCCCAATTGGATTAGTGGGTGTCGATTGAAGAAATATTTTTTACCACTGACACAGGATATGCTTCAACAAATCCATCAAGGAAAACAACGAATGAAGGAGAAACAAAGAGTACGAGAAGAAGCTCAAGCATAAGCAAAAGAACGCATTGCAAAACGAAGACTTCTGCGACAACAACAACAAAGTGGAGCACCATTGCGAATGAATGCCATTCGACTAACGAAGTTGGATGAAGACACAGTGGAGCCAATAATTGCAGTCAATGTGGGTAGCAATCAAGTTGAGTCGACGGCATTGCTTGATTCTGGAGTTCAAGCAAATTTGATCTCTTACAGATTATACCAACAGCTCAAGCCCACAAGTCAACTTCATCTTACCCCTCAAGAGCTGGAAAGTAGTACATCACACTCGTTGAAAACATTGGGCTTGACTATATTGCATGTACAAGTACATCAATATATTTACCCACAGAAATTTTATGTAGTCGAGGATGAAAGCACACAACACCCAATGTTGTTGGGACAACCTTGGCAAAAAGAGTACAATGTGCAGATAGATTGGAATGCGAATGCAGTCAAAATTCAGCATGCACAAGAACAACAGGTAATAGCCTTTGCTCAGCAATACCGGAATAATTAGCTGCCAACAATGCAATCACTGCAATGCAAGAGTGCCATCCAAGAAAAACATGATACCCAAGGCTAACAAACAAGTAAAATCCAACCATGCTAACTACATACATACGAAGTCACCAACTGCAGTGCAAAGATCTAGGTTACCAAAACAAGGGAAACAAGTGTGGATGCGGAAGGATAGAAAAGACATGGTAGACCAAAACCAATACAACTGAAGAATTCAACCGAAGCAGATAGTTCAACCAAAAACCAAGGGCATAAAACAGATATGGATCCCAAAGAAAATGCTCAGGAATAACCCAAATGTTACTCGCATTTTGATACCGAAAAAAAAGCAAAAGGAACTCCCTTCAGTACAAGCAACATCGGAAGGCTGACAGTTTCATTTGCAACCGGAAAACCGACTTATGTGGATGCCAATAAGCAACAAAACAGTGGCAACAAAGGAAGTAGAAAAAAACCTACAAAAATCGGCAAAAACAAGCTACCAATGGAAAGCAAAAGAGATACGGTCTACGGCCATTCCGGCCAAACCTACGGTCATATCAATAGTAGCGGCAAAGCGACTGCCTTTTGCAAGAAAGACAATTAAACAGAGAGCAGTAGAGTTACAACTGTTACTTGCCAAGAAAACAGGAAACCTCGATGGTGAATGCCAATAAGCATCTTGCTTATACCCTTCTCTTGCACAACATTAAATTTTCCATGCATTGACCGAGTATGCATAAAATAGGGCCACATTAATCGGTCAAGCATTAGCACAAATTTTTCAACCTATGCACGGCACATACTCCGAGGCGATACCTTGTCATCCGGGAGGACTCCGGCTAGGAGGGAGGGAGGCATTCTCAAATGCAGAACCAATAGCAGAAAGAGCAAAAAAGGGAATGATTTTCGACTATTTTTAAGGGTTGTTGTTTGATTGCAAAATTTTATGGACTAACCCAAGTACATATGTCCTTATACAACATGTATCTATAGGTATATGGGGCCAAACGCCGAATCAAGCCCTTAGGTGTGTGTATATAAGTAGAAATAGCTATTTTTCGAGCAAAATATTGGTAAAACGGAGATATCCGGCCATAAAAATTGCATGTGAGTGTATATAATGTTTTGCGGTGATGTTTTTTATTTATTATGATTTTTTTGGGATTTTCAGGGTTTGATTTGCTATTTTTCTTTTAAGTTTGCTAATTTTCGGCAGAAAAACTTCAAAAATACAAAAAGCAGATGAAAAATGGTCGTAATCAAAAACAAAAAATATGGGGATGATCAGTGACTATAGGACAACCTATGTTACAGTGGGGGTGCAATTATGAGACTGGAGTGGAAAGCGTGTTTTGGCCAAATTTTGACCGAAATGCCAAATTTCTGGTAAACATGGCAAATGGAGTCCAAATCAAGAAATTTTTGAGTCTAAACCGCATCTCGCAAGAAGTTGGGAGCACAGTCAAATTTCATGAAAAGTGGTTCGGGGACCTCCATTATAAGAAATTTTCACCTCATTTTTAGCTCATTTTCACTATTGTCCTTTGAGAGAGAGCTTCTGCCACCTAGAGCGAGCGGAACTTCCAACAGCTTCTACGACGCGCACGACTACCTGACGGGCTTCAGACATGAGAGGTAGGCTCACCACCTTGAGTTTTTTGGGCATGTTTGTTGTTTCTAGCGTAGGGTTCACACACAAAGCACGCAGTAGAGACCTACAAGTAGAAGCGGCCACCTAACGGCTAACCCAAAAGCAACGAGACTTCATCGGCAGCTTACCCTAGCATAGGAGACCAGTCTTGGATGTCCAAAGGCAGTAGGAAACCATCAGGAAAAACCCTAATTCCTAGAATCCCGCAAGAGGCCACCAAATGGGAAATCGGCGGAAAGGCGCCCAAATGCTACCAAAATTCATGGGTAGGAGCATCTCGACATGCTCGACAAGTCTATGTAGCCAACATGACCAAAAGGTGACCTGAAGCGGCACTAAACTTCAAAAATGGCATAAGACACACAAAGCGTCAAATAGCTCTTACGACTAAACCGCATGTCTTCTAGAGCGACAAATTCCCAAATGGAGCTCCGGTGAAGCCAAAAGTCGACAAAAACCATACGTCAAGGATCCCCAAGGGATCAAGAAGCTATGGCCGAAAAGCAATCCAAAAGTCAGAAAACGGCTCAGAGGCTCTAAAATCCACACAGGGAGTTACTTTCTATCCATTTGACTTTTTTGTTGAAATTAGGCTTAAAAGGGACTCAGGGGGACTAAGGGTAGGCACTAGTGACAGATTCCATGAAAAAATAATCAGGAGACATCCTACGCGTAGGATGTCTCAAGGGAATTTCTGGGCATAGAGCCCAACATTTTTCATCACACACATTTTTTGAATAGCCTTTACATGCTAGCCACCAAGTTTCATCACATTTGGATCAACATTGACCTCATATGCATGAAAAAACGCAAAGTTAGGGCATAGAGGAAATAATGGGCCATAGACCTACCAAAACTTGTCCAAATCACATGAAACTTGCACAACACATTCACAAGCACATAACCAACCAATCTGTGTGGTTACCCGCAAAACTTGATGAAGAAAACATCTTACGCGTGGGATGTCTATTTGACATTTTTGGCCTACAAGGGGTATTTTTCCATTCCAGATCTTTTCTTATCATCTCAAGAGCTCATATACCAAGTTTGAAGCCATTCTAATCATTTTACCCCGAACACCTTCAAGATACACTTTTTGAGCCCAAAAACACTACCGAGGGTCTTACCAACATCAATTCTTGACCAAATCAAAATCCAAGAGCATGGCCATGTTCCACAAGCCAAGGACTACCCACATAACAAATCCCAAGCCATTTTGATGAAAAAGACATCCTACGCTGTTAAGAAGTAGGCGGTCTTGCCAGGAAGGCACCGGGCCTCTTGCTGTGAGAGTTTGTGAGGAAGCTCAAGGGTTATGAGAAAGAGCTAAGATGTAGATAACATAGCTTCTAGAGCTAAAGAAGAAATGTAGCCAAAGAAGCCGCTCACTTTTCCTTACAAACACACACGTGATGGAGAGAACTCATGAAAGATAGTCAGAAAAAAAAAAAATGAAAACATCGAGATTACGATCATATCGTATCATGGGTAGGATAAAATGGTTAATGGATGAGTTAATGATATTTAATCTTTGTTGTCCAAAGAAGCTGCGGATTGCTTTTTGGAACTGTAGCTTTGTGCTTACTATAATGTATATGTTTTGTCTAGAGATTGGGATTAGTTGTGAGTACAAATCCTCTTGATTCATAATAAAATAACCACATTCACATCAAAAGAGAAGTCATAGTCAATAATAGGTAGTATGATGGGATCTGGTGAGAGAAGTATTTCGTTGAGCCTTTCAGGACCAAATAGAAACACTATGCGTTGCTGAAAGTGAATCTTTCGACTAATCCAAATGTTGACCCTAATAGATTGCACTGAATGAAATTGAAAGAAATTACCTCTATGTGGATTATGGTTATTCATCAATGATATACTTAGTATGTTCAAAGATAAAGGTGTGAAAGAAGTGAAAGGAGAAGAAGAAGAGAGTTTCTCTCCCAAGCCCTATTGTTGCCCTCAGGAAATAAGGATACTGCGGGGAGAGAAGTACCTGTAGCAAGGAGATTCTAGAGTTTGTGAAAGGGAATGAGAAACCTAAGAGAGAGAGGTGCTTGTGAAAGATGAAGATATGGTTACTAACCTTGTGCACATAATTGTTTCCCGCAAGAAGGTTGTGCCCGTTACATTGACAAGATTGCTGCTTGAATACATGAGAGCAATCGCCACCACCTTAATGGAGAGAGAAGATGAGGAAAGACTTCAGCCTTTCTTCAGAGAAAGTGTGGCACTAAGATGAGTGTGTTACTATGGAATTGAGCTATTCTCACTCACTCATAACTTGCCCCAATGAAGAGAAGGTTGCTCTTTTTATAGGTGAGGGAGCCATGTTTTACATAATCACTTGATTAGGCTAAAGAGTTAGCCCAAATCAAATGTTCTTTGGATATTTCTTAAAATGGGCAATATTAAGACTCAAAATATCATGAAATTTAGCATCTTTGGTCGTTGAGGCTCCATGTGGGTGCATGATGTATGTAGGCCCCACCTAGGCATCTTCTGTGTGGCTCTAGCAGGGGGTCCCAACTTGTGTGTCTTGTCCTTCAAGGCATCTTTGAGGTGTCACATTCACATGCTTGTGTCTTTTATCCTCCAAATATCTTATTTTATGGAAAAAGACCAAGATTACCTCTTTTCACTTGATTCACCTGTTTACCATCTCTTCTTGCAGTGTAGTTGTGAGAGGATTTTTCACTCTTTTCCCTGTAACTTTTGACCTGTAACTCGGATTGACATGCTTCAAAAGGAAAAATTGGCCTACTAAAAGAGCTTGACTTGGTTTTGGCATTTTCCCCATGTCCTTAGGTCGGGATTTTCAAATTGGGATGGTCCAAGAAGCTTTGGATCTTCCTTTTCATAAAGTCTTGTAGTAGGCCCTTCCCTCTTGTATGTATCCAAGAAGGTATGCATTATTGAAGGGTTATATTATTAAATAAATGTGAAAAAAAGAAAATAATTTATATATGGTAGGGTATAGCTGAGATATTAGAAGAAATATACAAATGCTTTTCCCCCAGACAAAAAGAGGCACAATCATTGATACTTCTCTTGCAGTACTTTCTAATAGTAATGTACATTTATATTACTTCAAAGGTAATACTAAGGTATGGTAGAAAGCTTTTATTTATGCATATGAGTATTATATGAAGTATACTTATGCGTCAAAAAGTCACAAGATAAATCGTTTAATGCCCGTTTCCACTATATACGTGCCACAAGACAACATCCACCCCCTCTAAACCTGTACATCCTCCGGTATGTGCCACATTGTCTCTTTGTAAGATCAGACCTCTTGTACATCTTCCTTGCTTTCTTCTTCATTGGATGATTCCAAAGCTTCATGTTCACTTTGATCTTCACCTGTGTTTTGTTCTTCTTCCTCATCAACATCTTCTAGATCATTGTCTCCTCTTCTCTTAAACATTTTAATCCTTTTTCCTGCAATGGGAATCTTTACTTCTGTACCATCTAGTTCAGAAAAGCTGTAAGTAGCATTTTCATGCACATGCTTTACAACATACGGTCCAAAATATCTTTTTGAGAACTTACGCATGACTGTGTGCTGGTTATCAAGGCTACTATCATACACTAAAACCCAGTCACCTTTGTCAATTCCTTTGCTCCTGAGTCGATGTCGCTTATCAAAGTAGTCCTTGTTGTTCAACCTTGCATTTTTGAGTCGTTCTTTTGCAGCTTCAATGTCTCCACGTCTTCTCTCTAGTTGCCTTATACGAAGTGCAAGGAGATCTTCCCTGCTAAGCCCCTCTTGCCAAGGTAGTACATTCCATGTGGGAATTGTATCTTCAATCGGCATCACTGGCTTTTGACCATACATTAGCTCCGCAAGCATGTAGCCAGTTACTGAGCTATGTGTTGTACGATCAGCCCATAAAACATATGATAACAATTTTGGCCACTCACCAACTCTTCCTTCGCAAGCCTTTGCCAAAGCTTTGATGATAGGAGGATGCCCTCTTTCACTCTTTCCACTGCCTTCAGGGTTGTAAGCTGTAGTAAGAGAAAGCTTGATTCCCAATCTGGAAAAGAACTCCCTTGCTTCCTCAGCATCCAGCTCACCTCTATCTGCAGTGATCTTTCCCACACAACCATAATGGCAAATCACCTCATCAAGAAGGAATTTGCACACAGCTTCTGTGGTTTTATCTCTTAATGCTCTTCCTTCAACCTGGTTAGTTAGGTCCTCTCATGCAAGAACCAAGTATCTCATCTGCCAGAGTCCTAAAGGCATTGTGACTAGATCCACAACCCATTTATAGTGCATGGCTAGTGGATATGTAGGGTACAATCCATCGCGATGTCGAACATTTGAATACATTTGACAAGTTACACATGACTCTACAAACTGAGATACATCTTTATACATACCCTTCCACCAGTATTTTTCTTTCAACTTGGAGAAGGTTGCCCACACACCTCTGTGTCCAGCCCATAGACTCTCATGAAACTCTTGCATGAGCTTTACTTGAGTCTCTTTTTTACATATAACCCGTTGTGGTGTAGCACCCTTTTGTTTAGGATGCTTCCACAAGTAACCATCCTTCAAAAAGTACCCATATGCTTTCCTACGTATCTTCTTGAATTCTTGTTCAGACCAATCATCCTGTTTTGTTAGAGTACTCAAGTAGCTTCCAATAAGAAGTCAATCACCTTCATAAGCTCTTTCAAGAATGATTCAAGTAGCTTAGTCATGCAGACATTGTTACCTTTGACATGAGAGATAGAATAGAACTTTGTGCCTACATCACCTCCCTCGTCAATCATTTGTGACTCATCTTTATACCTTGCCCTTGATAGCATATCTGCCACTGTATTGTCTTTACCTGCAATGTGCTTAAACTCAGGATTTAAGGACTTAATGTTGGCAATCCACCGCAACATAGCAATGTCTGGCATTGAGTAGCTTGTAATCATCCCAAGAAGTGGTAGACAAGCTGTTTCTACAACCACACATGCACCAATTAGGTACTCTTTCCCACTTTTCAAGGCTGTAACCATACCCCATAACTCTCTCTTTATCTGTGGATAGTTTCTTTGGCGAGCACTTAGTACCTTTGCTCCAAATCTTACCACATACCTGCGTCCTTCTTCGTCATCTTTCCCTATTGCCATCCAATCCCTGTAGGACTGGTGTCTACTGTCACAATTACTGGCCTTTGACACTCATAGTCTACCTTTCTCAAAGTTGGTGCTGATTGGAGCAACTCCTTTAGCTTTTTCATGGATTTTACATGTGCTTTTGTCCATTTAAACTTATGATTCTTTCTAAGCAGCTGATAAACAGGATCAGCTACATGTGCATAATGCGGAATCCAAATAACATAGAAGACACATGCTCCCAGAAACCTTCTAGCCTGAGTGATGCTAGTGCATGTTTCTTTCATTATTTGGATGGCATCTACCTTTGATGGACAAGTTTTTCTACCATATGGCCCGCACATGTGCCCCACAATGAGCACTTCTTTGACACCAAACATAGACTTTTTCCCTGACAATGTAAGATTCACTTCCTCCAACCTAGACAAAATTTTAACACAATCATTTATATGATTTACCACAAACCTGCGACATCCCTTGAGATCCAAAGCTTCATCTTTGTCACTTTCTTCACATCCTTTGATAGGCAAATCATCAATGAAAGGCATTGTGATTTGAGGAATAAAGTCACGTAAGACCTTATTCATCCCATTCATCATACGTGCAACCGAGTTGGTTGCTCCCTCCCTGTGGCAAGGTACACATCCTTACCAAACCCAAAGGTGTCCTCATGGTTGTCAAGTCTCTGCTTTCGATTGCAAGCTGAAATTGATCATACCCTGAGTAGAGATCCCCCATTGAGTAGATTGCCCTCCCTGCAAACGCCTCTACAAACTCATCCACAATTGGACCTGTACCTACATTTCTAATTGTCACCTTGCTCACTGGTTGCATATCTTGGATGAAGCATAGAGAACCATTCTTATTTGGAACCGTGAACCACCTGTTTGAGTATGGAGCACAAGAAGGCTCCAAAATTCCCATTTCGATCTTCTCATTCAGTAGCTCTACTAACTTTGGCAAATGAGCCTTTGGAACGGGGATAGGCCTGAGATTCCAAGGCACATGAGGTATCGTGAAAATTACCATAGGAGCTACAACAGAAGGATCAACACATCCTATCTCATGTGGCTCAAATGCAAAAGCCTTACCATGCTTTGAAAGCATTTCTTTGAAGCACTTTGTCTCCTCCTGTGTTAGAAACTCCTCGCGACCAATCTGCAACTCTTGGAAAGACTTCTTTGTGAAGGTATGCCCAATCTTTTTAGGATTCCTCAAACTTGGTTGTAAAGAAGCCTGCTCAATATTTTCCCTATTGTTGGGTGGTAAGGGTGAAGCTACCGGTTTCACCTTCTTTGCTACACTCTTGTATTTAGTTTCAACATGGACTTCTGGGCCAACTGTTTGGTTTTCTTTAAAGGCTTCTATTACTTGATACATTTCCATAGATCAAAATTCCACAACTTCATTTTCAAGATGCAAACTAGACCTCATTATAGCATCAAGCTCACCCATAGTATCTACAAAAGAAACTTGTTCACACAAACCCAAAACATTTTCAGTAGGCTCTAGCAACCCACTCTTTTTCATGCCTATTTGTACATTATGCACATATTGCCTCTCACATCTCTTCAAATCTTCAAGTTTTGTAAAACATACTGATCCATTCTTTGTTACCAAGGAGCTCTTTGAAAAAGCTTCACCTATTTTTGGATCAGGCGAGACCCTTTTTTTTTTGTACCACTGCAATCCCACTTTACAATGGTACTTGGCCAAAACCCATCATTTCCCTATGGTCATGAAACTCTTTCCTCACCTTTGGTAGAGGATGTTCTCTGAGGTTGTCACGATTTCTTTCATGGTTCACACAAACTGTGAGAAATTGGACAGCACGTTTACCATCTTTGCTACGTATCCTAGCATATGCTGAACCATCGTCCATTACCTTTGTTTCCATTCAAACTCCCACAATGTAGGGCTGTCCAAGAATGAGATGATATGAAGATGTATCCTGTACAAAGAAGTTTTGGTCAATCTTTACATCACCTATTGTCACCTTCACACCTGGACATGCTGCATACAATTCACCGGATGAATTGTTTGCCACTTTTACCATCCAGCCATGATCTTTGTCCATCGGCCATTTGCACTTGTTGTAGAGACTCTTTGACATTATGTTTATTTCTGAACCATGGTCAATCAAGGCAACAAATGGCTCTTCAAGATCACCTACCTTGACCAAAGTTTCTGTAGTAGCCCTTGTCCAGTGACTTCGTGAATAGTAGCTCCTAGGAATATCTTCAACTGCTTCATCATCATTTGAGAAATGCACTTGCTTCACTCTCCCACTAGATTGGTAGCATCCTACCACAGCTCCATCCTCCTCCTTATTTAGCATCTGCATCCCTTGTGTCTTTGAGGTTTTCCCTTCAACCTGTGGAAGAGAAACTTCAGCAAGGGTTTGCCTCTTCCTCTTGATGATGTCAATGATCTCCTCATGGAATTCACGCTTTGCAATGCCAAGAACTTCTCCCAGAGTAAACTCAATCTTGCTATTCAAGATCCTTTCCTCCAAGACTTTCTTTAAATCTGTAGAAACCTCAATATCAGATTGTAGTTTATAAGTTGGGCCTTTTGTCTTACCTTTTGTTGGCTCTTTCTTCTTTCCTGTTGTAGACTCCTCCATGAGTACTTCAGGTGGAGATGCTCCTTGTGTCGAGGGTGTTTGAGAAGGCATTGAGTCACTTCTTCCCCCACTTCTAGAAGCTCTTTTTGTGTTCCTTCATCAGCATTCTCACGTTTGCGCTTCTCTTCTACAATTGCCTCATTTTGTTGGCATTTTGTAATGTAGGCATGCACTCACAATGAGTCCACTGGATCATTCCATTCTGTTTCTAGACGTATGCAATCACCTGCTTCATGTAGAATCTCTTTTGTAAGCTTTCCCTTTTTAGCTAATTGCATGACATTCGGCCAAATTTGACCATGATGGTCAATCACCTCTTCATTACAAAAATGCTCAATTTTTACTCCATAAGTAGCTGCCTCAACTGAAGGGGTGGCATGCTTAGTTGCCATATCTTCAACTAAGGTTTGCATTCCCCTCTTCCCAAAGTTAGTTCTCAAGGGTAGACCTGTCTCTCTTAACTGGATTTTACCATCCTTAAAAAAGACAACATCTTTTGACAAAGAATCACTAAAATCATCACAATCCCTTCTTACATGGTCTGTACTATCACACCAAATACATCTATTAACAAACCCTTCTTTGGGCTGTTGTCTTTTCCTAGGAAGTGGCCCTGATGGTTGGCCTTTTTCTTCAAGCTTTGCAAGCTTCACCTTCAAGTCACGCATTCCCTTCACAAACTCATCTAGCATGGACTCATCAAACTTAGGAGCGATAAAAGTAGGCTTTACCATTTTGTCAGAAGTTGAGGTTGAAGGACTTATAGTGTTTACTACCATCTTGTCCCTTCTTCTTTGTCGTTTGGCAAGCAACGAGAGAGCACCTTTAACTTCATTCCAGTCGGTCTTTAGTCCTTGCTCAGCATCTTTATCTTCAAGAAGAAGCTCCAAATTTTCTTGAAACTCTTTACCTGCAGCTTGTAAGAAAAGATCTGTCCTCTCTGCATCTAGTGTGGCCCTTTCTGTCCTTGTGAGTTGTGCATAGCACCGCTCAAATTCCCTAAGTAGCTCTGTTATTGATAGTCCATGCTTTGGATTGACTACCCATTCTAAGAATGTCCTTTTGGTTACTCTCTCAGAGTCCTCCATGAAATATTCCTCCTTTAAAGCTACTTTGAGTTCTTTCCAATTTCTCCCATGCCCATCTTTAATTGCCCTAACATACTCCCTAATTTCTGGAGCAACAACTAGCTCAAAGCTTTGAATCATCTCACCTTCTGACACACAATGCAGCTCCATCTCCTTCACATACTCGCGTAAGTACTTGGCTACATCTTTGCCATTGAATTGATCCATTCTGTGACGACCGCTTGTATGGCCTTCATTGTTGAAATCTCCCTTATTTTAGTGGCATTGTTGTTGCATGAACATTGCAAATGCTTGAAACATTTTCATTGTTGTTGGGTCAAAATGCATACCCTGTTGCTCAACATGATCACCCATGGTTACGCACAAACTCTCACCCTGGCAGTTTCGCGTCGGGTTCACCAAAAATATGTCAAGAAGTAGGCGGTCTTGCCAGGAAGGCACCGGGCCTCTTGCTGTGAGAGTTTGTGAGGAAGCTCAACGGTTATGAGAAAGAGCTAAGATGTAGATAACATAGCTTCTAGAGCTAAAGAAGAAATGTATCCAAAGAAAGCGCTCACTTTTCCTTACAAACACACACGTGATGGAGAGAACTCATGAAAGATAGTCAGAAAAAAACAAAAAAGAAAACATCGAGATTACGATCATATCGTATCATGGGTAGGATAAAATGGTTAATGGATGAGTTAATGATATTTAATCTTTGTTGTCCAAAGAAGCTGCGGATTGCTTTTTGGAACTGTAGCTTTGTGCTTACTATAATGTATATGTTTTGTCTAGAGATTGGGATTAGTTGTGAGTACAAATCCTCTTGATTCATAATAAAATAACCACATTCACATCAAAAGAGAAGTCATAGTCAATAATAGGTAGTATGATGGGATCTAGTGAGAGAAGTATTTTGTTGAGCCTTTCAGGACCAAATAGAAACACTATGCGTTGTTGAAAGTGAATCTTTCGACTAATCCAAATGTTGACCCTAATAGATTGCACTGAATGGAATTGAAAGAAATTACCTCTATGTCGATTATGGTTATTCATCAATGATATACATAGTATGTTCAAAGATAAAGGTGTGAAAGAAGTGAAAGGAGAAGAAGAAGAGAGTTTCTCTCCCAAGCCCTATTGTTGCCCTTAGGCAATAAGGATACTGCGGGGAGAGAAGTACCTGTAGCAAGGAGATTCTAGAGTTTGTGGAAGGGAATGAGAACCTTAAGAGAGAGAGGTGCTTGTGAAAGATGAAGATATGGTCACTAACCTTGTGCACATAATTGTTTCCCGCAAGAAGGTTGTGCCTGTTACATTGACAAGATTGCTGCTTGAATACATGAGAGCAATCGCCACCACCTTAATGGAGAGAGAAGATGAGGAAAGACTTCAGCCTTTCTTCAGAGAAAGTGTGGCACTAAGATGAGTGTGTTACTATGGAATTGAGCTATTCTCACTCACTCATAACTTGCCCCAATGAAGAGAAGGTTGCTCTTTTTATAGGTGAGGGAGCCATGTTTTACATAATCACTTGATTAGGCTAAAGAGTTAGCCCAAATCAAATGTTCTTTGGATATTTCTTAAAATGGGCAATATTAGAACTCAAAATATCATGAAATTCAGCATCTTTGGTCGTTGAGGCTCCATGTGGGTGCATGATGTATGTAGGCCCCACCTAGGCATCTTCTGTGTGGCTCTAGCAGGGGGTCCCAACTTGTGTTTCTTGTCCTTCAAGGCATCTTTGAGGTGTCACATTCACATGCTTGTGTCTTTTATCCTCCAAATATCTTATTTTATGGAAAAAGACCAAGATTACCTCTTTTCACTTGATTCACCTGTTTACCATCTCTTCTTGCAGTGTAGTTGTGAGAGGATTTTTCACTCTTTTCCCTATAACTTTTGACCTGTAACTCGGATTGACATGCTTCAAAAGGAAAAATTGGCCTACTAAAAGAGCTTGAATTGGTTTTGGCCTTTTCTCGATGCCCTTAGGTTGGGAGTTTCAAATTGGGATGGTCCAAGAAGCTTTCGATCTTCCTTTTCATAAAGTCTTGTAGTAGGTCCTTCCCTCTTGTATGTATCCGAGAAGGTATGCATTATTGAAGGCTTATATTATTAAATAAATGTGAAAAGAAGAAAATAATTTATATATGGTAGGGTATAGCTGAGATATTAGAAGAAATATACAAATGCTTTTCCCCCAGACAAAAAGAGGCACAATCATTGATACTTCTCTTGCAGTACTTTCTAATAGTAATGTACATTTATATTACTTCAAAGGTAATACTAAGGTATGGTAGAAAGCTTTTATTTATGCATATGAGTATTATATGAAGTATACTTATGCATCAAAAAGTCACAAGATAAATCGTTCAATGCCCGTTCGCACTATATATGTGCCACAGCACGACAACGCGTAGGATGTCTCAAGCATATTTTTGATCTTTTGTGCAAAGAGTGACATCATGGGAGCCAATATCATGGTGCAATGAGCCCATATATCAATTTTGAACCCATTTGGACATCACTTGCTACATGTTATGGACTTTCTACCCAATTTGTGACCTAAAGCCTGAGTCAGCCCAAAAATCCACTTTTTGATGCCCAAATCCAAATCCAAGCACATAGCCATGTTGTACAGGCCAAGGACCACCATCATGTCAAGTATCACCCAAATCCGATGAAAAAGACATCCTACCCGTAGGATGTCTAAATGAAAATTTTTGGCCAGAATTGCACTGTGAGCACATGCACAGTTTCACAAGTTCTTTATAAGCTTTATTTTCAAATTTTCAAGTCATTTGGATAGTTAAAACTCAATTTCTCAGCTGAATGGAAAAAAGGCTAACTTCGGACTAGTGAGTGCAACAGGATCTATGGCAGTCGCAAAGTCATCGGCGAAGACGAAAAGGATGACCATAAAAGATTACCTAGAAGAGGTAGAGCCCTTCGTCATACCAGAAGGAACTCTAAAGCCAACAAGCACATGGATCCAAGAAGATTTGCTAGAGTCCAATGATCTAAAGATTTACCAAGGCATGCTCAAAGACACCGAAGAAAACGTGATAGAGCTACCAATTCTATCGCGGGAACTCAATGAGTTTGTCAGAAGCAAGATGGCAGAGTATCTGGAGAAGATTGATCTCCACAATTACTTTGAAGCAGTGCTGGCACGTATTGACATAAAAAGAGTATGGGAATTTGTGACAACAATAAAAGAAGATGGAGTGGCCCGAGTTACAGATGTGCAGGGCAAGCCAGGCACTGAGATTCTAATCACAGAAAGAGTAGCGGTAGCTGCACTAGACCTCTCCAACAAGGGGGATAGTGTAACCAAAAGAAGAGACGAAGTAAAGGTGTACACTGAAAAGAAATCCAACTATACCTTTGAAGATATTGCCAACCCCAAAGTGGCAATCATGAGTCAGTTGTACAATCAATATTTCCATATGTGTACAAAGCGGCCACAAAAGTACAGGATGCCACCTACAGCAATTGCCACAACATTCACCTGGGCAATGCAGAAAATCAAGCCGAAGATCATCAATTATGCAACTTATGTACATGATAATCTGGTGAAGATGGGCAAGAAGAACCCCACATACATCGTGCCAGGTGAGCTAATCACGAAGGTGATTTATGGGGCACTGCACGCCAAGGGAAGATGGCCCAACCCTCCATCACAAAACGACTGGCTGAGGCTCAAGGAAGATAAGGAAGACGAATAGCCCAAAGCACCAAGGGTGGCAACCCATTTGAAACGCCGGTTGGAAACCGTGCAAGAAGAGCATCCAGAGCTGAAGAAAGAATCTACCCAAGTGCCAATAAAAGAGACGAAATCACAAAAAGCGGCACGTCTACAGCGGCTGATGGAAAGCTTCAGGGCAGAAAGAGCCCTCAAAGGAGATTTGGACGAGCTATGAAAGCCGTCTCTAGAAGCAATGTCGAGATCATCCCGAAGGGTGCACAGAGGCAGATTCGATGATTACATTAAGAATTTTGAGATTCTTGATGCCACAGCAGAGAATATCCCACATGTACCCTTTACACAAGAGGAAGTGGAGCAAGTCCGACAGAAACTGCTAGAAGAGCAGGAAGGCCAAGAGAGAGAAAGGAAGACAAAGGCGGGCAGAGATTTCAAGAAAAAGTCGACAACTCCACCGGCCAGCCTTGAATCCAACCCACCGCCCTCACCACCTCCTCGTAGCCCTCCACAAGAAGAGAAAGAGGAGCAAGACAAACAGAAGACCAAGAAGAGTCCAAGAAAGAACAAAGCCAGGAGCAAGAACCAAAGGAAGAGGCTAAGCCTAGAAGTGGGCAGCCAGAGCCAAATAAATCATACAACACATTTCTAGACCTGTTAGCTTTCGGATATACAAAAGAAGAGGCTGCTACAATTGCATTTGACTTGGCAAGCACGGGGCCCAAAGAGAAAATGCAAAGCCTACGGTTAGTATAGATAAAGGAGATGGCCACTGATATAGTGGACCTGCACCCGTCCACCAATGATTGGGATGTGGTGATGAAAAAGCTAACCGGGCTAAGAGCACACTCAATGGCCTCAGAAAGTGAAATGGAAACTCTCAAAGCCACTGAAGTGCAGATAGAGAGAGAAGCAGAGCTGCAAGCTAGTCTGGCAAAGGCATTGCAAATATGCCAGGAAATGGAAAGAGAAAATCAGGCAGCAACTCAAAGACTGCAAGGAGCCGAAGAGGAGTATAGACAACTCAGCAAGTCATTGATAGATGTAGAGAGAGAAAGGGATAACCTAACCCTACAACTTGCTGAGGAGTCTAAGAAAGTTGAGGCCATGCGAAATGCCAAAGAAAAGGCATAAATAGACCAGGAGGCTTAGCCAGGAGTCAGAGCTACTAGCTCGACTCACACCACTACAGAAAGCTAGATCTATGAAGAACAAATGAAAGAGCTTCAGAAAGAGTTGACTTTAGAGAAAAAGGGTTGATGATGGCGGAAGGGTCGGTGGTTATGCAAACACGCATGGAAGAAGAGCACAAAGCAATGCTAGATGAGCTAGAAATTATCAAGAGAAAGCTCGAGGAGGCAGAGAAGATAAACGCCAAGTTGAACGACCTCCTCGTGAACATGGGAGAAGAATCTGAAGGAGAGAAACAGACACTCCTAAAGCAGATAGCAGAGCTGAGAGGACAACAGGTAGAAGAGCAGGCAGGCACAGGGCCAGTAGCCATGGAAGGCATAGACCTAGAGAATATGGCAGATCTTGTGGACACACCCATGCAAGAGGAAATCCTAGTAGGACCCTCTCAAGAGCCACAAGATCTGACACAAGAAGAGAAAGAGAAACTGCGCAAGTCCATAGAGGCAGAAATCAGAGGAACGGCCAAGGAAGCCTTGGAATGGGAGCAGAGGGTTTTTAAATCCATGACCATTCAGAAGATCGACGCCACCAACCTCCGGTGTGAATGGCTATAGCCCTCTCTCCCATATCCTTTGCTAAAGTACGAAGCCGCCACCATCAACAAGAGGATCAGAGAAAAGATGACAGTGAAACTCTACACAAAAGATATCTCCCAGCCTGAAGGGGCCAAGTTGATAGTCGACTCCCAGCCCAGGTGAAGAAAGGCGTGGCTGACGAAGTATCCACAGTACCTAATCCATTTGGTAGAGGCACCCAAAATCATCAGAGATAACCTAAGCTTCTGCCCTCTACCAAGGATACGGATGTGGAAGGCCCAAGAGATAATACAAAGAAGCCAACTCACTTGGCTGAACTATCCGAAGCTTCCAGGCTTGAAGACATGCGAGAGAATAAGTGTTCAATACATGGTGAAAACCCTAACGGGCACCATCAAATTGCTCACTGGCTCGCCTGGTCTTTCTTGCATAATGATGAGGAAGATTTGCAAAACCCTTTTGGCAATCTTCGAGACGTTCAAACCGGTCCAGGTGATAGACAGTATCTTCTTCTTTCAAGATACTTACAGATATGCATATGATCTGTCTGGTCAGCCTTCCAAGGAGGTGATACATGCATTGTATCAAAGGATAATGTTTCTGCCATCCTATCACCTCCAGGACTTTGAAGAAGCATTCTACATCGGCTTCTTCACCATCAACACTGATATATTCGGCCCAACACTGCTGGATTTACATGCAAGATACGAGTCACTGCTCAAGATGCACGAAACCATAAGATGAAGAAGCAGCTCAACAGCCATGTCGGGGACAACATGAGCAAGGAGGGGGGGAGTGTTAGAAGTTAGACACACCCTACGGAAACTGACTACTCGGCAGATTATCATTTTTTGTAATTATTCATTTATTGAGAAAACTCGACATTTCACCTTGTAAATATTGGGGCTTACAGAAGTTTCTAGATTGTATCCTAGTTTTGATAGTTAGATTGAGTAGATGGTTGATTTGGAACTTTAGGGTTTGAGAATTGTAAGGTATTTATACCACTTTTTGACCTTAATGAAAAACCTTTTGTCATTTTTAAAAAGTTTTGAAGTCTGTGAGTGAGCGTACTGTGTACGAGAGAGTGTGAGCTTCATCTTGATGCTACGTGTGCACCGATGGTCAAAATCGAGTGCGGACAAGATCTATGCGCCAATACCTACGTTGTGCGCATACGGCCTGGTTTTGCGAGCTCCATCTACGAGCTTCATCTGGTGATTCGGTGAGCATACGTTGTCCGATTTTGCATTGTAGAATATCCACACGTTCACATTGAGTAGAGCTACACATTGGGCACTTTAGATTTCGGAAACGAAGACCTACAAATTTCGGCCAGGCATCCTACGTGATTTTGCACTGGGTATTTTGGGTTGGGGTTTTGGTTCGTATACCTCTAGAAAGCGTTGTAGGAAGTTTCCTCTTATGTACTCTTGAAGGCTGTGACTTAGACATTGGGTAGAGACCTCTATAGGAATTAGTTAGGAGTTGGTCTAGTGTAGGTTGACACCCTATGCTTGCTTCAACGCGCCTGCGGATCGAGCTTCTTCCTTAGCTGACAAATCTTATTAGGTGAGTTCTCGATGTGCTGACGTCCGTCGCGGCGTATCCGTCCAACAATGACGCATGCGTTCAAAGAATACCTGAGAATATTCTTAGAAATATACATGGATGATCTTTGTGTACACTCTCTTCTATGAGAGGAATATATTGACCATTTGCAAAAGGTATTTGAAAAATGCAGAACATATTGAATATGTCTTAACCCGAAAAAGTGCATTTTCATGGTTAGGCAAGGCCGCATCTTAGGACACGTTGTCTCAAGAAATGGCATAACCACAAACCTAGACAAAATCAAAGTCATAGTAGACCTGCCCAGGCCTACTAATGCGAAACAAGTGCAATCCTTCATGGGACACTGCGGATATTATCAAAGATTCATATATATGTATGCAGTCATCGCACAACCTCTATATCGTTTGTTAGTCAATTTCGACTGGACTGAGGGAAAACCTTGTATCAGCACATGTACTTAAAGCACCCGATTGGGAAAAGATATTCCATGTTCACATTAATGCATTTGCATATGCAATCGGGAGTATTCTGGCTCAACGTGGAGCTGGAACAATGGATTTTCCTGTTTGTTATGCAAGCTGACAGTTAAGTAGTGCGAAAAAGAACTACACAACCACCGAAAGAGAGGGGTTAGGAATGATTTATGCTGTAAAGAAATTTCGGCATTATTTTTTCGCAAACAAATTTTTGTTCTTCACAGATCATCAAGCTCTTTTGTATCTGGTTAATAAACCATGCAATACTGGGAGGATTGTATTTTGGTTTATTATATTGCTAGAGTTTGATTTCACAGTGGTAGTCAAAAAGGGTAAAAACTCATCTACGGGTGGATCATCTTTCAAGGCTACACAACGGGGAAGCTCCTAAAGGAGTAGATGATGACATACCAAATGCTTATCTTTTCAATATTGAAATGATACCCAAACGGTCTCAGAAATTTGTTAGCATTCTTTCTTTTGGAGGATTTGATGACAAGGAAGACAGATCCAAACAACAAACAATTCGACAAACAAAAAACTTCTAGCTGATTGCAGGACGGCTGTATCATCTAGGATCGGACCAGATTCTACGATTATGTATAAATCCGGAGGAATTAGAGTTTTATCTTGAAGAAGCACATGTTCAGGATTGTGTATTTCATTGTTCAATAGTGAAAACACATCAGAGATTGAAATAATTAGGGGTTTATTGGCCAACTATGTATGCCGATACACATGCTTATGTTAACAATTGTCCTATATGTAGTGCCAAACAACCAGTGGATCACGTGACATTGTTTCAGGTAAACATTGCACCTACATGGAGTCAATATATCATTGATTTCTTAACCACAAGGACATTCTCTGAAAACATAACAAGAGCATGGAAAAGGACTATAGAGCTGGAGGCTCGTGACTTTCAGTTAATTGGGAACCAACTCTACAAGCAAGGAAAGGAAAATCAACTTAGAATCTGTGCAAGTGAAAGTGAATACCTGCTGATTCTAGAACACTCACATGGCGGAATAAGTGGAGGCCATTATTGAGGAAATTAGACGGAAAAAATTGGCTTAACCGCAGGAATATGGTGGCCTACATTGCATATGGATGCTGACGAGTTTGT
Organism: Adiantum capillus-veneris; assembly: GCF_014529385.1. Classification (NCBI taxonomy): domain Eukaryota; kingdom Viridiplantae; phylum Streptophyta; class Polypodiopsida; order Polypodiales; family Pteridaceae; genus Adiantum; species Adiantum capillus-veneris. Next base: position 12,621,878 of record NC_140955.1, read on the forward strand.
AAAGCATTGTGACGTATGTCAGCGCACCAAGGTGCCGATAAAGAGAGATGAGATGCCACTACGGCCAATGATGGGAGCAAGGGAATTTGCAAAATGGGCATTGATTTTGTGGGACCTATTTCACCCCCTGCATATTGCACCCATACCCAATATATCATTGTGGCTAAAGACTATCTCTCAAAATTGGCGGAAGCCAAGGAAACACAAAAAGCAGATGCACGAACCACTGCACAATTTTTGTATGAGAATGTTTTTGTACGATACGGTTTACCAATAGAAATTGTCAGTGATCGAGAAACACATTTTCTTAATGAAGTCATTGAATACCTGCTAGAGGAATTCATGGTTATACATAGAAAATCTGCTCCATATCATCCACAGGAAAATGGACAAGCTGAGGCCACAAATAAAACACTATGCACGGTTCTCACTAAAATTGTATCAGAATTAAGGACAGAATGGGATCAACAGCTACACTCAACACTATGGGCATACAGGGTAGCTTACAAAACATCAATAGGAATGACACCGTACAACATGGTGTTTGGCCTAAATGCTATATTACCCATAGAGTTTTTAATTCCAACTCTACAAGTAGCTAAACGCTTAGAATGGACAGGGCATGAGCTCTCTTCAAGAATAGATGATCTTGAAAAGCTAGATGAACTTCGCTTATGAGCTATAGCCTCGATCTATGCTAAAAAGAGAAGACAAAATGAGTTTTTTGACAAGCATGTGCGGCACGAAAGAGTTCAAAATAGGTGATTATGTACTTGTTTATACCTTGAAGCAACATGCCAAGAAACTTAAAAAGCGAGGGATGGGACCCTTTGTGATTAGTGACCTATCACAAAGAGGAGCTGTCAAGCTTGCTACATTAGCGCGTGAAGAAATGCCAAATTGGATTAGTGGGCGTCGATTAAAGAAATATCATTTACCACTAACACATGATATGCTTCAACAAATCCATCAAGAAAAACAACGAATGAAGGAGAAACACAGGGTACGAGAAGAAGCTCAAGCAGAAGCAAAAGAACGCATTGCAAAAAGAAGGCTTCTACGACAACAACAACAATGTGGATCACCATTGCGAATAAATGCCATTCGACTAACGAATTTTGATGAAGACACAGTGGAGCCAATAATTGCAGTCAAAGTGGGTAGCAATCAAGTTGAATCAACGGCATTGCTTGATTCTAGAGCTCAAGCAAATTTGATCTCTTACAGATTATACAACCAGCTCAAGCCCACAGGTCCACTTCATCCTACTCCACATGTGTTGGAAAGTAGTACATCACATTCACTGAAAACATTGGGCTGGACTATATTGCATGTACAAGTACATCACTATATTTTCCCACACGAGTTTTATGTAGTTGAGGATGAAAGCACACAACACCCTATGTTGTTGGGACAACCTTGGCAAAAAGAGTATAATGTGCAGATAGATTGGAATGAGAATGCAGTCAAAATTCAGCATGCACAATAACAACAATTGGTAGCCTTTGCTTAGCAACCCCGGAAGAATCAGTTGTTGTTGCCAGCAATGCAATCAGTGGATAAAGAGCCAAAAGGAAGGGTACCACTAAAGAACAACACGATACACATGGTAAACAAACAGGTAACTGTCAACATTGTTCACTACAAGTATAAAAGGTCACCGACCGCAGTGAAGAGATCAAAGTTAGCAACACGAGAAAAACAAGTATGGGTGCGGAAGGATAGAAATGACATGGCAGACAAACCACAATACAACAGAAGAATTCAACAGAAGCAGATAATTCAACCAAAAAACAAGGGAATAAAAAAGATATGGAGCCCAAAGAAAATGCTAGGCAACAACTCAAATACGACTCGCATCTGGATCCCGAAACCGAAGAAAAAGGAATTCCCTTCAGTACAAGCAACATCAGAAGGCAGACAACTGCATATGAAACCAACAAAACGACTTATGTGGATGCCCATTAGCAGCAAAACAATGACAACCACAGAAGTAGCAATAAACCTACAAAAATTGGCAAGGCAAAGCTACACATGGAAAGCAAAAGAGACAAATCTACGGCCAATTCCACCACGAAAATTCTCTCCAAGAAGACAACTACGGCCATATCAACAGTAGCGGCAAACCACGCGACTTTTGCAAGAAAGACAATCAAACAAAGAGCAGTAGAGTTACAGATTTTACTTGCAAAGAAAACAGGAAACCTCGACGAAGAATGCCAATAAGCATCTTCCTTATACCCTTCTCTTACACAACATTCATTTTTCCATGCATTGACCGAGTATGCATAAAATAGGGCCACATTACACGGCCAAGCATAAGCACAATTTTTTCAACCCATGCACGGCACATACTCCGAGGCTATACCTTGTCGTCTGGGAGGACTCCGGCTAGGAGGGGGGAAGGCATTCTCAAATGCGGACCCAATGGCAGAAAGAGCAAAAAAGGGCATGTTTTTTGACTATTTTTAAGGGTTGTTGTTTGATTGAGAAATTTTTTGGACTAACCCAGTACATATGCCCTTATACAGCATGAATCTACAAGTATATGGGGCCAAATTCCAAATCAAGCCCCTAGGTGTGTGTATATAAGTAAACATAGCCATTTTTCGGACAAAATATTGGTAAAATGGAGAAATTCGGCCATAAAATAGTGTATATAATGTTTTGCGGTGATGTTTTTTATTTATTATGATTTTTGGAGATTTTCGGGATTTGATTTGCTATTTTTCTTTTATTTTTGCTAATTTTCAGCAAAAAAAACTTCAAAAATACAAAAGGCAAGTGAAAAACGGTCTTAATGAAAAACAAAAATATGGGGATGATCAATGACTATAGGAAAACCTATGGTACAATCAGGGTGCAATTATGAGACTGGAGCGAAAAGCGTGTTTTGGCCAGATTTTGATTGAAACGTCAAATTTCTTGTAAATTGGGCAAATGGAGTCCAAATCAAGAAATTTTTGAGCCTAACCGCATCTCACAAGAAGTTATTCAAGAGAAGAGGCAGCCACAGTCGCATTTGACTTGGAAAGCACAGGGCCCAAAGAACAGATACAGAGCCTGCGGTTAGTGGAGCTAAAAGAGATGGCCACTGATAGAGTGGACCTGCACCCACCCACCAATGATTGGGATGTGGTGATGACTAAGCTAACCGGGCTCAGGGCACAATCAATGGCCACGGAAAGTGAGATGGCTAATCTCAAAGCCAATGAAGTTTTTATCAAATCCGGAGTAGACACACTACAAAGACAGAACCAAGGGCATATAGAGAGAGAAGCAAAGCTGCAAGCCAGTCTGGCAAAGGCATTGCAAAGATGCTAGTAGATGGAAAGAGAAAATCAGGCAGCAGCTCAAAGACTGCAAGGAGCTAAAGACGAATACAGAAAACTCAGCAAGTCATTAACAAATGCTCTCTTGCTCTTCAATTTAAGTGTAATCATTATCAATTCTACTTTGGTTTACCACATCTTTTTTGTGAGCTAAATGATTTGATTTGAGGTCTTCAATGTTTTTTTTTTTAATGTTTTGACCTTGGAAGAGTGTTTCTATGCTTAAGGGGGACCTTGTCATGTAGTTCTCTGTCAGTTTTCTCCATGTAATTTGGGATGGATTGTGATTTATGTACCTTCCCTGATGGCTATAGAACTTGGTAGGAATATTCCCTTAGGCGTTGTAATACCTCTCCTTAAGTTTCATTGCATTCCATATTCATTTGGATGCCGAAAAGGCATGATGACCTAGAGCGGTGAGATCGGACATAGACTGATTTTTTGACTAGGAAGTGGGTAATTTTCTTTTGTAGAAGTAGGAATAGTCCTTAAAGTTCACTTTGATGAGATTGAGAGTCTCGTTAAGTCTCTGTGCCCCATCTCGAGTCACTTCCTTGCATATTGACATTATGTTAGTAACAAAAAGCTATGCTACAGACGTCCGTCGCAGCAACAGGCTAACATTGGCGCTGCTGCCAAGAAGTCAATCCTTAGGTGGTGAGTGACCTAGTGGTAAAAAAAATCCCTTTCAAAGATTTTGACATCCATTCCATTTACACTTAGACAGTAAAGCAGCTAAACGTAGGTTTAGTGCTTAGTAGAGACTGGAGTCCAGGACCAGCCAGTGCTACTCCTTATGAGCAAAGAAAGCTGTGAGTGAAGTACAAAAAAGTATTTCATTCTTTGATTTTCCTATGCTTGGAGAGGACTGTTTCACCATACATTTCATTGTTGCTTTTGTATTGTGAAATTCGATTATGTTTGTGCATCTATTTTAGTTAATAGGAGTAGGCTAAGTATCACATTCCACCATCAATTGGGGCCAAAAGAATATGGGTAAAAACTGTCCAAAACCTAAAGAAAGTTGTAAAATTGATGGTCAGAGCTTCAAAGCTAAACTAAACTCAACAAAACTTGGCAAAAGGGGATATACAAGCTTGCAAGAGACAACTGTGCAAATTTCTTCTAGTTTGCTTGCCCAACATGGATCGCGATCCATGTACCTTTCAGGCCAAGTGAGTAGAAATTGTTTCCTTTGCTTAGAACTGACTCTCAGACATCATAATCTTGAAATTGGTCAGAAATAGAGTGCTAAAAGAACATCCAAATCAAGAAACTGGGTTAAGCAAAGCAAAGCTGTGAAAATTGAGAAAATTTAGAAAAACTGAACTTTTGTTTGTCTAAATTCAAAAAGCGGTGAGAACTCGGTTCAACTAAAAGTAGGAAAGTAACAACAGAAACATTCATGACCAGATGCCACCAAATATGGATCGCGATCCATGTATCTGGTTGACATTTGTAAAGGAAATTTGACGAGTGTACTCCTGAGAACTTAGGGAACAAATTTTCCAAAAAGATCCAAAGCAAAAAAGTGTAAAAACCTAATCAGACACAAAGCAGACACAAAATCTTGCTTTTGGCCCACAAACAGTGGGTCAAATTCAAAAATATTTAAGGAAGAGTATCATCACACCCTTTGTCACAACCTCACCAAAGGTCATGCCAAAATCTTTCCAAACATGGATCACAATCCATGTATCTTTTAGGAATTTTGAGTTGATATTTGACAGGTAAAAAAATGATAAGGTTTAAAGTACTTTCTCTTAAACCACTATTATTAGAAGAGGTCAAAAGGTGGGCCAAAAGGGCATAAAACAGATCCAAGGGGAAACCACTAGAACAGACCCAAGAATTGACTTTTGGTTGACCTAAAAAGTCCAAATACTATAAAAACCCTAAAGCTGACATCAGGGAGCCAAAGGAAAGCTATGTGTTAAGTTTCAATTCAATCTGGCACTGAGGTGCATGGATTGCGATCCATGTTCCTCTGACACAAATTGATCTGAATCTACATCACAGCTAGGGAACATCCCAAGGACTATAGTGATCATTTAAAAACTGAATTAAGATCTCCAAATTCAAGCCAAAAGTCCACAATTATCAAGCATTTTGAGCAAGTGACAAAATTGACCTAACTCTAAAATCTAGAGATCCATTTCAAGAATTCCAATACCAAATGACCTACTAATCATGTTGATCTTCTTGGTACCAAGAAAATTCAGTTTAGCCTCCCAACATGGATTGTGGTCCATGTTCCTCTAAGTCAGCATCAGAGAAAAATTTGACCATAAAGAGAGGTAGTCCCCAGAAACCTGGTGGATTTTTCAAATTTGAAATTGGACTTGAATTGTTGATGTTGTAAAATTGTGGAGTATTGAAAAACCGAGTTAAATTTTGTCGATTGAAAGCTTGAACTAGTGGGAGTGGCGTGAACTCATAGCTATCAAGCATTTTATGACAGGTTGCAAGTGCTAGAGAATATGACCCAACAAGTAGGACCAAAACGGGGAATTCAAATTAGCTAATGAGGTAACTCGGTTTGGATTTTGCAATATCAATTCTTTGTGTATTTGCAATCAGGAAGATTGTACCAGAATAGGAACCCTAGCATCATAGAACAAGTGATAAATCACTCAACTGAAGGTATCATGAATCAAAGACCACTGCATCTTGTAGAAGCCATTGTAGAGGAAAGCTTTTTTGACACCTCATCAGAAAGATCTTACACCCTAATGATTGAGGAATCGAGCAAGTTGAACCCTAAGGAAGTAACTTCCATGGAGGCAGGTCCTTCACATCCTGCATCTGATGTACAAATTTTATATTTGAAGTTTCAATTGGAAAATGTTCTTAAGGCCAAAATCTATAAGAATGGAATGGATCGCTACTTTGTTAAGTTGAAAAACAAGCTAAGAAAGTTCAAGGACCTTGTAAATGTGGATTATGACGAAGATAGATACTTTGACAGAGAGGGAATAATGTACCTAATGGTTCACAACCCCTTTATTGTGGACATATGGGGAATGACTGGCACCAAGGACAAGGTAGATGAAGAGCTAGCAGATGAACCACCAAAAATGGACAAGCAAAATGCGGTGCTAAAACGCACTAACAAGACAGAGCAGCTTAATGCATACAACACTTACGTGGGTCTATATAAATACAAATGGATAACAAACACTCTATTATAGATGTGATGAACCCCGCATCAAGGAACTGAGTGACTGTAAAAAACTATACGTTTTTACTTACATAGAGGGGAGAAGTATCTAGGTGGTCATAATGGATAAGTATGGCCAAAAATACTCTCCTATGCACTGTAAGGTGCTAGAGTGATATACATGTTTTGGGAGAACATTGCACCAATATTATGTAAATTCAGAAGAAGTTAAAACCATGACTACTCACACAAGACCAGAAACTGGGAATGTAAGTCAAGTAAGAACAAGAGTGGAATATTCTTTTGGACATCAAGTATTTTCGAACACAGGGCTATGGGATCAACGGGGTCTAGGGCTTCTATGAAAACACAAAGGGGTAGTGCATCACCTGATTTGACTTACACAATTAGAATCCCTCCTACTAATACACAAGATCAAACAAGAAGATTTGATGAACGTATCGCAGATAGGATACCAATTGTAGTGCCAAGGGGAGATTATGAACCTAGAGAAACCACACCAGGAGGACCAGGGATGGTGAAGATGGTTTTGGAGTCCAAGCGCATGTGACCATCCCAAGTGGAAAAGTGTGTACCCAAAAATTATAGCGGATTGAGAGATCCGTATGCTCATGTTTTGATCTTCAAACAAGTGTTGAGGGCGGAGCAGGTAACTGATTTTCATACTCAATATGAAGGATTTGGGTTGACCCTAGAAGGAACGGCTTTAACCTGGTTTCAACCTTTAAACAACCTGAATTCCCAAGTATCTAGCAACTTCTCCAAGAATTCATTGAGAAATTCTCAAAGAGAGGAATTAAGCATAATATTGTGTCCCAGATCTATGCATTTAGACAAAAGGTGCAGGAAGCCTCTCTTCGATTTAAGAAATACATACAAAGATGCCCTGCTAGAGAACTATATCAGGATGAGACACTATCGGCCCTTTTCATAGAAGGATTACGAAATGACACTCTCAAAAGGACTTGCACTTAAATGCATGTGTTACTTTTGAGCAAGTCATGAAAGAGGTGCTGTATTTGGTAGACAATTGCAAGGCATATGGGGTGGTGATGGAGGACACATACCAAGGGATGAGTAGCACCTCTTCAATCACTAGTGAGTCCACGATGAAACTGGGTGGGAAAAATCCAACTATTCCGGACATTGATCAAATGATCAAGGAAGTGATCAAGAGGATGAACCAAGGAAACAGGACGAAAACAAACACACAACAACAGCCCACCAAAAAATGTGACACTTGTAGAGGATATCATCCAACTTAGTGGTGCAACCTCCAACAAAGGCTAGGAGTAAGCGTATTGCGTGTACTGAAGTGGTGTACTACTGAACAAAAATGGACAAACCAGGAGACTCACAAATGTTTCTTTAATAGAAACTTTGTTAGAGAAAGACAATACAGGCCACATGGAGGGCAACAATTACCATCCCCTCCAAGATACCAAGTAGGACAAAGCAACGCATTCCAAGGGCAAGAAAAAACTCAACTCTGTTGGGACATCAGCCTCCTTTACCCGAGGAAAACAGGGCCATGGTAATGATTTCAAAACCTATAGAAGCACCTTCTGATCAGAGTATGCTCTAGGTAGTTTCATACCGAGAAGATTTAGACAATACCTATGAGAGAGGGTTTGAAGGAAATGCATATACTTTGGAGGGACAAATTCCATGGATGGTTTCTGAGGAGATGCCAGAACTAGCATACATAGCACAACCAACAAAAAACCATTACTTGGTCAATGAAAATATGCTTATGTTCATTGAAACCCAGAACTACAAAAGTATGGGATATCCTCCTAAAACAGAACAGCCGATGGAGGCTCCACAAGCTTCTCCACCACAAGTAGGACCATGCTATGAATGCGGCGTTGATCATTGGGCAAGAAGTTGTCCACACAAAGGAGAGCGTATCAAACTCTTTGGGTTCTATGAGGGATGTACAATTGACCATCTCATTCCACATTGTCCAAAAAACCCTGATAACAAAGGGAAAGCAAACATGAATAGAATCAAAATTGTGACAAGCTCAAGTGGATTAGAAACAAAATGAACCATCCCAATAAACGGGGTAATGTAAGATCCCCAACTCGCTAATACTAAGATCGGGATGGGATCCTTGACATGTCTCTTGGTCTGATAAAAATCAGAGTCTCTAAAAAAGAAAAATCCAAGGAATAGACCTTTACCATTGACAATGGCTTGGGTCTATAGCCTTAGAAGAAGACCTAGTTCTGTCTCGCAGCGGAAATGGGACAACGTATTAAAAGTCCAAAATACTATTTTGGCCCTATAACTTCCACAAATTAGCCTAAGGTATCCTCAACCATTGCTTTTTTCCCCCTAATATATGTGAGGGATTCCGCTTATATACAATTGCTTCTTTGAAGCTCGTTCCCACAAAGAATATTGGCCGCTTAAACCATTACAAAATGTCATTTCATTTCTAGAAAATAAGTGATACAAAAAATTTGGGGAAGGCTTCTTCTTTGTTGAGTCGTCAACACTCCCCCTCTACGTCCATGTCGTCCCTGACATGATGGATCTTGATCTCTTAATTTTTGTAGTAATTCTCAGCCTTGGAGTCAATGGAATCCTTGGGACTTTAGGAGCTTCAAGTATGACTCGTACCTTATGTTGCCCAAGGTGACTGTGGGGCCGAATACTTTGCCATCACTACAGAAGCCGGTGTAGAAGGCTTCCTCAAAAGCTTCCATGTAGTATCTTGGTAAGAACATTATCCTTTGGTATAACAAATGTAGTACCTTCAAGGATGGTTGTTTTGACAAATCAAATGTCATTTTGGTGACAATGTCATCCATTGACAGTAGGGTTGAGTCTGTAGCTTTGGACGGTGTGAACACTTCAATCCACGCTATGAGGGTTTTCCATATCTTCCCGATCATCACACACGTCAAGTCAGGGAAGCCAATGAAAATCTTAATGGTGCCCTTTAGGGTTTTAACCATATAAGATACACTTATTTTCTCTCCTTCCTTGGGTGGTGGCATAGATGGGTAATTGAGCCAGATGGATGTTTCTTCAAGATTTTGGTGTGATTTGCCCATGTGCGTACACAAGGGACTGGGCAAAACAGAGAGTCATCCTTGATGTTTTTGGGAGCTTCCACCAAGTACTTTAGAAATCCGGGGTACTTGAGGAGATACACTTTTCTCCACTTTGGTTGGGAGTCCACTATCTTCTTTGCAGTATCTGAATCTTTAACATCTCCCTTATACACTGGATCTATTGCATTTTCTTAAAATCTTTTCTTTATCACCAACACTTCATACTTTAGGAGAGGCTATGGGAGTGAAGTTTTCATCCATTCCTCCCTAAGAACATTTGTGGCAAGCCCATGGACTCCTAATGAGTGTATCATTTGTGTCTCCTGCTCTAAGACTGCCTTGTGATCTTCAGTTATAGATTTTTCAATCATAGTCTGGAGGCGTGTCTCCTCCTCTGCAGTTAAAGGTTTGTCTCCTTCATCTTGTGTCAGTAGCTATTCTTCTACGTGTTGTATGTATTTCACACCTTTAGGAACCTCCAAGGACTCATCTCTCACGTTAATCCCAAGGTCATTGGGCTTTCAGCTCTGGGATTGTCAAGTCTTGGAGCTCTGATTTGGATTTTAGCTCCGGCATTTCATCTTTTGCTATTTCCAACTCATCCTCCACTCTTTCCTTTTCTTCTTGAAGAATCTTTACTTCACATGAAACCTCTACTAGGGATTTCATTAACATAATCACGATCAATTGATTACGTCAATAACTCTAGTATTTACACAAGAAAATCACATGATCATGTTAATTGTTAACGTGACTTTGATTATGACCTACAGAAACCCATAGAGCCAGTTAGCCCTCCGGGTTTTTTTTTTGTTTCCCTACGGGACTCATCGGACTTTTTCATTTTCCCGGTGGGCCTGCTGGGTATATGTAAATACTTGGCGGGCCCACCGGGGAAATGAAAAATCTTGTTACGGCATTAGCTGCACATGCGGTCCTGTGGAGGTCTGGACACTGCGGATCAGGAGTCATGCAGTATGCGGCGGCCGTGGCGGTAGTTCTTCACAGGATATCATGGGACATGAGTGTGTGCACCGTTTCCGATCTGCGTTGGAGCAGTGGTTGTATATGGAGGGGCATACCTGTCTTTTGATGTAACTCAACCAATCTCTATGATATTTATGGCATCTACTATTGTAACTCTGTGTCTGGATCACACATGAATGAAGCAAGCGGTGTTTTGTGCCTGTGTACTGTGTACTGTCTTCTATCGTCATTCTATGTGTTGATGTTCATATAATGTAGTCGCGGGTAATCATTCCCGTAATGCCTATTGCTCTTGTGCGGGCAATAGCCATTACATATGGGGACCACAATGCGTGATGGACGACCTGCGATGAATATGCATGCGCACTAGGTCGCAGGGTCCGCCTAACCCTGTGGTTCCAATTGTAGGAAGACGTCGGAGGAGAGGTGGTTCGGATGATTTTTTTTTTTCTTCACCGCAAATTGAGAAATGTGTATCTCCATCACCAAGCCCGGTGCGCGGTAGGCGGTTGCGGCGAGCGAGGCGTACTCTACGCAGTCAGTCATGTACTCCTATCGTACGTTCACCCTCACCCACACAGGTAGCTCCACCACCATCTCCGGTAAGCACTCCGGGGGTGTCTCGGCCACTGTCTCCACCTCCTAGTGCTTGTCAGCTTTTTCGAGGAGGAGGTACAGTTGGTCAAGGGGTGATGGCTCATCCTCAGATTAAGTATAGTCGGTTTCAAGGTCTTTCGAGCGAAGACCCTGATGAACATTTGTGCCAATTCAATAAAGCTTATGGATTGAATCATCCTGGGGTGGTGACTCCTCTGCATCAACAATCAGTGTTTGAATCTACACTTTCGAGAAAAGCTACGAAATGGTTATCTGAATACCCTGATGATCATTTTCAGACGTATGTTGACGGATCCACAGCATTTCTACGAAGGTTTCAAACGGAAAAGACAGTCCCTCAACATTTGAAAAATCTTCGAACGCTGCGGCAGAAGTCATTGCCAGTGGAGGATTACGTTGCAAAATTTCGGATGCTTTTGCAGAGGGTACCTTAGGCACAAAGGCTAACAGCCGAAGTACCGAATGATTATTGTTTGCGGGGGCTCAACAAGGATCTTAGAACGGCTATGGCAACGGTGGATAAGGTAGCTACTCCACTGGATAATGTAATTGCTAGGGCTGTAGTAGTAGGAGAAGCTTTAGAGGATACGAAATCTCCAAAGAAATCAAAGAAAAAAGACAGGAAGAAATCTCATCGGAAGTCGTAAGATAGTGGCAGTGATAGTTCGGAGTTGGAATCCGCAGTATCAGATTCCTCAGACTCAAGTAACAGCGATTCGGGGAAAGAATCGGAAGAGACACCTCGGAAAAAATCCCAGTGTCACGGGAAAGGTGTTTCATCCAGATCGTCGGAATCGGCTGCGGTGGCTAAAAGTATGAATGAACTATGGTGTACCCAATGTCGGAATCTGGGCCATGCTACTCCGGAGTGCGCAATGAATCAGAAGTGGTGTGCGATTTGCACGACCAATACTCATAATACAGTGGAATGTTATTTCAATGGCCGGGGTCGTCGGAGTCGCGAAGATTCTTCTACCTGGCAACAACCACAGATAGGGCAAAGACAAGAGACTGCTGTGGCGATGGCTCATGCTCATACAACAGAGACACCTTTGCAAGGTCAAGCAGGAGGACGAGGTCTTGGAAGAGGTGGCCGAGATCCTAATCGCCCCAAGACATGCCTTTTTTGTTTGGGGGATGGAAACTGGCGATCCGAGTGTACTGAAGCTATGGAATACGATCGGAAGAAGCAGGACCGCGCTGCAGGGAAACAACTTAGTGTGGCTATGGTTCAGATTGAAGGATTGGAGGAGTCTGATCCAATGGTTTCATTAATCACGCGATCCGGTAAAAATGTGGTTGCAACACCCGATGTAAAGATTCCGGATTGGACGGCTCAGGAAGAAGTGCGGCAAAAAGACTATGTCATGGTTGCCACAATCCGCACCACCAGTGAAGTTATCAGGACCATCAACTGTGGGCTTGGAAATAAAGGAAGAGAAAGCTAGAAATAAGGAGGATATTAGAGACGAAGAGAATTGGAATTCAGTTTGGAAAGAGGTCCTCACGTCACCAATACAAGTACCTCTGGGTTTATTGCTGAAATTGGTCCCTAATTTTCATAATGCATTGCTGCGACAAACGTCCACAGAGCTGAGGGAAGTCTCCATCGGGAAAGTTGAAAGCGAGGACGATGATTCAGCCCCGTTTCCAACAAATAGGATCACGGATACCCGCATTCCGTAGCTTTCAACTAGATACCATGGAACATACATTGACAAGGTACTATTGGATGGAGGAGTGGGAGTAAACATTATTACTCAAGCAGCTTGTGAGCGTTTTGGCCTCAGTGATTGGGAGCATGCACCCTTTGTAGTCCGCATGGAAGATCAAAGAAGAGTGCAATCAGTGGGGTTACTTCGGGGCATTGTCTTGGATGTGACGGGCTTATCCTTTGCTTTTTCCTTAGTAGTCTTGAATATTGAAGATCATAATCAGGATTATCACATTATCTTGGGGAGACCCTGGTTACGACAAACGAGGGTAAAGCATAATTGGGAAGCAAATATGCTTACAATAAAGAAGGGTATAAAAAAAGTGCGGGTGATGTTGGGAACATGCAGACAACCAGTTCAGGCAGCATGGCTGGTGATACTAGAAACAGTAAATATGGTGGAAGGATTAGAAGAGGATGAAGAGGAGCAATTTCTGAAAGCTAATCCGGATTTGGTCTCTTTATATCTTGCGGATATTTCTCTGGTTTTGAAAGGAAACTCGATGGAGGTTTCAGGAACTCTAGCAGAAAAAGGGGGAGGAACACTAGGTGCTTCCAAGTCCTGAATCATTGAAGGATGTTATTCAGCAAGAACGTGTGTTTGAGGCGCAGATGGAAAAAATTACAAGGGTTAAAGAAGATGAATTAGAGAAGGTCTTTCTTGGGGAGCAAGCGGAGTTGCAGCCCATATACATTAATAAGAAGCTTGAGGGAAAATTTAGAGATGATTTGATCAAGTTACTGACAGACTTTAAGGATGTTTTTGCATGGGAATATGCGGATATGCAAGGATTGGATCGTAAGTTTTATTAGCATACGATAAATCTAAAACCGGATGCGGTGCCAGTGAAGCAGCACTCATACAGGATGAATCCAAATGTGGCAAAGCAAGTTAAGATGGAAATTGATCATCTTTTGGAAGTGGGTTTTATTACCCCTATTGTTGATAATCCGGAGTGGATTTCTCCAATTGTGGTTGTACCAAAGAAAAACAAGCAAATCCGAATTTGTGTGGATTATCGAAAATTGAATGCGGCGAGACTGTTCCAGATCCTTTTCCTCTTCCATTCTTGGATTCCATTTTGGATGATGTTGCAGGACATGAGATGTATACTTTTCTAGATGGGTTTAGTGGATATAACCAAATCCGAATGGCATTGCGGGATCAGCCAAAAACAGCTTTTATTATCGCATGGGGTGTGTTTGCCTGCACAGTGATGTGGTTCGGATTGCAAAATGCGCCTTCAACTTTTCAAAGGAATATGTTCCAAATTTTTGGTCCTTATCTGAAGGATTTTATGAGAATTTTTCTGGATGACCTCAGTGTTTTTGGAGCGCAATTGGAGCATTTGAGGCAATTACGGTTATGCTTTATGAAGTGCAGAGAGGTAAAATTCAGTTTGAATCCTGTAAAGTGTGCATTTGCTATTCGCAGTGGCAGGCTATTGGGGCATATAATTTCTGAAGATGGTATTTCCATGGATCCGGATAAAATTGCCTCAATTATGGAAGCGCCTCCACCGCGGAACCAGAAACATAGTCAGATTTTCCTAGGTCAAGCCTGTTGGCATGGGAGGCATTTGCGGTTTGTCGCGCATTTGGCAATCCCGATTACTCAGGTAGCGCATGCTATAGATTTTGAATGGACACAGGAATATGACTTGGCTTTTCGGAGATTAAAACTTCAGCTATCAAAAGCTCTGATTATGCTTGCTCCAAATTGGGGTCAAGATTTTCATGTGTTTGTGGATGCTTCGGATCGAGCTATTGGCAGTGTGCTGATGCAGGAACAAAGTCAAGGATGGTTCCGACCTGTTTATTATGCTAGTAGACGATTATCATCCGCAGAAAGAAATTATGCAGTAACCGAACGGGAATGTTTAGGAATGATTTATTCAGTGAAGAAATTCCAGCACTATCTGTTGGGCCGACATTTTTTCTTCCATGTGGACCATTTGGATCTTTTATACCTGGTAAGGCAACAGAATTTGATGGGAAGATTGGCCAGATGGGTGCTTTTGCTGCAGGAATTTGACTTTGAGGTCATACATCGAGGGGCTCAGCATGCGGTGGCTGACTACCTATCCAGGCTAGATTCTGGTGAGCCGCCGACGGGGGTAGCTGATGAATTTTCGGATGCGTCTCTGTTTCTAACATAAGTAGTTGCAGAGGATATAGCAGTTCCGCAATAGGCAAGGGTCATCCCTAGCATCCCATGGACATGGTATGAGGAGATGTTTCATTTTCTCGACAGCAGCCTTCCTTCTTGTCCAGCCATCAGAGGAAACGTGTGGCTATCAGAAGCAGGAATTTTGAGATTATTACGGGGAAGCTCTATTATGGTACGGTGGTGGATGTATTACTTAGATGTGTGCTACCACAGGAGCAGGAAGCAGTATTGGAGGAAGTCCATACCGGTATTGCGGGAGGTCACTTTGCAGCATTAATCAGAGCTCGAAAGGTTCTCCAATCAGGATTATGGTGGCCCACATTGTTTTAGGATGCGAGAAATTATGTGCAACAATGTGACATGTGTCAGCGGTTGGGGCTATTGGGGTATAAAGCCCAATGTGGTCGCCCAGGTAAGTGGGCGGGCCGCCAGGTATGTACACATATTCTTTTGTTAAAACCTAATAAGAACTCACTATGCTCTACACATTACAGTAGAGTGAGTTCACCATATCATCATTCTCTTCTTCTCGCGTCGCACTTTCGCTCGTACTCCTTCAACTGGTATCAGAGCTCAGATCGAGGCTCGGGGCAGCACTGCAGGAGGCTAGAGTCACCAGCTCAGATTGGAGTGAAATTCGACAGGCGAAGACACGGCCCCAAATCTCGTGGGAGCGCCCAAAGGGCTTGGTGTTGTCAGAATTTCATTCAAAGGTCATCTCGGCCACCGTTCGGCTTCGACAAAGGTCTGCGCAGGCCATTTTTGATTACGTGGTCTCGACGGGTGCAGATCCGACTCTGCAAATTTGGGGTTTTCAGCCTTCGACTGCAGGTGCTGAGGATATCGACACTCCCAGAGTGTTGATTTGTGGCTGTCTACACATCGAAGGATGGCTCACAGTTCTTGGAGGCGTGTCACATACGACACGGGCGCATCTACACACAGACTGTAGGCGACATCCACTAGTTCATCAGGTAGCTTGTGTTTGCTGCTTGATATTCCAGATTTCATCCTGACATTGCAGGTACTTCCACATGGGATGTATTGTCAGAGATGATGTATGTCTGTTGAGGGTTTGCTGGCTGTGAGTCACGCAGCAAACAACTGCCGCAGCGGTTACAGCATATAGTGTGAAATTTGTGGATGTATGACTTTGTGGGAAGTCTATGTACTGTCAGATTTACTGCAGCCTTTGTTGAGGGTTGAGTGAGGTTTAATTGAGCTGGGGGATTCTCGAATGTTGAGATCCTTTCGGTGATACAGGTCTTGGAGCGATCCCTCGAGCACCCTTAGATAGGCAGCTAGGATGTATTGACTGTGAGTTAGACAGTTGGGATTGCATCTTTGCTTTACTGCCGTTGAGGCATTGTCGCAGTCTATGCTCACAGGACAGTGACAGGACAGTGAGAGACAGTACATGTGCAGGACAGGTTTACCCACAGCTTACAGTGTCAGAGAGACAGTGGTTTTTTGGTCTGTTTTTAGTACACCAGAGCCATTTTACAAAGGAGACTCTGCCAAAATTTCAGCAGAATCTGAAGCTTTCTTGGTTCATTTGACAGGTTGATATTGGTTCAGAGGTCAGTTTACAGGGGAAACTCTGCTGAACTTTTCCCAGGAAAGTAAACCACTGTGAAGCGTAGCTATGGCTGGATCACAGAACACTGCTCTTTACAATATCAAGAAGCTGGATGGAACCAATTTCCCATTGTGGAAGAAGAAGATTTGGCACGTGTTGGTACAAAAGAAGCAGATAAAACCTATAAAGCTCAAGGGGATAAAACCAAAAGATATGGACGAAGATGAATGGAGCGAAATGGATGAATTGGCACTTTCTACCATTATGCTGACTTTGGCAGAGTTTACTTCAATGTAGCAGACGAGATGTCGGCTTATCAAGCATGGTTAAAGCTGAGTGATCTTTATGAGAAGCAGAGTGCAGCTTCACAGGTATACTGGCTTAAGAAGCTTGTTGACTTGAAGATGAAAGAAGGGACACCTATGTCCAATCATCTGAATGAATTCAACACCATCTACAGTCAGTTGTCAGCTCAAAGTGTCAAGTTTGATGAAACTGTTAGAGCTATGTTCCTGTTGATCACATTGCCGGAAAGTTGGGACACTTTTCGCATAGCTTTGAGTAATTCTGCACCTCCAGATGGTTTGAACATAGCAGGTGTAGAAGGAAGTCTGCTTACTAAAGAAACCAATAGAAAGACAATGGACAAAGGCAAAGGAACAACCTTCGTTGTCAGGGGAAGGACCAAAGAAAAGTACAAAGGTGGAAAGAGGATCAGTCTCGTAGCAAGTCTCGCAGTGCTAAAGGCAAGAGTGACATAGAATGCTACCATTGTGGCAAGAAGGGTCACATGAAAAGAGACTGAAGAGAATGGAAAGCAGAAAAAGGCAAAGAGAAAGCTGAAGACCATGGTGAGAAGAACAAGTCCTCAGTGAAGATTCAAGAACTAAATGTGACAAACACTGTTGCAGAGGATGGCAGTCTAGTGTCAGGAGACATCTACTTCTTGAAGAATACAATGGACTCATCTCTTCTTACAGCATCTGATGGAAATGCACTGAGTGACTGGATTATAGACTCAGGGGCATCACTTCATGTGTCTCCAAACAAGGAGTGGTTTACCTCTTATGTGACCACTAAAGATCATGTTCGGCTAGGAAATGGGAAGACATGTGAGATCTTAGGTGTTGGGGATGTTCAATTGAAGTTTCAGAATGGCTCTTCTTTCACGCTGAAGAATGTGAGACATGTTCCCGCAATTACAAAGAGCTTGATCAGCACAGGTTTACTTGATGATGCTGGCTACGTCACCACTTTTGGACAGAACATGTGAAAGATATCCAAGGGTTCTATGACAGTAGCACATGGAGTAAAGTCTGGAGGACTTTACATGATTTATGTATCAAATGTCTCTAAAAATGTAATCAATGTAACCGAGCAGCCGAACGTTTCTTTGTGGCATTGCCGGTTAGGACATATGTCCAAGAAGGGAATGGAAATCTTGTCTCGTTCTGGTTATTTACCTGGCTTTTCATTTAATGATTTTGAATTCTGTGAACATTTTTTGTATGGTAAGCAAACACAGCAGCCACATAAGCATAGAAACTGTAGAAGAGATACACAGTTGGCACTTGTTCAGAGTAATTTGTATGGACCTATGCCTAACCTATCTCTAGGGGGAGCTTCTTACTTTATGACATTTATAGATGATTACTCGAGGAAAGTATGGGTTTACTTTCTCAAGCACAAGGATGAAGCGTTTAGTGTTTTCAAAACGTTTGTGACACTTGTGGAGAATCAGAGTGGCAAGAAGCTTAAATGCTTACGCACTGACAATGGTGGAGAGTATGTTTCAAAGGCCTTTCAAGACTTTTGTGAGTCAAAAGGTATAAAACTTGAACTTAATACTCCTTACAATCCTCCTCAAAATGGTGTTGCTGAGAGGGTAAATAGGACCATACAAGAGAAGGTCAAAAGTATGTGGTCTAATGCACAGCTGCCAAATGGGTTTTGGGCTGAAGCTTTATCAATAGCTGTTCATCTTGTAAATAGATCTCCTAGCAAGGTTTTGCAGAAGGATTCAGTGCCAGAGATGGTATGGTTAGGCAAAATTCCCTCATACAAGCATCTCAGAGTCTTTGGCTGTGAGGCATATACTCACGTTCCAAAGGAATTTAGGAACAAACTTGAGCCAAAGAGTAGAAAGTGCATCTTTCTAGGCTATGGTAATTCTGGTGAGATGGGGTACAGACTTTGGGATCCCGAATCCAGAAAGGTTGTCCGCAGCAATGATGTTCACTTTAATGAATCCAAATATCATTCTAAACCAGAGAGGGTTGAGGAGATTAGAAGAGTTGTCTTCCAAGAAGATGGACCTACACGTGCAAGACAAAATGTCAGGGCTCAAGAGGAGCAAGGACAGGATAGAGTGGAACCACAGGTTGTGGCTGAGCCTGAGCCACCTATTGTGCGTAGATCTGGACATGTCACACGACCTCCTCATAGGTTTGTTCCATCTATGAACTATGTCATGTTGACTGATTGCAATGAGCCTTCATGTTACAAGGAAGCAGTGCAAATGAAGGACTCCGGGAATTGGCAATTGGCCATGCAGTCAGAGATGACAGCTCTGCATAAAAACAAGACATGGAAGCTAGTTAAATTACCACAGGGCAAAAAGGCTCTACCTTGTAAATGGGTTTACAGGTATAAGATCACCGCTCATGATAGTCAGCCAAAGTACAAAGCAAGGCTTGTTGCCAAGGGCTTTAAGCAGCAACAAGGCATTGACTTTGATGAAGTCTTCTCTCCGGTGGTCAAGATGACTACATTGAGATGCTTTCTTGCATTGGTTGCCATATTAGATTTGGTGTTGCACCAAATGGATGTCAAGACAGCGTTCTTGCATGGTGATTTAGATGTGGAAATTTACATGCAGCAACCAGAAGGGTTTGTTGAGAAAGGCAAGGAAGATTGGGTATGCCAGTTGTTAAAGAGTCTTTATGGCTTAAAACAATCACCGAGGGCATGGTACCATAAATTCCGCAAGTTTATGCTTTCTCAAGGCTACAAACGTAGTGAGTTCGATCACTGTCTATATAGAAAGAAGGCTAAGGATGGTAGTTGGCTGATCCTTATTTTGTATGTGGATAACATGTTGATTGCTGGCAAGCACTTGGAAGAAATTTCAGCTTTGAAGTCAAAGATGGCAAAATCGTTTGACATGAAAGACATGGGTGAGGCAAGTCATATACTTGGTATGCGCATTGAGAGAGATAGATCAAAGAAGTTGATTTGGTTATCTCAAACAGAGTATATTGACAAGGTTTTGCAACATTTCAATATGGAGAAGGGAAAGGCACTGAGTGTTCCATTGCCACCATATGTGAAACTTAGCAAACAAGATTGTCCTGTGTCTGAGGAAGAACAAACTGAAATGGATAAGATTCCATATGCATCT
Source organism: Adiantum capillus-veneris (assembly GCF_014529385.1). Lineage (NCBI taxonomy): Eukaryota > Viridiplantae > Streptophyta > Polypodiopsida > Polypodiales > Pteridaceae > Adiantum > Adiantum capillus-veneris. The sequence continues at coordinate 12,641,924 of NC_140955.1, forward strand.
GCAGTGGGTATTTTGATGTATGCAATGATTGCTACTCACCCAGACATTGCGTTTGCAGTGGGAGCAGTAAGTCGATACATGTCAAACCCAGGCAAGAAACATTGGGAGGCAGTGAAAGGAATATTGAGGTACCTGAAAGCTACAAAGAGTATGCGTATATGCTATGGGAGTCAGGAGCTAAGTGTAAAGGGTTTTACAGACTCAGATTATGCAGGTGACTTAGACAACCGAAGGTCTACGTCAAGGTATGTCTTTACATTGGCTGGTGGAGCAGTATCATGGCGTTCTAGATTACAAGATTGTGTTACTCAGTCTACTACAGAGGCTGAATATGTTGCAGCATCAGAGGCATGCAAAGAATCAATTTGGCTTAATCGACTAGTAACAGATTTGGGAATCAAAGAAGAGATGCCTGTGTTATATTGTGATAGTCAAAGTGCTATACAATTGGCTCGCAATCCAGTTTATCACTCAAAGACAAAGCATGTGGATGTGAAGTATCATTTCATCAGGGAAATGCTCGAGGATAAGCAACTTCATCTTGTCAAAGTTCACACCACAGAAAATCCTGCTGATCTACTTACAAAAGGACTTCCCTCAAAGAGCTTTGCGCATTTTTGCAAGCAGTTAGGTGTAGGGTAGTACATCACTTCTCTACATCTCTTGTATATTAGCTTGTATAGTAGCTTCTCTCACACTTAAAGTACCACATTGGACTTTAAGTGGGAGGTTGTTGGGGTATAAAGCCCAATGTGGTCGCCCAGGTAAGTGGGCGGGCCGCCAGGTATGTACACATATTCTTTTGTTAAAACCTAATAAGAACTCACTATGCTCTACACATTACAGCAGAGCGAGTTCACCATATCGTCATGCTCTTCTTCTCGCACTCTCGCTCACATCGCACTTCCGCTCGTACTCCTTCAGTTACGGCCAAGGAGCCCGAGGAATAAACTGCATTGGTAAAGAAATAGATTGCGGCGCCTGTGGCAAAGGAGCAAGAGGCGTAATCCGTGGCTGTCAAAATGTACTTATTACCAGTGTGAGCTGCAACTGGTTTAAAACGTCCAACAAAATCCAAACCCCACTTTTGAAAAGGCTCCAAGGGCAAAACCGGCTGAAAAGGCATTCTGGACCGTTTGGTAGGTTGCCCCTAAAGGAGTACGAGCGGAAGTGCGATGCGAGAGAGAGTGCGAGAAGAAGAGCACGACGATATGATGAACTCGCTCTACTGTAATGTGTAGAGCATAGTGAGTTCTTATTAGGTTTTTACAAAAGAATATGTGTACATACCTGGCGGCCCGCCCACTTACCTGGGCGACCACATTGGGCTTTATACCCCAACAGGAACATACTCAGATAGATCCACACCTTTTGGATGAGGTCTATCGGGCACATACTACAGATTTTAGAGGCTTTGGCTACATTGATATTTCCTCTTCACCAGAACAGATCGAACAGCAGCAACCAAAACCTTCCAACCAAAGGGGATGAGTGTGGGTTCGTGCAATCCACCATGCGTGCCAGGTGTTACGACATTAGCTGCACATGCGGTCCTGCGGAGGTCTAGACACTGCGGATCAGGAGTCATGCGGTATGCGGCGGACGTGTTGGCAGTTCTTCACAGGATATCATGGGACAAGAGTGTGTGCACTGTTCCCGATTTTATTTCCTCCCAGAAAAGTGTACTCTTCTTTTGGGTTTTCACCCCCGTTATTCCAAGATTGGATAGTGAGAGATTCCATCATTAATACGGGGTTCATTGGGATAGAGGAAAGAATTCTTCAACGTCCGAATCATTCCCTCCCCCCCCCCCCCCCTCCTTCTCCTTCGTCACGGGAGAATCCGGGGGTTCCAAGTCAGAGGATTTCTTTTCTTGCAGTGTTGCAAATGGATTGTGCAAAGGGATAATGAACCCCCCTTCTTTCAAAGGGGTGGAGGATGCATTTGATACTTTTACCTCCAGCGTTCTGATGACTTGCAGCACTTTGGAGTCTCTTGCTACTGCCTTCACTCTTTTGTCTCTTTTCAAACCGGGGACTTGGACAGTCGTCGCTGTTGTTACCGTCATGAATTTGGGCGTAGCAGTGGGAGTAATGATCCTATTAATGTTGCATGTATCTTCAGAAGCTCGTTGTATGGGAACCGATTCTTCCACCATCTTTTCCTGCATCTTTGTATCCAATTTCTCACACACCATCCCTCCTTCACACTTCTCTGTATTTGTCCCTTCATTATTGTTTCCCTGCTTCTCCAGCCCTCCCATCGGGGATTCCATTTTATTGGGGGCGTGTACTGCTGGAGCTATAGTAACATTAGCATTCAATGGGAAATCCTTGGCGAAGTGACCAAAGTTGTTGCATTTAAAACATGCCCCAAAGTAAGTTCCAAAGTTTAGCGGGATGGTAACAAGCCCAACTCCGACATTGATAACCATGCTTTTAGGTGGCGTTTTAGACGAATCCCATCCTATACAAACCTTGTTTGAAGTTCTTCCAAACCCTCTCTTACTAGGTATAAATAGGGGAGTGCCCAGTTGGCTAGCATGCATCCTGAGATTATCCCACAGCCAACTAGGCAGTCCCACAAACTCTACCCAGACTGGATGAACTGCTTGCAAAGATTGAGCTGAGTCGAACACTGGCTCCCAAGACACTACACACACCGTAGTCCTATTAAATACTAGGGGCCCTTTGTTGAGGATCTTATCCACATAGGAGGCCTCTTTGAATCTCACTGAGAAAAACCCTTTAGCTAGGTATGAAGTACTTTCAACTGCTCCTCCATGACCAAGGATTTGAGGGCCCTGCATTGGATCATCTCAAACCTATTCGGGATTCTTCCGCTGAACCCAAATACAAGCTTCATCTTAGCTTGGTTGGCTAGCTGTTTTTTTATCAGTGCTGGTGGAATCGCTACAGTAATAGCCTCAGCAACCTCCACATGTTTTTGGCAGGGATTTTTTAAAGTAGAGAAGGCTCGATCTGCCAACCTGTCTTCTACCAGCCCACTGAGTTCTGAATGGGAGCAAGTTCTTTTGTTGTTGTTAGGGCCGGCCTCAAGCATCTTGTTGACTTCCAAGAGCTCTTCTTGCAGTCTAGCTTTTGTGTTCTCCAGGTTTTTGACATCCTCTACACTTGACATCCCTTCTGCTGAGCTTTTTCCATTATCCCCAGAGTTAGGCCCCTTAAGTATGCTAGCAAACGATATACTTGGCCTGCAAGTAGCCGATGATCTTGGCGCTTTATTTACATTCGCAAAGATTGGTCCATGAGGAACCCGTCTTTGATGGTTTTTAATTCGAATTTGAACCGTCTGAGCCCATTTTCACTCCTGTTTCCTCAGAGGGGACCTTTCCGGTCGGAGAAATTTTGACCTCTTGCGTGGTTGATACCTTTGGCGAGCTGGGGCCTGACATTTCCGTGTCGTGCATCGGTTTCAAGACCGAGCCGCCTATATCCATTGGCACTGCTAGCTCCGTTTCGAACCTTTCCCTTGCCACTAACATTTGTGAGAATTGCAAATGTCCTCATTTACGACGAGGCTGTCGAATTCCATTAGCACAGAACCTTTAGTAACTTATCAACCCCTCAATCCCCAATCGGCCAACCGCAAACTCCCGGCTTTAAGGTTATGGTGTGAAAGGGGTACCATGCAAAAGGGAGGCCTTATAAAGAAAGGGCGATTATTAACTGGAGCTGCAAACGATTATTAGTGTAAGGTCTCTGACCCCGACCAAAAAGAGCACCCTTGTACCATGAAATGAATATAGTGGAAAAAGTTACTATTTTTAGCAGTTTTCCAAATTCTGTCAGTGCCATGATGTTTAGAATGTTTTAAAGCTTCGAAATGTGAATTAAAATAATTTTTGTAAAAAATTTCCAAAAATAGTAAGTTTTTGGTCACCCGACCCGTCCAGTTTTGACCGTCTCGAAAAACTGCACCCGTATCCCGAATTTGAAAAAAATGCATTTTCAGACCCCGAGGGCTGCTAAATATGGTAGGTACTCGGACCAGTATGCCTTAGTCAGAGCTTAGTATAGCAATTTACGGCATTAAATTCTGACTCGTATGGGGCGTTCTAGCCTAAAACCAATTTTTCCTAAAGTTGTGCGGGGAGGCACCGGGACTCGAGGCTGTGTGGGAGCAGGTTCCAGGCCACTCTTAGCCATCTTTAGCAGCTAGGGGGCACCCTCTTGTCTTGTGGGAGTTGTGGGAGAGTTTCCAAGCTTGAGAGTGAGTGTGAGAGCCAGTTAGACTAGCTAACTGGACACTTGGTGGGAAGGTAACTAGACTTGCCAATGCATGAAGTGAGTGCTCACTCAGATGCTTATAGAAGCTAGGTTTGATTTTCAGCCTTGAGGAGCCTATTTAAAGGTGTGCTCTGACACACACACACACACACACACACACACACACACACACACACACACACACACACACACACACACACACACACACACACACATGCTCACACACACCCAGTACACACACACACACACCTTGGGGAGGTGTTGCCGACACACACAGTTTTTGAAGGAGAAGCAAGGGAGGGAAGTGCTACTGAATTCTCGTCTTGAGAACTCATTTGGATCAGGAAATTGAGATGACTTTCAGCCCCTAATCACGGTAATCATGGTTTAATTCCGGTTCTTCTTAATTCTCATCGCTATTCTCCAAATTCCTCGTCTACTATGCTTAATCTTAGCTATAATTCCCAATAGCTGCTCTCTGAGTTTACATAGCTATACTCCATTACATAATCATCATTCAATTAGCTAATTTATGCAGCCATTCATCATTCTTAATCGATGATTAGTACATGATTAGGAGAGATTTCTCTCTCTAGGCAGCATAGTTAATAAATTATCAGTCGGTAATAATGTAGATTTGATGAAATTCACCCTTTTACCATTCAATAATAATGTAATTAATTAGATTTAAAAATTTCTCTCAAATTAAGATGTGATTAAGGCAAAAATTAATCCGTCATTAGGCCAATAAGAAGAAAGTTTTCTATCACATATGCATGCGGTAATTCTGCATCCTCAAATTGCATTAGGAAAGTGATTGAGCTTGCTTACTTCATCTCTATTGTAAATCAATCAGTAAAATTCTGAATTTCTTAATCATCTAAGACAAGTGATTAACTTTAGAGTCAGTTCCCATAGGGTAAGTAAAGTATTAACCATAAAAATTGTTAGGTCTCGAAGGAGAAATCTAATCCCTCTTGCATAAGGAGGATTCTTTAATGATTCGAATCTGCCATTTGGATTGTTATGATGCTCTCGAACTTTAGCTCTTTTCTTCAAGTTTATCATTTAAAGTAGTGAGTATAAAATGGTCCCGGTTAAGAGAACTCGCTTCGGGGGTGCCCACGACCGCGAGGCGAGAACGAACAATGTGAATGGAAAAGGAAAAGCTCCCATGGACGATCAAGCACCGACCATCTCACGGGCCATTGATAGAAATGGAATAAGTAGTCACAATTTCATTCAAGTTGTTTAATTTAACATTGCACATGTTTAGCTAGGAAAGAACATATCCCCAAACATGTTGGAGAAATCTGACAGAAACCTTGGCATTTGAATTCATTTTTATATTAAAGTCTAAAGTAGGAAAGAAATGATTGATGGATATACTGTTTGCAATAGGAAAGAACGTCTGCTAGGGAAAATTTAGCTCGACATGTTCATTCTATTTCCAATGTTGAATTAGTCCTGAACCACCTCTTGATCACAGGCGGCAGAGTTCCTGGTTAAGGGCTCTTGAATCCACGTCTGCTGGTTAACCAGTGGATACCCACGTCTACTGGTTAAGTGGTGGGAACCCACGTCTTGCTTTCTATGCGGTGGGAATGTCCATGTCGTGCTTTCTATGCGGTGGACATACCTAGTTGTATGGGCAGCTAGGCGACAAAACGGGGAGAGTAAACTCTCGCTGGAGGGGGGATGTTGTACCTCCAGAACATTGGAATTTTAATGAATAAGTTTGAGTAGAATATTTACTAGAATACTGTCTTGGTGCTGTTTGCAATACAGGTTGAAGGGATGTCTTAACGAACACTGTGAATCGGAATCTAATCAAGGAACTTTTATGTTGAACAACTTTTGTGGTAGTAATTAGGACACACAAGGAAGTGTGAGTGTGGGGGTGGAAAGTGGGGGCTTGGCTCAGGTTGCCAATGCCTGTGAGAAGGGTGGTCCCGATTGGTCAGGAACTCTCTGTCCCCATAGTGTTTAAATCGATACTAGTAATACTCATTGCCCCTAGAGCGGCGAAGTCTCAAGTGTACGTGCCTCTGAAACATGGGAAAAAAGGCACTCGGGATTCTCTCCTCTTGGAAGGTGGGTCTTAGGATCGCTAGATAGGTTAAGTACGCTTCCCCTGCGAGGTGGAGCTAGATCTCATTACTAGTAGGCTAGAACTTGACTCACTTTGTGATGAGAGATTGTCCACTAGTTGAACCCTGAACCACTTTGTTTGCTTCCGCTATAGATCTAGTGGCCACCAGGTCCACCATCAGATCTGCCGTTTGATACGGTGGGGTGGGGACCTCACAATTAGCTAGAGGGGTTTATTTCTAAATCTAAGGTCAACTAAAGCAAAGCAAAGAAAAGAACGATTATTTGTTGGGCACCGAGCAAAGCAAATCACGATTATTTATGTACCAGCCATCACGATTATTAACAGGCCTTATGTTCAGTGAGGTGACCAGAGGCAGCGTCAGGCTTGGGAGAGTCACCAAGTAGGACACACTCACTCTCTCACTCTCTCTCTCTCTCTCTCTCTCTCTCTCTCTCTCTCTCTCTCTCTCTCTCTCTCTCTCTCTCTCTCTCTCTCTCTCCAGCCCCTGATGTGGCAGTAAAGAGCCCAGTAACATGAAGAAGGGCCTAAACAGGTGCGCAAGGCCTGTTGTTGCCGATCTCAAGTTTACACCTAGTATTAGAAGCAATGGTGGTGGTCTTGCTCGTCAAGAAAATCTACTCTGTCCTCGCTGCTCCTGAACCATCGTGAAGTCCTGAGGGTAGATTTTCCTAGGCCTCTTCACAAAATTTTCGAAAAAAAGGGGATTACGTTTTAATGTATACCCTCAAACAACACTCCAAAAGACTTAAAAAGTGAGGGATGGGGCCTTTTATAATACATGATATATCACAAAGCGGCGCCATCAAGCTTGCAACATTAGCAGGTGAGGAGATGCCTAATTGGACGAGTGACTGTAGATTAAAGAAATATCTTCTTTTGTTGACACCAGAGGAACTCGAAACAATACATGCAGTTGATCATTGCAGAAGTCAAGCACATGACATCAAGAATAGGCATAGCAAGAAGCCAAAATCAGAATATTAAAGCATAAGAAGCAAGCAGACTTTTAGAGAAATGCACAATACAATGATTGTATCGATACTATTCTGATAGTAACCATACAAACAAAGGCTACATGGTTAGGTGGCATCGATCTACACATTAGGTTACAACTTGCTGATGGCACCACCGCGTGAGCATTAGTGGACACTAGGGCAGGAGCTAATTTTGTAACTACTCCACTTTCAGAAAACTCACAAGGGAACCTCTAATGCCAAACACAATGGGGTTCAAAGTGGCAAACAAAGGAAAAATGGATAGTCTAGGACATGTAAATTTACCAATAAATGTTGATGGAACAATTTATCCTCATCAATCTCATGTAGTCGAGGATCAAGATCTTAACAAAGCAGTTATTCTGGGAGTGTCGTGGATGCGCACTTATCAAGCCACACCAAACTAGTAGGACAATACCTTGCAGATCAGACAAGAGGACCAATCTTTTGCCACACCCTTTTTACAAACAGACCATGTATGGGAATCTCTACAATCACCACCTTCTCCAATCACCGATATTCTCCCACGGTGGTAAGGAAAATCTATGTTAAAAAGTCCATCATGCAAATCAATCTGAAGAAATTGTGGATAAAAAAATGGCAAAGCAATGCAAAACCAACCTACATTGCATCAACAAAAATCCGACCTCGACAAACCATCCAAGGATTTTGTCAGGCAACCTAGGCCAATCCAACATCAACATCGATAACCAAAAGACATCAAGCGGATATGGAAACCAAAACAAACTCGCTCACGAGATGCCTCTTCAAGGAAATCCACACCAAAGAAATTTTAGGGGCAACCAACACAAAGCTCTCAATCAAAACAACAAGCAGGGTCACAACTTATGTGGGTCACCATCAAGCACAGGGTGCGTCTTCTACAATTACTACCGTTCGGACCAGTATCTTCAACATAATCTCGCCATCAGCAGCCACTAAACATATTGTTTTGCACTCCCCTCTTGCACAACATTTTGTTTCCCTATCCTCCATTTGCATCATAGAGCCACAATATACGGCTATGCATAGACACATATTTTGTTCCCATGCACTCTGACACATGTTCGTCTGGGACGCCTCACTCTAGGAAGGGGGGAATGTAGCAGGATTATCATTTTGTATATATTATCATTATATCATTTCTTTTCCTTTAAAACAAACTTTTTAGAGACTTATAAACTCTTAGCCGGCATAACCATGAGCCATACTCACACCATCTAATACCGGGTTAAGAATATGTATATATGAGAGATTACACTAATTTTGGCCAATTTTTGGCCAACTAATCATAATTGTAAATAATTTTCTTTTACTAAAAAGCTAAAAACGATAAATTTTCTTTAAAATTGATAAGTTGAGCGAGGGAAGTTGGAAATGACTTTTGAAACCAAACGCCGAAACTTCAAAGCAAGGGCTTCAAACATGCAAATATGAAAAGATTTGACACATGATGGGTTTTGAGCCAACTTCTAAAGGATCAAAACTACAGATTGAACGTCCCTTGTCGACCTAATATCAGAATGAATAACAGTTTGAACTGCAGGTGACATGAACAACAGGATATGATCAATAGAGGTAAGTATGAATGGGGCACTCCAGGTAGACTAGAAACATATAAGTCCAATTGAGGAATTTTGGGATTTATTCCAGTCCCATTTTTAAATTGGGGCTTGCAATCTTAGTTAAATTTGGTCTACTCTAATAAGAAGCAATTGACTAGTAATAGCCTGATTATCTTTTTGTTAGCAATAAGTGGCATGCTTTGACAAAAAAGTTGTAAACTAGGCACTATAAGATATGGAGAGTCTCAAAAATTTGAAGAGTTTCAAAAGAATAAAACAAAATTGGTCCTACAAGAAGTTCAAGAATGAGACAAAAATGAGACATTTCAAGAGAATGAAACACGAATTGTGCCTAGCTTTTGACAAATATCCTGGCACTATGATGGTATTTATTGTATGTAATATGGTGTATTCGGTTTAGATAAAAGACTATAAGGCTTTGATGACATATCATAGAGTTTATCTGAGTCTCGTGACTTTTAACTTAGATACAGAGAATTTTGAAAATTTGAAGAACTCCAAGGAATAAAAAGGAATTCGTCCTAAAAGATGAAGGGAATTTGGAAAAAAATGAGAGACTTCAAGAGAATAAAACACAATTTGCATAAATCTGTTGACAAAATTTTTGAGACTATGGTGGTATTGATTGTATGTAATATTGTGTATTTTCTTTAGATAGAAGACCATAAGACTTTTATGACATATTGTATGGTGTATTTTAGTCTCATTCCCAAAGAGATTGGACTCTTCATCATTGTCAAGATATGAGGTAATTATGGGAAGCACTTTGAATTGAGAGTTAAAGGTAATGAAACCCTTCTCTCTATGTGTGCCAAAAAAAGACTGAGAGAAAGCTCAACCTTGAAGGATCACTTAAGTTGTAGCATATTGGTCCTCAACACCAAGATGGTTGGAAGGTCTAGATTCAGTTTGAGCCTAAAGCACATCTAAATACAAAACTCAAGCAAAACCCGTGGAGAAAGCAATGTGTGGACTTCCATCTAGGTAGGGTGGATGCTCAATCAAGATTGTACCCACCCAAAGCCTGTAATAGTAGGCATGAGTGCATTCTACACATATGCCTCTATGCCTACATCTTCCCTTTGTTCGAGCTGAATTAGCAGCTGGAAATTGTGGGATACCAGTTGTATTGGTAGTGCGAAAGCTCTCTAATATGTGCAACATTAGTAGTTTCTCTGCATACTAATTTATAATTGTTATGTTATACTAATAAAATGCACGCACAATAGCTGAGAAATCAACAAGGATTCTTGTCATTGTACGCCAAGTTCCAAGGTGTCATCTTCAATGCCATCTCCCAAAGAAACCTCCTTATCTGCTCCCTTGCCTGGTGCCTAGCCTCCCTCTCCATGCTCACCTGTGTTGCTACCTTCTTCGCCATCACTGATCAACTCAAAATTATGGGTGAGGTACAGGAAGCCATCACGAAAGCTAGCCTCAACATCTCCGCCCTCTTTAATTTGATGCCTCAACAAGGTCAACAAACAGGGTTCTGAGCTCTCTCGGGATAACCAGGCAGGAGAGCAAGAATGATACTCAAGGCTAGCTATGGCGGCTCACAAGTAACCCCCTCAACAAGGTCGACGAGCAGGGCTTTGAACTCAAGGTTGATTGCCTCCAGAGGGTTTTGAGCTTGACCTTGAGACAATTCACCTGCAGCTAGAATGCCCCCGGTGCAAGCTCTCAACATCCCCGCCCTCTTTGACTGCCTCAACAAGGGCGACAAGCAGGGTTTTGAGCTCAAGGTTGATTACCTTCAGAGGGTTTTGAGCCATTTACCCGTAGGTAGAATGTCCCCGGCGCAGGCTCCCAGGTTATCGATAACTCTTATGTGGCAATGGTGTCTCTGCGTGGCTCTTTCTCTTGCTGGTCACCGCCCTCTTCACTTCATTCTACGTCTCCCCCATAATGATTTGCACTTTTGGCTACCTCATGAGAAAACAGAAGGAGTCTCCTCAGAGACGAAGAGGGAGGCTACTCAGAAACAAAGCAAGAGATGTGATGGCGGCAGCATTAATGGTGAACTTGAAGGGTCGTCATATGAAAACGCTTATTTTGAATTTTAAATTATTAGGTTGACAACTATATGCATTAAATGTGATAGCTTTACAAAAAGTGTATGGGCTTGTTTTAAATGTGGTCTTAGTCTTTGTTTTCTACATGTGTTCTTGCCATTTCTTTTCAGCATGACTTCTTGGCTTTAGAGCTCAACCTCAAGTTGTAATTAGTTTCAGCATGCTACTTCTTGGCTTTTGAGCTCAACCTCAAGTTTGATTTTCTCTCAAACACTATGTCTTGGCATTGGAGCTAAACTCAAGTTCGAGTGGTTTTCAATGTACTTTCTTGGATTTAGAGCTCAACATCAACTTTGAATTGTTTTAGTGCGATCTCTTGGCTTTAGAGCTAAATGTCAAGTTCGAGTTGTCTAGTTCTCTCTTGTCTAGTTCAAGCACGGCTACAAGTTGCTAGGTTTTCAACCAAAAACATTATATGGCTCCATTTCAAATGTGATAATTGGGTGCCTTATATCTTAGGTGTATTGATTTTTTGGACTACTTCCCACTCCAAGATATTGTAAGTTGATCTCCATCAGCTTGTTTGTTGACTTTTAAGTGTAAGAGTTGGGATATAAGAGTTTCCAAAAAAATTATTTTGTCTCCTCTAGCATGGTATCTATTTCATATGTTGAACCTTTTCCATGAAGTGGTCTAAGAAACTTGTTTCAAGTCCTTGGTATTGAAACTCACCTTCTTGGTTTTTTGTGGGTTCAAATGTGAGCCTTAAGATTTGTTTTCTCACTTCCTTGTTGCATGAGCGTCTTCTTGTGCCATTAAAAATGAAATTAGAATGATGTAGCCTTAGGATTTCACTATCTAGTTTAGAAGTAAAGAGTTTGTAAGATCACGCAATTATACCCATCTCAACATCACTTATTGCTAGAACATCTTCTTGTGCCATGGAAATTGTAAATTGGAATTTGTAGCTTTAGGATTGAGCTACCTGGTTGTAAACAAGAGAACATCTAAGATGTAAGATGTGTATGACATAGAAGTCCAAAACCCATCTCAAGATTCCCTCTAGTTTACATGAATGTATTGTCTTGACAATGCTAAGATTTCTAAATGTCTTGAGAAGACTCTAAAATTGTCCCAAAATTGTGAATTTTTCTGAAATTTCCTAAATTGGTCTTATATAGCCAAATGTGGAAACATAACCTCATTTGCATTCACACACACACAGAGTGAAAGAGAGAGAGGGGGGTTTTTGACTTTGTTTCTACCCGTTGTGGCTACCTTGGTAGCTCTTACTACACCAAATTCAACATGTGTGATCATTAACCTCACAAGAACATGTATGCATACCTCATACTACATCAACATTGCCAAAACAGCAGATCAGAGCAGAACAAAGGTCACAAAATTTGCAAACTATCAAGGACAATGGGGGACTTCAAAACTCACCCAAAACCAAAAACTTTTCATCAGCAGACCCCTAGTAATTGGCAGAATCACGAAAAGAAAAAACAGCTGCAAAAGGTGGTGGAGCATGGATTGCGATCCATGTTCCTCAAACCTTAAATTCAAAAAAAATTCTACAATAGCATCCATGGGTGATCAGGAACAACCTCCCCTAGCTGGAATTGCAAAATGCTTCCTAACATGGATCGCGATCCATGTATCTTTTTGCCAAAATCAGGGCAGGAGTGATTCACTAGGTAGGGGATGCAAAAATATTATTGGTGTTATAGAAATAATCACAAAAATTGATCTTAAAATTATCAAATCCTCCTGGTTTGCTACCTTCAATCTGCAAATGGTCTTTTGGCCATTTTCAAATAAAAAATTGTATGATTCCAGCAAAAACCCATGGAGTAGGGCTAGGAGCAGAGTTCTTAAGGAGTTTCCATGTGCTACTTTAGCTAGTTGGGAAGCTTCACACTCTCCTCAAAGCCTGTCATCAAGAGATGTAACTTAATGGTGTTTTTAGGATCAAAACCAAGCAAAAGGTTACGTGCAAAGTGGTGCAATTTGCATGGATCAAATTTTTCCCTCAGATGGATTCAAATTCTAGTGGAATTTGACAGGGAGCTAGGCAAAGCTGTGAATTACAGGCACAAATCATTGTGGGAATTGAGGCAATAACAGATATCAGGCAAAGGATGTGTCTAAAAGTGGTTCCAAAAAACAAATATGGTCAAGATGGAAAAAACATGGCCATAAACTGGGAAATTGGGTAAACTAAGAAAAAACATGTCCAAATTTGAAAATACTTCACGAGTGTACTAGGAAGACATATGGGAACATATGTGCAAGAAACTGTATCAAAATTCCTCCCAACATGGATCGCGATCCATGTACCTTTTTGCCCAACCTAAGAAAAATCCATACGATCTGGCCCAGTATGTTCAAACAAGCCAAGCCATGAAGTTTCAAGCCATTTGAATTCCAAAATCCACATCAAAATGCCAAATTTCTCTAAGTCTGAAGAAGATTTTCAAAAATTAGCCTAAGTACCAAGCCAATGATCCAAATCCCAATACTTTTGGACCAAGGCACCATCTAGATGAACCCTACCAGATGGTATCACCAGATTTTCAAAATGTTGTCCAACATGGATCGCGATCCATGTACCTCAAACCCTAAATCTAGAGAAATTTGTAGAGTAGCATCTCCATATGCCCAGGAACAACCTCCCTTAGTTGGATTTTCAAAATGCTTCCCAACATGGATCGCGATCCATGTACCTTTTTGCTAAAATTAATATGTTACACTATGCCCTTGTGCCTTTAGTAATCCTAGATGCACTAGTGAAATTTGGTCGAATTTGGTGTATTTTTGACAAAGTTATGCTCATTTTTCATTTTATGGTCAAAGTTTGCATTTTCTTCAACTTTTTGACGTTTGTGATTATTTGCTAAACCCTGTTTTCAATGCTAAACTGCCCAAAGGATGCCTCAAAGGAAGCTGCACAAAGGGAGTGGGAAGCAATACCGGCTAACATATTCATCAGAAGATTTCAAGCCACGAACGGAGAGATAGTGAAGATCGCCATCTTTCCAAGGGAAATGTGGACACTACACCAAAAACCAAAAGTACAAGCAGGGGGCAGGTGCCTACAATTGGACAGCTTCCTACAATTACCGTCCTGGGGAATGGACTTCAGACGAGCTTATGAACTCATAAGCTTGATTTAGTACAATGGGGAATCCACCTTGACTAACAAAGATGGGGCAACAGTCAAGGTTAAGATCATAGCAGAAACAATCAATGAAGCTCTCCATCTGTAGCAAGGGACTCACAATCTATTGCAAAAGACAAAAGCAATAGACAACAACAAAGCACAATCAGGATTTGATCTACTCAAAAACTGAATTTCCGTTGTGCCTCGTATCGCAACACTTCAAAGTACAGAAGCCACCAAGATACACGGAACCGCTATTGCACATGGCAATAGTAATGGCAATGGGCTTAGTAGAGAGAAGAGTGGTCATCTGTGACTTTGGAAATTACCTCCTCGACAACATCATCGAAGAAAATCTAAAGGGGATCCAAAAGAGCAGTAAGACCGATGGTTGGACCATCCACAAGGCCAAAACCAAAGGCTAAATAAACAAGGCAAAGTGCAACCAGAACAAACATTGACAACAAAAAGACAGAGTCGGATGCTCCGAGTAGCTAGGAAGCTGGGTCTCAACAAAGAGATACACCTTTGGAGTACCAGTCTTCAAAAGAAGAACATGACAGTTAGTTCTTCCTGGATATATAAGATTGAAGAAGAGAACAGCTTGCATGGCAGAGGCCATCCCAATTACTCAAGCCAAGAGAACAATGGAAGAAGCACAGGCGCCGAGGGAAAAGGATTCGCCAACAGAAGCATGAAGACAAAAGAAGTCAAGGAACAGAAGCTGATGATGAGAAAGTAGAAGAGAAGAAGAAGAAGACGTTATGTCGCTATGCAGACAGGTAGCAGCTCTCGAACAGATCAAATAGCAAAAAAGACAAGAAGCCGAGGAGAATCAAAATATTGCCAACACCATGTGGCAACAGATCCATAACGAGCTCAAACAAAATGGAGCTAAGAGATAAAGAAGAGGCAAAGAGACCACACATCGATGATCTCGAATCATCTGATGAATCCACTAGGACCAAGGAAGGGGAAGATAACCCACAAGGGAAGGTAGAGAAAGACACTCTTGACCAACAAGGTCAGGAATTTGATTCTCCCAAGTACAAGGAGGTACCTTCAGAGACTACAATAGAAAAGAGGAAAAAAGTTGTAGACCTCCTAGAGCAAGGAGCAGAGAAGGTGCAATCAAAAGAAAAGACAGATCAGATAAGGAAGCAACACAACCAAAACCTACTACAAATTTAGTGGCTATAGAAGTATTGAAACTGAAGGAAAAAATGACTGAAGAAGCTGGGACATCAAATCAGGGTCAAAGAAGCCAATAGAAACCAAAATTTCCTCGTTCGCAAGGTATAGTAGAGGAGGGAGCAGAAATGATCAAGTCATTTGACATTGATGCTTATTTAGAGTAGATGAAGATCCAGTTCCAATGCCAAAGGGCTCTCTACAACTTGCATGAGCTAGAGCTAGAAGAAACCAAAAGAGATGCATCTAAGGCAGCTGAAAATACCTTGCAGCTAAAACAAAGAATAGAGGAATTGGAGAAAGCACAGCTACAAGTCCAATCTGCATTGCAAAGAGAATAGGAAAATGCAGCCTACTATTACAAGGAGGTGGAGCAGTTTAATGAGGCAAACACTACCCTGCAAGTCGAGCGGCAATGCCTCAAGGAGGAACTAACCAAAGAAATGAGGCAAACACTACCCTGCAAGTCGAGCGGCAATGCCTCAGGCTCCCTTTACACAAAGGGAATGAGGGACACATGTCAGCTCCCTAGGCCAGATGCCCACAATGTGTGCCCAGTTTCTATTGGATGACCCTTGAAGTGGACCAATGAGAATTAAGCTAGAGTAAATCTAGTTTAATTAATTTAAAAACATTTAATAAAAGAAACCAATGAGAATTAAGTCTCCTAGAAGACTATTGGGCAGTCTCCCAAGGGGTCCAATGAGCATTCAGGAGCCCAATGGCTTGCCTGATTCCTATTGGCCAGGAGGCAAAGGGGTCCAATGAGAGTTTAGTTTAATTATTTAATTACCTAAAGCTCTCACAAAAGGGGAAATGGGGACACATGTCAAAAGGCTATCACTTATGCTGCTTAATTGTGATTGGCTTGACTTGGGGAGGGCCAATGAGGCTTCAGCAAGAGCAAATAGCAAGAGGGCTTAGCCAAGAGAGAGAGGGGCCTGATTTTTGCAAGGCATTATCACACACACACTCACACAATCTCATGTGTGAAGAAAGAGAAGACTATCTCTTCCCAAGCTTTAATGGAGAACTCATCACCTACTCCAAGCTTGTGAGATAGAAGCCTACATCAACACACTCTTGGCTTGTGGATGCAAATCCAACCAAGAGACAAGCTTCAATGCATGCTCATCTCCTCTACCAAGCTAATTACTAAGCTAAAGCTTTGCTAATATGAGTGATTATGTGAGGAGATGTACATCTTTCTCGTAAGATACTCCTTCTTCCTCTCAATCTACTCTCATACCCTGCTAGCTCTCACCATCTTCGAAGGTGTGTGAGGTCTTGGGTCTGAGAACGGGTATAATTAAAGTTGTGTTTGCTAAGTGTTTTGCTTAGTGCATGAAGCTTTCATCTTCATTGCACTAGCTAGTCTTGAAGGAACACAAAGAATGTATTGTACAATGTCTCTCTTGATGGGAGAAACCATAATACAAAGCCTTTTGGAGGGGGGACCGCCTCCATGCAAATCCGGTCCTCAACTGTTGTCATTAGCTTAATTTCTCTCTCTTTTGAAAGTATTGTCGATGCTATCTAACTAGGTGTTATGCTTTTTGTTGCTCTCTCCACCCAAGCACTCTTGTAATTCTCATTAGGAATGTATTCTAATGAAATGCCCACTATGTTCATGCTCATTTCCGCTACACACAAGTTATTAGGCCATTAAATGTTACAATGATAGACAAATCATGACAACAGGACATAGGGCACTGCAAAAAACCAAAGACAAGGAAATTGAAGAATTGAGGAAGAAGTTGGTAGAGGCACGGGGGGGACTTGGAGACTCTAAGGGAAATTCAAGCAAAGACTCAACAAACAGCCCAGTGGACTTTGAGCAAGCAGGAGGATTTGAGCAATCCACATTTGAGGTTGACCAAACAGATGTGCCAGCTACAAGCCTGGAAAAGAAACACAGGAATCTGCAAATCTAGCCACGACATCCATCTCAGATTCGACCAAGGAAGAAATTCAGCGTTGGATCTCCTCAGAAGTCAAAGACCCCTCGCACAAAGAATATCTGCTATATGAACTGAAAGTGTTGGAATTGGTTGTCCTACTCATGGTCACTCCAAATGAGGTGCCTGACCTTGAACCAAACAGTAGAGGGGATTACAAGGATGTTCCTGTCACCGCAATACAAATTTAGAACATTATTGATAATCAACCCCTCTGGAGAAAGAAAGGGTTTGAGCAACAACCTACAACCGAAACCTACTATAGGAATGCTCCGTAGCACCTCAGGATCGGCCCAACTTACTATCCCATCAATAGACGGTGATCTTGGGACAGCTTTTACTCTTGGCAAAGCAAAAGGCCGGTGGTATTGAACTATCCAGTTATGAAAAAGCCAATCAATAACAACCCCCCGTCAGAGAAGTATATTGTTTAGACACTCAAAGGGGTCATTAACATGATGAAGGAGATCCTAGATCTTGCATGTGAAGTGCTTGTGAAAATTGCCAAGATGCTAATAACCTGCATAACGGCTTTCAATGATATAGAGGTAGTGGAGCATCCCTGGCACATTTTTGTGGAAGGCACAAGAGGGCTCTGTTGGAAAGTGGAGACAAAATTCCCAAGCAAGAACGTCATCATGGGATTCTATGCAAGAGTCATGTTCCTACCCTCCCACTACATGCAGTCATTTGAGGAGGCATTCATGACAGTATTCTTTAAGGTAGACTCCTCCATATTTGATCCCATGACCAAAGATCTATCAGCACGACATATAGCATATCAAAGTACTCCCAGCAATAACCCTTTCAAAGAGCTGGCGACAAAAGTGGAGATCAAGGCAAGAGCGCAAAAGTTCAGGCACCTCACTGCAACACTAGAGAAAAGAGAGTAGAATACACTTAGAGACAGATTGCACGAGGATGTGCAATGAATGGGAAGGGGGAATGTTTAGTGGACACAACGGAATGACACGTAACAGGCACATATGCACTAAGCCCTGTAATACTCGCTCATTTTTTCAAACAAATCGGTGTAATTTAGCTAATGAAGATTTGTAATTGTAATATATTTTTGCATACCCTCTCAGCCTCTCTGAGTCTACACCCCTTGTAAGTGGCTGAATGGCTGTGGGAAAGTTCCCTTAACCTTTAAGTCAAAACCCTTAGTTTAGACTAAAGGATTTCATTAGCTGGGAGAAGTAAAAATGTTCACTGTGAGAAGCCTCTTGCTGCTACAAGTTATATCCTAGAATAGTAATCATAATTCATTTTCGAATAGCACATTGTGTTCCTTGTCTCTTGCTCTACAATTTAAGTATAGTCATTCTCAATTCTGCTGTGGTTTGCGATGCATTGTTTGTGAGCTAAATGCAATGATTTGAGGGTTTAAATAGATGTTTTTTGATGTTTGACCATGGATAAGTGTTTCTATGCTTAGGGGGAACCTTTTTGTATAGTTCTGTTTCAATTTTTTGCACTTTTTTTTTTATTGGATTGTGATTTATGTACCTTCCCAGATGGTTGCAAACCTTGGTAGGATTGTGCCCCTAGATGTTGTAATACCTCTCCTTGAGTTTCATTGCATTCCGAATTTGTTTGGATGCCGAAACGGCTTGATGACCTAGAGCGGTGAGATTGGACACATACTGATTCTCTGACTAGAAAGTGGTTGATTTGCTTTTGTTGTAGTATGAGTAGCCCTCAAAGTTCACTTTGGTAAGATCCACACTCTCATTAAGTCTCCTTGCCCCATCCCGAGTCGCTTCCTTGCATATTGACATTATGTTAGTACAAAAATCTATGTTGCAGACGTCCGTCGTGGCAACCGGCTAACACTAGGGCATTCTAAATGGCCAGTGGCTGGTTCACATAGACTGAATTACAACTGTCATGGCAGAATTACAACTCAAGAAATTGACTGCTCTCTAGAAATAGGATTTACACAGAGTATCACTACACTAGCTCGACTAAATAATTGACTACAAATGTGGTGTCCAGCTACATGTCTGACCAGGTGGACGCCCATTCTATCTATCTCTTAACATTCCTCCCTTCCTAATTTGTGTCGTCGCTTGATACGACCTTATTCAGTCTTGTCATAGAGTTGTCTTCAGCTTTATCTTCAAGGTTGGTCTTTAGCGTGGGAAGTGCTTTGTCGTTGATGATGCTCCCCACTTCCTTGAGTGATTCATATCTACCATGATGTTGATACGTGATTTGATCTTTGATTTTTGAGGCAACTTTTCTTCTTGTTGTGCATTCACCTCTTTGTTTTCAATCTTGGCCACCGTAAAGATGGATGTTGGTTTGTTTGAGCTTGTAGAGCTGATCCTCTTTGTGGCGTGGACTTTATGATGGATTTTCTTTCAATGTCCATTGCAATTTGAGTTTTCCACAATAGATAGCCAATGTTGAAGCACTGTGTGAGCTACGTATGGTTGTTGTGGATAGATCCCTTGCTGAATTTTTCATTGCTTGTTGTTGTAGGCCATTCTTTGACTTGCCATTTTTTGATGGAGCATTGTTGTCAACCTTGGAGATAAAAGATTCTTTTGATAAGAATATGGAGACCTGTATTTTTTGCTACAAGTCATTGCCGATTGGTTTGGGTAGACATTTCCTTATTGTTGATGTAGAAGGAATATATACAAGAAGTCGATAATGAGGGTTTCTAGATTAGGTTCTTTAAACCTGGATGACCAAAGGGGAAAAACCCGGTGAGAAAATAGTGCCTTTGGTATACGCTCTTATTAGAGTTGAGCATTTGGACTTGAAGTACCTGTCATGCAAGGTGAGTGCTTGGAAGAAACAAAGGAAGAGTGCCTAATGCAAGTGCCAATTATGGGATACTCTATATGTTTATGAGAAATTTTCAAACAAAAATATGCAGTGTGGAAGATGGAGTTGATGGGTGCTTCAAGGAACAAATGTAGCACATGTGACATCAAAGGACGTCTCAGTAGATTTTATGTTTCCAAGAAGGGTTTTTGATGTAGAATTTTGTCCACTCATACCTTATTGTGCTTAGTGCATGAGTGTCTTATGGACTTCCTTCTTCACTTACCACTATACTACAATGACTTCGACTTTTATGCTCACCTATATTAGCATGAGCGACACACATAATTATGCTCAACTCTTCCAGCTTGAGCAGTACCTAGAATAACTAAGATGCTTAGACCACAAAATAATATTACATAAAGGTTTGGGACTAACACCTCGCTCATTTAGTGGCTTAGCTGCCCGACTCTAACTTTTATGCCATGTATGTTTAATGGAGACGTGGCCTTGCCTGTTCAATGCCAGAAACACAATCTCATAAGTTTTAGAAATTTAGGCCTCTTCCATTGTGTTGGTCTTTGGATGCCACCATTTTGTCAAGTAGGTTGGAAAATTTTGGCTCCTATTGACTTTCTTTTTGTATGTTGGCGCTACTTTGTGAAACAAGCTCATCAATTTTTGTAGAGATTAATGGAGCCTTTGCTTTATCTCCCATGCATTAGGAGAAATTTGGACTCACTTTTGGGCCCTGTAAGAAGTTCCACGTTGGCTTAGAGAGAGAAAATGAAAATGTTAAATTGTAAATTACCATCTGATTCTCGTCCATTTCCAGCATCGACCTTCTCCACAAGTGAATAGACTGACTATTTAGTACCTGAGCTCTGGGTGCCACGGGCCTACCCATGTTTTCCAAATCGATTTGTTTTTTTGTCAATTGGAACTACTCATCTGTTGGCAAATTGGCCTCTCCGGAATTCGCTTCATTGAATGTATTTTTTATCAGTTGCCACCTTGAAGTGAATTGTGAGTCGTGTGGACAATTGTGTCAGCAAGAAGATGTTGTTCCACTCCATCATCATCCAGAAATCCCATGTCTGCCTCACAAAAATTTGCAATTGCATCTAGGTAGTAGTCCTCCTATATATTCAGCTCAAGCATGATATCTGTGAGCAGAATGTAGTGGGCATCGCCCCCCATAGCAAATCTGGGAGCGCAACTCAGAGGCAAAGTCACTTCCTTATTTGGGCTTTCTTGGTTGCATCCTAATGCTACATTCACAAGAGAAGCAAGAGTTGAGCCCGCATCAAATGTTTCCTTTAATACCTCTACCCGCTCTTCTTCTGGGTCAAATTGCACCTCCACATTCTCTACCTCTTTCTCCGGTGCCAATGGGCAACTACCAAAAGTTGATGAAACTGGAAAGTCTCTGACTCACCATCCGTCTACAAGTACAAGTAACAAACAAACCCGTGGTTGAATTCCACTAAGCAACACTTTTTTAAGTGCTTCATACACCTGTCTTGTACAAGCAGTGCATTGGAGGGACACTTTTCTAGACAGCAATTCAGTCTCCCGACCGCACTCTTGTTAGGGTCAAGGTTGGTTGGGTGCACACATCTCATGCCATCAGTTGTCATGGAATTGTCACGAATGACTGCCTCATATTGTTGCAAATGGGTTTGTAGATACTCAAATGAGCAATCAATGATCCTTTGTATAGAAAACTCTACATTAAACATTCTTGATAGTTCTGGTGCACAGTGATGAGCACGAGCATTGTATAAGAATGTGTATAATTTTTCTTCACATGTATCCTCGCCCACATCATCTGTCTCTAGGACTATGATCTCCGTGTCTAAAAGAAAAAGCAAGCCAAAACTAATTCAAAATTGGTATGTATTTGGTGTCATACTTGATTGGATAATTCATGGCCCGTCCATTTTAATTGTTTAGCGACTCGAAGCGTGGGGATAAGGAATTCAAGTGGCAAAATCGCTTGAATTCCATAAACCATGTTGAACGGAGTCGTTCCGATTGACGTTTTGTAAGCTACTCTATATGCCCATAGGGTTGAATGCAGCTTTTGATCCCAGTCAGCTCTGCCAACAATTTTGGTGAGAATTGTCACAAAAATCTTATTCGTACTTTCGGCTTAGCCGTTCGCTTGTGGGTGATAGGGAGCTGACTTCCTGTGAATTACCATGAGTTTATCCAATAGGAATTCGATCACCTCATTGATGAAGTGAGTTCCTCTATCGCTCACTAGCTCAATTGGTAAGCCATATATGGTGAAAATGTTCTCATACAAAAATTGTGCTGTCGTTTTTGCATCATTTTTGGTTGTTGCTTTGTTTCCAGCCATTTTGTTAGATAATCTGTTGCCACAATAATGTATTGAGCGTGCGTTTTATATCCCGGAGGCGCTATCGGTCCTACAAAATCTATTCCTCATTTCGCAAACGCTCTTGCCCCTATCATTGGCCTTAAGGGCATATCATCTCGTGCTCTAGGAATTTTTGTTTTCTGGCAATCGTCACATCGTTTCACAAACTCTTCACCATCCATGAATAGTGTAGGCCACCATATGCCTACAATAAGAATTTCTTTGGCCGTTTTGTCAGCTGAGAAATGTCCACTAGCTTGTCCGTCGTGTGCTTTCTCTAAGATAGGAATGTATTTCTCTTCAGTCGCGCACATTCTCAATTGATTGTCTTTTCCCCTCTTGTAAAGAGTGTCCTCAATCAGTACATAGTTTTTTGCCTCTTTCATGATTGTTTTGATACTTGATCTACTCATCCCTTCAGGCAGTATCCTGGTGGTGAGGTATTCAACAATGTAGTTACTCCATCGGGGTGCTACAGATAATCTGAATAGAGTCGCGTGCTCTATTGGCTTTTGAAGGGTGCATCTAACGCAAGATTTGACATGCATATGAACACTATGTCACATTTTCGGCCAATACACACCCATTCTCATCAATCTTTGATACATTTGTGCATGCCCATTGTGAATCCCCGTTGTTTGTACATGAGCTTGGTTTAGGTATAATTCCCATTCACTCGATTCAACACAAAGACTAAGGATTTGATCCGATCCTTGTTTGTATAGCCTGCCCGCCAACATTACAATGATCTAGATGCTGCAATGATAGATGGTTGTCTTGTCATATTCAATGACCCAATAGTCAGCAAAGGAATTACATCCTCGCTCCATCTTGGAACCATTTCTATGTTGAAAAGAATGCATCTGGAAAATCATCATCAACTCCTACAGGGTTTTCTCCATGCATCATTCTAGATAAATGATCCGCTCTTGGTGTGTAGTTCCTTTCTTGACTACTACCGTGAAGTCAAACTCAAGTAGTATGATGAACCATCGAACAAATCTCCCCGTACTGCAAGGTTTGTTTACTAAGTACAGCAGTGCTTGGTGATCAACGAAGAATACAAATTTATTGGAAAGTAAGTAGTGTCTAAACTTTTTCACCGCATAGACCATACCCAATCCCTCCCTCTCAGTTGTTGTGTAATTCTTCTCTGCATTGTTCAGTTGTCTACTGGAGTAACTTATTGGAAAATCCATGTTGTTCTCTCCAGGTTGTGCAAGTATGCATCCTATTGCATACGTTGATGCATCTACGTGGATGTGAAATATCTTTTCCCAATCCGGAGCCTTCAAAATTGGAGCGGAAATTAACCTCTGCTTTAAAGTTTGAAAAGCTTTCTCGCACTCGTCCATCCACTCAAATTTAGTTATCAGCGCGTAAATTGGTTTTGCAATTATAGCGTATGAGTAGATAAATCTGGGATAATATCCACAATGGCCCATAAATGTCTGTACCTCTTTTACCTTTACTGGTCGTGGTAGATCAACAATGACGTTGATCTTCTCCATGTCTGTCGAAATACCGTTTTTGGACACTATATGTCCCAATATTTTGCCATGTCTTACCATGAAGACACATTTCTCTGGATTCAGGGAAATCCGATCCAGTCTGCATTTTTCGAACACCTTGGTCAAGTGCTCTATGTGCTCCAATCTTACAAGAGAGTGAACGCACAAGTCATCCATGTAAATTTCTAAGAACTGTCTTAGATATTCTTTAAAAGCATGACCCATCAGCCTTTGAAATGTGGCTGATGCATTTGTTAAGCCAAAAGCCATTACCCGGAAGGCAAAAATACCCCATTCAGTTGTTGCGAAAGCCGTTTTGTGCTGATCCTCTGGCCTTATTGCGAGTTGGCTGTAACCCAAAAAGCCATCTAAGAAACTATATGCCTCTTTTCCAGCCACCCTTTCTATTACATGATTAGTAATGGGTAGGGGATAGTTGTCTCGAATTGTAGCAGCGTTTACTTTCTTGAGATTGACGCACACTCTTAACTTTCCATTTTTCTTCGGGACCACCACAATCGGTGAAACCCAATCGGTGTGCTCAATTTCGTAAATAAACTCTGCCTCCTTAAGTTTATCTATCTCCTCCTTGATCTTTTTCGCAAACGTTTCATTGTAAGTATAGGGACGTTGTCTGTTGGGTTTGGCGTCATTCTTAAGGGGTATTGTGTGTTGACGGATACTTGGATCCACCCCCTTAAGATCTTTGTATGACCATGCAAACACATCTCTATAGTGTTTAAGAGTAGCTACCAAAAGCTTTTCCTCTTCTTCAGTAAGATCCATGGCAATATATGCAGGTTTTGGATTTTCTCCTGGTTCCGCTAGATCTATTCGTTTGGCTTTTTCAGGCCCGTCGTACGATGTACCCGGTTCCTTGAATTCCCTCATTGGTTGTTGCACTATGATTTTCCTATCTTGTAAGGTATACTTCTTATAATGGGACGTTGCATCCATCTTGTCAGAACTCGTGTCCTCATTTGTTTCAAAGTCAGTCCATACGTCTCTAAGGGCTCGCTTGAGCTTATTGTACTCCGTTTTCCTCTCTGTTTTGGTCATTCCAGACCCTGTTTTTCCCCCTTTATGCGACTTAGTCGTTCGCTTTTTGTGTCTGTTCTTCTTCTTGTTTTTCCACGGTTTAGTTTTGATAAACCGGACAGTGACCTTGTCTTTGACACAATCATCAGCTTTAACAAGCTTTAGATATCCCGTTCTATCATTGACAAGAGGCATCGGATTATGCTTATTCGCCCTTGATTTTCTTGTTCTCTTGGATTTATACCGCTCCTGTCGACTAGGTTTTTGGTTAGGAAACTCGTAAAACATGTCCTGCCTCGACCTGTATTTCCTTTTCGTCTCTGATGCACTTGATCTCTCATCATCAGCCTCTATCAGTTGGATTTCATCGTCCAGTGATGGAAGGTCACCGCTTAGTGAATCCGTGAATTCCTCCTCTATTTGATTCCTATCGTTCACTACAGATATCTCGTCAATTATTCTTTTACACTCGGTCTCACGTGGTGGTTCTTCTTGTTCTTCGCTCTCCGATCCTGACTCAAACAGATATCTCGTCAATTATTCTTTTACACTCGGTCTCACGTGGTGGTTCTTCTTGTTCTTCGCTCTCCGATCCTGACGCGAGCCATTTGCAACGTTACTACGTCGTATCCTTCTTCGTCACAAAATTTTGTAGGTGTGCATTCGTTAACACATACGTCCAAGGTTGACAATATTAGAGTCCACCCAAATGGCTCAAATAAATGCTCCGAGAAAGGTTCTGGGAGATAAGCCTCGTTTTCTACGGATCTTTCCAAAACGCATTCCTCTTTGATTATGTCCCCACAATCAGATGCTCCACACATCCATACATGCGCTTTCGTTTGCATCCATGCAGGTATTTCTTTTTCATTTACAGTGGTTGAATTAAATTCTTGCACTGGTGTTTTTGCAACGTCTCTGTAGTTGTGATCCTTCATGTTGATTTTTGTTATTAGCTCTTCGTGCCTTAGGTAGATTTGGTCGTACCCCCAATCTTGTATCATTTTCAGTTGACGCATAAATGGTCATCCCAAAATAATGTCAAGTTGTTCATTTTCCCGAAATCCACCACAGCAAAAGTGTGCTCATAGTTAATTCCACACGAAGTTACAACTATTTGGTCCACGATTCCCAATGGTCTCTCTACATACCCATCTGCGAGTTGCAGTTTTATTCTCGTTTTCCTGAGAGCTGGATGGCCCCATTTCTCCCAGATTTGCTTTGTAGCAATCGCCACTCCCGCTCCACTATCTAGGATATCTATCGTTTTTATATCCTGATATTCAACAGGTAGGGTTCTATTCCCCTCCTCGCCTTCACAGTAATCTCCGACCTTGTTTATGGGCAATGGTTGGGCTTTGGGTCCGTTTGTTTTCTTCTCCCGTAGGGTTTGTCGAAAGAGGAATCTTTACTCCTTTGTGCTATAAATGTTTCCCCATGTCTTCCCATAAGTGTGGTCTGACTCTCAACAGTTCGGACCGCGTGATTGTGCATGTTATAGGTGTCAAGAGCATCTCTTGAAGACTTTTTGAGTCAACCATATGGGGAATAGTTCTCATCTGGGATGGAACTAACCTTATTCCCGATTGTGCCTCATGTTCACCTATAAATGAAGGCAGGGTTTTCAAGGATTGGGCTTTTCTTTCCACCGAAATCTCCATTCCCAGATCCCCATACAGTGATTGTATATCGGCTGGATAAAATATGTTATCCAGGTTAATCTCGGGAATTGGAGCAGACTGTAGCGTCGCGCTTCCGTTCTTTCTGTTTCTAATGGTTTCCCATAAGTGTTGTCCATTGTTCTTCAACTTCTGGAATTGGCATTATCGTCATTAACTTAGCGTCATCAGTCGTGTTCGGCACCACTTGATGATCCAGTGACAATATCGTTTCAGGCCTGGGTCCGTTTACTTGTTTTGGTTCATCGATTTTTAGTTTTTCTCGCTCTTTGTGAATCAACACTTCTCTTGTTCTGGGGTTCTAACCATATTAGGTTCCATCAACGCTTGGGCTGTTTCAATGAGGTGTTTACACATTTCCAAACGCTTCGTTTCCACTTCTGGTTGAGGATAAGTTAACCATCTCTGCTCTAAGGTTTGGTTTGTTTTTAGCCTTGCTTCGTATGCTTGTAATAGAGCATCTAACGGCTCTAGCACTTTCTCAACCACGACTGATCCCCCTGAGGACGTTTTCCTCGTCTTGTTGTTAACCTCAGCAGTTTTACTCTCTCTCTCTTGCTTCAGTTGCTCCTTTGTTTCATGCAATTCGTTTTGCATGGAAATTTGGATTTTCAACCTTCTTGTTTTCATCCTGTCTCGTTTCGCCTTCCAGGATTTTCGTTGGGTTCTCACGGATAAACTCTCATTTCGTGTGGGTATTGGCAACTCGACCTTTTCCTCCAAAGGCTCGTTTCTCCCTAAGTCCTTGGCTTGGGCTCTGGTTATCGCATTGATTTGGATCATGGGATCGGTTTCTGATCCGCTGCTTGCACTTGGTATCACCCCCACAATATTCATAGTTGCTTTTCCCTTGTTGTCCGGATTCTTTGGGCAATCTGGAAATATGTGATTCACACCACATCCGTCACAAAACCCAAAAATTTTCACTCTTTAGCCTTTGAAAGGGTAGTTACGCTCCCAATGATCCGTACTTCCACAATAGCACTATCCAATTGGTGGTTGATTTTGAGGAGGTGATCCCATAGGTTGTCCTGCTCTATTAGGATATCCTCTTGGTTTGTATTTCTGGTTCACAATGAACATTAACGTTCTTTCATCTACCAAATATTGATCTCTCGAAGGTTGTGCTACATACGTTGGTGGTGCCATACCCTCGCTATTTCCCCACGGTTGATAGGCTTCGTCTGCGTATATTTGTGAATCATGTTCTGTTGCATAAGGCTCATTTGGTTCCTCACAATAAGAAACTTGAAGTGTACTATTTGTTCCTGGTGATGCTTCACAAGGTTGAGCAGACCTAATCATGGCCCTATTTTCCTATGGTAATGGAGGTTGTTGACCCAACACAGGTTGAGGTCTGTCTGCTCTTGCTACGAGATTCATATTTGGTCCAACTTGATATCTTGGAGGAGGTGGTTGGGATGGTCCTGCTGGAGGTCCATACGGTCTTTCTCTCACATAGTTTTTGTTATAAAAACACTCTTCAATGCTATGATTTGTCCATTTTTGTTCTATGGCGCACCATTTCAGTACTCGTCTATTCGCAACAGGTGCCTTCGGTTGTTGTGTGCACCACGACGTCGGATGATCCCTCCCCCCGCATATGTCACACTTCCTCGTCTGAGACTGTCTCATCACCGGATTTGATCTCATATGTTGCTGCATTCTCTTCGTTACCTCCTCTATCATTTGATCAGCTATCGGCATCAAGGACGCCTGAGCATCTTTCTTGGTAGAGGGTTCGCTTTTAATCGATGAAGAGCCACTGGTTACTGAATCAGTATCCTCTGACACTTCCCCATATGCTTTGCAGTTGTCGACAAGATATAACGCTTCCCTTGTAACCTGTTGAAATGTGTTATAGGCCTTCAAGTGAAGGTCCTTTTTCAAGGTTTCATTCGTAAGTCCTTCAACAAAGAGCACAAACAATCTCTCGTCCTACGGTAATTCCCTCCTCGGGCACCTCTCAATGTATTGCTTGAATCTCAAGGTTGCATCCTTCACTTTTTCATTCTCCCTTTGTTTAAAAGCGTATATCTGCGATACAGTATTATGCTTTATACCCCGTTTTGAGAATTCTTCCGCGAACTCGCGCAATACATGTTCAATATTCGGACAAGTTTCAGGGTTTAAAGGTTGAAACCATGTTAAGGCCGTCCCTTCCAAGGTCAACCCGAATCCCTCGTATTGAGTATGGAAATTAGTGATCTGTTCTGCTCTTAAGACTTTCTTGAAGAGCGATACATGGGCATATGGATCCCCCGATCCGCTATACCTCTTCGGCATGCACTTAGCTACTTGGGATGGCCTGATCCGTCTATGGTCTGTAGTCAATGGTCTGCAGTCAATCTCATTGCTCCCGTGTCTTGACTTAATTGTTCTCATGCATCATGGAGGTCGTAGGTTGCTCTCGTTGGCTCCCCTGCCCCAAATCTACTACTAGGAGGCAAATGTGATGGGGTGGCTGCAAATGTCGGACCTACAGCCGTATGTGTAGAGATAGGAACTGCACTACCTCGATTCGTAGCCATTGACTCTCTGAAATGTAATGTTCCCATGGGGCTTGGCATCGAATAATGAGGTCGACTGAAAGAATCAGCTACATGAGTCCTCCCTCCACATGTGGTCACCGGTTCTGGCACGACAGTTTTAGGTGCTGGTCTTAGTGGGCTTGGAGTGACATGTACTGGTGAAGTGGTCCCCCAAAGTACGTATATCCTTCCAACTCTTTTTTATCGATTGCTGCATATCGTCTTCCATACTTGTCGTATGCAGAAATTTTCGTTTCCGCTCCCTTGGTGTAGGTGAAGACATAAAGTCTTTTCTGCTCAGTCATCTCTCCAACGTATCTGTAATAGAGATCTTGCTCTCCATTATTATACTTGTATAACCCCAAGTAGACATTATCCGTGTTGACTCTCAACGTTTCGTTTTCTCGCCTTAATCTCGCATTAGGTAAGCTCATTGTTGGTGCCTTTTCCTCATGTTGGTGCCCATTAATCCCCACTTGTCTACAATGTTAGGATTCAGGACTACCAAGTACATGATACCCTCGTCATCTAGGTACCTATCTCCGCTATAGCTCACAGGCACTAAGTCCCTGAACTCACTTGGTCTATCTTCTATTTTTACACAGTAGGGGTCCATACCATCTTTGTATATCTTGGCACCTTGCTTGTTGTCATATTGATACTTGATGAACAATAGCTTTAATGTGGCCGAGGGGTCTGATGGTCCTGCTGCTGCCATGTTTTCTCTTCCTTTTAGTTTTAATTGTCCCAAGTGTTCTGTGAAATACTCGGAAGATCTCTCTGAAGAAGTATCGGAGATGCCTTCTTCAAGGATCGGCTCTAACGGTCGTACTATCCCTTGGTTTACACTCTCCTCTGTTGATGCAACACTTGTTTGATCCACTAAATTTAGGTGTCTGGTGTTGATTTGTTTTCCCGATCTCAAAAACATGAAGAAAGTGGGATTTACTGACTGAATCCAAACCTCTTACCTGGAGATAGATGGTTACTTGATCGGTCTCTGCAAATGAATACACTGGATGGCTATGAGATCACTGTATCATTCCAACTGTCAACAGATTCAACACTTCAAAATGATCTCAACACAATTTTTCTTGCAAATTATTGACAGTATGTCCAAATTGAGTTTTGACAACTCTTGATATCTTAAATGGTCTAGGTCTATGAACAGGTCAAAAATGAGCTAGATCTGGGCCAGAGGTACACCGATCGCGATCGTAGTTCTGGGCCCAAATTAGATGAAACTTCACTAGCTTGTTCACTAGGCTATTTTAAGACTACCTGCCAGACACTTTTGTATTTGGACTCAAAAAAGTCAAGTTTTTACCATTTCTTGGTTGGAAGTGCCTGTTTTCCCAAATTTATCAGTTTTACTTGATTTTGATGTTTGATTTGGGATTTGAGAGATGCCTGGGATTGTCCTGTGTACCGGCTATCCCTCTGTATGATTCCTTCCCAGTTTTGATGTGCTTTGGTCTACCAAAAGTCAATTTCTAAGCCAGTTTAGCAGTTTTTGACTTGGATCTGTATTCAGATGGTTTGACAGGTATTTTGAGGTTTTTGGCTCTAGGTCCTTTAGACTTTTATGCTTGTAAGCACCTAAGGATCCCACAGATGAAATCTGGTCAAAATCTGGCACTTAGGTACACCGATCGCGATCGTAGTTCTGAGCCCAAATCAGACCAAATTTGGCATGCTTGTAGACACTGATGTTTTAAGGCTATCCCCAAAGTCTTTTTGCATTTGGATACCAAAATCCAAGATTTTGCACTTTCTGGGTCTGTCAGGCTAGTTTTAGCCAAGTGGCTTGATTTCCTTGATTTTTGATGTTTTTGGGTGTGGTTGCTTTAGACAAAGTTGTTTAGAATCTTATCAGGAAGGCACATGTCAAATCTTGTACAAATCTGACATTGAGGTACACCGATCGCGATCGTAGTACCTGGGCCAAATCTGATGAAATTTTGTCTGCTCCCTCTAACAAGTGTTTCCTAGTGTTTTGTGCTACCACTTTGTGATTTGAATCAATATCAACCCTGTTTGGTCATATTTCCAGAATTTCAGAGTCTTATGGCTTTTTTGGCCAAAGTTATGGTTTTCTGGTTTCTCGACTCTAACTTTTGCCCCAAATTTGATTGGAATGTGATTTGCTTATCCTACTCCTAAGTACAGAACTGAAAAAACATAAGGAAATGAATCAAACAAAACAAACACGATGGATTTCGGGTGAGATTTCAGTACTCAATCGAATTAGAGAAATTGAAGAGCAAAAATGCTTTAACACACTCACTCACAACTCCCTAAATCTCCTAAGAGAGGATCTAGCCGGTCCACTGGCTCTAGACTCCACTAAGCTCTAAACCCTTGTCTAGCAGCCTAACTAAGGTGTAAAATGGATTTGTGGATTGATCTTTTTTTTTTTAAAGGAGTCTAACTACGCACTCGGTCACTCATCACCTAAGGTGCATTCCCCGGCAACGGCGCCAATGTTTGCGGGTCGTCGCGACGGACGTCCATAGCATAGCTCTCAAGCATCAACATATTTATCAATACAAGGGAAGCGACTCGAATGAGGCATGGAAACTCACTAGGGTGTTATTCCTAATGAAGTGAACTCAAAGAGATGCAACTACTAACTCTACAAGCAAATCAAATGCATTACCGCCAAGTAATCTGCCTATGTCCTCCTACACAGCTCTATAGTCATCACGCCCGTTTACCATGCAAATCATATCAGAATCGCATGAAACTTGAAGGGAAGCTACAGGGGATTATCAGGAACATATACTATCACTATCACAGCATTCTGGAGAGGTACAAAGATCGCGTTCGTTCGTCCCAAAGTCAGCAAAAACAGCGAACACTTGATCCTAATGGGTCGTTTTAGGATCCCTAAAGCCCCTCCTAGGGTCAAAACAACATAAAACACGCATATAGACACTCAAAACAGTGATTTAAGGCCTCAAACTCGTAGATGAAAACCTACACCAAATCTTGAATGATTACACTTGAATGGAAGAGCAAGATGAGAGGAACACAATGCAATAAACAAATATGAATTTGGATCACCGTAGCCACAATGGCGAAGATTACAAGTTTGAACAAGAAGGAGCTCTCAAACGTACGCTGTCTTCTCAGTTCTCCATCAAAAAGATTATCCTCAAACTTACAAAAAATGACCTTTATAGATTAGGTCTTTACAAATGGCTTGTCCTGCCATAAGCTCCTAAACTTCTAACTGGCTCTCTAATATACAATTGCTCCCATAAGAATAATCATACATCCTTTGACAAATTCTCGGCTTAGAGATGCTTCCTTACAAAAGAATTTTACAATGGTTTCTCAGAAAAATATGATCCTTCTCTGGAAACGGCCACTTGTTGCTTCGTCCGCCGCCAAACAGACATTCTTTCCTATCTCAAACAGTATATCCAACAACCATTCGTTCCTACTTAAAAATTAATATACATTTCAATTCAAATGCCGAGGTTTTCGTTGGACTTCTCCAACATGTTTAGGGATATGTTCTTTCCTAACTTATCGTATGCAATGTTAAATTAAACAAACTTGAATTAAAATGTGACCTACCTCCTCCATTTCCTCGTCATTGATCTGTGAGTTGGCCGGTACTTGGTCGTCCAGAGCTTTCCCTTTCCCATTTGTGTTGCTTGTCCCCGCCTCGCGGTCGTGGGCACCACCAAAGCGAGTTCTCTTTACCGGGGCCATTTTATACTCACTACTTAATTGACAAACTTGGAGAAAAAAAATTAATGTCCGAGAGTACCATAACAACCAAGATGACAGATTAGAATCATTGAACAATTCCTTTTATACGAGAGGGTTAGATTTACTTCAAGACATAGTAATTTATAGATAATACCTTACTTTCTTGTGGGAATTGGCTCTAAAGTTAAATACTTGGTCTAGGTAATTAAGAATTTTAGATTTTTACTTAATCAAATTACTAGAGGGGTGAATTAGACATGCTCAATCACTTTCCTCATGTAAGTAGAGAGATGAAGAATTACCATATTCATAGGTGAGAGGATTCTCCCTTCCTAGTGGATTAAAGATGGATTAATTACCCTTAATTACATCCTAATCTATGAACAGATTGAATCTAATTTAGTTACTCAAACATTGTGTGGTAATAGGGTGAAATTGACCAATTTCACATCATTGTCGGCTTGACATTTATTTACTATGGAATATAAGCATGTTAACTTGTCATGCTTTTTGGTGTCCCGGACAATGCTAGTAAGAGGTGCTTGTTAGCATCTATTCAAAACCAAAGAGCAAGTGAAGTTTGAAATTTTAATAACCATAAGATATATTATTTGTTCCCTCCCATATGGGGTGTGGCCTCTGTTTTCAGTTACGGCGATGACAACGTGGGGTGTGGCCTCTATTCTCTCTCTCTCTCTCTCTCTCTCTCTCTCTCTCTCTCTCTCTCTCTCTCTCTCTCTCTCTCTCTCTCTCTCTCTCTCTCTCTCTCTCTCTGTGTGTGTGTGTGTGTGTGTGTGTGTGTGTGTGTGTGTGTGTGTGTGTGTGTGTGTGTGTGT
Organism: Adiantum capillus-veneris; assembly: GCF_014529385.1. Lineage (NCBI taxonomy): Eukaryota > Viridiplantae > Streptophyta > Polypodiopsida > Polypodiales > Pteridaceae > Adiantum > Adiantum capillus-veneris. Next base: position 12,675,683 of record NC_140955.1, read on the forward strand.
GTGTGTGTGTGTGTGTGTGTGTGTGTGTGTGTGTGTGTGCGCGGTGCAGACTCCCTCTCTGTCTCACTCTCAGACCAGTTTACAGTTTGCCATGTTCCTACTCCCTCTCTCCCTCCCTCCCTCCCTCCCTCTCTCTCTCTCTCTCTCTCTCTCTCTCTCTCTCGCATTGCTTCTTGCCTCGAAGTTGAGTTGTCAAAGCTTAGCATACTTGCAAATATGGAAAACCAGCAGACAACATTATTGCCACTAGAAATGGAGGCAGAAGGGAGCCATTACAGGAAATGAATCACAACTACCAACATCCAGCTCTTTCTATTATCAGGAAATATGAGACAGAAAGAAAGCGTAAACAGTGGGAGCACTGACAGATGACAACTAAACGAGGACATCATGTCGTCGACAATGAGGAGAAAAGGAAAATCTCCTTCGAGATGTGAAAGCTTTCGAGAGCAGGACTGAAGGTCTCAACAAAGAAGCAAAGTGTGAAATGTGGAATCTTGTTGCTCAACATCCGCTTGTTCGGGCAATCCGGGATCAGTCTTTAGAGGAGGAGGCTGCTGTACAGAGTGCGACTGTCTCCAATGTTCGCAACACACTAGCAATCTACCTAGCATACAGAGCATGCTAGTTATCACAATATGTTTATGCTATGTATGCCACCTAGCACGTGTGCTAGTTAGCATAGTCTCACTCCTAGTATGTTGGGTATGATGTTTAGCATGATTAGTATGCTTTCTAGCACAATATGTAAGCTACTATAACACCCTTATGCTAGTTAGCATACCTACTATGCTAACTAGCATGCTCTGTATGTTCTTTGACACAATGAGTATGCTAGCTACCTTTCGTAGTATGCTAACTAGCATAATGGGTAAGCTGGTTTATGGTATATGCTAGTTAGCATTCGTGTATGGTGGGTATGGTGTTCAGCATAAATCTTCTGCTAGTTAGCATGCCTAGTGATCTTGAGGACTACGCTGGTTAGCACAATATGTATGCTACTTTAACACCTTTTATGCTAGTGTGTTGGCTATGCTATTCAACATAACAAGAGTGTTGGTTAACACAATATGTATGCTAGTTAGCATACCTTCTATTCTTCTTAGCACAATTTGTGTGGTTAACCATGACTCATATGTTAAACTACACACTGATTTTGCTTGCTAGCACAGCTAGTATGCTAGTTAGCATACTCAGCTGTGATAACTAGCAATATAGCATGTTAGTAAGCATACTCAGCTAGCTAACTAGCATGCTGAGTATGCTAGTTAGCACAGGTAAGAATGCTAAGTAGCATAACGGGTAATCTGGTTTATGCTAGTATGCTAGTTATCATATTTAGCTATGCTAACTAGCATACTCAGCATGCTAGTTAGCTAGCTGAGTATGCTTACTAACATGCTCATGAGTATGCTAGTTAGCACAGCTGAGAATGCTAAGTAGCATAACAGGTAAGCTGATTTATGCTAGTTAGCATTCGTAGTGTGTTGGCTATGCTGTTCAACATAATAAGTGTGCTGGTTAACACAATATGTATGCTAGTTAGCATACCTTCTATTCTTCTTAGCACACATTCATGTGGTTAACAATGACGCATATGCTAAATTACACACTGATTATGCTTGTTAGCACAGCTAGTATGCTAGTTAGCATATTCAGCTATGCTAACTAGCATACTCAGCATGCTGATGAGTATGCCTCATATGCTAAACTACACACTGATTGTGCTTGTTAGCACATCTAGTATGCTAGTTAGCATACTCAGCATGCTAACTAGCATGCTGATGAGTATGCTAACTAGTATGCTGATAAGTATGCTAGTTAGCATAGCTAGTATGCTAGCTCAGCATGCTAGTTAGCATACTGAGCATGATAACTAGCATGTTGATGAGTATGCCTCGTATGCTACACTACACACTGATTGTGCTTGTTAGCACAGCTAGGATTCTAGTTAGCATACTCAGTTATGCTAGTTAGCATACTCAGCATGCTAACTAGCATGCTTAAAATACAATGTTATACCCAGTTACATGCATGTTAGGATCATACAATGTGCTGTTTAACACACAAATTTGTTTCGATGGTGGATGTATTAAGTAGCAATGTGTATAGTCCTGTTTGGATTATTTCTCGTAGTAAACATACTGATCAAATATGGATATTGCAAGCTGAGCTCTTTCAAAGATTCAAACAAAAACATCCACATTGCAAGATTGGCATGAGGATGTTTGAGATGTTAAAGCCATTCTTTTGCAGAAGGCTGAAGGATAGGTACACATGCTGTTGCGAATACCATGTGTAGATGACCTTTTTGAAAGACGCACTGAACCACATGCGCTCTCGTGATTTTGGGTTGCATGATACATGTTGCAACTGTGTATGCAATATCTGTGCTATAGGCAAGAACATTAACAGCGGTTATGTGGCTTCAAATCACACGTTCAAAGGTGTCACACAGATGTGGGAGTTCGTTCTCTATCCAAAGCCAGGAGATGCAGTTTTCCATAGATGGGAATGCCTGATGGGATACTGTAAGATATGTGGAGTAAAGAAGTTAGAATTATGTTGCTTAGAAACAGCAAAGCCAGGTAAGAGTATAAATGTGAAAGTATTTTCGTATGTAGAAGCAAAAGACAGGCATGGAAACAATAAGAAAAGAAAAGATCTTTTGCATAAAGAAATGCAGTGTTGGGAGTTTCTTCGACTGTTGCAGACCAAGTTAAAGCTCTTCATCACTCATAACTATGTGGCATGATGGCAAGGACAACAATTTAAGGATTGTACTTCACTTTCCGGATGATGTCATTGTCTCAGTTGTTGACTTTGCTGAAAATTACGCCTTCAAGGAGCAAAATGAGATTCAGTCAATGCATTGGCACTCTAGTCAAGTAACTATTTTTGTACACATAACGTACTACTGCAAGGCAGGGGAGGTAGTCAAAACAATCCACTTCTTCATATCAAATGATAGGGTGCATGACACACTGTTTGTGCAACATTGCTTCATGCTACACCGTGACTGGTTACAACAAGAGGGTGTCACTTGTAAACAACATTGGGTGCGGTCAAATGGTGCGGCCTTGCAATTCAAGGGAGCCAGGCCTTCCTATTTTGTTGCAAGATATGGTGGACTCACAAGGATTGGGATGAGCTGGTTCTTCTTTGGATCAGGGCATGGCAAGGGCAAGCATGATGGTGCAGGAGCAGTTGTGAAAAGAACCTTGACTCATGAACAACTAAAACCTAATGGAGCTATATTGCAGTGTACAGCAGATGTGGTTGCTTATTTCCAGGCCAACCTATTGCAGGGAGCACCTGCATCATATCCTTCAAAAGAAAGGAATGTGCTCGTGTGTTCTGGGAGGTTAAAGAGGGAGATGTTAACAGGGAAGTTAAGTGGAATTGTGCCACTGTTGCAAAAACTCGCTCTTTGCGTGCTATTCGTGGTCACAACCTGCAGGATCCAACTGCCCTTGCAACAAGAAAGTTGGCATGCTTCTGTGATGCATGCATGAATGGAAGGTGGAATCGCTGCATCAATAAAGCTCACGTGGAGGCTTGGGATTATCAGATTCTGCAGCCATTACTTGACCAAACATATGAAGTTTCGAGAGAGGAAGTCGTTGGCTATGATGACTTCACATACGAAGGTCATCATGATGTGTTGAGTAGTGCTCTATGTTTTGGAGACACATTTGCTGTAAATCCAGATGCTTTAACCAATGCCGAAGATGTGGATTTCTATCTGGTCAAGCGTGTTGCAGAAAAGGAGAAGGTAGAGAAGGGGTACATTGATGAATGGAGCAATGTAATTGACAAAGGCTCATATGTTGTGCAAGGACTGTATTACAAGCAATTGGATGAATACACCTTCAAGCTAGACCACAAGCAGCCTATCATCCACCTACTTTCACATCTGGTGCGATGTATCAAAATACCCATGGAGCACGTCCCAAGGAGAAGGCAGGTGTACACAATCACTCCAGAAATCTATGAAGCAATCTATAATAGCATGCCGTTCAGCTTTTAAGTTGTATCCACTGGATTTTCTATATACCACTTTGTTGTAAGGGTATGCAGTTTTATTATAAAGTTGGTTTTGTGTTAGCATGCGAACTATCAAACTGTTTACATTAATTGCCATCATAAAATTATTTACATAGGGTTCAATTTTACAATGACAGTCACTGCCACAAAAACCCTTAAGGCCTCCTCGGAGGGCGCTTGTAGTGATCGGGCTGTCCTTCTCGATGTTTGTCTTCTTCCTGCTGCCTGTTTTCTTTTCTCTCTGCTTCCTCCTTTCTCTTTGCTTCCTCCTTTCTCTCTGCTTCCTCCTCTGCTTCTAGGTTAGCACTATGCTGCTCACTTTCTCTTCTTTCCCTCTCCAGCTTTTCTTTCTCTTTCTGCTTCTAGGTCAGCTTCCCACTGTTTGCGATGAATTTCTTCCAGTCTTTTAGCCTCTATATCCCTCTTTTGAATGTCAAGCAAACGTTTGACGACTGCATCAGAAAACTCATCTGAGCCTGTCTCAAACACATTATCAGCAACATATGCTTTCCGATCATCCGTTTGCAGCCAAAGAAAAAGCCAGGACTTCAAAGTTTCTATAAGGAACTTTTCCCTCTGCTCAGCACTCTGGTGCTCTAGACTAGGAGTAACAAGTCAAGTTTGTGGTGGGTTCTGAAACACTTTGTAGAAGCTAATATCGATCATAAGTGTGTTTTGGGAGTTGTACCCCGGAGTGTGTTTCCAGAACAAGGATAAGTCTTTCATAAACACAAGTTTTCCCTGGATCTGGCAGGATTTCTTTGTACAGTGCGCTTGAGCAAAAAACCCAGTAATCTTTGGCACCTGCTCTTTAAAAACAGTACGGCAAATATGTTGAGATGTAGAGAGAAAGAGAGAGAGACGAGACAAGATACACAGCATATACGCTCCCAACGACTGATTCATATTGAGGACAAGATACAAATATATAGGTGAGACCAAGTTGAGTAGAGTGAGTCATATATAACTCCAACACCCCCACTCAAACAAAGGTCTCTAGCTTTGGATGAAAAAACCCTTGGGGAGTTCAAGGAAAAAACCCAAGCCCCTATACAATGTGAACATATGAATCAGCGATGATGATGTGAAAGTGAATTGTGCATCTATGTACAAATATTCAAGTGACTTAGAGATCACAATGTGAAAATGTGGAGTGTGCATAGTGCATGGTACCTAAAAGATTACAATGTCATATGTACAAAGCTATTACAATAGCAAAGAAGCTAATCTAGAAAGAGTGAGGCCGAAGCAACTCCAAGCTCCGAGCGCAAGAGGATGAAACATGACTCATTGAGGCCTTTTGTCAAAATGTCTGCAATCATCTAGTCACTTGGACAGTGTCAACCATAATGGTTTCTTTGCGTACTTCATACCTGACATAATGATAATGGACAGCAATGTGCTTTGACTTATTATGTTGAACATAGTCTTTTGCAAGACTAATAGCACTTTGGTTGTCACACCACAAGGGTGTGCTAGAAAGAGGAGAGTTACCAATATCAACTAGCATTTGTCGAAGCCAAATCAACTCACGAGCTGCAAGTGATGCCGCAACATATTCTCACTCAGTCGTAGAAACTGCAACACAACGTTGTTTCTTGCCAGTCCAAGAAACAAGACAACCATTTATAAAGAAGCAATTTCCACTAGTAGATCGCATAGATAAATGTGAGCTTGCCCAATCTGCATCTGTGTAACCCAAAAGAGAAAGAGATTGCATAGAATCTAATGTGAGTTGTCGTCGATAGACTAAACCAAAATCTGTAGTGCCTTTCAAGTATTTCAATACCCGCTTTGCAGCAGACCGATGCTTAAGAGAAGGACATGCAAGATGTTGTCCAAGATAATTAGCAGCATTAAACAGAATATCAGGACGAGTGTTCATGCCAACAAACTGAAGACATCCAATCAAGTTAGCATAAGGTTGATTTGTGACAAGTTGACCGCCATTGTCAGAAGTGTTCTTCGTAGAGCTCGCAAGACAAGGTGTATTGGCTGAATGTGCAGATTCCATACCAAATTTGTGAATAGTATCTGCAATAAACTTTGACTGTCAAAGGAATAAAATACCTTTTGTACGGTTCCGTTGGACTTGAATGCCAAGACACGAGTGAATCTCTCCAAGATCCACCATATCAAATGCAGAAGACAATAACTTTTTCACTTTGTTGAAGAAATCCCAAATCATTGGAAACAAGGATGGTATCATCCACATAAAGAGCAAGAATCACAAAACTGCTACCTTGGCGTTTTATGTATAAGTTGGGGTCTGAAGAGCAAGAGATGAATCCTTTAGAGGTGAGAAAAAGATCAAATTTTGTATACCAAGCTCGCGAAGCTTGTTTGAGACCATATAGTGCCTTATGGAGTTGAGCAACAAGGTCTTCTTTACCTGGAATAACAAACCCTTCTGGTTGTTCCATATAAATTTTGTATTCCAAGTCACCATTAAGATAATCAGTTCGCACATACATTTGATGAGCTTCTAAATCAAATTGAACAGCAAATGCCAATAAAACTCGAACACTTGTAATGCGAAGAACTGGTGAAAAAGTCTCTTGATAATCAACACCGGCTACTTGGGAGTAACCTTTTGCAACTAAACGCGCCTTGAATTTGTCAAAAGATCCATCTGCTTTTACTTTTGTCTTATACACCCACTTACATTTAATAGATGTACGTCCAGGAGGTAATTCAATTAGTATCCATGAACCTTTAGAGATAAGAGAATCGTACTCTGCTTTCATAGCCTCTTGCCATTGATCCTTTTGTGGTGAAGAGATAGCTTCATCATAAGTGACTGGATCTTCAAAAGTAGAAAAAGCATTATCAGCAATATCGTCATCATAAACATGACATGAGCCATGTTCAAACTCAATAGGCAGATCAACAAAAATATCAATATCATCATTGGCAACATTCGGAATGGATGGTTGTGAAGAGGAAAGTTTCTCTATAGTAAGAGTTTCATCATCTGAAAGAAATGGAAAAGCCTAAAGCAATGATTTAGTATCATCAGAATCATCCATGGACCATGAGCCTCCCATAAGCTGTTCGTTAAAAGTAGCATCACGATTCACAATTACTTTCTTGGAGGAAGGGTCATAGAATTTGTAGCCTTTGGAAGTGTCGGGATATCCAATAAAAATAATTTAAGACCAGGAGCATCAAGCTTTGTTCGTGTTTCTTTGAGAATATGAATATAAGCAATACATCCAAAGGTTCGAAAATGAGATACAGAAGGAATGTCACCTGTCCATGCTGTGATGGGTATCTTACCAGAGGGTGCAGTAGTAGGAAGATGATTCTGAATAAATATTGTTGTCAAAGTAGCTTCAGCCCAGAAAACACGAGATAAGCCAGAATGAATCAACATACATCTTACAGCATTAAGAATAGTGCGATTCTTTCGTTCAACAACGTCATTCTGTTGAGGCGAATATGGAATAGTGTGTTCATGATGAATTCCACTGTCAGCACAGTAACTCACAAACTCTCGAGAAACATATTTTCCTCCATTGTCACTACGAAGCTTCTTAAGGCGACGACCAGTTTGAAGTTCCGCAGCCTTGTGGAATTGTTTGAAAATAGATAAGGCTTCAGATTTTTGTCTAAGTAGAAATACAGTCGTATACCTTGAGAAATCATCAATGAAAGTAATGAAGTAGCGATATTGTGATCTCGAAGAAGGTAGAAGTCCACATATATCAGTATGAACAAGATCCAATATGTCATGAGAATGAGTTGTATTTGAAAGAGGAAAGGGTTTACGATTGTGTTTCCCAAGAGCACAAAATTCACAAATTCCCATATGGGGATGGGCTTTAAGATCCATACCATGAACAAGATCACGACGTTCAAGATCAAGGAGTTTTGAGAAATCAGCATGAACAAAACGGTGATGCCATACTTTGCAATCATGATCACGTGGAGCAGTGACAACATTTTCTACAGCATCGTTGAGAGAGAGTTCAAACAAATTACCGTTTCGAGGAGCAGTGGCTATAGTCTATCCATCTTTCTCAATTCGGCATTTGGTATGATCAAATCCAACAAATAGACCAAGATCAACAAGTCTAGCAACTGAAAGAAGATTACGTTGAAGATCTGGTGCATGTAATACTCCTCACAAAATTCAAGTGGAAGAAGATAAGGTACCAAGATATAAGTCTCCAATACCCTTTACTTGACAAGTAGTATCACCAGCAAGATAAACAACACGTTGAACTGGTAGTGGATGATAGTTATGGAGCCACTTAGACTGATATGTCATATTTCCTGTAGCACCAGAATCAACAATAAAAATTGATCCATCACGTATATGAAGTATTCTGTCTGGAGCAACTGAACATAGGACGCAGCTTGTTTCTGGTACAATGTTGTTTCGATGTTCAGTAGCATATGCTCTATTACGATCTGTGTCGAATCGACGCTTATAGCACATATGAGTGGGATGATCAGATCGTCCACAATATTCACAAGAAGAAGAAGAAGAGTCTCTAGATAAACGTGGTTGTTTCGTGGTAATATTGTGTTCTTCATCATATTGGCGTGCCCAACAATCATCTTCAGTATGGCCATTTCTGTTGCAGTAAGAACATTGCTTATTAGGAAATTTGAGACGAGAGAAAATATTACCGCGACGGCCACCTCTATGGTTTCCTCGTTGAAATGGATGCCTTCGAGCATAAAAAGCACGTTCCATCTGTTGTGACTCAGTCTCCTCTTGTGAAATCATAGCTGTATCGTGACCATCATTACGACGTTCTTGACGTTGAGAGTATTTAATTAAAGACATGCAGGCTTGGTCAAAATCAAGACCATCTTTATTAGAGAGAATAGTAACAATGTTATCATAAGAAGAGTCCTTCACCGTATCAAGGAGAAGTGTAATCAGTTGCTTTTGTGGAACAGGATCACCGGCAGCAGCAAGTTGATTAATAATAGATTTGAAAGATTCAATATGCCCCGTCATGGCAGTTCCAACTTCATATTGTAACTTGTTAAGCAACCCTCTCAAATAAAGTATTTCTCTAACATATTTCTTCTGAAAGTTTGCAATAAGGTACTTCCATATGTCGTGGGAAGTAGGCAGTTCATACATATCAAGTAAAGGGAATCAGTAAGAGCAGAAAGAATATACCGACGAGCTGCTTTATCACGTCGTTGCCAATCTGTATAGGCAACATTTCAATCTTCAAATATAGGTCCTTCAGTGATAAGCACGTTATCATTATCCGTATCAACAGGCTGAGGTGGACAAACACGATTTCCAAGAACAACATCAGAGAGTTCATCGCCTTCAAGAATTAACAACATCTTTGCTTTCCATCCTGGAAATCCTTGGCCTTGGAAAGGAGGAACAGAACGCTGGCCAGAAGGAAAGCAATTGACGAGAATAGTCATAGCCATATCTTGTTGCGAGAAGACGTATAAGATAAGATCGCAGAATCTGCACACCATATATGGTGAAGGCCGCAATTGAGAATGAGAGAAATATGAGGACTGAGTTCTGTCAATGGTAAACACAAGAAGGATGCTCAAGGAACGTCCAAAGATGTGAGAGACGTCACCCAAAAAGGCAGGGTAAAGGAGACATTAATAATAAAAGAGTCCTCAGAATAGAGTGGCGTGAGACGCAAGATTGACGGCCACAATACGAATAGCAAAAAGCTAAATTTTCTCAAAAAAGTTAACGCCAAAATTAGAAAAACGATCGCGGACGCTTCACGAAGAAGTATGATGAAGAAAGCTGCGTCAAGCTCAATTGGAGTAAAAACAGCATAACTTTCTGCTGCGAACTCCAATTGACGCAAACCTAGAACTCAAATCGAAGAGCTCGAGGAGACAAACAAGTTTTGGATGAGAAGTGCCAATGCGCTATGCTCCATGGCGCTTTTCCCGTTTCTCCAAATTTTGAGCAGAAGACCCCCAAAAATTGAGATGAAGTTCAGGGTGTCATCAACAAGAAAACGTAATCAACGATTAGATTGATTAGCAATAAACACCACACAAAACACTAATCATATTCTTCTTAACACAAAACAACCACAGTTAACAAGAATCAACGCTCAAAAAATAAAATTTGTAGCAATTTTGAATCTTACGTGTGAATCGCATACACATACTGTTTTGTCACCATGAATTGAATTGGCGCGTGATCATTACCGCTCTGATACCATGTTGAGATGTAGAGAGAGAGAGAGAGAGAGAGAGAGAGAGAGAGAGAGAGAGAGAGAGAGACGAGACAAGAGACACACCATATACGCTCCCAAAGACTGATTCATATTGAGGACAAGATACAAATATATAGGTGAGACCAAGTTGAGTAGAGTGAGCCATATATAGCTCCAACAAAATACTCATGACTTTACTATGGAGGCTTGTGCTCCATATAAACACATTAAAGAACTGCAGGCACCAGTCCAAAAAAAAATGGTTGTCCTTGAGACAGAACACCTGCTTATCAAGTACATCGTATTTCAGCATTTCATCTGCATATGCCGCGGGCTTTTCACCAAAGCGAGGCTCTACCACTGCCACCAAAAGACCATTCAGGTCCAGCACCAGAGCCCTTTTTTCATCACATAAACGCTTAGGCGCCCATATTAGGTCTGGTAGAGGATACCATTCAGCAAAAATAACCGGCCCACTTGGGTGCACATAATTTAGGCGCTCAATAATACTACGGGAAAGCTGTGAATATCGTTCAAGGTGTTTTTCAATCTCCATTTTCTGTCTCCTTAACTGCCTAGCTTTGTGGACTTGCCATCTCCGTAATTTCTTCCATTGCATGGCCGCAGTTGCATCACGCATGACGATTATGCTTGTTTCTCTTCCTCTGCAGGGAAACCGTGATACGAAATGAACAAGTTTTTTTATAAAAAAAACGCAAAAACTATAATGAACTATTACAATGAACTGCTGCTCAGATTTATATTGCACAAAAATACATTTTCATTGGAAAACAAAATGCATGTCAGTTACAATACGCACTTGGGTTTCAAAATGGTCTAGCATATATAGTGAAGGGCACAACCGGGTAGGGAGCAATAAGTTAAACACAATTTTTTGCAAGCTCTTGAGCGGGTGGCTTTCTTTTCACCTTTGGAGCTTTCAGCCTTGTCCGAACCACAGGCTATGCTTGCAATGTCTTCGGGTACCTCTTCAAGGCCAACTTTTCTTTTCAGCTGAGCTTTATGCAAAAAACCCTCGAGAGGGCTGTTGTCACCAACTTCTTGCTCATCTTCTATGTTGTCATTCTTCAAAGTTTTCCCTGATCCACTAGCCACTGTCTGCTGAGAAGCTTCTGCTTTGTCAGTTGCAGCAGGCATCACTGGCACACGAGGCACACGAGGAGCCATGACAAAAAAATCATCTTCTTTTTCATCTTCTAAGTTCCTGCTCACATCACCGCCTTCCTCCGTTGTTTTCATGCTTTCATTTGGCATCTACTAGGAGCCCTCATCCACCCCTTCACTCCTTGCATCCAGCTCAACACCCTTCTCCATCGAAGGGTTCTCACCTGTATCCAACTCATCACTCTCCTTGATCGAAAGGTCCTCCATTACAGCCTTTCCCTTGCCCTTCGTGTCATGCATACTACCCACATCACGGAGGGACTGCCATAGGCCTGCAACAAAAAACGTGGATTAAGACTCATATAAGCATGCCATGTATGCTAGAAAATGTTTGATATGCTGTGACTATGTGTGCGGCCTGGCATACATTGGAATCCATTATGCTGACAAGCCCAGTATGCTAATTCGAATTGCTGAGTATGCTAACTAGCATATCCAATATGCTAGTTTGCATCTGGAGATGGTAGCTTACTTACTAGATTTGCCATTATGACAAACTTACTCTAGTCTATACACTAAGCACAAGTATGCTAATTAGCATACAAGATATGGTAATTAGCATATCCAGTCAACACACTCAGTATTCTAATTAACACTGTGGGTATGCTAATAAGCACACCCTGTATGCTAAAAGACAGTCCTTGTACGCTAGCTACTAGCAGTCCCAGTATGCTAATTAGTATTCCCAAGATGCTAATTAGCATACCCAGTATGCTATTTAGCATATCCAGTATGCTAATTAGCATATCCAATATGCTAATAAGCATATCCAGTATGCTAATCAGCATACTCAGTACGTGAATCAGCATACCCAATATGCTATTTAGCATATCTAGTATGCTAATTAGAATATCCAATATGCTAATTAGCATATCCAATATGCTAATAAGCATATCCAGTATGCTAATCAGCATATCCAGTATGCTAATCAGCATACCCAGTACGCTAATCAACATACCCAGTATGCTAATCAGCATATACAGTTTGCTAGTTAGCATTTGGATATGGTAGTTAACTTACTAGATATGCTAATATGCCAAACTTACTCTAATCTGTACACTGAGCACAGGGTATGCTAATTAGCATACAAGATATGCTAATTAGCATATCCAGTTAACACACTCAATATTCTCACTGGGTATGCTAATTAGCATATCTAGTATGTTAATTAGCATACCCAGTATGCTAATTAGCATATTCATTATGCTAATTAGCATATTTAGTATGCTAATTAGCATATCCAGTAAGCTAATTAGCATATCCAGTAAGCTAATCAACATACCCAGTATGCTAATCAGCATACAAGATATGCTAATTAGCATATCCAGTTAACACACTCAATATTCTAATTAACACACTGGGTATGCTAATTAGCACACCCTGTACAATCTTACCAGATGTTGGTGTGATTGGATGTCTTTGCCCTGTGGGTTTCCAACACCATTCTTGTGGTATCCTTTGCTGGTAGGTCACAACTCTACATTTTGTCGATAAGGAGCATGCAGCTACAAAGCAGAGAAAGTGGTAGCTATGCCCACAGGGCATCTTGACCATGGCATTGGTTCCCTTTACTTCAAGTGGCAAACTGCAGCCACTGCACGGGTTGATCATCGTCCCATTGCATACCCCTTCTATACTTTCTGTAAAAGTGCCCATAGCCATATTACACAGGGCAGTGGGAATGGAGGAGCCTTGTAGAATCTTGCTCATGTTCATTAGGAGCTGCAGTTGACCTTCACATGCATTCACTTTTGCTTCCATAACCTCCACATTAATTTGCACACCAAAAAAAGAGGAGCATGGTAAGTACATAGGTTTGTTGTGCACATATTCCAATCATACGGTGGAAGCATAAAAGTCACGCACTTACACGCTGACAAGTTGAGTCAGCAGCAAGAGTGTCCTCACTGTCAAGAAATGCCAAACCTTCCAATGTCTCTATTTTTACTTTACACTCTATTTCCCTCTTTGCATCCACGATGTCACTCTGTAGTAACCTCTGTAATTCATTTTCAGCGTCGTGAAGCTTTTGTCTCATAGCAAGCACAATTGGGGTGACCCTAGCATTGCTTGCTTGGACAACCCTCACAGCTTCAAACTCTAATTTTGCAGTTAGAAGATGTTCTTTAGCATCTTGCAGTTGTTTGCTGAGAATTTCAGAGGCAGCCTTTATGTGCTGCAAATTCTCAATGCCAAAAAATGGTAGGCTTTCAGCCTGCTGGTGAGTGTTGTGGCGAGAGATGGGTGTCTCCTTGGTATCCTCCTTCATTTCAGCTTGTACCTCCTCGATGTTTTGACATACATTGCGCATCCTCCACTTTTTGGCATGGGCCTCATAGTACCCTTTCTCTCGGAGGTCCTGCAAATGCTGGATAGCAAATTCAACCCAATTGAATTGCATGGCTGAGCTACTTGCAATTGCCGCCGGGCTGAATTCTTTGATCTCCATGTTTGTTGGGGGCTTCTGGTACACCTTGTAATGCAGCTGCATCACCTGGTCGAACATATCAGTACGCAAACAACTACATTTAATGCGATATTGACTACGATTCTTTGACTCTCTAAAAACATTGAACCACTCCACATCACTGATCTGATCCCACCTCACTAGTTTGGGGTTGGCACCAGCCAGGGAGAGGCCATGAACATCATTGAACTCTTCTGCTGTAATACAGAACTTGCTCTATACTGGGATTGTAAACTTTGGAGCTTTCCATCGGCCTGCACACCCCCAATCTCACAAGATTAGCAAATTTTTCTATTTGTTGGTAGGTAAAAAATAATGTAGCCAGGAGTGTGTTAACAGTAGGAAAGTGCAGTATTGAGCACTTCCTTCCAATTTCAAGGTTCAAATCAAACACTGGTTTGTGCTTCTTGAGCCAGACTTCGACTTGAGCGATTGTATTTCAAGTGACTATTCACAAGATGTCCTACTGCTAAAGCCGACATCAAGGGACAACTCTCCAGCCAAGACAGCACCAGCAACTATTCTCGCAAATCATAATGAGGTAGAGAGAGAGAGAGTACCTGACTCATCCTTCCCCTTTGTATGCAAGGTCTTTGCCATTGGGGATGCTGGGGAATCAGAGAGCTTCGCCCTTTTTCGAGGCGGAGAAGAAGCAGCAGAAAGTTCAGCCCTCGCCTTTGTTTTTGGTTCTCTCTTACCTTTGGCCCCTCTTCAAGAGCTATCCAGTGGTATATCACACGCCTTGGGTTCTTCTATATTTGTCAAACATATTACAGCTATTAATTTGCCAGATAGTGACGTCCCGGACACAGCTTTGGTGTCCACCCAGTTATGCTTTCACCCGTTGCTTCTATGGGTGTAGGTGAGGGCTACTTTCTTTGGTTTGGCTTTTTGGTTACTATACTTATTAGAAGGATGGCTGTAAGTTTGAAGTTTGAGAAGAAATTTGTACTTTTTTAGGATGTTGACTTATACCAACCTGATATTATTAATTTGTGCAAAATTTACTATCTAATTGTATTTTGTGCAAGAAACCTTGTTTTGATCTGGGTTCCTTGGTCTTTTAACATATAAATGTTTTTTTATGGGTAGTATATGTAGATAACAATAATACACACTATAACATCTAGAACGAGTCTTACAACTGGTTCAAGACTAGGATCCTAGAATTGATCTAGGTCAGGTTTGATTTCTAGTGCAATTAAGGTAAATCTGGGCTAGAAGGGGCTAGCTTCACATGGTCCTTATGATATAATTCTGACTGGTTAAAGGATTAGGCAGTTACCAAAATAGAGCATTGATACACTGTAATGTACCCAACATTTTTCAATAAAGGTATTTTATTTACTTTGCAAATATTTGAGGGTTGCATTTTATTAACTCAAAGAGAATTCTAATGGAACAGTCGGATCAAAAATTGGACTTTAGAACTATTAATTATGAGCCTTATTCACTTGAAAACAATAAGGTTGATGGGAAATTTAAGCTTCAAGATTGTATCTAAAGATAAGAGTTGACTCTTTTGAAAAGAGAGAGCAATTTTAGGAAAAGAGGAGAAGGAGTAGGAGGAGTACTTTTAGGAAAGAAACAGAGGAGGAGCTTAGTTTAGAGCTCTTGTCTTGGAAGCCAAGTTTCATCTAAGAGGTTCGAAATCGTGCATCGAAATCCGTGTCTGCATTAAAAAAAAAAAAAAAAGTCGTGAACGTGTGCGGACTCTCCTTCCTCCCTCTATTCTTAGCTGGCCTTGAGAGCCTATATAAAGACACCTCGCCCTTGACTTTGAGGAGACACACTCTCAGAAGCGAAAGCTCTCTTGCCTTGACGTCGCAGTTATCTTCTCTCCCTCAACCTCTCTCCCTCAACCCATCTCCATCTCCAACTTCTTTCTCTACCATCATCATGTTATCTTACTTTCTCTCTTCTCCTCGCGATACGATGGCCCCGAAGCGACTGACTCAAAGCTTGAAGGATGCTCATGTCGCTCCACCTCCAAGAAAGATGCAGAGAAAGGCATCAACTACTCCAAATGTTGCTCAAGCGAAGGTACTGGTTGCGGAAGAAGTCGAAGTTGTCCAACCTCAACAACAAGAGGTAGTCGAACGTATTGCTAATCCGGTAAAATGAATTTCATAATTCTGCATTGTTATACATGATGATCGGTAAGTCAAGCCTAAGAATTCCCTTAAACTGTCCAAAAAATGTGATTATATCACAAGAAACAAGCATATGATTTCATAGAGTAGAGAAGGAATTGTTTGATTTATGATTACTATTTGATAAACTATCTCTGTTTGATATTAGATGTTAGTTAATCTTGTTTGAGAAATCACATAAAGAAAACAATTGTTGAAAGAATATCTTGTTTCCAGATGGAACTCGCGGTTAGCGAGATGATTCCGTGGTTAGTGGAGATTAAGCTGAGGTTATCAGCTCTCTTTTTGTCTCCTGCCGTTAGCAAGATACCTTGCGGTTAGCAGGATGCCTTGCGGTTAGCGAGATGCTTCGTTGCGGTTAGCGACTGGGAAAGTATGCGTATTTCACGGGTAGCGAATAAGTAAATCCTTTGCAAAGGCTTTGTTGGTTAGACAGAGAAGTCCGCGGGTAGTGGCAACTCTTAAGAATAAGTGAAAGATTCATTTTTGTTGAATTATAGGACTCTCTTCATTAGACCATGTTTGAGAAAAAAATATTTTGGAGATGTTTGAAGGGCTGGATGAAAGAATCTGTGTCTGGAATTAATTAAAAAGTACATTGTTTGTATATGTAAAACGGTGTGGTAGTAATTAGTAAACAAGAAGAAGAATGTGAGTGTGGGGTGGAAAGTGGGGGCTGGCTCAGGTTTCCAGTCAAGGATGGGTGGTCTCGACTAGTCGAGAAACTCTCCAGTCCCTCTTATTAAGAGAAGTGAAATTTGAGACTCATTGTGCCAAGAGCCGAGATGGCCCAAATCTACATGACATAAAATTACTATTTAGTTTAGACTAAGTCTCATATCATATTTATGGTTTATGAATGGCAGACGTGTCTATTAAACGTGGGGAAAAAGGTGTTGTTTATGGATTCTAAATATGTCAATGGGATTTCATCTTTATGTTAGGAAACAGCTTCATTATAATCCGACCTGGGTTGTGGCGTATGACCCTTATAACCACGTAAACGATGGATAGAAGACTTCCTCTCTTCTGTTGCTCGTATCTCTATTTTGTGGAAACGGAATAGGGTGTCGTCAATGGAAAAGGAGAATAAAGGAAGTCCATCTATCAAGCCACCCCAATCTTCTCAGGGTTGGGGACCTCACAATTCCTATCAGAGCCTTAGGTTTATAGTTGGTTTTTCTAAAAAACCGTCTGTACTATTCTTGGGCTTGATTGCATGAATACTTGCTTGACACTGTTACCTTATCTGTTTTGTAGCACGAGTTTATGGACACCGACTCTTTAACTATCTTTAAGGCAATATATCACACTGCTTGCCAATCACCAATATTCGAATTTCGTGAGAATGTGTTCCACATCCTGGACAAGGTTTTTGTACCTCACATCAATTTTGATCCACCAAATACATGGTTATATATAAGTCGTTGGGTTCGTGGAACAACCTTTGCTATCCGAGCACGTCACATTGAACACTTGGATATTGACCTACATCGAATCAAGTGGGTTGAAGAATTGAAGTTGGTTTCATACTTTCAATTTTACGAAGCACCACAGACTGTCATGGCCCCTAATGGAGTCACAAATCAAAATCAATGGGTTTATGACAAAGTGACATCAGTTATCCCTGCCAATGGAGTTGTTATTAACAATCACACTCTGTCAACCTTCAAGGAAAACGTTTTCATTGGCTATCTCGCGCTTCCTCTTGTGTTTCTCTTCTTACATCCACATCACCAACCACCAATCTTTTACGACATGTTAGCTGATGTGTATTACAACTATGATTGAAACCTCTATTATATATTCTCATGGAGAGATCTTTTGTAGACCCCTATATGTATTTTATTTACTTTGCAAATATTTGAGGGTTGCATTTTATTAAGTCAAAGAGAATTATAATGGAACAGTCGGATCAAAAATCGGACTTTAGAACTATTAATTATGAGTCTTATTCACTTGAAAACAATAAGGTTGATGGGAAACTTAAGCTTCAACATTGTATCTAAAGATAAGAGTTGACTCTTTTAAAAAGAGAGAGCAATTTTAGGAAAAGAGGAGGAGTAGGAGGAGTACTTTTAGGAAAGAAAGAGAGGAGGAGCTTAATTTAGAGCTCTTGTCTTGGAAGCCAAGTTTCATCTAAGAGGTTCGAAATCGTGCATCGAAATCTGTGTTTGCATTTTTTTTTTTAAAAAAAACAGCCGTGAACGTGTGCGGACTCTCCTTCCTCCCTCTATTCTTAGCTGGCCTTGAGAGCCTATATAAAGACCCCTCGCCCTTGACTTTGAGGAGACACACTCTCAGAAGCGGAAGCTCTCTTGCCTTGACGTCACAGTTATCTTCTCTCCCTCAACCTCTCTCCCTCAACCCATCTACATCTCCAACTTCTTTCTCTACCATCATCATGTTATCTTACTTTCTCTCTTCTCCTCGCGATACGATGGCCCCGAAGCGAGTGACTCAAAGCTCGAAGGATGCTCATGTCGCTCCACCTCCAAGAAAGATGCAAAGAAAGGCATCAACTACTCCAAATGTTGCTCAAGCGAAGGTACTGGTTGCGGAAGAAGTCGAAGCTGTCCAACCTCAACCACGAGAGGTAGTCGAACGTGTTGCTAATCCTGTAAGATGAATTTCATAATTCTGCATTGTTATACATGATGATCGGTAAGTCAAGCCTAAGAATTCCCTTAAACTGTCCAAAAAATGTGATTATATCACAAGAAACAAGCATATGATTTCATAGAGTAGAGAAGGAATTGTTTGATTTATGATTACTATTTGATAAACTATCTCTGTTTGATATTAGATGTTAGTTAATCTTGTTTGAGAAATCACATAAAGAAAACAATTGTTAAAAGAATATCTTGTTTCCAGATGGAACTCACGGTTAGCGAGATGATTCCGTGGTTAGTGGAGATTAAGCTGAGGTTATCAGCTCTCTTTTTGTCTCTTGCCGTTAGCAAGATACCTTGTGGTTAGCAGGATGCCTTGCGGTTAGTGAGATGCTCCGTTGCGGTTAGCGACTGGGAAAGTATGCGTATTTCACGGGTAGCGAATAAGTAAATCCTTTGCAAAGGCTTTGTTGGTTAGACAGAGAAGTCCGCGGGTAGCGGCAACTCTTAAGAATAAGTGAAAGATTCATTTTTGTTGAATTATAGGACTCTCTTCATTAGACCATGTTTGAGAAAAAAATATTTTGGAGATGTTTGAAGGGCTGGATGAAAGAATCTGTGTCTGGAATTAATTAAAAAGTACATTGTTTGTATATGTAAAACGGTGTGGTAGTAATTAGTAAACAAGAAGAAGAATGTGAGTGTGGGGTGGAAAGTGGGGGCTGGCTCAGGTTGCCAGTCAAGGATGGGTGGTCTCGACTAGTCGAGAAACTCTCCAGTCCCTCTTATTAAGAGAAGTGAAATTTGAGACTCATTGTGCCAAGAGCCGAGATGGCCCAAATCTACGTGACATAAAATTACTATTTAGTTTAGACTAAGTCTCATATCATATTTATGGTTTATGAATGGCAGACGTGTCTATTAAACGTGGGGAAAAAGGTGTTGTTTATGGATTCTAAATATGTCAATGGGATTTCATCTTTATGTTAGGAAACAGCTTCATTATAATCCGACCTGGGTTGTGGCGTATGACCCTTATAACCACGTAAACGATGGATAGAATACTTCCTCTCTTCTGTTGCTCGTATCTCTATTTTGTGGAAACGGAGTAGGGTGTCGTCAATGGAAAAGGAGAATAAAGGAAGGCCATCTATCAAGCCACCCCAATCTTCTC
Source organism: Adiantum capillus-veneris (assembly GCF_014529385.1). Taxonomy (NCBI): domain Eukaryota; kingdom Viridiplantae; phylum Streptophyta; class Polypodiopsida; order Polypodiales; family Pteridaceae; genus Adiantum; species Adiantum capillus-veneris. The sequence continues at coordinate 12,695,497 of NC_140955.1, forward strand.
AGGGTTGGGAACCTCACAATTCCTATCAGAGCCTTAGGTTTATAGTTGGTTTTTTTTAAAAACCGTCTGTACTATTCTTGGGCTTGATTGCATGAATACTTGCTTGACACTGTTACCTTATCTGTTTTGTAGCACGAGTTTATGGACACCGACTCTTTAACTATCTTTAAGGCAATATATCACACTGCTTTCCAATCACCAATATTCGAATTTCGTGAGAATGTGTTCCACATCCTTGACAAGGTTTTTGTACCTCACATCAATTTTGATCCACCAAATACATGGTTATATACAAGTCGTTGGGTTCGTGGAACAACCTTTGCTATCCGAGCATGTCACATTGAACACTTGGATATTGACCTACATCGAATCAAGTGGATTGAAGAATTGAAGTTGGTTTCATACTTTCAATTTTATGAAGCACCACAAACTGTCATGGCCCCTGATGGAGTCACAAATCAAAGTCAATGGGTTTATGACAAAGTGACATCAGTTATCCCTGCCAATGGAGTTGTTATTGACAATCACACTCTGCCGACCTTCAAGGAAAAAGTTTTCATTGGCTATCCTGCGCTTCCTCTTGTGTTTCTCTTCTTACATCCACATCACCAACCACCAATCTTTTCCGACATGTTAGCTAATGTGTATTACAACTATGATTGAAACCTCTATTATATATTCTCATGGAGAGATCTTTTGTAGACCCCTATATGTATTTTTGATGAGTTTATGGATAGTGATGTTTTGCTTCAAAAAAATATTGTTGAGTGGTTAAGTCATTTGATTGAGTTGTTTTCTTCAAAGAAATTGTATAACTAGTTAAGTCGTGTGAGTGACAAGAGTCGTGACTAGTTAAGTCATGTGACTGAGTTCTAATGGGCTGGGTAAGTCATGACTGGTTAAGTCACGTGACTGAGTTTTGATGGATTGAATAAGTCACAATTGGTTGTCATATGGTTAAGATTTAATAGACTGGGTAAGTCAAAATTGGTAAAGCTATGTGGTCGAACCTTTAGTGGATTGGATAAGTCTAAGTTTAGAAATTACCCTAATGCGTTGGGTTGTTACGAATATTAACGTTAACATATGCATATACTCAGGAGAATACTCAAATCGCTCCTATAATGGAAAACCCTCAAGAATGATGCTATCTATACGGAGATTCAGGAGAAGAAGTTATTGTTGAAACAAATGCAACCACCTTCTTTTAAAGGAGAGGATATTCATATTGAGAAGGATGCGGAAGTTTGGATTGAAGCTATGGATGATTACTTCTTGGCTGCAAAGACTGCACCTACAAATCAAGCGATGCTAGGGATGTTTTGCCTCTCTGGTGAAGCAAAATTATGGTGGAAACAACATTGTCGTGACATGGGAGTATTGCATAACTCCCAGAGTTAGAGGGAAATTAAGCAGGCAGTGAAGGAAAGATACTTACCTCCTGCACACAAAGCATTGAAGAATGAATGAGTTCTTTAGCTTGAAGCAATACAGTTTAACCTTGGAAGAGTACTACTCAAAGTTTGTAAGGCTTAGGCGTTACGCTCCGCAAATCACCATAGAACAGCAGGTAGCCCGTTTTTGTCAAGGTTTAAGAGAACCAATCAGCTCGCGGTAGAAGCCATGAAACCTACTACTGTGCAAGATGCTTTACTACAAGCTAAGCCCCTTAATGAAGGAGCAAGGGTGATTAGAAGGAGAGTTGAAAAAAATCATAGTTTTAATGGTGCCAGACGTCCAATAAGGCTTCCCAATAATAATGGCCAACCACAAAGAGATTATTCTGCTAATGCTCAAAATCCTTCACGCTTGGATGTTCAATGCTTTGAATGTGGAGAGTTGGGACATTATTGGAACAGATGTCCACGTCTGACTAATAGAGAAGCAGCAACAACTGAAGTAGATCAAACACACCATCGTTTTGGACATAACAATGGACGAGGTAGAGGACAAGGAAGAGAAACGGGAGCCTTTGGAAGAGGTCAAGGTAGGAATGCCCATATACATGCAGTCTTAGGAGAGCCTACCCTTCGTGAAGAAGAAGAGAGAGCAAGAATTTATGCAGCTATTGATAACCCTGGAGTCCAAAGAAAATTTGCTTATATTCAAACACCAACAACCCATCAAGGTAAACCTTTTAACCTCCTCATCAATTGTGGCAGTACTCATTATTTTCTATCCCCGAAATGCTTGCGAAAGTTGAACCTAAATAAAAAACAAGCTAAAGCCATGACATTAGAATTGGCTAATGGGAAAACCGTGGTATCACGATATTCTGTGGGAACCCTTGACTTTGAACTAAGAGGACATGCTACTTCAGCTTTCTTTAGAAATTTACCAGTTGGGATGTATGATGGAATTCTTGGGATAGATTGGTTATCTAAGAATCACGCTAGCATCCATTGTGGCCTAGGTAGTATGAGCTTTAGAGATAGTCAAGCAAAGCAAGTCAAGTACAGGGAATGAATGGGAGTCCAAAGATTCAATTAGTTAAAGACAACCGTCTATTGAAAGGTATGAAGGCCGGACAACAAATATTTGTGGTCAAGATGAACAAGATGGATTCAAAATCAAGCATTACGAAACCCTCTTGGCCTCATGAATATTCAAATCTCTTCCCTGAAATCTCATATCTCTTCCTCCAAATCGAGAGATTGATCATAAGATAGAGATTCTTCCAAGAAGTGAGCCAGTGTCAAAGAGACCTTATAAAATGGCGCTACCAGAGGCCATTGAATTGAAAGAACAGCTTCTTCAACTTATAGAACAAGGATTTATTAGACGGAGTAAATCAAGTTGAGGAGCTCCAGTACTTTTTCAAAAGAAGAAAGATGGGACTTTACAACTCTGCATTGATTACAGAGGACTAAACCAGGTAAGAGTTAAAAACAACTATCATATCCCACAAATCGATGAATTGCTGGACAGACTACATGGTTCCAAGGTCTTCTCAAAGATAGATCTAAGATCTGGTCAAATTAGAATAAAGGAATCAAATATTCCAAAGATAGCTTTCAACACCCGATATGGACATTTAGAGTTTATAGTAATGTCATTTGGTATGACTAATGCTCCGGCTACATTCAATAGATTGATGAAGGATATTTTCAGGCCATTCTTAGATGACTTTTTTCTTGTCTTAATTTGATGATATTCTAATCTACTCAAAGGATGAAGAAGAACATGAAGACCAAGTGAGAAAGGTGTTGGATATTCTTTGAGAACACAAGCTATATGCAAAGATGAGCAAGTGTTCATTTTTCACTCCAAGGATTGAGCATTTTGGATTTATTGTTTTGTATGAAGGAATCTTAGTGGACCCTGCTAAAGTTGAAGACATTGTTGAATGGCCTCATCCATCTTGGGAATCACAGGATGGTATAGAATCTTTATAAAGGATTATGCAGTGATTGCTTCACCCTTGACCAATCTTTTGAAGAAAGGAGTGAAGATAAGCTAGGGACCACTACACCAACAAAGATTTGATCAACTTAAGCAGTATGTGACTACAACACCGTGCCTAAAGCTACCAGATTTTTACCAAGCCTTTGAAGTTGTCACTAATGCTAGTGGAGTAGCAGTTGGAGGAGTATTAGCTCAAGAAGGCAGACCAATAGCTTTCACCTCACGTAAGCTTAAGGTTCATGAAAAGAACTATCTCACCCATGATCTCGAACTATTGCAGTCATTCACAATCTAAAGCTATGGAGAAACTACTTATTGGGAAGGAAGTTTAGACTTATAACCGACCATAAGAGCTTAAAGTGGATTTTCACTCAAGAAACCCTGAAGATGCGACAAAGACAATGGGTAGAACTTTTGCAAGAATTTGACTTTGACACTATCTATCGTCCTGGAAAAGAAAACACGGTTGCAGATTCACTCAGTCAAAAACCTTTTTTGAGCCTCATATCTATACCCAACAACCCAATCATTGAAAAGATTAAGGATGTTGCATCATCTGACCCAGAGTATCAAAGGCAGCTTAACCTTGTTTGATATGGGGATTAAAAGAATATACCTTCAATGATACACTTCTCACATGATGGACCTTGTCTCTACTATAGAGATAGGTTATGTGTACCAAGGACACTAACTTAAAGAAGGCTATCTTATTTGAGGCCCATGACAGCCCTACTTCAAAACACCTAGGATATGCAAAGAGTCAAGGTAGATGTTCTACGCTATGTTCGTCAATGCTTGACATGCCAAAGGATTAAAGCTGAGAGAGTTAAACTTCCCGGTAAACTTCAACCATTGGACATTCTCCAAATGAAATGGGAATGCATAAGTATGGACTTCGTCATTGGATTACCTAAGGTACAAGGAGGTTATAATTCACTCATGGTAGTTGTTGACCTACGCACATCTCATACCAGTCAAGACAGCCTTTACCACCTCTGACATTGCACAACTATTTGTTAAAGAGATTTTTAGACTAGATGGATTGCCCAAATAGATTGTAAGCGATCTAGATGTGAAGCTCACTTCAAACTTTTGGACCTCACTCTTCAAGGCAATTGGAACAGAGTTAAACTTTAGTACCACATACCATCCTCAATCAGATGGTCAAACAGAACTAGTTAACCAAGTCATTGAAGATATTCTTAGAGCTTATTGTAGCAGAGAACCTAAGCAATGGATTCAATTTTACCTCTAGTGGAGTATGCTTACAATGCTTCTCATCACCAAAGCATTGGTATGACCCCATTTTGTTGCCTTGTATGGTCAAGAATGTGTCTCTCCACTCAACTTTTATGACCCTACCATCAGAGTTAAAGCATCTAAGAAGATGCTGGAAGAAATGGAAAATCAAACAAAAGCCATCCAAAAGGATATTCAGGTAGCTCAGGATCGTCAAAAGAAGGATGCAGATGGTAAGAGATTCAAAAGAAGATTTAAAGAAGGTGACAAGGTTTCTCTTCGGATTCATCCAAAGAGAAGTACTTTATCACTTGGAAAGTACAAGAAGCTTAGTCCACATTATTGTGGCTCTTATGAAGTGAGCAAGTGTATAGGAACCCAAGCTTACAAGTTGAAGTTGCCAGCTCACATCAAAGTCCATGATGTATTTCATGTAAGCTTATTAAAACTCTATATTCCCCGAGATGATCATATCCTCATTGATGAAAAAATTGTCATGCCTACTCAAAACATCTTGGAACTCCAACCTTCTAGAATTTTAGAGTCTCGAGTGAAGATCCTTCGAAATAGAGTTCTCAGAGAACACCTTGTTCAGTGGCAAAACTATCCTGAAGAAGATGCAACATGGGAAGATGAAGCCACCCTAAAGAAGGACAATCCTCAATTTTTCTCGAGATGAGGACATCTCGAATCCTTGAGTTGGGAAGATTGTAATGTACCCAACATTTTTCAATAAAGGTATTTTATTCACTTTGCAAATATTTGAGGGTTGCATTTTATTAAGTCAAAGAGCATTCTAATGGAATGATCGTATCAAAAATCGGACTTTAGAACTATTAATTATGAGCCTTATTCACTTGAAAACAATAAGGTTGATGGGAAACTTAAGCCTTAAGATTGTATCTAAAGATAAGAGTTGACTCTTTTGGAAAGAGAGAGCAATTTTAGGAAAAGAGGAGTAATTTTAAAGGAGAAGGAGTAGGAGGAGTACTTTTAGGAAAGAAAGAGAAGAGGATCTTATTTAGAGCTCTTGTCTTGGAAGACAAGTTTCATCTAAGAGGTTCGAAATCGCGCATCGAAATCCGTTTCCGCAAAAAAAAAAAACATTTTTTTTAAACAGTCGGTGAACATGTGCGGACTTATCTCTCCTTCCTCCCTCTATTCTTAGCTGGCCTTGAGAGCCTATATATAGACCCCTCTCCCTTCACTTTGAGGAGACACACTCTCAGAAGCGGAAGCTCTCTTGCCTTGACGTCGGAGTTATCTTCTCTCCCTCAAGCTCTTACCCTCAAGCCATCTCCATCTCCAACTTCTTTCTCTACCATCATCGTGTTACCTGTCAAATTTTTACTTTCTCTCTTCTCTTTGCGATACGATGGCCCCGAAGTGAGTGACTCGAAGCTCGAAGGACGCTCATGTCGCTCCACCTTCAAGAAAGATGCAGAGGAAGGCATCAACTACTCCAAACGCTGCTCAAGCGAGGCTTGCTAACCGCAACAGACAAAAAAAGAGGTGATAACCTCAACTTATTCTCCGCTAACCGCGAGTTCCATCTGGAAACAAGATATTCTTTCAGCAATTGTTTTCTTTATGTGATTTCTCAAACAAGATTAACTAACATCTAATATCAAACAGAGATAGTTTATCAAAGAGTAATCATAAATCAAACAATTCCTTCTCTACTCTATGAAATCATATGCTTGTTTCTTGTGATATAATCACGTTTTTTGGACAGTTTAAGGGAATTCTTAGGCTTGACTTACCAGTCATCATGTATAACGATGCAGAATTATAAATTCATCTTACCGGATTAGAAACACGTTCGACTACCTCTCGTGGTTGAGGTTGCACGGCTTTGACTTCTTCCGCAACCAATATACCTTGCGGTTAGCCGGATGCCTTGCGGTTAGCGAGATGCTCCCTTGCGGTTAGCAACTGGGAAAGAATGCGCATTTCGCGGTTAGCAAATAAGTAAATCCTTTGCAAAGGCTCTGTTGGTTAGACATAGAAAGTCCGCGGGTAGCGGAAACTCTTAAGAATAATTGAAAGATTCATTTTTGTTGAATTATAGGACTGTCTTCATTAGACCATGTTTGAGAAAGAAATGTCTTGGTGATGTTTGAAGGGCTGGATGAAAGAATCTGTGTCTGGAATTAATTAAAGAACATTGTTTGTATATGTAAAATGGTGTGGTAGTAATTAGTAAACAAGCAGAAAAGTGTGAGTGTGGGGTGAAAAGTGGGGGCTCGCGTAGGTTGCCAGTCAAGGATGGGTGGTCTTGATTAGTTGAGAAACTCTCCACTACCTCTGATTAAGAGAAGTGAAATTTGAGACTCATTGTGCCAAGAGTCGAGATGGCCCAAATCTACATGACATAAAATTACTATTTAGTTTAGACTAAGTCTCATATCATATTTATGGTTTATGAATGGCGGCCGTGCCTCTTAAACGTGGGGAAAAAGGAGTTGTTTATGGATTCTAAATATGTCAATGTAATTTAATCTTTATGTTAGGAAACAGCTTCATTAGAATCTTAGATTTATCAACCTGGCTTGTGGTGTATGACCCTTATAACCACGTAAATGATGGATAGAGGACTTCCTCTCTTCTATTGCTCGTATCTCTACTTTGTGGAAACGGAGTAGGGTGTCATCAACGAAAAAGGAGAATAAAGGAAGGCCATCTATCAAGTCGCCCCAATCTTCTCCGGGTTGGGGACCTCACATACACTACTACTCTCCCTTAGACTTATTTAAGTAAACATTCCTTGACTAGGGGAAATACTTAGATTCAACCAGTTGTAAATCATCACAACTAGAAGTTTAATTTTTGGGACGTATCTAACTATGCCTCTTTCAGGCTATTTCCTTGTATCAGGGTCTGGAATTACCGATGGAGCCTCTTTGAAAGGAAACTCTTTTGGGGCTAAGATGCATACAAGATCTTGAGGCATCATCTCTTATTGTGGCCTCCTCAAATAACCCTAGTGCCTCCATGATGCACACAATTTTTCCTTTGACAAATGGGTGAAAACTTTGACTGTGTTGGGTAAAAACCAGTAAGGAAGGTATCTCGATTATTACCGACATTATTGCTAATATCTAGACTATCTCCAAATCTCATAAACAAGATTTGGCTTAATTCTCTTCGAATGGTGTTAAACTTGCTAATCTCCTGAGGAAGTGGTGTGGACTCAGCCCTACCTTTGTGATGGCACCAACTGTTCCAATTCTCCCTCCTACCAACAATCTGTTTTGTGAAGATGCTTCTGTTGATGATGCCTTTAAAGAGTTTAAAAATGACTTATGTTCTCTTAGTGAGACATTGCTCTTGGAACTGGTACCTAAAGTGTCTAGAATATTTTCCTTTCTACCTATAAGATAGGTGGAGGTTGAATCTTTGGGGTAGAACATAAGCTTTGGTTACTCTCTAATAAAGCTTTTCTGGCACCCATCTCAATCAAGACATGGGTATTTTTGGCAAATCTTCTTGCTACTACAATGGAGGAATCTCGGCTAAAAATGCTTAAAGGAGTGAAATGTTTGGACAAGGGTGAGATGATTAAAGCCCCGCTTCAACATGAATTTTTTGGACTTTAAGAAATGTGGCTCTAATGCAGGTGTATATGTGAGAACCAAAGGTCTCATGGAATTCAATAAAAACAATACCGATTACTATGTTGAATCGGTCTAGAGAATTTATAGAACGTATCTCAACAGGCCTCAAAATTGAAGGTTGCCCTTGTCCTTCCTAGGGAAGGGGAATTCCCTTAGTTGGACTTTGGAGAGGAATGGCCATCATACACTTTTCCCATCATCATAGAAGGCAAAAATGCAACAACCCGTCACTTGATACCCCTTAATTTCCTTGCTCCTATGAAACATTCACTTGATTTTGGTGTATCTTTCATTGTTCCATATTTAAGAGGAGCTACAATGTTGGCAAACATACTAGAGGTATTCTTTAACTAAATTTCATGGTTAGCAAATTCTTAGAATATTGGTATATTATACCTTAGCTCTGTCCTCTTCTCATCCTTCCAAAAGCATCACCATTAGTTTTACCTCTCTCTCTCTCTCTCTCTCTCTCTCTCTCTCTCTCTCTCTCTCTCTCTCTCACACACACACACACACACACACATCTTGAGAGCACTCACTCTAGCCAACATGTGCCACAAGATGCATGTGCAAGTTGGAGAGACTTTTGTGAGGTAAGGACCTCTGAGAAAAGGAAGAGGAGAGAGGCAATTCAATGAGGTGAGGACCTTTGAGAGGAAGGAAGAGGAAGGTGTCTTGGGCAATGCCTATCACAACAAAGGGTGGGATGACATGAACCATGAATTTGTGCAAGGGTAGAGGGTCCAAGATGTGTTTTGAGATTTTCTTGGCATATAGTGGCCCATCAATGTGCATGCTCCTACTTGCATGCTATAGCTGCAAGTATGAAAGGTGTCTAGTGAGTGGTGCAAAGAGAGAAAGAAGTGTACATAGAAAGTGTTAGTCTCTCATGCAAAGCCATGCAGAGGTAAACAATGCATTGAGATCTCTCTCTCTTTCTCTCTCTCTCTCTCTCTCTCTCTCTCTCTCTCTCTCTCTCTCCCTCTCTCTCTCTCTCTCTCTCTCTCTCTCTCTCTCTCTCTAACTCCATTCATTGTTGTGACTTGTTTACTTGAGGCTCAACACTATCTTCTCATTTCCTTTAAAAGATTCATGCCCAAACTCAATTGTTGTCACACAAGCGCTAGAGGCTAGGACATTAGAGGAGGACCTTTGAGATCGTTGGATTCTGGAATCAACATGCACGTGGCAAGAATCACAAGAGTGGATGCATCAAACTTTGCATTGCAAAGCATCTACATTTGTAGAAAAAGCACAAGAAGGGAGTTACGACTCTCAAATCTTGTTGCATTGTAAGGTCTCTGAGCCCGACCAAAAAGAGCACCATTGTACCATGGAATAAACATAATGGAAAAAGTTACTATTTTTAGCAGTTTTCCAAATTCTGTCGGTGCCATCATGTTTAGAACGTTATAAAGCTTCCAAAAGTGAGTTAAAATAATTTTTGTGAAAAAATTCCAAAAATAGTAAGTTGTTGGTCACCCGACCCGTCTAGTTTTAACCGTCTCGAAAAACTGCACCCATACCCCGAATTTGAAATAATGCATTTTCGGACCCCGAGGGCTGCTTAATATGGCAGGTACTCGAACAGGTACACCTTAGTTAGAGCTTAGTACAGCAATTTACGGCCTTTAATTGCGATTCGTATCACCCGTTTTAGCCTAAAGTCAAAGTTTCCTAAGGCTGTGCGGGGAGCATCGGAGCTCAGGGGCTGTGTGGGAACAGGTCCTAGGCCACTGGGAGCTTGTCTTAGCAGCTAGGGGGTGCCCTCTCATCTCTAGGGAGTTGTGGGAGACTTTCCATGCTTGAGACAGAGTGTGAGAGTCAGTTAAACTAGCTAACTGGACACTTGGTAGGCATGTAACTGAGTTGCCTTGCATGAGTTGAGAGCTCCCTCACATGCATTTAGTAACATGGTTCGATTTTCAGCTTGGGAGAGCCTATATAAGAGTGTTCTCTCTCACACACACACACATATATGCACACACACACACACACACACACACACACACACACACACACTCAATACACACACACACACACCTTGGAGAGGTGCTGCCGGCACACATAGCTTTGGAGAAGAAGCAAAGGAGGGAAGTGCTGCCCGATTCTCATCTCGAGAACTCCATTGGATTAGAATTTCAAGTAGATTTCATCCCTAATCACGATAAAATCAAATTTATTTTATGCTTTGCTGCAAATCTCACTATCATTCTCTTAATCCCGCAACTATTATGCTTAATCATAGCTAAATTACTCAATAGATGCTCTCTAATTCTCCATATCATTAGTCTATTGCATAATCTTAATCTAATTGTTAATTATGTAAGAAATTAACCTCTCCTAATCATAGATTAATGCATGATTAGTAAGAAGAAATTTCCCGCTAGTCATCATAGGGTGTAAGCATGTTAACTTGTCATGCTTTTTGTGCTAGTTATCATGTCGCAACAAGCATATCTTGTAAGCATAATGAGAGTGTAACTTTTCAAACGTGTGGGAATCCATCAAATATTTCAAAATAGGGAGACCACCCTGAATCCACTTTCCTGACCATTTACGTAGTGTTACTCTGAGAGGAGTGGGGCAGTCAACATGCATGGAGAGAAGTGGGACGTAGTGGCCAGAGGTAAGAGTTCATCCTCGGGACCGCCAGAAGGAACCACCACTCGGGATGCCATCCCTGAGGTAGAGATTACCCGCTTCTCCTCCATTGTGGTGGGTGGGGAGGAGTTTGTGTTTATGCACGATCTGGAGAAATCCTTTGAGCTTCGCATGGATGAGTGTTTCGCCATCCTCGATGCCCATGGAAAGTTTGAGGTTGATACCACCAACTCCCGTGACGATGATCTCCTACTACCCATGGGGAATACTTTGGCGGACATAGTGGCGATCGCACAAGCCGAGGTGGCAGCGGCGAAGCAATCCAAGGTCTCTGAGGAGGAGTTTGTGGCCGTGCAAGCCATGTGTTTGGCTAAACGCGCAAGAGTGGATTCACCACCACCTGTTGCAGCACCTGTTTTGCTTGATCCAAAGGGGAAGTCAAGTGTGGATCTTTACTTGCACCCGGATGCCGATGAGGAGGATCGTAGACAAGAGGTATAGATGCTCACTTACATTTGATTGTTACAAATGATTTTGTTAATGTTATATCATAATTATGTGCCATATCTCAGAAAACCTATGTTTTGCAGGATGTTCTGGAGGTTGACGCCTGGGCGCAACGGTCAAGGGGGGGGGAAGACATCGTTCGGACCTCAAGCGGCACTTGCTCACTACCTCGACACACTTCTGACTGGTGTCATGGTGTTTGTCCATGCCGAGTACTCTCCCAATGGTCGCTACAACATTTTTGCTCTCCGTTCACTCTCCAAGGCATTGTGTTTAACAACACTTGCCCAATCGGCCAACCTTGTAGTGCTTGTAAAGAAAGATTTTGCAATATCCACTTTCGGTGTTAACTTTCGCGGGCGCCTTATTTCCCATGTCAGCATGAACCAAGCTGTAGGGGTTAATGACACCCAAGAAATCACAACCACTTTACTTAACAGGGGGCCACCCCAAAAGGCCAAGCGCCAGAAAATTGTAATTCGAAAGATCCTAAAGCAAAATCCGGATATCATGTAAAGCATTGATTTCTTTAATGAAACTACTTTTTGGTGTCTACGACTCTCTTACTTGGAAGGTTTTGAATTTCTTATATGTTGGGCTTCCATTGTGTATGAGAAGCACCATAATTTCTGATATGACTACTAAAGGGTTTGGCAGGCATTAAAATTATTAAAATGCATACTTTGTTATATCTAGGCTTCCAAAGTTATGGATGTGCCTACTAAAGGGCTTGGAAGGCCCTAAAATGGGCTGCCACAAGGGCGCACATTTGGGCCTTCCATCAGCAAATGAAATGGGCAAATGCGCGCCCTTGTGGCAGCTGATTTTGGACCCATCTAGGAGCATACCCAGGTGCAAAACAAAAAGACAAGACATTAATATGTTTTAGCTGCTCATTTGGGGTAACCTTAAGCCCATCTTGGCCCAGATACTTAAAGTTGTAATAACAAACCACAAGAGGAAACTATGTGGCAATCTCTAGCCCATTTTGGAGTATAGGACTGACTTCACAGATGCAATAACCATCTTTCAAATTTTCTATTCTACATGGACTAAGGGGGGATGATTGCCAGATGCATCTATGCTAATTGAAGCATTGGATCAAACAAAATATCCTAATTTCTTGTTAAATTATCTGGAAACCATTGGAAAGTGTTTGGAATGCACTAGAAAAGGCTGCCACAAGGGCGCGCATTTTGTCCATCCATATGCCTCTGGAAGCCCCAAATGCGCGCCCTTGTGGCAGCCAGTTTGGGGGCATTCCAAGCCATTTTCAACACTTTGTAGATGCTTTTGCCATGCAATAGTGAGTCACATAGCATGGATGCATCAGGAAGTGCATGCCCCACTTAGCCAAGGTGCTTAACGTAGGCAAGTTTTCACAATAACAAGCTAATGGCTACATACATACAATAGAAGGTAGACAAAACTTGGACCAGTGCTACATCGCATGGTACAGAATTAAAACAATACAATGCGCAGGGGTATACAATAAAAGACGCTTATATTCAAATTCTTCCCAATACAATGCACAGAGTGGGGTATACAATCAAAAGACGCTTGTATTCAAATTCTTCCCAATTTTGGAAGTTTCATAAATACAAAAAGGTTTGATGCCTAATTACAAGCTATTCCTCATGGCGCAAACGGTGAGCAAGCTGCATATCCTTGGGCATAATGGTTACACGCTTTGCATGGATGGCACATAGGTTCAAATCCTCGAATATGCTAGTTAGATATTGCTCTCCTGTCTCTTGGACTGCCTCTATGGCCACGGCGCCCATCCAAAACTGAGTGTTGTACAATTGCGAAACCTCCCGGCATAGCCTTGCAAAAGGGGCCCTCCGAATCAAGAGCTCGGTGCTATTTTGATAGTGTCGAATCTCCGCAAAATCACGGCTGCGCTTTCGTACCTTATGAGGTCAACGTGGAGGTGCATTTTTGGCACGAGTTGGGGCAGCTTGCTTTCTCTTCTTGTAGACAATGCTCTTTCTCCTTTTTTTCTGCACAGGCACTTCCAACACCTCATAATCTGATTCCACCCACTCTCCATCTGATTTGTGCTCTTCACTATTGAGCAGATGTGATGGTGTAGGTCCACTCCCTTTAGGAAGTGTCTTACCCCCAATAGACATGTGAGCCTGATAAGTTTGTATTTTGACGCCAACCCATGGGGCATCTTCATCCGTTTGCATCTCTTCGGAGCCTTTTGACGGCTAATTTTGGCTGTTTGTTTCTTTGCCTTGGTCGCTCTCATCCTCCCTGTTGCCATCAGAATCGTTGGAGTCCAATGAATAGACAACAAGGCGATGCTTCCTTCTCTCTTTTGCTGCTGTAGAGGACTGGCCATGCTGATTTGAAGCTCCAGCTTCTTCTGTGTGGACTTCACCTTGAGCTTGTGAAGTTCCAGCTTTTGTTGCTGTACCTTTGAGTCGTTGGCCATCCGGCCCCGCTGGATATGCAATCCTTGCCGTTTGTTTTGTTCTTGCCATGGTAGCACCTAGTAGGGAAAATGACAAAATGAGCGCCTTCAACCTTTAAATAGGTTTTTTTGAGATTTGGGCCCTTTCACACTATGCGGCCAATTGAGTGAAACTCAAATAAACCAATTGAATTTAACAACTAAACCTGGATCATGTAGACGGCTGACGCAATGCCCAAACGCTGCCTTTTGGATACTTAGTTGCACGCCAAGCTTCATGGCCCAGGGACGCTCGCGAGTGTTTCCACTTCTAGGATGCTGCAGTACGGGAGGCGTTGCGTAACTGCTTTGCTAACATCGAATCTCTTTCTTTCTCAATAGTGCGAGTTCTCCCAAAGGTGTGCCTAAAAAACCGGTTAAACATCTCTTGGAGGTAGTTGGAGTGTGAACTACCACCACCATGCCGAGTATTCTTGAAGTAGACTCCTTTTTCTCGATAGTGGGACTTCTCCATGCCTTGTGTACTCCATATATCAAGCGAACCATAGCGGTCCATGAAGTATGCACCATGCACATAGAGAATGTGCTAAAACAACCAAAAAGGAGATAAGCCAATAGAAAAGTTGCATTTTTAAACATTGCATATGTATTAAGTCCATTAAAACAAACCATGTAGTGTGTAATCTTGCTTTCAGACCATCCGTCCTTAGTGGCCTTTGTGAATTCATAAAGCACCTTCTTGAACTCCTCTCGCTGCTCAACGGTGGTGCTTGAAAGATTCATCAATTGCACAACCTTTTGAAAGGATGACCATACTAGCTTGTGTTGGTTAGCAACCTCCACATTGGGATCTTTGTCCATCGTGCATGAACACAAATCTTTCCACAACTCCCACCGCTTCTCACTTGCTAGATCGACACTTGCCTTGGATACCTGCATTGGAGACTTTGACATCTTCTTGAAAAATCGACGTGCCTTGGCTCCATTCATGGAAACCTTCTGTGCCACCTCATATGTCTTCTCCCTACAATTCTCTGCTACAATGTTCACCCTTGATCGGTGAAATCCAATCTCATTAAGGAGGTCTCCACCCCCTGCAAGGAGTCTTTTGACCGTTGAAGGGGCTTCATTGTGAAAGCATAATCAATGTGATGCTTTAGGATCCTATCAAATATTCGCATAAACGCATGCAATGTACAAAAGTGAACATTGTTGAGAGAGAAGGGAATTATGGGGTTCCACCTAGAATCTTTGCTATCCCTATTGAGCACCTATAGCATATCACATGAAAGAACCGAAGTTTGCCACTCCCTATTTATATGGTCATCATTATCTTCGTCCTGACCTTCCACTTGAGTTGATCGACTTGTCTTGTGCCCTTTCACACAGAATGGACAGGGAAGTAAAGAATTTGCACCTTGTTTGCATCCAAGCATGCACTTTATGGTCTTTAGATCACCACCTAAATGCCATTCAACATCAAACTCCCCACGTCCTGGAACCATGAGCTTCTCACTGTTTATTTGAGCTTTAATGACCTCTGTGACCCATGGGATTCTACTGAAAGCCCATGCAAGGACTTCATGTGTCTCTTTCGGAACTTCAATTGCACCAAGCCACCATATATCCTTCTCTGATTGCACACTAAAAGAGGGCTTTGTCACTTCACTCAAACTGAAAGATTGCTTGGCATAAGCTAGGGCTTCATTCATAAGCATGATGCTCATTCTCTCCAACTTTCTCCCTTTAACAATTACACACTCATCCAACTTCAGCACGAACACAAGCTTGCCTTCAAGAACTGCCAACAATATAAAGCCTTAGAATGCATGTTATGACACATCATAGAGCATGTAGGAAACCCTAAACTAACCTGCATCACTCAAATTGTAGAAAACAGCCATGGACTGCTACAATCGTATCAAGTCCACAAAGATATTATTGAATTTGGTGTAAACAAACCCTTCGGACCGCAACACATTGTTAGAAACAGCACCGCTTCCCTTCCCACGGCCCTTCCTTCCTTGTGATTTTCTACGGAGCGGTTGAAGAAGCATCGTGTCTTCAATATACAAGTAGTCCCCTAATCGGTGAACAACATCTTCATTTGACACCTTCTTGGCAATCGCCACTCTGTGAGGAAGTGGGAATAGGTTTTCCGTGACTCCTGGACTTCTTAATGCATCTTTTAACACTTGATGTATTGCTTGATAGCCCTTTGTACTAATCCCAACAGTATCACAAATATCGTGAACATCTAGATCAGTGACAATATTAGAAAAATCACTAAGAACTCTCTTAGTGATTGCGTCTTTCAAGTGTTTTGCCTCTGGAGCATCAAGCATCCCAATAAAGTCCTCTTTGTTGAAACAAGAACGAAGTAAAGAAGCCCTAGCTGACGCATTCTCGCCGCCGCACGTTTCTTGGACGAAGTTCCTATTACCCAAAACAACAATGATGAGCGGTATTAGACTTAAAAAACATGAGGGACAGAACATCTTACCTCATAGCTGTCACCCTTCATTTTCTTGCACCTCCACGTGGTGCAAGAGTCTGAATTTCGGACAACTCTCGTTTCCTCACCCTACCTCCCATGGCAGTACTCTTCATGTGTAAAAGAGTATCCTCAAGCTTTTTAATAATATTTTCCTTGGTTGTGATGGTGCTCTTTGCCTCCTCATGCGCACTAGTAGCTGTTTGCATCTAATCTTGAAGATTATGGAAACTCCCATTCAGCAACTGCCAATGACGCAAGTAGGTCTCGGGCCGCGCAATCTCGTGTCTGTTGAGTCTCTTGCAGTAGCCCAACAAACCTTGCTCTCCATTTCCAACGTATTGCAACAGTGATGGAATGTTTGTAAAAGGCAGATGAACATTGAGAGAAGGATCCTTTGGGTACAAGCATCCGTCTGTCCAGAGATCCACATTCTTCTCCCCTTGAGCGCGGCGTTCGTTGGCTAAAGGTAATGTACCCAAGCATGTTTTCTTTTTTGGAACATACTCTTGAGGTAGGCGTAGGAAAATCCCTGGAGACCTACCGCGTGAACAGCTTGCTAGGACATTGGTCACGTCGTCAAGAGGCATTGTAGGATGGAGAGATGGAACTTGAAGGATGGAGAGATAGAGCTTGTAGGATGGAGAGATGGAGCTTGAAGGATGGAGAGATGGGTGTGTAGGTGCAGCAGCAGGTGCAGGTGCAAGGGGGATGGGTGTAGGAGAGGAGCTTAGATTAGGAGGGAAAGTTTTCAATTTTGGGGGGAATTTCCTAAAAGTTTTGGAGGGAGTCAAAAAATGCTGAATTATGAGTAATTTAACTTAAAAATCTTTTTTTTAATATGTATATATGTTGGGGGTACTTTTTAGGGGGGAATAGATTTTTTTTTGAAAGTTTTTGAAAAAAGTCATTTTTTTTACCTCTTTGACCCACGTATTTGATTAGGTCGCATGAGAGAGTTAAGAGACCACTTACAAGTTGGCCAAAAAGCTAGAGAGAGAAGACCCCCTACCCCCCTACTTTTCAAATGGTTTACCCCCCCCTTCCCTACTTTTTAAATGGTTACCCTCCACCTTCCCCCTACCTTTTTAGGGGTCAAAGGTGGAGGAGACCCTACCAAAATAGCCCCATTCAAAGCCTTTGTCCCCCTTAATCTTGGCAGGATTCCTTGAAATTAGGGATTCTTACAAGGCCCATGGAGAGTCCATTTTTTTCCTAATGAATATGGACGTGAGTATAAGCCAATAGAAAAAATAGAGGTAGCAAAATTGATAGACACTAGGGTGATCCCAACAAAACTCGCTACCACTCAAGGACTAAACCCCACCCCTAGTAAATTTATTAATCCCTTGGAAGAAATGGAGGATGAGATCAGAATCTCATCCAGGCAAGCTGGAACAATAGAAATACCAGCCTTTCCATCATATCTCAACACAAATCCAAAAACGCTACAATCATGGTTGCAACCTACTGTGAAGAGAGAACAAGAGTTCTATAAAGGTGAAGCCCCTATTACAAATAGTTCATATGTGAATCCTATAGTCTCACCTATGCCCACGTACTCTTATTCTTATCCAAATGAAATCAAGGGACCAACCACGATCCCAATCACAGCAGGATTTCCCTATCAGGAGAGAATCAAGACAGAAAGAGGGTTCGTAAGGGAACCGCCAGTTGAAAGGGCATACAAAGGAATTGGGATGGGAGGCATAGTTGACGGAAGATTGAGACATGAACCAGACCATGTTAGGAGAGAGGGACATGGAGATTCTACGGTTTGACTGGTAGAACAAAGACGTGTAAGACCATCTCAAGTCCAAAAATGGGTACACAAGAGGTATTCAGGAGAAGGAGATCCTAGAGATCATGTGGCAACATTTTTGCGAGTGATCCGAGCAGAAGAGGTTAGAGACTTCGATACACAATTTGCCGGATTTGGACTCACCTTAGAGGAAGACGCTGCCACATGGTTTGACTTTGTAGAAAGACAAGATTTTGGGACCATCCAAGAAGTCTTTGATGAGTTCGTGGAAGAATTCTCTCAAAGAGGGATAGCTCACAATATTGTCTCTCAAATACACAAGTTTAAATAGAAAGATGGAGAATATGTTAGGAAGGTAGCCCTATGACTGAAACGATACGTAAAGTTTTGCCCAATGGAAGAACTACCTACTCAATCCAGACTGATGTTGATATTTATTCAAGGATTGAGAAATGCAGATCTTCATAAAGATTTTCATATGAAGAAAAGCCCTACTCTAAATGAGTTAACCAAAGAGGCTTTGTTCCTTGTAGATGACTGTGAGATCTACAGAGTCGGAGATCTAAGAGACAGAGATGAGGATTCATCATCTCTACAAAGTGGATCAAAAATTGGAAGAACTGTAAAAATGAACCAGGAGTAAACCAAGAGCGACTGATAGAGGAGGTGCTAAAGAGGATTAGCCCATTTGCGAAGCCACAGGCTAACCCTTTAAAGTGGTGTGCCATCAAACAAAAATGGACAAATCATGTTACTGAGGAATTCTACTACAACAAAGAGTACGTGAAAGAATGACAGTATGTTTCCCAATCGCAAGTAGCACCACCTCAAGTGCCACATGTACCTAGATATACTGCGAGAAATTTTCCAAGACCAGCTGGGGTTGAAAGACCACAACCAGTGTTAGGGAAACAACCACCACTCCCAGAACAAGACCGATAGGTGTGAGATACACGCCCGTCGTGAAATAATTTGAGGAACAATCCTTAGTGCATGTCCTTGTTTATTATGAAGAACTGATTGAAACAATGCACGGCCCAACATACTACCCACCAGAAGAGCCTAGAACATTGGAACCATGGAGTATGATTGGCAATGTTTGACCACCAACCGCAGCACAGGCTGCAGGAGAGAGTAGATATAGTTTGGACAAAAGAACATTGTTGTTCATAGCCAATGGGGGTTTCAATGGACCTAGACCATCTTACCAACACATGGGTGCCCAAGGAGCTCCACGACAACCACTGGGATCTTGCTATAAATGTGGGGGCGACCATCTTATGAAAGATTGTCCTGATTCAAAAATGTACGAGTGAATGCATATTGTCCAAATTGAGGTATCACTCATTTGATTGCTGATTGCCCAAAAAATCCAAACAAACTAGTGAAAGCAAACATAAACCTTTTGGCGGCTATCCCTTCAAGCAGTGGTTTCGAGAATGAAACGATTATACCAATACAGGTCATCACACGAGCTCAGGCTCAAAAAGAAAAATATGGACTTGGAAATGAAGAAACAAGAGGTAAAACACCTAGCATCGAAAAAAAAAGTCAACGAAACACGTGGAAAGCTAGAAAATCGCGGCGGGTAGAAGTTAGGAAATAATGAGAACAAAATGTCCTAACAGAAGAGTTGCAGCATACCAAAGACATGCTAGAAAAACTTGAAAAACGAGCACTTCAAATTCCAAAAACACCAACAGAGATTGAGATTGAGAAGAAATCGAAATCCAAAAGTGCGGGATCAGGTGGATTGGTACTAGTGGAAAAAGTAAATGAACATCTAGACGCACTCTTGAAAGCATACGACTCAAGGCTTAAAATTGACCAAACTCAGGAGCAAAAATGGATGACATATCCCTATGATGAATTGGAAAAACAGAGATTGGAAATGTGCCAAAAGATGATCAAAACTGCACAAAATTTACTGGAACCAACTCCAAGGAAACAGGTGGAGGAGGTAGAACTTCCAAGGCTAATAACGAGGAACCCTCCAATACATGGATCGGACTGACTAATTGTTAGTCCAAAAATTGAATTAAAACCTAAACATTCAATCGAAAGACCTGGTGCAGTGTCAAACACAACAGACTGAACATCAGAAGGGTTTCAACCTACCCCACCTGAATTGTATAAAAGCAACGAGGATTTAAATTATCTTTGGAGACAGATAAGGGAAGCCAATGAAGCTAATGAACTAAGCCAATGGGTTAACAAAATCAGTATGGGAGAAGATGACTTCCTTTCTCCTATTGAAGAATTTGAGGGAGGACCTCAAGCAGATCTAGAGATGCACTCTCATAGGGGAGACAAGGGATCAGTGAAATCTTAGGATAACCAACCTGGATCTTTGAAAACTTTACCATCCTTTATGGGAGAGTATGAAGCAAAGTCCGATGTGAAAGTTGTATCATCCCAGCAACTCGCTACAAGGAAGGGCATGGACTCCCAAGGGTTGATAATACTTTTATCAACTCCAATAACTTGTACCATTACTTTAGCAGAGCTTCTCAGATTGAGACCTAATATATGGAATACGGTAGGAAAATGTCTCAAAAAAATTGGAGTAAGGGATCGGAATTCACGAATGTAAGAAGGAATCAAGGAATTAGAAAAACCCCAGGTAAATATGCAACCAGTGCCTTTAAAAAGGTAGGAGAATAGTGCGAAGGGGAAGATGGCAATACCATGCTCCCAGTGAAATTAGAAGGTGTAAGCACCATGGCTATTCTTGACAGTGGAGCGGGTGTAGCCATCACGACAAAGGATGTATGGACAAAGTGGGGACAACCGGCTTTGAAAACCACCAGAATGAAACCGCAACTTGCTGACGACGGTTATATGGAGAGACCCATAGCACTTTTGGATAAAATAGTTGTTAAGTCTTGCAAAATTGAGTACGAGCATACCTTTGCTATAGTGGATTTTGGCAAGAAAAATAACTACGACATAATACTTGGACGACCCTTCATGAGACAATTAAAGATGGTTCAAGATTGGGGCTATAATCACATATACCTCAGACACATGGAAACTACTACACAAATAGACCTTAAAGATAGCTACAAAGATGTCGACAGACCCCGGTAGAAGAATTTGACTCTGCCACTATAGTAGGGTCAAAACTTCTTGAGTGGTTAGGAAAGCCAAAGGAGTTATGTATGTGTGGGGCATCCAATTGTGGAAGCCTAAAACGAGAAGAATGTATTCTAGACAGAGCAATCGAAGATATGGAATACATTCTAGAACCTTTTCCAGAAGAGTCCTTAGAACCATTAGAATGGACACATATTCTGGAAACCCTAGATGTGTGTGCTATGGCGGAGGGACTAACGATGAAGTTTTGTGACCAGGATGGCTATGATGTAGTTCCATATTACATGGTTACACTAATAGAAGAGGATGATTACAAAATCTCGGATCAATCAAGAAAATCAAAAATAGGCAAGAAATGAATAGAGAGCTGTTCCATGATTCTACATACCATCTTGAATGGGATGACAATGTAGATAACAAATGTTCTGACAACCGTAGTGAGCTAGAGGAAAGCCTCCCTGATGTAAGATTTTACAATTTTCCAAATCAAAAACCGAGACGTCAAGCACATTACAAAAAACGGAGAGAAACTCACAAGGCCAGAAAGAACCCACTGCCAATCATTAAAAGCAGAATAGGATTCTTATCTTTGGTAAAGGCAAAAGACTGCATTAAAAAAAAAAAATCAGCTCAGTTCTCTCAAGATCGAGACCCAAGGACAAAAGACAGTCCTAGGGATGTGAAAGAAAGAAAGGAAAGACCGAAAGCAGAAACTAAATCAATAAGAGGGGAAACAGAATCGAAGATGGAATAACCAAAATTGACAAAACTTGAACGTAAGAAAAGATACCAAGAGCTCAATAAAACTCTAAGGGAAGTCTAGACAACCGACACAGACAACAGAGAGGATGAAAAAGATAATAGCGGGAACAATAGGAGTGTACCATCTCATTACAGAAAGTTCACAATTCAAGATCGAAAAATAGTGCTGACATAACCCATCAGAGAGCGACGGGAGAAAGAGTATTATGATGGGCCAGAAGATGAAACAAAAGTAGACTTAGCACAACCTGGAGAAACACCTCAACCTGTATACATAGCAACAGACCTAAGCTGAGACAAGGAGGAGGAACTTCTCCACGTTCTTCAAGAATATAAGGATGTGTTTGCATGGTCTTACAAGGACTTAAAGGGGGTGGATCCGACAATATGTCAACATACTATCCCATTAAAACCTGATGCAAAGTCAAGCAAACAATGGCCTTATACGTACAATGATACCTTTGCAAAGCATATCAAGGAAGATATTGATAAACTTAGGGAAGCGGAGTTTATCTATGAGATAGAACACACTGACTGGGTATCCCCAATCATTGTTATACCTAAAAAGAATGGTAAACTTTGAGTATGCGTCAACCTCAAAAAGTCAATACAGCCACAATAAGAGATAACTATCCCTTGCCAATTACAACCATTTACTCGAATGACTGGATGAAAAGCATGCATACTCCTTTTTGGATGGGTTCTCCAGGTACAATCAACTGGAAATTGCACTTGAAGACCAATATAAAACGGCATTTACCACAAAATGGGGCATATTTGCATATCGGGTCATGCCATTGGGTTAACAAATGCACCTGCCACCTTTCAAAGATTGATGGCACATGCCTTCAAGGAATATTTTAAAAATTTCTTGGAAATCTATATGGATGATCTATGTGTACACTCTCTGCAAAGAGAATAACATGTGGAACACCTCAAAAAGGCATTCGAGAAATGCAGGACATATAGGATTTTCCTTAATCCAGAAAAATACGCTATCATGGTAAGACGAGGATGAATCTTGGGGCATATTGTCTTGGAACATGGCATTCCCACAGATTTGGATAAGATTAAGGTGATTATTGAAATGCCTAAGCCGATCAATGCAAAGAAAGTACAGTGCTTCATGGAACATTGTGGTTATTACAGGAGGTTCACACACATGTATGCATTTATTGCACAACCACTGTATAGACAGCTCGCAATCTTCAAATGGATCAATAAATGCAAGGAATCATTTAAGAAATCAAAAGATGCCCTTGTATCCGCTCTAGTCCTACGAGCACCTAATTGGGAAAAAATGTTTTACGTCAATATAGATGCTTCTGTATTTGCTATTGGATGTATTTTGGCTCAACCGGGAGAGGGAACTATGGATTTCCCAATCAGCTATTCTAGTCGACAACTAAATACTGCTGAAAGGAATTACACCACCACTGAGAGAGAAAGACTTGGAATGATTTATGCCGTGGAATTGGAGCTGATCTCTTTAGATAGTTGATTCCAATGTTAGAATTTACAGCTACTAGTGATTCATTAGTTCAATCAGTAGAACTGGAAGAGAAGATAGAAACTAAACTGGAATAGTTACATGAACTGAAATACATCTGCTGAAGCGAGAGACAGATTGAATGACTAGAATTAGTAGTCAGATTCAAGATTCAGATTTTGAGTTCATGAAGAATGAGTACAAGGTATATCTTATTGAAGTACACTCGACTACTGTATTAAGAATTAGAGAGTAGAATTACAAGTGAAGATAGTGTAGCTCACGAATAGCTTCAAGACTAAAACCACACAACTAAGATTAAGAAGTCAAAAGATAAGCACCCCAAAAGTACAGCCAACCCGATTACAATGTAATGGGTCCTATTTATAGCCCTTTGAAGTTACTGTGGTAACCGCCATGGTAATTACTGATTTTTCTGTTGTTTAGCTTCCAGGAGCCGGTTCCCACCTATTGAGACTGTCTCCGCCATCTACATCCTTCCCTCCTTTCTTGAATTTTGGTAAGACTCAAAAAAATTTGAAAAAAAATCCCCCGTCTGATCCTTTTGAAGTGTTGAGGAATCTCTTTGCCTGCTTGCTGAGTTCGCCTATGTTCCTCATGAGTCGGCCTATGTTTCCCATGAGCGTATTATTCTGACATTTTTGGCTTTTGTGGTATTGCTATTTATGCTATGTTTCATGCTTGTTGAGTGCTTGACACCCTTATAATTGTAATTCCATGGGTGTCAGCCAAAGAGATACCAACACCTGACTCGGAAAATCCACCATTTGATTCTGAAAATTCTTGGAAAAATCCACCGTTTGATTCTGAGAACGGCTGGAAAATTCCTCCATCAAATTCTGAGATGGAACTACCCAGTATCCTTCCACTGAACCCGTTTCCTTTTGCCCTTTGGTCTTGATGGTGTCTCAAAAGTCCTAGTGCCAGCATTATCCTTCTGAATGAGTCTGTAAATGGCCTCTTGCTCATGCTGATCCCACCTCTCTGTGGTCATTTCGACTTCATAAGGCATGAGAGGATGATAAATTTTGGTGTCAGGATCATAGAGCGTGTATCTGCCTTTTGTTAGACAAGTTCTGGCCAATTTGTTACAATGAGAAGTTGTATGGATCCATCCTTCTGGAAGAGGTTAATTTGTTTTAATCCTAGCTTCAAAGAGAATCTCATCCATCTCTCTGTACTATGGTCCTAGGCCTGGTTTATCCATAATGTCCTTTTTAGGAACTTTAGAGGACTCAATAGTGAGTTGCAGCAGCTGGTTTGTGATCTTAGTAAGACCTCTAATCTAGATTTTCCATTGTCCCATACACAGCTTGATCCTTTGCACCTCATCTCTTAATTCGTGGAAATCATTTAAGTGAAGAGCATCATTGAATAGCGTTTGCCACGTTTTCCATTCCACAGTTGATCGTTCATACCAATCCTAAAGATCATCAGTAATCTTACGGTATGTGAGCTGATCTACTGGTTTTGTATGTTGAGGATATAGTGCTGGAAAAAACCTCGGTAGCTCGGCTTCTCTTGCTGGTAAAGCATACAGGAGAACTGGAGAATCAGGTACAAACTCTAAAAAATTAAGGATAGCCTGGTTCTCCTGCTGCATCATCTTTTTGGTAACTTTAACCAGCTGAAATAATTTCCGGAGAGCAATTACATGTTCTCCTATTGTCATTTGAGTTTGAGGTCCCTTGTTGGTGGTAGTCTGATCTTCAAGAATAGCTCGCAACCTCTGATCTAGAACTCCCCGAGCAATCTGTATTTGCACTAAGACCTCTTTTAATTGACTTCTGACAGTTTTCATACATTTATATATCGGCTTATTCCCCAGCAGGATCTCTAATTCAATGGCTAGGGAATGACAATCTATAGTAGATGTGGATTAGCTACTTTCTCATCAGTAGTTAGTATCCATTCAGGCACTCTCTCTAGTAGTTGTATTGTACTAAGATGCTCAGGCAATTGGCACACCTCTTGATCATGGAAAGCAACTGATTTCCGATGTTGAACCATTTCCCTAGCGTCGACATATAATCGCTAAAATCGCTCCAGATTAGTGATAAGATCGTCATCCTCTAGATACATCCTGGTTATAGGAGTCTGCTGATGTCTCAATCTCTTGTTTAGCGTGATGAGTCGTAATGAATGTCTCTCATCACCTATTAGAATCTCAGTCTCACAGATTTGCCTTTCCCTTTATCATCCATATTGTATTGTGATTGGTGTACTGGTGACATTCCAGCATTGCTGGGTTGTTGATCTCCCACCTTCTGATCACCCGACTGCTAACCTTCATACTGGTCTAGTTGGTCTATCTTTGACTGATTCCCTCCTGTAGCCCTAGCTCCACCAGTACCAGGTCCTAAAGGTGGAGATAGAGGAGCCATCATCATCATGTCCTTCTTCTGATTCCTCCTTCTTCTCTTCTTCTTCTTCTTCTTCTACCTTATCATCATCCTCCTTAAGGTTTTTCTGTTGTTCAATATAATCAAGGATAGCTTGATTTGCCAAAGTGCTATTATATTCAGAGATTTTGTCTTGCAAATCACTCTGCATTGTCTCCATGAGAGTCCTCAAATTATCCATATTGAAAATAGCATTCCCTTCTGGATTTAATATCTCATCCAGATTATTATAGATGTATATTTCCGTTAATGTGGCTTTCAGAGCAGTGTGACTAGTCAGCAATGAGTTGAAATCAACTCACTTCATTCTCAACAGAGTTTCAAATCTGTCCGCTGCCCTTTCAGCTTCATGCTTTTCTTCCCTCAGGGTCCGTATCTCAGACTCCACCTTGGATAACTTACTTTCTAATTGTTGATTGGTCCTGGCTGACTGAGTTTCAACGATATTGTGGCGCAGGGTCTAGGCTTCTCTCTCCTACTCCAGCTTTTCAATCTGCTGCTCAACCTCCTTCAGTTCAGTTTTTACCTTGGTTAATTCATCATCTAACACTGAAGAATCTAGCATTTGTCATACGGCATTCACAATAGTGTTCCAAGATGACTGAATAAGTACAGAATAGCCATCCTTCACTGTGGCTGGGTCACAGGCAGTTGGCTCATAAACTATGACAAGAGCCATATATGGTAATGTAGAATAATCAGATTGATGCCAAAGTAGACATCCTTTGAGAGGATGAGTCTGCAGATGTTGTAATTTGTCTTTCTTAGTCAAATGCAAGGCCGCTTCACTATAAGGGATGGAAACCTTTCCAAGTGGACTCGAAGGTGCTGGTCCTTGTCCCTTATCAGTATGATCCACTGGCTGCTCAGCACTGGCCCTATCTGATTGGTCTTGTCTTGTACTGGTGGTTGTTGCTGAAATTTGCATGTTGACTGGCTTACTCCACCAGTGGTATGGACGAGAGGTTGTTTAGTCTGGCAAGCTAGAGTCTTTTCAGTAGATTTTTTTGGATCTGACTTTCTAACTTCTTAAGAAGAGCTTTAGTCAGTGTCGTCCTTGGTTTTTAAGGACTAACAGCTTCCTCTTGTATGGCCTTTCTCTTTTGTCCAGTGAGAGCTAACTGGTTTTCTGGGGATTCTTCATCTGACGATAAATCCACATTGCTGGGAACTGGAAATGGCTTCTGGCTCCAAGCCATTCTTACCTGGGCATGGGCATCTAGAGCAGATGCCCAGTAAAGAAACTGTCAAACATACCAAGCTTTGAAGACATTCTGAGACTTCAACTTGGCAGTTTGCTGAAGCACATTATGTGACAATATCTGATAGAGATTGATAGAAACTGTAGAGTCCAATCTTTTAGCTAGGAGCATAGCAAATAGCTTCTATGACACATAAGTTGGATTGTTTTAAGACTCACAGCTTCAGCTACAAAGCGGTAAGCAACAGGAATGTACGGCATCGTGATGGACTACATCCTACTTATCCATTAGCCATGCATTACAAATGGGTTGTGGACTTGGTTACAATGCCTTTGGGACTTTGGCAAATGAGGTATTTGGTGCTTGCAAGAGAAGATTTGTCTAATCAAGTTGAAGGGCGTGCATTGAGGACAAAGAGTACACAAGATTTATGTAAATTTCTTCTTGAAGATGTGATCTTTCGCTATGGGTGTGTGAGAAAGATAACTACAGATAGAGGAGAATTGGATGCTGATGAAGCAAGGGAATTCTTCTCTAGAATGGGCATCAAGCTAGCTTTAACTTGTGCTTATAACCCAGAGGGAAATGGAAAATGTGAAAGAGGGCCTCCTCCAATAATCAAATCTTTAGCTAAGGCTTATGAAAGTAAGCTTGGAGAGTGGCCAAGGTTACTACCATTTGCATTGTGGGCTGACCGTACAACACATAGTTCAGTCACTGGCTATATGCATGTTGAATTGATGTATGGTCAAAAACCTGTGATGCCAATTGAAGATGTAGTTCTTACATGGAATGTATTGCCATGGGAAGATGGAATGAGTATAGAAGGCCTTCTTGCATTGCGGATACGGCAATTAGAAAGAAGGCCTAAAGACATTGAGCTTGCAAAAGCTCGACTAAAGAATGCAAGGTTGAAAAACAAAGACAGATTTGACAAGATGCATAGGCTCAGACCAAAATACATTGAAGAAGGTGATTGGGTGTTGGTGTACGATAGTAGCCTTGAAAACCAGCACTCTACAATAAGGAAGCTTGCAAAGAGATGTTTTGGTCCTTATGTTGTCAAACATGTGCATGGAAATGCAACTTACACCTTGCGTGAACTGGATGGGACAGAATTGAAAATTTCCATTGTAGGAAAAAGAATTCAATTATTCAAAATAAGAGGGAATGCTGATCCATTTGATGCACAAACAAGTGAAGAGGATGGTGAAGCCAACTATATGCAAACTAAGGATGAAAGTGAGAATATGGCGTCTGACCATGAGTTTTAATGCTCTACAAATGTTGTTGTGGCACATACCAGAGGATGTGCAGGTTCAGAGGGGGTGGATGTCGTGCCGTGGCACGTACATAGTGTGAAATAAAAACATTCACCTCACTCTTGACACTTCTCGATGTATGCAGATAAAAGCAATTATGTACATATTGTGATATATGTTGAAGCTTCTACTGCGGTCATTACCATGTACATACCTATCGGGGGAGTCGTGGCCCTGGATGTGGCGCATTTGCATGCTTTTCCACTTGATAAGATGCTCAATTTGGTTTTACAATGTATATATTTCAAGTGTTTCATGGTGGCACACTCATCTTGCCTAATGAGATTGTTGCGGACAAAAATTGCCAAAAATAGCAACTCACA
The DNA here is from genome assembly GCF_014529385.1 of Adiantum capillus-veneris. Classification (NCBI taxonomy): domain Eukaryota; kingdom Viridiplantae; phylum Streptophyta; class Polypodiopsida; order Polypodiales; family Pteridaceae; genus Adiantum; species Adiantum capillus-veneris. The sequence continues at coordinate 12,724,164 of NC_140955.1, forward strand.
GGCGTCGTTGCAAAATTGCATGGAAAGTGATCCAAAATGTTATATTGATGGAAAATGATACTTATCTATGATTTTTATGCTTATGCGAGTGATCCCACAAATTTAGAGGTTTTTCTGACTCCGTTTGGGATTTTTCGCATCAAAAATGGCATTTTTTGGGTCAAAAATGAGCTGAAAATGACCTAGTTTTGGTCCAAAGTGGAAAAATGGCCCAAAAATTGACACATCAGCTGAAAATGTTGTGGGGAAGAGAGAGAGAAGGGGGCTTTTTACAGAAAAAACCAACAATTTTTCTATATAGTGTAATAGCTTCCATGGTTACCCAATCTATGTGTGCTGCAGTCCCGCCTCTTCGCAATCTTGTATCTGAGCTTGTGAGGGAGTGAATTAGGGTTTCCCCTTATCAAAATGGTGTTTGGGCTTCAATATAGAAGCTCTTAAATCTCTGCAAAATCAGAAAATGGTCGTCGTTAAGGTGGAAACTCGAGCATTCCTTTCAACTGTTTGATGTTACGACTATGTAATTGGGGGCGAGGCTACATGATACCATGAAAGAGGTTTGGGTTTTGATTGAGAATTGTGCTTGTATGAGCATTGAGGTTTCATGGCTGAAACTTTAGTGTCTTTAAATGGTCTTGTTAAGTGAAATTGAATGTGATTTGGTGATCCTCTCATCATAATCTCGACTACGAAAACAAGCAAACTCCAAGCACGATAGGAAAGAGGGTTTGTGACTTGTTGTCACGAACGCTCTTAGATTTTGTCACCCTTAGAAAGAGGGTTGATGATTCTCCACAAACGCTTTTTCACAAAGTGTTTGTGACTCTCATCACGAACTCTCACAGTCAGAGGTTTTGCACCTTCCCAGCTAGACCGCACACTTTCCGACACCGTATCTTCATATGGGCATCATTCTAGCTTTCAAAATCCATGTTCATTGTTTTCAAAGAAAGAATTCATGCAATTGGTTAAAGAAATTTATGAACAAGGTTTCAAATCCATCAACACGCAAAATGAGTAACCCTCCTTGGCCATTTCGAACCCGATTAGCAATCATCGCGAAATCAATTGCTCATCTTTGATTTCTCTAATCATTCAAACCCTATCGGATTTGTCATTTTTGGTTTCTATGGCTACACACACGTGATTATGGCACCTCCAAATGCACAAATCACCAAAATTTTTACCATATCCAATCAAATTACCATACATGACAATGGTAAAACGTAAAATCATTTTCAACTGTGTATCAATCGAATCATCAATTATACACATAGAACACCAACCATTTTAGGTCTTTTCATCATCACAATTGCCAACCAAGGCCAATCATTCATCTTCAATTTGGACTTTGAATGCCATTGAGTAAGCATACATACCGAAATTTAGACCAAAAATTTATGCAATGAATCCATCAATTTCACATTGAAATGCACAAATTGCAAGTTCAGTCAAGCATAAATGAATGCATGCATGCTAAATTTCTAAAAAATTACACTAGTTTTACCCGATCAAGCAATGCACACACTCAAAAATTAAGCACAAATGATTGAATTTTTTGCAATTGGAAATGAATTTAAGCTTATACCTAATGATTGCACATACTTTTCATGAATATTTCACAATCAAAACCATTGACGTGTCCCAATTGACCATCAATCATTGAAAATCAAGTGGTCATGGATAGGCACACACACTCAATTTTTGCCCAATTTTTTGGCAATTAGGCTTATCCAATGTTTGAATTAGCCTCACATACTCACCATTTAAATGATTGCACACTCATGTATCATCAATTCCATCACTTTATATGCATGCACACACTAAAAATTAGGTGCACACACACTTGAAATTTTTTGACAGTTTTTTTTCTCTTTGGTGCATGCACACACACAATGATTTTTAAGCACACACATGATTTTTTCTTGGGAATTAAGCATTATCTTGACACAAACATCATTCTTTAGTCAAAATTGACCATAAATTTCATCTCAAAACAATCAAATTAGGCATTCCAAGTATGTTAATTGAATTACACACCTAATTTTAGCAATAAATTAGCAACACATTGGAATCAAATTAACCACTCAAAAATTGAATGGAGTAGGTCAATGCACTTACAATTGATTGCATCCAAGCTAATTCTTGCTCCACGCGACAATTCCATCATGCACACACATGTGTGGCTCTTCCAAATTAGCGCAAAAATTGACCATTTAAGGCCAAAAATCATACACTTAAATCATCAAATTAGGCATGGATTAGCACAATTAACTTGATAAAAGTGTTGATTCCACCTCTTGCAAGGGGATTTAACATACTTTACACTTCAAAAATTAGTGGTTAGGTTAGCAAGGTTAGTCAAAATTAGTAGAAATCAGCATGAAATTAGTAAAAATTAGCATGGAAAGAAGCGAAATTAGTAAGGGTTAGCATGAAATTAGTGAAATTGGGGGTGGAATTAGGGGTTTGGGGTATTCATAACTCAACATTAGCGTCAATTTTTTGCACAATATCATCAAATTAAACCAAAAATTGAGTTACACACACTCAAAAACCAACAAAATTAGTAGTGAAATTACTCTATTCTACACATCCTAAACTCACTAGCTTAGGTTATCGATCCCCGGCAACGGCGCCAAATGTAGGGATGTGTTGTAGCACGACCTAATCGCAACCCACAAAATTATCAAATCCGTGGATGACCTAATCGCAACCCACAAAATTATCGCAACCCGGCTAGGGCATGGAAGCACGAGCCTAAGATGAATGGAATAGAGGATTCAAGAGATCACCTCTCCATTGCAAGTAGAGATTAGCCATGGCAAGACTAACTCTAAACCTACTCTAATCACTAATCAATTAATCTTCTACACACATCAAGCCCACCGAAGGCTGACTTGCCATAGACTAGGAACTCCAAACACACTAATGATAAGCACACACTAATTACCACACATCAATTAAGCCACTTCATCAATAGCTTACACACACGAGGTGAATGGTGCTAGAGCTCCATAAAACCTATCTACACAAGTAAAGAATAGCTAGAGCTCCATAAAACCTATCTACACACACAAGTAAAGAATAGGGCACACACACAAATTAGAAGATTAAGACCCAACTTAAGCACCCTAATTTATGATGTTAAATATCACAAATCAATTGCTCGTAGAGAGATAAGAGTGGTTACTAGCAAGAAGTACATACATCTCTCAAATCTAGAATAATGAAAGTGTAATACTACTTCATGACAAGATGAAATGTAGAGAAGAAGAGACTAAGGAGAAAATAAGAATTAAATTAATCAAGAAGAGCTTACACTAATTACAATGGTTAGCACTAGCCTCTCAAGCATAAACATTAAGCTCAAGGCTAGGCCAAAGAGTGGTGAAGTAGATTCTCCTTTCAGGGAACTTCATGTTGGTAGCCATGCGGTTGAACCATGATGCCCCTAGGATAGCATCCTCATGTTGGAGAGGAGAGATAAAGAAGTCTTCTTTGTCGACATAGCTCTGGACATGAAGCTTCAATTTCCCAATGAAGGGAGTAACAGAGGCTTGCTATGCCTTGAAAGCTGTGTTGGCCATTACAGTATCTCCCATCTCGAAAGCTTGAATGCCCAACTTGGTGGCTAACTCCGTTGATATGAATTTGTGAGTAGAGCTAGGGTCAAACAAAATGAAGGCATCATGCTCCCTATTTAATTTGCTCAAAAAACAGAGTATTTATGCTAAAGTGATTAGCTAAATTAATTATATGAGCTTCTCTTAATTATCACGGTCTCTTTGACACCTAATTAACCATTGATAAATATCTCATAGCATATGAAATCATTTTACTAATTTCCCGTATTTAATTTTCTCTAAAAACAGAGTATTTTTGCTACAGTAATTAGCTAAATTAACTATCTGAGATTCTCCTAATTATCACGGGTTCTCCAACACCTAATTAACCACTGATAAATATCTCACAACATTTGGGATTATTTTGATTATTTTCCCCTTTAATTTTCTCTAAAAGAAAGTGTAATTCTGCCTAATTAATTAGGAAAATTACTCAAAAAATTATAGGATAATTTTTCTAGGTTAATGACTATCTAACGCAACTCTAATAATTACCTCAACTTAATCTAAGCTTAATTAGTATATTTTCCATTAATTCATGGTTAATTTGGCTAATTACAGTCCTAATGTGATAGGATCATTAATTAGCTTAGTATTACTAAGCTTAATTATAATAATCATCAAAGATTAATTAATTAATAGAGGTTTTATGAGTATACATAGGCTTAATCTTTGATTTATTAACAAAATAGCTTAATCTAACCTTGCTAATTAAGAAGGATTAGACTAATTATCGTTTAGGTTAATCAATTAGAGATTAATCTCTAATGATTTCTGCATAGTGTTCTCTCTAGATGAGAGAGAGAGTATCAAGGCTCCGAGTCTGTGTAAAATGTGAAGCTAGGGATCCTATTTATAGTTTTCTAGCACTCATAAGCTCTCACCGGCTGAAAAAGGAAGTTGCTTGCAATTCAAGCAGTCCCCTACAGGTCAAAAAATGCCCCCTGCTGCTAAATGAGTCCCTGGCAGGTGAGTGATGACCCTCCCATTACCTGCCAACTTTTAAATTATCAATTCTGCTATATTTTGACCTATTTTTGCTTAATTGGTAAATATCTTGTAAATATCTAGGAGGCCTTTAATAAAGTCTATGCTTAAATGATTACTGCAACCCTTCAATTTTACCTGTTTTACTCAATTCACAGTGTAAACTTCTAGGGGTCATAACTATGCCAGTTTTTATTGGAATTCAATTTTGAAAATTTCTAGCCCGGGGTTTGTTGTGCTTAAGATTCCAAAAATACCAATATTTGCCATGGTCGGACAATTCTACATTGCTTTTTCAATAATCGTATCAGTTTGATTAAGCTTTATACAACTTTTAAGGTTTCAAAAACTGGAAACCTTACACTTTTTGAGTCAACCATATGTGGAATAGTTCTCATCTGGGATGGAACTAACCTTATCTCAGATTGTGCCTCATGTTCACCTATAAATGAACACAGGGTTTTCAAGGATTGGGCTTTTCTTTCCACCGAAATCTCCGTTCCCGCATCCCCATACAACGATTGTATATCGGCTGGATAAAATCCGTTATCCAGGTTAATCTCAGGAATTGGAGCAGACTATAACGCCGCGCTTCCGTTCTTTCTGTTTCTAATGGTTTCCCATAAGTGTTGTGTCCATTGTTCTTCAACTTCTAGAATTGGCATTATCGTCGTTGACTTAGCGTCATCAGTCGTGTTCGGCACCACCCGATGATCCAGTGACAATATCGTTTCAGGCCTGGGTTCGTTTACTTGTTTTGGTTCATCGATTTTTAATTTTTCTCGCTCTTTGTGAATCAATACTTCTTGTTCTGGGGTTCTAACCACCTTAGGTTCCATCAACGCCTGGGCTGTCTCAATGAGGTGTTTACACATTTCCAAACGCTTCGTTTCCACGTCTGGTTGAGGATAAGTTAACCATCTTTGCTCTAAAGTTTGGTTTGTTTTTAGCCTTGCTTCGTACGCTTGTAATAGAGCATCTAACAGCTCTAGCACTTTGTCAACTAAGGACGCTTTCCTCGGCTTGTTTTTAACCTCACCAGTTTTACTCTCTCTCTCTCTTGTTTGAATTTCTCCTTCGTTTCATGCAATTTGTTTTGCATGGCAATTTGGCTGTTCAACCTTCTTGTTTTCATCCTGTCTCGTTTCGCCTTCCAGGATTTTCGTTGGGTTCTCACAGATAAACTCTCATTTTTTGTGGGTATCGGCAACTCGACCTTTTCCTCCAAAGGCTCGTTTCTCCTTAAGTCCTTGGCTTGGGCTCTGGTTATCACATTGATTTGGATCATGGGATCGGTTTCTGATCCATTGCTTGCACTTGGTATCACCCCCACAATATTCGTAGTCGCTTTTCCCTTGTTGTCCGGATTCTTTGGGACATCTGGCAATATGTGATTCACACCACATCTGTCACAAAACCCAAAAATTTTCACTCTTTAGCCTTTGAAAGGGTAGTTACGCTCCCAATGATCCGTACTTCCACAATAGCACTATCCAATTGGTGGTTGATTTTGAGGAGGTGGTCCCATAGGTTGTCCTGCTCTATTAGGATATCCTCTTGGTTTGTAATTCTGGTTCGCAATAAACATTAACGTTCTTTCGTCTACCAAATATTGATCTCTCGAAGGTTGTGCTACATATGAGGGTGGTTCCATACCCTCGCTATTTTCCCACGGTTGATAGCCTTCGTCTGCATATATATTTGTGATTCAGGTTCTGTTGCGTAAGGCTCATTCGGTTCCTCGTAATAAGAAACTTGAAGTGTACTATTTGTTCCTGATGATGCTTCACAAGGTTGAGCATACCTAATCATGGCTCTATTTTCCTGTGGTAATGGAGGTTGTTGACCCAACACAGGTTGAGGTCTGTCTGCTCCTACTACCAGATTCATATTTGGTCCAACTTGATATCTTGGAGGAGGTGGTTGGGATGGTCCTGCTGGAGGCCCATACGGTCTTTCCCTCACATAGTTTTTGTTATAAAAACACTCTTCCGTGCTATGATTTGTCCATTTTTGTTCTATGGCGCACCATTTCAGTACTTGTCCATTCGCAACTGGTGCTTTCGGCTCTTGTGGGCACCACGGCGTAGGATGATCCCCCCCACATATGTCACGCTTCCTCGTCTAAGACTGTCTCATCACTGGATTGTATCTCATATGCTGTTGCATTCTCTTCATTACCTCCTCTATCAATTGATCAGTCGTCGGCATCATGGACGCCTGAGCATCTTTCTTGGTAGAGGGCTCGCTTTTAATCGATGAAGAGCCACTGGTTACTGAATCAGTATCCTCTGACACTTCCCCATATGCCTTGCAGTTATCGACAAGATATAACGCTTCTAGTGAAGGTCCTTCTTCAAGGTCTCATTCCTAAGTCCTTCAACGAAGAGCACAGACAATCTCTCGTCCTACGGTACTTCCCTCCTCGGTCACCTCTCAATGTATTGCTTGAATCTCATGGTTGCTTCCTTCACTTTTTCATTCTCCCTTTGTTTAAAAGCGTATATCTGCGATACAGTATTATGCTTTATAACCCGTTTTGAGAATTCTTCCACGAACTCGCTTAATACACGTTCAATATTCGAACAAGTTTCAGGGTTTAAAGGTTGAAACCATGTTAAGGCCGTCCCTTCCAAGGTTAGCCTGAATCCCTCATATTGAGTATGGAAATCAGTGATCTGTTCTGCTCTTAAGACTTGCTTGAAGAGCGATACATGGGCATATGGATCCCCTGATCCGCTATACTTCTTCGACATGCACTTCGCTACTTGAGATGGCCTGATCCGTCTATGGTCTGCGGTCAATCTCATTGCTCCCGTGTCTCAACTTAATCGTTCTCGTACATCATGGAGGTCGTAGGTTGCTCTCGTTGGCTCCCCCGCCCCAAATCTACTACTAGGAGGCAAATGTGATGGGGTGGCTGCAAATGTTGGACCTACAGCCGTATGTGTAGAGATAGAAACTGCACTACCTCGATTCGTAGCCATGGATTCTCTAGAATGTAATGTTCCCATGGGCCTTGGCATCGAGTAATGAGGTCGACTGAAAGAATCAGCTACATGAGTCCTCCCTCCACTTGTGGTCAACGGTTCTGGCATGACAGTTGTAGGTGCTGGTCTTAGTGGACTTGGAGTGACATATTATTGATGAAGTGGTCCCCCAAAGTATGTATATCCTTCCAACTTTTTTTTATCGATTGCTGCATATCGTCTTCCCTACTTGTCGTATGCTACAATTTTCGTTTCCGCTCCCTCTGTGTAGGTGAAGACATAAAGTCTTTTCCGCTCAGACATCTCCCCGACGTAGGGTTCCTCGCATCTATAATAGAGATCTTGCTCTCCATTATTACTTTTATAACCCCAAGTAGACATTATCCGTGTTGATTCTCAACGTTCCGTTTTCTCGCCTTAATCTCACATTAGGTAAGCTCATTGTTGGTGCCTTTTCCTCATGTTCCTCATCTATTTTGGCTTTTGTGCCCATCAATCCCCACTTGTCTACAATGTTAGGATTCAGGACTACCAAGTACATGATACCCTCGTCATCTAGGTACCTATCACCGCTATAGCTCACAGGCACTAAGTCACTGAACTCACTTGGTCTATCTTCTATTTTCACACAGTAGCGGTCCATACCATCTTTGTATATCTTGGCACCTTGCTTGTTGTCATATTGATACTTGATGAACAATAGCTTTAGTGTGGCCGAGGGCTCTGATGGTCCTACTGCCATGTTCTCTCTTCCGTTTAGTTTTATTTGTCCCAAGTGTTCTGTGAAATACTCGGAAGATCTCTCTGAAGAAGTATCGGAGATGCCTTCTTCAAGGATTGGCTCTAACGGTCGTACTATCCCTTGGTTTACACTCTCCTCTATTGATGCAACACTTGTTTGATCCTCTAAATTCAGGTGTCTGGTGTTGATTTGTTTTCCCAATCTCAAAAACATGAAGAAAGTGGGATTTACTGACTGAATCCAAACCTCTTACCTAGAGATGGAAAGATCTTCCAATTCCTGCGACTGCATGGACTATTACTTGATCGGCCTCTGCAAATGAATACACTGGATGGCTATGAGATCAGTGTATCATTCCAACTGTTAGCAGATTCAACACTTCAAAATGATCTCAACACAATTTTGCTTGCAGATTATTGACAGTATGTCCAATTTGAGTTTTGACAACTCCCGGTATCTTAAATAGTCTAGGTCTATGAACAGGTCAAAAATGAGTTAGATCTAGGCCAGAGGTACACCGATCGTGATCGTACTTCTGAGCCCAAATAGATGAAACTTCACCAGCTTGTTCACTAGGCTATTTTAAGACTACCTGCCAGACACTTTTGTATTTGGACTCAAAAAAGTCAAGTTTTTACCAATTCTTGGTTGGAAGTGCCTGTTTTCCCAAATTTATCAGTTTGACTTGATTTTGATGTTTGATTTGGGATTTGAGAGATACCTGGGGTTTTCCTATGTACATGCTATCCCTCTGTATGGTTCCTTCCCAGTTTTGATGTGTTTTGGTCTACTGAAAGTCAATTTCTAAGCCAGTTTAGCAATTTTTGACTTGGATCTGTATTCAGATGGTTTGACAGGTATTTTGAGGTTTTTGGCTCTAGGTCCTTTAGACTTTTATGTTTGTATAAACCTGGGGATCCCACAGATGAAATCTAGTCAAAATATGGCACTTAGGTACACCGATCGCGATCGTACTTCTGAGCCCAAATCAGACCAAATTTGGCATGCTTGTAGACACTGATGTTTTAAGGCTATCCCCAAAGTCTTTTTGCAATTGGATCACCAAAAGCCAATATTTTGCACTTTCTGGGTCTGTCGGGCTAGTTTTACCCAAGTGGCCTGATTTCCTTGATTTTTGAATTTTTTGGGTGTGGTTGCTTTAGACAAAGTTGTTTAGAATCTTATCACGAAGGCACATGTCAAATCTTGTACAATTCTGGCACTTAGGTACACCGATCGCGATCGTAGTACCTGGGCCAAATCTGATGAAATTTTGTCTGCTCCCTCTGACAAGTTTTTCCTAGTGTTTTGTGCTACCACTTTGTGATTTGAATCAATATCAATTCTGTTTGGTCAGATTTTTAGAATTTCTGAGTCTTATGGCTTTTTTGGCCAAAGTTATGGTTTTTTTGGTTTTTTGGCTCTGACTTTTGCCCTAAATCTGACTGGAATGTGACTTACTTATCCTACTCCTAAGTACAGAGATGAAAAACATAAGAAAATGAATCAAGCAAAACAAACACAACGGATTTCGGGTGAGATTTCAGTACTCAATCGAATTAGAGAAATTGAAGAGCAAAAATGCTTTAACACTCTCACTCACAGCTTCCTAAATCTCCTAAGAGAGCATCTAGCCAGTCCATTGGCTCTAGACTCCACTAAGCTCTAAACCCTTGTCTAGCAGCCTAACTGAGGTGAAAATGGATTTGTGGATTGATCTTTTTTAAGGAGTCTAACTGCACACTCGGTCACTCATCACCTAAGGTGCATTCCCCGGCAACGACGCCAATGTTTGCGGGTCGCCGCGACGGACGTCCATAGCATAGCTCTCAAGCATTAACATATTTATCAATATAGGAGAAGCGACTCGGATGAGGCATGGAAACTGACTAGGGTGTCATTCCTAATGAAGTGAACTCGAAGAGATGCAATTACTCACTCTCAAATCAAACGCATTACCGCCAAGTAATCTGCCTATGTCCTCCTACACAGCTCTCCAGTCATCACGCCCGTTTACCATGCAAATCATATCGAAATCGCACGAAACTCGAAGGGAAGCTACAGGGGATTATGAGGAACATATCCTATCACTGTCACAGCATTCTGGAGAGGTACAACGATTGCGATCATTCGTCCCAATGTCAATAAAAACAGCAAACAGGTGATCCTAATGGGTCGTTTTAGGGTCCCTAAAGCCCCTTCTAGGGTCAAAACAACATAAAACACGCATATAGACACTCAAAACAGCAATTTAAGGCCTCAAACTTGTAGTTGAAAACCTACACCAAATCTTGAATGATTACACTTGAATGGAAGAGCAAGATGAGAGAAACACAATGCAATAAACAAATTTGAATTTGGATTACCGTAGCTGCAATGGCGATGATTACAAGTTTGAACAAGAAGGAGCTCTCAAACGTACGCTATCTTCTCAATTCTCCATTGAAAAGATTATTCCCAAACTTACAAAAAATGACCTTTATAGATTAGGTCTTTACAAATGGCTTGTCCGGCCATAAGCTCCTAAACATCTAACTGGCTCTCTAATATACAATTGCTCCCATAAGAATAATCATACATCCTTTGACAAATTCCCGGCTTAGAGATGCTTCCTTACAAAAGAATTTTACAATGGTTTCTCAGAAAAATATGATCCTTCTGGAACGGCCGTTTGTTGCTTCGTCCACCAAACAGTGTGCGTGTGTGTGTGTGTGTGTGTGTGTGTGTGTGTGTGTGTGTGTGTGTGTGTGTGTGTGTGTGTGTGTGTGTGTGTGTGTGTGTGTGTGTGTGTGTGTGTGTGTGTGTGTGTGTGTGTGTGTGTGTGTGTGTGTTTTGAGCCAAGCTCCGTGCACACTCCTCCCTTTCTTCCTTGCTTTGGCTACCTCTTGTGGCCTTATTTGTGTGTAGGTTGCAAGATATAAGCTAGCAAGGCTTCACTCATGAAAGAAATTAGATAATAAGAAGCAAATTTTTTTTTATTAATATGAACAAGGTTTGAAATACAAAGAGAAGAAATTAGAGCAAAGGTATTCCATCATTAAATTAGTAGAGCGTTCATTTGCATAAGCACTTAGTGCAAGGGTTTCTTCTATTATACCTTCCACCATCACATCCAACAACAAAAGGAGTTAGACAGTGGAAGACAGATCTTAAGAATGAAACCCACATATTATAGATGTTGACTAGTACAATGCAAAAGATCCCCTAAATTTTCAAAGAGGATACCTGAGCAGAGTTCTCCATAAATGTCTTGGGTTGTATGTAGGAGTAATGTCCAAGTAGCATCTCTGTGAATTCCTGTCATAAAATCTAATATTTAACCAACCCAAATGATTTTCTCATATTAAATTGACCACTTAATGTGGGAGAATAAATGGGAACAAGGGTTAAGATATAGACATGTGCTTATAGATCTATTTCAACACAAGGCCAATGGTAAAGGGGCCCAAATGAGAGATGGTCCATCGAAGAGCAAGGCTAACCAATAGAGCATAAGACCTTAGGGTTAGCTTCATTGAAGATCTCCAATAATGTGTGTAAAAGTCCTTTGACCTTAGGTAAGCTAGGGCTGAGCTTGAAGTGGGAACCCAACCAAGCTCGAGGTGCTTGTCCTGCTTGAGGTGCTTGAGGTACTTGTCGTGCTTGATTAAGGTGCTTGAGGTGCTTATCTTGCTAGATGATTAGGGTGCTTGAGGTGCTTGTCCTGTTGAATGACTAAGGTGCATGTTGTGCTTATTGATATGCTTGTAGGAACACCCCCAAGCTAGAAGTGCTTTTTCATGCTTGATGAGTAAGGTGCTTGAGCACCTAAAGTCAAAAGGAGCCCTACATAAGAGGGGGTGAGCCCATATTGTAGGGGCTAGTGAGAGAACACACACTCACACACATTCTCATTATGCAATGTGCAAAGTGCAAGAGCTCTCTCTCCTTCTCCAAGCAATTAGAGGTTGAGAGCCTACACCAACATTCTTGGCTATGGAGTGCAAATCCAACCAAGAGCCATGTTTCAATGCTTAAGCTTGCCATCTTCTCCCTCTTCATTACTAAGCTATTATGTATGCTAGCAAGAAGACTATGATAAGTGAAGAACTAATTCTTTCTCCTAGGAAATGTTTCTTCTTCCTCTTACCTGCCCTCATTCCCTGTTAGCTCTCTCCACCTTCGAAGGTGTTTGAGGTCTTGGGGCTGAGGCTTGGGATAGTTAAAGCTGTCTTCAAATTTTATGTTATGCTTGTGATGCATGAATCTTTCCATCTTCATTGCATCACCTAGGTCACAAGGAACACCAAGATTGTATTGTAACAAGTCTCTCTTAAAAAGAGAAATCACAATACAAATGCCTATTGGAGGGGGGACCGACTCCACATAAATCCGGTCCTCAATTGTTGTCATGTTCTCTAAATTCTCTCTCTTGCAAAAGTATGCTCATGCCAAGTTAACTAATTGCTATGCCTATGTTGCTATCTTCAATTATGTTCACCCTCTATGCTCACAAAGTAATTTCTCAAAAATACTCTCATTAATTTCCACTAATCTCATGTTAATAGGCCAATTCCATTACATTGGTATCAGAGCATTTGGTTTCTCTTTTCTTGCTTAAGAAGAGAGGTCCTTACGTAGCCTATAAATGGTTGATGTTGTTAATTATATTAGGGTAAGTGGAACTGGGATCCATGTACTTTGATTTTCTTTGCTTTACTATCTCTGAAGCTCATACTACCTAGGCCACAGTGGATGCTAGTGTGATTCTTAGATAAACAATCCATCCCAAGAATTCCATCATACATTCCAACTGGTAAGGTTCTAAAGAAAGATGAAGTAGTATGTCCTCCTAGTTCAAAGTCAAGGGTTCCCACAAAATATCGTGATACCACGGTTTTCCCATTAGCCAATTCTACTGTCATGGGTTTAGCTTGTTTTTTATTTAGGTTCAACTTTCGCAAGCATTTTGGGGATAGAAAAGAATGAGTACTACCACAATTGATGAGGAGGTTAAAAGGTTTACCTTGATGGGTTGCTGGTGTTTGAATAACAGCAAATTGTCTTTGGGCTCCAGGATTGTCAATAGATGCATAAATTCTTGCTCTCTCTTCTTCTTCACCAAGGGTAGGCTCTTCTAAGACTGCATGTACATGGGAATTCCTACCTTGACCTCTTCCAAAGGCTCTCGTTGCTCTTCCTTGTCCTCTACCTCGTCCACCACCTCGTCCATTGTTATGTCCAAAAGGGCGGTGTCTTTGATCTACTTCAGTTGTTGCTGCTGCTCTATTCGTCAGACGTGGACATCTGTTCCGATAATGTCCCAACTCTCCACATTCAAAGCATCGAACATCCGAGCATGAAGGGTTTTCAGCATTAGCAGCATAAGCTCTTTGTGGTTGTCCAATATTATTGGGAAGCCTTATTGGTCGTCTTGCTCCATTGAAACTTTGATTTTGTTCAACTCTCCTTCTAATCCCTTGCTCCTTCATTAAGGGCTTAGCTCATAGTAAAGCATCTTGCACAATAGTAGGTTTCATGGCTTCTAGTCGTGAGTTGATTAGTTCTCTTAAACCTTGACAAAAACAGGCTACCTGTTGCTCTATGGTCACTGGCGGGGCATAACGCCTAAGCCTTACAAATTTTGAGTAGTACTCTTCCAAGGTTAAACTGTATTGCTTTAAGCTAAAGAACTCATTTATCTTCAATGCTTCATGTGCAGGAGGTAAGTATCTTTTCTTCACAATCTGCTTAATTTTCCTCCAACTATGGGCATTCTCCAATACTCCCATGTCACGACAATGTTGTTTCCACCATAATTTCTCTTCACCAGAGAGGCGAAACATCTCTAGCATCGCTTGATTTGCAGGTGAAGTCTTTGCAGCCAGGAAGTAGTCATTCATAGCTTCAATCCATACTTTTGCTTCCTTCTCAATATCAACACCCTCTCCTTTAAAAGAAGGTGGTTGCATTTGTTTTAGCAATAACTTCTTCTCTTGAATCTCCGTATAGATAGCATCGTTCTGAGGATTCTCTTGAGTGTACGCATATATTATTGTTAATATTCATAATAGCCCAAAACACTAGGGTATTTTCTAGACTTAGACTTATCCAGCCCACTAAAAGTTCAACCACATAACTTTACAAATCTTGACTTACCCAGTCTATTAAAACTTAACCATATTTCAGTCCATCAAAACTCAGTCACGTGACTTAACCAGTCATGACTTACCCAGCCCATTAGAACTTAGTCACGTGACAACCAGTCATGACTCTTGTCAATCACACGACTTAACCACTCATACAATTTCTTTGAATAAAAACAACTCCATCAAATGACTTAACCAATCAACAATCTTTTGAAGCAAAACATTACTATTCATAACACATCAAAAAGCCATGTAAGGGTCTACAAAAGATCTCTCCATGAGAATATATAATAGAGGTTTCAACCATAACTATGATACGCATCAACTGAAATATCATAATGTCTCCGTGATTCTGGTAATGGATATAAACAACCATACACACAATGAATCCCGATGTACCTACTAAAGCCTTTTAACCTAAGGCTCTGATACCAATTATGAGGTCCCCAAAGCCGAGAAGATTGGGGCGATTTGATAGATGACCTTCCTTTATTCTCCTTTTCCATTGACGACACCCTACTCCGTTTCCACAAAGTAGAGATACGAGCAACAGAAGAGAGGAAGTCCTCTATCCATCATTTACGTGGTTATAAGGGTCATACGCCACAATCCAGGTCGATAGATCTAGGATTCTTATGAAGTTGTTTCCTAACATAAAGATGTAATCCTATTGACATATTTAGAATCCATAAACAACGTTTTTTTCCTCACGTTTAAGAGGCACGTCCGCCATCCATAAACCATAAATATGATATGAGACTTAGTCTAACTAACTAGAAATCTTATGAAAAGTACCTGACTAATTGGGTCCATAGCTTTCAGGGACACGTAGATTTGGGATATCTCGACTCTTGATACAATGAGTCTATGAAATCATATGCTTGTTTCTTGTGATATAATCACGTTTTCTGGACAGTTTAAGAGAATTCTTAGGCTTGACTTACCGGTCATCATGTATAACGATGTAGAATTATAAATTCATCTTACCGGATTAGCAACACGTTTGACTACCTCTCGTGGTTGAGGTTGAACGGCTTCGACTTCTTCCACAACCGATACCTCCGCTTGAGCAACATTTGGAGTAGTTGATGCCTTCCTTTGCATCTTTCTTGGAGGTGGAGCAACATGAGCGTTTTTTGAGCTTCGAGTCACTCACTTCGGGTCCATCGTATCGCAAAAGAGAAAGGAGAAAGTGAGAAAGAGAACTCAAGAATTTGAGAGACAACACCATGATGGTAGAGAAAGAAGTTGGAGATGGAGATGGCTTGAGGGTAAGAGCTTGAGGGGGAAAGGTTACTTCGATGTCAAGGCAAGAGGGTTTTTGCTTCTGAGAGTGTGTGTGTGTGTTTGTCTCCTCAAAGTGAAGGGAGAGGGGTCTTTATATAGGCTCTCAAGGCCAGCTAAGAATAGAGGGAAGCAAGGAGAGATAAGCTCGCACACGTTTGCGGCGGCTGTTAAAAATATATATTTTTTCTTTTTCTTTTTCTTTTTTTTTTGGACACCGATTCTAATGCGCGATTTTGAACCTCTTAGATGAAACTTGACTTCCAAGAAAAGAGCTCTAAACTAAGCTCCTCCTCTCTTTCTTTCCTAAAAGTACTCCTCCTACTCCTTCTCCTCTAAAATTACTCCTTTCCTAAAATTGCACTCCCTTTCCTAAAATTACTCTCTTTCCAAAAGAGTCAACTCTTATCTTTAGATACAATCTTGAGGCTTAAGTTTTCCATCAACCTTATTGTTTTCAAGTGAATAAGGTTCATAATTAATAGTTCTAAAGTCAGATTTTTTATCCGATCGTTCCATTAGAATGCTCTTTGACTTACTAAAATGCAAACCTCAAATATTTGCAAAGCAAATGAAATACTTTTATTGAAAATTGTTGGGTACATTACAAAGCACCAAATGGATTAGTCATTCATCTTGGAAAGATGTCGTAGGGTAAAAAGGGATCCTCTACCCTCTAAGTAAGATTGACTAATAACTAAGGCTTTATCTCTTCTACCTCATAGTCGAGGACGACTATGATTTCAAGAGAGAGGTAATGTCATAAAATCTAATATCTAACCAGCCCAAATGATTTTCTCATATTAAATTGATCACTTAATGTGGGAGAATAAATGGGAACAAAGGTTAAGATATAGACATGTGCTTATAGATCTATTTCAACACGGGCCCAATGGTAAAGGGGACCAAATGAGAGATGGTCTATCAAAGAGCAAGGCTAACCAATGAGGCATAAGACCTTAGGGTTAACTTCATTAAAGACCTCCAATAATGTAAAAGTCCTTTGACCTTAGGTAAGCTAGGGTTGAGCTTGAGGTGGGAACCCAACCCAGCTCGAGGTGCTTGTCCTTCTTGAGGTGCTTGATGTTACCATATACATGTGGTAGTGATGTGTGTGAACACACTAGGACCGCCGGGGCATTTTTTCCCTCTTTAGGAGGTTTTTTCCCCCGTGCATTGTATATACGCCCATCACTCTAGGGCTATCTATCTTTCCATTGCACACTAAGTAACACACTCTCTATTGTGTGCCTTGAGCTTCCTTCGTCTTCTCCAAGCTATGTGTGTTTCTCTGCAACCCTAATTCCAACAATTGGTATCAGAGCAGGTCACGTCCTCCCGGGCTTAGTCGCCAGCTGCTCCAGCGCACGCCTGCTCACTTACTCCGATTTCAGTGAGCTTTGGCGAGCTTTCGCAGTACTGCACAGGCTATTTCGTCATTTTGTGCAGAATTTCTGTCAGTGCCGTTTTTTGCATAATAGGTGCCTTACAGTCTTCTACAGTTTGTGCTATATAGCACAGGTTGTTCCCGCTCCGTTTCTCCTATTTTTGGGTAGTTTTCACATCAGGTGCAGCATTTACCATGGCTGACAACAACAACACAGATGTGTTCAAGATGTAGGCGATGTTGAGGATGTTGCAGGTCTTGCTGCAAGGATTGCAACTGTTAGAGTTGTTTTGCCTACGGCAGAACAAGCTCGTTGGGATGTTAAGGATGCGCAGGCTCATGCATTGATTGCGTTGTCTGTGAAGCGCACCATTGTTCCTCACATCCGTTCAGCAAAATCTGCAAAACAGGCTTGGGATATTCTAGCAGGTCTTTATGCAAGCCGCAATGAGGCTAAAATTGCTTTGCTGCGTAAAGAGCTGGAGTCGAAGATTATGCATGAGGAAGATGATATGGACACTTTCCTTGCTAGTGTCAAGGATATCAATGAGCAGCGTCATTTCAGACAGTTCCCTTGTGCAGACTGTTCTTGATGCCTTACCAGATTCCTACCAGACTTTTGCTAGTACTTGGAGACTGATGACCCAAGGAAATCCTGAAGTTGTCAAGTTTGATGCATTATGCACATTGCTGTTGCAAGAGTCACTTTCTAGAAAAAACAGGACTAGGCAGCGTGCAGTTGAACACGCTTTTATTGCTTCTCAAAGAAAGGGTGGTAACAGTAATGCAGCCACTTCTTATGGTTCTGCTGCGAGTGGCAAAAATTATGTTCCTAATGCTTCTGCTGGCAGTACTTCGTCTGGTAATTCTGGTGATAAGGGCAAAAAGAAGATGCGTTGCCATTATTGTAAAGCCAATGATCACTTGATCAAGTCGTGTCCTAAGTTGAAGGCCAAAGAGGCTAAGAAGAAAGAGGTTGGTTCCACTGCAAATGCTGGTTCCACTACAAATGCAGCCATTGTTGAGTCTTCTGTGAAAGGAGACTGTAATGTTGATGTTGATGCAGAATGGGCTTCTAGCGCAGAGTGCACTTACAATCCTGTTGTCCATGATGCATGCTTGTCAGTTGCTGCAGATTCACATGTGTGGTATTTCGACAGTGGTGCTACAAAGCACATTACCTCACATCGTGAATTGGTTACCTCTCTCGAGTCTGTCCCTCATGGGAATTCAGTCACTTGTGCCAACAACGCCTCTTATCCAGTTCAGGGAGTTGGAAAGATTGTGCTCACTGCTGCTAATGGCAGTTCCTTCACACTTGTTGATGGACTTTATGTACCTGGGATCAAGAAGAATCTCTTGTCTGTATCCGCACTTGCTAGACTTGGACTTGTAGTCAAATTTGTGGATGACAGATGTACAGTTCATGATCTCAGTTTTGGTGATGAAATTGTTGCATCTGGCCTTTTGTGCTGTGGGCTGTATAAGCTCACTTTGTATGACAAGTGTGGACAAAATTTTGCAAATGTTGTTGCAGATTCAAGGGCTATTTCAGATGCAAAACTTTGGCATGCACGTTTTGGTCATCTGAATTTTGCCAGTTTGCTGCGTTTGCAAAAATCTGATATGGTTGCTTCTTTGCCACCTCTTGAAGCACCTGTCAAACATGTTTGTGAAGGCTGTATTTTGGGTAAGATGCAGCGTTCTAAGTTTCCAAAGGATGGTTCAGTTCGGGCCACATGCAGGTTGCAGCTTGTGCATAGTGATGTTTGTGGGCCCATGCAAACTCCGTCCTTGGGCAATTACCTGTACTTCGTGACTTTCATTGATGATTACTCCAGGCATGCAAGGGTATTTCTGCTTAAAGCGAAGTCCGAAGTTTTTATGTGCTTCAAACAATTTCTGGCTATGGCTGAAAATGTCTCGAAATGTACTATGGGCACCCTCCGTTCCGATCGAGGGGGGGAGTATATGTCTCATGAATTTAATGCATTTATGGCTAGTCGTGGGATAAAACACCAATGTACAGTGCCTTATACACCTCAGAAAAATGGTGTTGCTGAGAGGAAAAACAGG
This sequence comes from Adiantum capillus-veneris, assembly GCF_014529385.1. Lineage (NCBI taxonomy): Eukaryota > Viridiplantae > Streptophyta > Polypodiopsida > Polypodiales > Pteridaceae > Adiantum > Adiantum capillus-veneris. The sequence continues at coordinate 12,743,384 of NC_140955.1, forward strand.
TCACTTACGGAAATGGCACGATGTATGATCAAAAGTCAAGCTTTTCCGCATTCTTTTTGGCTTGAGGCCATCATGTGTGCCACTTATGTACTTAACAGGTGTCCTACAAAAACTTTGCAGTCTATTACTCCATATGAAGCATGGCATGATAGAAAGCCTTCTATTGAGCACATGCGTGTTTTTGGTTGTTTGGCATATGCTTTGGTGCCACAAGTGCAGCGCAGAAAATTGGATGATAAGGCTGTCAAATGTATTTTTGTTAGTTATAGTGCTGAAAGCAAAGGTTACAGGTTGTATCATCCACAAACAAAACGTATTCTGGTTTCTCGGGATGTAGTGTTTGTGGAAGATTCTGTTCAGCCCTTGCTGTCATGTACTAGAGACAGTAATGTAAGCTCACAGGACATTTATGACACTTTGTTGCCTCTTTTCAGTGGTGGAAATACGAATGTAAGTTCCAATGAGGCAGATGTACAGCCTATGGGGGTTTCTGAAAATGTTTTAGATCAGCCTATTACTGATGCAGATGTACATGATGTACTTGATGAGGAAAGGGCTGAAAATGAGCAGGCTAGAGGTATGCCAAAATGGCTGGTGCACACTTTGCGTGACAATAAATTGGATGCACCTTTGTCTAGTCGTACTCATTCACGCTCTCGCCATGCATCTTATGCATCAAATTGTTATGCTTTGGCTATGTCTAGTTTACATGATGTTGAGGAGCCTCTGACTTTTGATGAAGCACACAATTCAGAAAATTGGATGGCTGCCATGCAATCAGAATATGATGCACTTATAGAAAATGACACATGGACTTTTATGTGATTTTCCTCCTGGCAAAAAGGCCATTGGTACGAAGTGGGTTTACAAGTTGAAACGCAAGCCGGATAGTGAGATCGATCGCCATAAGGCTCGACTTCCTGCAAAAGGTTATGCACAGCAAAAAGGCATAGATTATGAAGAGACTTTTGCTCCCACTTGTCGTATGACTACTGTGCGTTTTCTATGTGCATTGGCAGCTCATTTTGGTTGGGATGTACATCAATCAGACATTGTTACTGCTTTCTTCAATGGTGACATATTTGAGGAAGTTTATGTAACGCAGCCTCGCGGTTTTGTCATAAAAGGACAAGAGGACAAAGTGTGCAAATGTAACAAGGCTTTGTATGGTTTGAAGCAATCTCCTCGTGCTTGGTATGAGAAAGCTGACACTCATTTGGTCAAACAAGGCTTTCGTAACAGTCCAACAGAAAGCACATTGTATGTAAAGCATGAGGGTGATGTATTTCTCATCGTGGTTCTTTATGTTGATGATTTGCTGATCACTGGACCAAATGATAGACATATTGCTGAATTTAAGGCTGATTTGAATGCTACTTTCAAGATGAAAGATTTGGGGCTGTTGCATCATTACTTGGGTATACAGTTTAAGCAGTGTGATGGTGGTATTGCCTTGTGTCAGAAAAGTTACATAGAGACATTGCTATGTATGTTTGGACTTGAGGATTGCAAACCTATTGCCACTCCCATGGAAACAGGTTTGAAGTTGAGTCTACATGATGTTGGCGATCCTGTAGATGTCACTCTTTACCAAACTGCTGTTGGCTGCCTCATTTATGTATGCAACACGAGGCCAGATATTCAGTTTGCAGTCTCAACGGTCAGCAGATTTATGCATAGCCCAGGGTCTAAGCATTGGTAGGCTGTCAAGGGGATTTTCCGCTACCTTAGTGGCACTTTACATCTTGGCTTGTTTTATCCCAAGGGGGGATCATTGCCGCCAGACTTACATGCTTTTTCGGACTCAGATTGGGCTGGTTGTTTTGACACGAGAGTGTCCACAAGTGGTTTTTGTTTCATGCTTGGCAGTTCATGTATATCATGGTTGAGCAAGAAGCAACCTACTGTGGCCACTTCGAGTTGTGAGGCTGAGTACAGGGCAGTCTTCACAGCTACGGTTGAGTGTGTATGGCTTAGACGCCTTATGGCTGATTTGGGTTTTGGACAGGACACTGCCAACACGATCTACACTGACAGTCAGAGCGCATTGGTAGTTGCGAGGAACCCAGTTTTTCATGATCGCACAAAGCACATTGAGGTGCATTACCACTATGTCAGGGAGAGGCTCTCAGCAGGAGGGATCAGCTTGGCTTATGTGCCAACACAGGACAACCTTGCAGATCTTTTCACAAAGGCATTGTCTCGTGAGAAGCTTGAAGCTTTCCGCAAAGCTTTGGGCTTACTCCCCTTTATGGACTGATCCTGTCCTCAGGGCATGGCACTTCCCTTTACTCATGTGCCAGCTCTCGTTCACCGCATCACTCCAGGGGGGATTTGTTACCATATACATGTGGTAGTGATGTGTGTGAACACACTAGGACCGCCGAGGCATTTTTTCCCTCTTTAGGAGGTTTTTTCCCCCATGCATTGTAAATACGCCCATCACTCTAGGGCTATCTATCTTTCCATTGCACACTAAGTAACACACTCTCTATTGTGTGCCTTGAGCTTCCTTCGTCTTCTCCAAGCTGTGTGTGTTTCTCTGCAACCCTAATTCCAACACTTGAGGTACTTGTCGTGCTTGATTAAGGTGCTTGAGGTGCTTATCCTGCTGGATGATTAGGGTGCTTGAGGTGCTTGTCCTGTTGGGGATGACTAAGGTGCATGTTGTGCTTTGTTGTTCTTGCTTGATATGTTTGTGGGAACACCCCCAAGCTAGAAGTGCTTTGTCCTTCTTGATGAGTAAGGTGCTTGAGCACCTAAAGTCAAAAGGAGCCCTACATAAGAGGGAGCGAGCCCATATTGTAGGTGCCAGTGAGAGAACACGCACTCTCATTATGCAATGTGCAAGGTGCAAGAGCTCCCTCTCCTTCTCCAAGCAAGTAGAGGTTGAGAGCCTACACCAACACTCTTGGCTATGGAGTGCAAATCCAACCAAGAGCCATGCTTCAATGCTTAAGCTTGTCATCTTCTCCATCTTCATTAATATGCTACTATGTATGCTAGCAAGAAGAGTATGATATGTGAGGAACTAGTTCTTTCTCCTATGAAATGTTTCTTCTTCCTCTTCCCTCTCCTTTTTCCATGCTAGCTCTCTCCACCTTCGAAGGTGTAATGTCCCCAACCCGCCTATACCGAGATCGGGATGGGATCCTTGATAGGTCTCTAGGCCTTATAAAAATCGGAATCTCTAAACAAGAAAAATCCAAGGAATAGACCTTTACCATTGACAATGGCTTGGGTCTATAGCCTTAGAAGCAGACCTAGTCCTGTCTCGCAGCGGAAACGAGACAATGTATTCAAACGACCTACAAAAAAATTTCTTATTTAGGCCCTATAACTTCATCATTCAGATTATGGTTTCCTTAGCCAACGCTTTTTTCCCCCTAACATATGTGAGGGCACAGCCGTTGGTGGATTCCTCTTCCAAGTGAGAAGTTTCTAAAACGTTTTAGTGCGCGGGAATGGATAGTTACCTGACTAATCAGGTCCACCTGTCCATGATTGACAACCTTAGTCAATCCCCACTTGCCACCCCACACTCACACATGATTCATTTATCTTACTATCACATTGTTCAAACATTTAAAATAATGGTTTATTTTAACGTTCCATCACAATAATTCCTTGAAGACAACATTGAAAGCATTCTTTTAGAAAACAGATATCTTTAAACTTAAGACAGGGTACTGTCAATCAAAACATTATCCATAATAACCATGACCATTACTCTTCTTGTCTCAAGACCACCTAAGGGTGAAAAACGGCACCCATTCCTTATTCAAATCCGGAGTGGATAAACCCCCACCCAAGGTTCCGGGTGCCCATACACCAAACCAGTTGCCCATACAACCGGGCGGCTCCCCAAGGATAAAAACGGTATCCTAACTTATGTAGAAACATCAAGACATGACACGGAGTAGAAACTCATCGTTCATGGGGGTAACCGACTTAACCGTGGCTAGAAAGCCAATCATTATCATCAATTTATATCAAGGAGTGGGAGGTGTCTTGAGACAAGCTGTCTTAAGGATAATCAAACATATCTTTCCTAATTCAACCAGTTTTAACCCAAACAATTCTTTCCTATATTATAAACAAATGCATGCTGGAAGTTACCTTCCGTTTTCAGCCAGTTTATCCTTCTTACGTATGCGATGCTAACTTATAAAAGAACTTAAACTAATTAAAGACTTAATTGAATAATGGGAAACCCACCTGGGATTGATTGGCCATCTGTTGTTGCACTGGTGCCTGAAGACTCTCCTCCGTAGGCCTACTACTAGGCCCGGCTTCGTCGTTGTACGACGCTCTAGTTTGTTTTGGAGCTACTTTCTCATCATCAGATGTAGGATTTGCTCGGGTTCTTTTTGGTGCCATAACTTCTTATCCTTATAAAAAGGACGTCTAACCATTAGGTAAATAATTCAAAATCTATACTTACCTTTGTATTCAACTGTAACCCATCCAAGGTTAAATTTATAGTCTTAATTGATAAATTCTTGACCTAGTAATTTCTTATTTGTCTATATAAGCATGATAACTTCTTCCACCGCTTTCCTAAGGCTTTTCTAAGCTCTCATAACTTTCTTATAATTTTCTATATCTTTTTCCTAATTTTCCTATCAACTTTTAAGCTAATAATTTACTTATTTTGGGCTTAATATTTATTGTAACTAATTTCTCTTAAAGATTTTATTTTATTAACTTGATATCATAGGTTTACACTTACTATAATTTTCCTAAAAACTTTTGACCACAAAGTCTATTTATTTTAATTAATTATTCGCTAAAAATAGGATAATTTGACTTAAATAAATACTTATACTACTTTTTTAACCTTGACATGTTTATCACGGCCTCTTTATTATGTAATTTAAATGTGATAAATAGAGTGTAATCATATAGCATGATTTACTAATTTCCCCCTTGAAATTTCCAAAAAAATTAGTATATTTTGACTTAGATAAATATCTATACTACTTTTCTAACCTTGGCATAATTATCACAGCCTCTTTACCCTATAATACAGCTCTGATAAATAGCATGTAATTATAACACATGATTTACTAATTTCCCTTTTTAGTTTTTAGCTAAAAATATTGTAATTTGACTTAGATAAATATCTATACTACTTTTATAACCTTGAAATAATTATCACGGTCTCTTTACCCTATAATATATCTCTGATAAATAGCATGTAATCATATAGCATGATTTACTAATTTCCCTCTTTAGTTTTTAGCTAAAAATAGTGTAATTTGAATTAGATAAATATCTATACTACTTTCCAAACCTTGGCATAATTATCACAGTGTCCTTACCCTATAATATAGCTCTGATAAATAGGATGTAATCATATACCATGATTTACTAATTTCCCCTATTTTTGAGTTTTTAGCTCAAAAATAGAGTAATTTGACTTAGATAAATATCTATACTACTTTTCTAATCGTGACATAATTATCACGGCCTCTTTACCCTATAATATAGCTTTGATAAATATTATGTAATTATCGTACATAATTTACTAATTTTCCATATTTAATTTTCTCTAAAAACAGAGTATTTCTGTTAGATTAATTATCTATATTAGTTATTTGAGTTTCTCCTAATTATCAAAAACTCTTAAACACCTAATTAACCACTGAGAAATATATCACAGCATTTGAATTCAATTTACTAATTTCCCCTATTTAAATTACTCAAAAAACAAGGGAATTCTGCTTAAGTAATTAGCTAGATTTATTTTCTGAGCTTCTCCTAATTATCACGGGTTTTTGAATACTTGATTAACCACTGATAAATATATCACAATATTTGAATTCAATTTACTAATTTCCCCTATTTAAATTACTCAAAAAACAGAGTATTTCTACTAACTTAATTAGCTAAATTAATTATCTGAGCTTCTCCTAATTATCACGGGTTCTTGAACACTTAATTAACCACTGATAAATATATCACAACATTTGAAATCCATTTACTAATTTCCCCTATTTAAATTACTCAAATAACAGAGTATTTCTTCTAACTTAATTAGCTAGATTAATTTTCTGAGATTTTTCTAATTATTACGGGTTTTTGAACACCTAATTTACCACTTATAATTATATCACAGCATTTGAATTCTATTTACTAATTTCCACTATTTAAATTACTCAAAAAATAAGGGTATTTTAGCTAAAGTAATTAGCTAGATTACTTGAGCTTCTCCTAATTATCACGAGTGCTTGAACACCTAATTAACCACTGATAATTATATCACAGCATTTGAATTCCATTTACTAATTTCCCCTATTTAAATTTCTCAAAAAACAGGGTATTTTAGCTAAATTAATTAGCTAGATTAATTTTCTGAGTTTCTCCTAATTATCACGGGTTCTTGAACACCTAATTAATCATTGATAATTATATCACAACATTTGAATTCCATTTACTAATTTCCTCTATTTAAATTTCTCAAAAAACAAGGTATTTTAGCTAAAGTAATTAGCTAGATTAATTTTCTGTTCTTCTCCTAATTATCACAGGTTTTTGAACACCTAATTAAGCATTGATAATTATACCACAGTACTTGAAATCTATTTACTAATTTCCTCTAATGAAATTGTTCAAAAAAAACAGAGTAATTATGCCTAATTAATTAGGAAAACTTCTCAAAAAATTATAGGATAATTTTTCTAGATTAATAATTGTCTAATGCATCTCTGATAAATAATTCAACTTAATCTAATCCAAATTAATATTTTTACCATGTTAATTTGGCTAATTTTCTCCTTAATATGATAGGATAAATAATCAGCTTAGTATTACTAAGCTTAATTATAATAATCAGCAGAGATTAATTAATTTAAAGAGGTTTAAGGAGCATGCATAGACCTAATCTTTGATTTATTAGCAATTTATCTTAATCTAACCTTGCTAATTAAGAAGGATTATGTTAATTACCGTTAGGGTTAATCAATTAGAGATTAAACTCTAATGATTTCTGCGTAGTGTTCTCTCTAGATGAGAGAGAGAGTAGCAAGGCTCCGAGTCTGTGTAAAATGTGAAGCTAGGGGTCTTTTTTATAGTTTTATGGCACTCATAAGCTCTCACCGGCTGAAAAAGGCAGTTGCTTGAAGTTCAAGCAGCCCCCAGCAAGTCAAAAAACGACCCCTACTGCTAAATGAGTCCCTGGCAGGTCAGTGATGACTCTCCCATTACCTGCGAGCTTTTAAAATATCAATTATGCTATATTTTGACCTATTTTTACTTAGTTGGTAAATATCTTGTAAATATCTAGGAGGCCTTTAATAAAGTCTATGCTTAAATGATTACTGCAACCCTTCAATTTTACCTATTTTACTCAATTCACAGTGTAAACTTCCAGGGGTCATAACTATGCCAGTTTTTATCGGAATTCAATTCTAAAAATTTCTAGCTCGGGGTTTGCTGTGCTTAAGATTCCAAAAATACCAATATTTGCCATGGTCGGAAAATTATACATTGCTTTTTCAATAATCATATCAGTTTGATTAAGCTTTATACAACCTTTAAGGTTTCAAAAACTGGAAACCTTACAGAAGGTGTTTGAGATCTTGGGACTGAGGCTTGGGATAGTTAAAGCTTTCTTCAAATTTTATGTTATGCTTGTGATGCATGAAGCTTTCCATCTTCATTGCATCACCTAAGTCACAAGGAACACAAAGATTATATTGTAACCAGTCTCTCTTAAAGAGAGAAATCATAATACAAATGCCTATTGGAGGGGGGACCGGCTCCACATAAATCTGGTCCTCAACTGTTGTCATGTTCTCTAAATTCTCTCTCTTGCAAAATTATTGTTCATGCCAAGTTAACTAATTTCTATGCCTATGTTGTTATCTTCAAGTATGTTCACCCGCTACGCTCACAAAGTAATTTCTCAAAAGTACTCTCATTAATTTCCGCTACTCTCAAGTTAATAGGTCAATTCCATTACTATTCCAATGTCTTGATGTCATGCACCACTACTCTCAAGTAGTTTGTCTCATTCTACACCAAGTCTTAGAACCTAACCTCGTTTAAATACATCGTCACACACACGTACAAGAAGGTGGTGAGGTGGAGCCCCACCTTAACTGAAAGCGTAGGGTAGTTGGAGCTGCACGCTGCGAGGTGTGGAGAGTAGGGTGGTAAGGCATGCATGTCAAAAATCGGGAAGTAGTGGGAGGGGTTTTAATAAGCCTCATGCACAAATATAGATGACGTTCCCACGAAGTAACAATGCTATTTGATTTTATCCCAAATTAAGATGGCATGCACACCAAGTAGGAGTTTTTAAGGTTAAGAGTAGATTTTTATGTCTAAGAAATTCACAGTAAATGGTGCGTAAGACTAAGAGTAGAGTACTAATTAGTAATTTTGTATGCTATGGCATGCCCTTTTTCAAGCAAAACAGCTCCAAGGCATTTTCCACAAGCATCACACTGGACCTCAAAAGGCTTTGAAAGGTCTGGTAATATTAGAACGGTTTGAGAGATAAGCTTTGCCTTTAAATTTTCAAAAGCTTCATTCTCTTTTGTACTCCATACAAATTTCACATTCTTCTTAGTCAAAGCATACAATGGGCCTACTATGAATGAGAATTTTTCAATGAAGCATCTATAGTCTACACACATTCCTGTAAAGCTTCTTAATTTGTGTAGATTTGTTGATAAAGGCCATTCTTTTATTACCTCCAACTTTCCAAGGTCCATTTTGATCCCTGCTTGAGAGATAATATGACCTAAAAATCACTTTTCTTTAATTAATGTAACTCTTATTGTCTCTCAAAACATGAAATATCACCTAAAGATGTTGTTTATGTTTCTCAACAGTCTTCAAGTAGATGATAATGTTGTCGAAGAACACTCCCTGAAGCTTCGATGAGGTCTGAAGAGCCTTTCCATCATTGGATTAAAGGTAGTTGGCGCATTGGTAAATCCAAAAGGGAGTACCAAGAATTCATAAAGGCCATCCTATGAATATCTGCAGGCACTATCCTTATTTGCTGATAGTCACTTTTGAGATATATTTTATAAAGTAGGTAGAACCTTTAGCTTATCAAATAGATCTTCTATCTTGGGGAAATCTTTACTTTATGATTATCTGATTAAGCATCCGATAGTCCACACACATTTTATAAGTATCGTCTTTCTTTTGTACTAGTAGAACATGTGAACAAAATGGAGATGAACTAGGCCTGACCATCCCTTCTCCACAAGCTCATTTACTTGCCTATTGGACGGGAGCGACTCACACACCCATGAAGTGCATGCAAACACTACCTAGATCAACATAATGTCAATCGAGGACACAGATGACACGATAGGCACACGGAGGAAATCTCTTTAGCTTGTCAGGTTGAGACCATCCTACACATACAACACTCTAGAAGGCCAACTAAACCACAATCAAGAACCTCACTGCTCTCAACTACACCACCTAGCCACATACACACATACAGAAGGTAACTCACCTAATCATGCTAGATTCATACGAAACTTAAGGAACACCATCCCCTCACTAGGATACACCTATCCCTAAGCTTCTACACTCAAAACCCTCACTCTAAACCCGTCTGCGGAAAACGCGTAGGATGACAGAGCAGAATTTTGAAAGTGCCCGAAACTGAAATTTATGACTACCTATGCGTAGCTTATGTCGCCACGATTCTATAGACTACTAGCACGCAGAAAATAGACATCGTTTGATACACTTACGGCCACAAATAGCTCATAGATGTGTCGGCGTGTGCGCTTCGTCTCGCGTGGAATGCTTGGCGTTGTTGCGTAGCTCTCCTCGAGCCTACAGCAATGGTGCAGTCGGATCTCCAATGTGTTGAGCGAGCAGGGCGTAGCAAGAGGATGAAGCTCACACTCACTCTCTTTCTCTCTCACACACAGTAGACGGCAGCGCTCAAGTTTTGATTATGAAAAAAGTCTTCCTTACAAAATGACCTAGGTACCTTATATACTAAGGCTACCTTAGGTTTAACCAAAAATGGGGTTGAAAGGGTCAAATGGCTTTGTATTTACAATCTGGAAGTGCCATTGCACCCCGGCTTCTGAAACTAGAATAACTACTCATTACGAATGATGTTTATAGCCATAATCTGCAGCATTTCATAACTCGCAAAAGATAATACTTTGGTAAGAAACTTGAGTTATGTTGTGTTGTTGACCCAGCGGTCAACATTGCCTCATAATCTGCTCTTGCTGATCCGATGAGACTCAATAAGGAGGCTTATTATTAAGAGGTGAGCTACCAAGGAGAAGTTCTATGGAATGATCATCTTGTCCCCTTTTGGGAGGTAGCTTCCTCGGAAATCATCTGTAAACACATCCTGAAACTCATTTAGAAAACAAAAAAGTTATATTTCCTCTTTAGTTTCTTTTTTAACTTCATTAGAAATACATGCATATTTCTTAGACTCCTTGACAAAAACCATGTAGCAAGAAAGAGAGCTTTTCATTACTTTGTCTAAACTTTGAGTCTGTACAAGATGTATAGCGTTTAACATCAAGTGCAAAATCCTTGCCTCAAATAGAAAGGAGGACTTCTCTCTTTGGAAACTTCATAATGACAGCCATGCAATCAAACCATGGTGTCCCTAGGATAACATCTTCATGCTTGAGTGGAGTGATAAAGAAATCTTCCTTATCAGTATACATTTGCACATGGAGCCTTAGCTTCCCAATCAATGGAGTGACTGAGACCTCTTGCCCTTTGAAAGCTCTATTTGCTTATACCACATCTCCCATCTCAAAGTCATGAATTCCTACCTTGGTAGCTAGCTCAACGGAAATGAAGTGTGGGTAGAACCAGGGTCAAGAACCAGGGTCAAAAAGTATGAAAGCATCATGCTCTCTTACTTTTCCCCAAGCATAAGAGAGTGGTGCTCCTTTGTGATGGCCTTTCTCTTTTGGAGCTTCCACCATGCTGGCTCTATGAGGGTCGTTATGTTCATTGCTCTTAGGACATGAGCTTTCTCTCCACACTTGAAATAGTTACTATCGCTACAATAATGTTCAACCTCTTCAGAAGAAAGATTATTTTTACCTTTGTAGCCCTTTTCTTTTGTCTTTCCATTGTTGTTTTTGTTGTTAGCCTTGGGATAATTCTACATCGCATTGTTCTTCCCCTTTGGCTTGATGGATTCCTTTGCTTCCGTTGGCTTTAGCCTTTCTTGGTCCCTTGTTGGAAATGAATCCTCAAAGCAACCATAGTATGATGTATGATCTCTATAATAGTTTTAGGTTTTTGCGAGTTGACATACTCACTCATCTCCTCAGATAGGCCATCACAAAATTGTTGCTTTTGTTCCATAAAATCCATCTCTTTGTAGATAGTGGCTTTGAGATGTAACTCCCAAAACTTATCCACATACTTTTGGATAGTGTTAGCAGATTAACCGAACTGGCGCTCACTTGGTCCGAACGCGTAGCCGGACACCACATTTGTACTCTATTATTTTTTCAAGCTAGTGTGGTGATACTCTGTGTAAATCCTGATTGCAGGTCCATTTTCTAAGTTGTAATTCTGTCATGATAAGTGTGAAGGACCATGTGAGCCAACCATTGGCCATTTAGAAAGCCCTAGGTATAAAGGTTAATAACTTTAATGTGAAAAGGGAGGCTTATCTTTTGAAGAGAAGAAGGAGCTCTGCAAAATGTATGCTCAAGCTACTAAGCTGCTCCAACTATGATTGGGTAATCATATTTCAATTTCAAACCTTGCATTGTGTTCCTCTCTCTTTTCTCTTTCATTCAAGTGTACGCATTGTCAGTTTTGTTGCAATTTACAACTATGCATTAGTGAGCCTAATCTTCATATTTGAGTGCTTAAACCACTATTTTTTGACGTTTTGACCTTACAAGAGTGTTCCTAGACCATAGGGCAATCTTTTTTATAGTTTTATTGAAGTTTTCAAGAACGTTTTTCATGATGGATTGTGGTGTTGATACCTTATCGGATTGCGGCTAGACTTGGTAGGATAGTGCCTCTAGGTGTCTTAGACCTCCTCCTAAAGTTTCGTTGCATTTCGACTTCGTTTGAATGCCAAAATAGTGTGATGACCTAAAGCGCTGAGAAAGGATATAAGCAGATTTTTCGATCATTGAGAGGTGGTTTGCTTGGTAAGTTCACTTCTTGAGATTGACAACCTCAAAGAGTCTCCATGCCCCATTCGAGTTGCTTCCTTGAGTATCGACATATAATGTTAGTGCCAAATAGCAATGTTACAGACATCCGATCGCGGTGACTCACTAACATTGGTGCCGCTATCGGGGAATGATTCTTAGATGGTGAGTGGCCTAGTGCATATTTAGAGCATTATTTTTGAAGATTTATTTTTGCATTCCATTTACACCTTAGCAATGAAGCGGCTAGACACAGGGTTTAGTGCTTGGTAGAGTCTAGAAGTTGAGAACTTGCTACAACTATTCTCGAGAGGTAAAGAGGGTTGTGAGTGAGATGGCCAAAAGCATTTCATTTCTTTGATTTTTTCTTATGCTTTTTGAGTGTTGTCCCATTTTTTTGTTTTGGACTTTATTTTGTACCATTTATTTGCTTTTCTTCCTAGTTTCATTTCAGTACAATTTGGGTTAAAAGATCAAGCGAAAAAGGGGTGAAAACCATATTTTGACAAAAACGACCATAACTCTAAAAGTCTGAAATCTGATGGTAGAGACCTGAAAAGTGATCCAAATTCAAGCATATGTAGATCAAGGGCATTATCATACTCTCTAGAAGCAATCTGAGAAGTTTGACCAAATTTTATGGAGGAACATGGATCTCAATCCATGTCCCCTAGAGACCATTTTTGCAAAAAAGTGATCAATGACACTGTGGACTTTGCTCTAATTAAGTTTGCTTGAAAGAAAAACTCAAAAATCACATCAAAATTGGTTGATTGGGCAAAACCAACAAAACAAGCATTTCAGACATTTACACCATGCGTACCTTGTAGACTAAGGCTATGTAGTAGGCATTGATCTAGCACCATTAGTAGATGGTAAAACTAGATCCTAGGGCTCGCAAAAAATGCAGCTGATAGGTGGCAAAATCTAAGGCCAGGCAAAGATATCACATTTTATGTACATCCATTACTCAAGTGCTCATTACGAGCTATTTCCATTTATGCCCAACCGGCCAATGTGTATTCATTTTTTAGCATTGAAGAATCTACAAATAAATGCGTGGTGGAGGGAATTGCTTAGTCTTGCATGGGGGGAGATTGTACCCAGTGCTTGTGAGTTTCTTCTCTCCCTCCCTCGCTCTCTGTCTCTTTCAAATTGTGTATAGCTTTGATTATTTGGTGTACGATATGCCAATTATGAAGATCTTTTGTAATTATTGTTTGTAGCATTTTATTTTTCATGCTTTGCAGGCACACCTCGTCTTCCGTTTGTAGCAGTGGTATCAAAGCTAAGGTTACGCCCTTCGGAGTTGTGGCAATAATGGAATGGAGAACTTTAGCAATCAAAGCGAAGTGTTGCATAGTTTTTGTTTCTCTTTTTCCTAATTTTTTAAGTTTCTTATCATTGGCATTAAATGTTTATGCTTGATTTGTAAGTGTCTAATTTCCAATTCATAGTTAGATATAGCTATATAAGTAGCATAATAGAGAGATTAACTACTTATATAGGGTAATCGGTATATATAGCATCTGATCATAATACGAGTAGCATATACATAAACGGTCATACTGAAAATGAATGAAGGGAGAGTTTGGTGCGAGTAAGAAGGTATAGGAAAGAAGAAGAAAAAGGCAAATAAAATTTTATGGCCAAGTTTTATGAAGTAGAAGGGGACAAGGCGCATTCTCTTCACCGTTGGGGGAACCCATCCCAAGGGGGAGAATCAAAGTATTGTAAAACAAGCATGGCAAAAGTTGAAGAAAGAAGAAGAAGGGAACTGCAACTGCAAATGGAGTCAAAGAAGTAGACAAAATGGGTGATGACGTGTCTGACACTAGTTTGGTTGAAGGCACTAAACACACTGCACATAGTGGAATTATGGCAACCACCTGCCATCAACAACCACGCAATATATTTGGGCATGTGTTTCTTGAGAGAATAGCTTGATGCCTCAAATACCCTTAGCCTATTAGTTTGACGCCTTCACACCCTCACCTCAGTTGGAAAATCGCACAACAGTGGTTGTCGTCGTCAGCTAGCAACCCGTTTGATGCTTTTTTGGCAGCGCCCACCATTCAACCAACATGCAATTGCGGCACACCAACAACTGCAAGCCGCTAACCCACACATACACACACACACTTCTACTTGAAGGTTGTGATGTGAAACTACTGCATGCAGACCTTTTACCCCCCACTATCCTTGTCTGCCTGCGTAACCTCCTATGCTCACATCTCGCTCTTTCGGCCAAAGAACGAGAGATTTTTCTTCTCTACCATTCGTTAGTGCATGCCAACCCATAGGATAACTCTCCCTTTCTTTCTCTAGTTGAATAACAACCACCCCGCAGTCGTGTCTTTTTTTCTCACTTCTTGCCCACCATGCAACCCCACACCACAGCCTCCTTCATGCTCTGCAACTACCTCCTACCAGAGAAAGGCACCACGCATGCAGATGATCAATTGTAGTCATCGAGTATGCGCCAACTCTCTCTCTCTCTCTTTCTAAGCAACCTACGATGTCCACAAGTGGCACTTGCACCTCTGTCTCTCCTGTTGGAATTAGGGTTCCAGAGAAACACACACAGCTTGGAGAAGACGAAGGAAGCTCAAGGCACACAATAGAGAGTGTGTTACTTAGTGTGCAATGGAAAGATAGATAACCCTAGAGTGATGGGCGTATATACAATGCACGGGGGGAAAAACCTCCTAAAGAGAGAAAAAAAGCCCCGGCGGTCCTAATGTGTTCACACACATCACTACCACATGTATATGGTAACAAATCCCCCCTGGAGTGATGTGGTGAACGAGAGCTGGCACATGAGTAAAGGGAAGTGCCATGCCCTGAGGACAGGATCGGTCCACAAAGGGGAGTAATCCCAAAGCTTTGCGGAAAGCTGCAAGCTTCTCACGAGACAATGCCTTTGTGAAAAGATCTGCAAGGTTGTCCTGTGTTGGCACATAAGCCAAGCTCATCTCTCCTGCTGAGAGCCTCTCCCTGACATAGTGGTAATGCACCTCAATGTGCTTTGTGCAAGCATGAAAAACTGGTTCCTCGCAACTGCCAATGCGCTCTGATGTCAGTGTAGATAGTGTTGGCAGTGTCCTGTCCAACACCCAAATCAGCCATAAGGCGTCTGAGCCATACACACTCAACCGAGCTGTGAAGACTGCCATGTACTCAGCCTCACAACTCGAAGTGGCCACAGTAGGTTGCTTCTTGCTCAACCATGATATACATGAACTGCCAAGCATGAAACAAAAACCACTTGTGGACACTCGCGTGTCAAAACAAAGTCTGGCGGCAATGATACCCCTTGGATATAAACAAGCCAAGATGTAAGTGCCACCTTAAGGTAGCGGGAAAAGCTCTTGAAAACCTGCCCAATGCTAGACCCTGGGTATGCAATAAATCTGCTTGACCTGTGAGATGGCAAATGAATATCGGCCTCGTGTTGCATACATAAATGAGGCAAACTCCATAGTTTGGTAAAGAGTGGACATCTCACAGGATCGCCAGCATCATGTTGACTCATTTTCAATACCATGTTTTCCATGGAAGTGGCAATAGGTTTGCAATCTCAGTCCTCAACATACATAGCAATGTCTTCTATGTAACTTTTCGACAAAGGCAATACCTCCATCCACACCAATCCCCAAACCAAAACAATTGATTTTACTGTATACCCAAGTAATGATGCAACAGCCCCAACTCTTTCATCTTGAAATTAGCATTCAAATCAGCCTTTAAATTCAGCTCTATGTCTATCATTTGGTCCAGTGATCAGGCAAATCATCAACATAAAAGAACCACGATGAGAATTACATCACCCTCATGCTTACATACATGTGCTTTCTGTTGGACTGTTACGAAAGCCTTGTTTGACCAAATGAGTGTCAGCTTTCTCATACCAAGCACGAGGAGATTGCTTCAAACCATACAAAGCCTTGTTACATTTGCACACTTTGTCCTCTTGTCCTTTTATGACAAAACCGCGAGGCTGCGTTACATAAACTTCCTCAAATATGTCACCATTCAAGAAAGCAGTAACAATGTCTGATTGATGTACATCCCAACCAAAATGAGCTGCCAATGCACATAGAAAACGCACAGTAGTCATATGACAAGTGGGAGCAAAAGTCTCTTCATAATCTATGCCTTTTTGTTGTGCATAACCCTTTGCAACAAGTCGAGCCTTATGGCGATCGATCTCACCATCCTATTTGCGTTTCAACTTGTAAACCCACTTCGTACCAATGGCCTTTTTGCCAGGAGGCAAATCACATAAAGTCCATGTGTCATTTTCTATAAGTGCATCATATTCTAATTGCATGGAAGCCATCCAATTTTCTGAATTGTGTGCTTCATCAAAAGTCAGAGGCTCCTCAACATCATGTAAACTGGACACAGCCAAAGCATAACAATCTGATGCATAAGATGCATGGCGAGAGCTTGAACGAGTACGACTAGACAAAGGTGCATCCAATTTACTGTCACGCAAAGTGTGCACCAGCCATTTTGGCATACCTCTAGCCTGCTCATTTTCAGCCCTTTCCTCATCAAGTACATCATGTACATCTACATCAGTAATAGGCTGATCTAAAACATTTTCAAAAACCCCCATAGGCTGTACATTTGCCTCATTGGAACTTACATTCGTATTTCCACCACTGAAAAGAGGCAACAAAGTGTCATAAATGTCCTGTGAGCTTACATTACTGTCTCTAGTACATGACAGCAAGGGCTGAACAGAATCTTCCACAAACACTACATCCCGAGAAACCAGAATACGTTTTGTTTGCGGATGATACAACCTGTAACCTTTGCTTTCAGCACTATAACCAACAAAAATACATTTGACAGCCTTATCATCCAATTTTCTGCGCTGCAATTGTGGCACCAAAGCATATGCCAAACAGCCAAAAACACGCATGTGCTCAATACAAGGCTTTCTATCGTGCCATGATTCATATGGAGTAATAGACTGCAAAGCTTTCGTAGGACACCTGTTAAGTACATAAGTGGCACACATGATGGCCTCAAGCCAAAAAGAATGCGACAAAGCTTGACTTTTGACCATACATCGTGCCATTTCCGTAAGTGATCTGTTTTTCCTCTCAGCAACACCATTTTGCTGAGGTGTATAAGGCACTGTACATTGGTGTTTTATCCCACGACTAGCCATAAATGCATTAAATTCATGAGACGTATACTCCCCCCCTCGATCGGAACGGAGGGTGCCCATAGTACATTTCGAGACATTTTCAGCCATAGCCAGAAATTGTTTGAAGCACATAAAAACTTCGGACTTCGCTTTAAGCGGAAATACCCATGCATGCCTGGAGTAATCATCAATGAAAGTAACGAAGTACAGGTAATTGCCCAAGGACGGAGTTTGCATGGGCCCACAAACATCACTATGCACAAGCTGCAACCTGCATGTGGCCCGAACTGAACCATCCTTTGGAAACTTAGAACGCTGCATCTTACCCAAAATACAGCCTTCACAAACATGTTTGACAGGTGCTTCAAGAGGTGGCAAAGAAGCAACCATATCAGATTTCTACAAACGCAGCAAACTGGCAAAATTCAAATGACCAAAACGTGCATGCCAAAGTTTTGCATCTGAAATAGCCCTTGAATCTGCAACAGCATTTGCAAAATTTTGTCCACACTTGTCATACAAAGTGAGCTTATACAGCCCACGGCACAAAAGGCCAGATGCAACAATTTCATCACCAAAACTGAGATCATGAACTGTAAATCTGTCATCCACAAATTTGACTACAAGTCCAAGTTGATCCCAGGTACATAAAGTGCATCAACAAGTGTGAAAGAACTGCCATTAGCAGCAGTAAGCACAATCTTTCCAACTCCCTGAATTGGATAAGAGGCGTTGTTGGCACAAGTGACTGAATTCCCATGAGGGACAGACTCGAGAGAGGTAAACAATTCACGATGTGAGGTAATGTGCTTTGTAGCACCACTGTCGAAATACCACACATGTGAATCTGCAGCAACTGACAAGCATGCATCATGGACAGCAGAATTGTAAGTGCACTCTGCGCTAAAAGCCCATTCTGCATCAACATCAGCAACACAGTCTCCTTTCACAAAAGACTCAACAATGGCTGCATTTGTAGCGGAACCAGCATTTGCAGTGGAACCACCCTCTTTCTTCTTAGCCTCTTTGGCCTTCAACTTAGGACACGACTTGATCAAGTGATCCTTGGCTTTACAATAATGGCGTGTGCTGGAGCAGCTGGCGACTAAGCCCGGGAGGACGTGACCTGCTCTGATACCAATTGTTGGAATTAGGGTTGCAAAGAAACACACACAGCTTGGAGAAGACAAAGGAAGCTCAAGGCACACAAGAGAGAGTGTGTTACTTAGTGTGCAATGGAAAGATAGATAGCCCTAGAGTGATGGGCGTATATACAATGCACGGGGGAAAAAACCTCCTAAAGAGGGAAAAAATGCCCCGGCGGTCCTAATGTGTTCACACACATCACTACCACATGTATATGGTAACATCTCTGTTAAGGCGGTTACGCCGCTAGCGGAAGCTAAATAGCGAGAACTCAACCAACAATAGAATTTGTCAGACGAGGACGGAGCTTGACCCGCAGGCACATGGAAATAACTAGGTGGGTGTCAAATCACCTACTCAACCTTCTAATGACAATCACTACTAAGGAAATCAAATCTAAGTTCTAAAATACGCAAGTGACTGAAATCCGTACTACGAACGAATGCTATACAAAACAGGATCTAGAATCATTGAATCAATCTCAAACTCAAGGGGAAGTCTATACACTAGGTAAGAACAACACCCTAAAGACTTGAACTGCAAAATCAACCTATAATCACTCCGTGCGGTAAACGCGTATGAAGACAGGCCGAAAAATACAGGTGACCGAAACTTGACCCCGATGGTACTAATGCGTAGCTCTACTCGTTGTGGTTCTATAGATATGCTGCACGCTCCATTCCGACACACGAGTTGGAAGAAAACTCACACCGAAGCTCGTAGGAACTTACCACACATAGAAGCCGATAGCGCGCACTCTTGGTATCTGTGCGTAGCTCTCGCCGTTGCTAACACAATGGCGGTGTCGCTTCTCCAATGGCGGCTCCGTAGCTCGCGTAGCAAGTAGATAAGATCTCTCTCTCTCTCTCTCTCTCTCTCTCTCTCTCTCTCTCTCTCTCTCTCTCTCTCTCTCTCTCTCTCTCTCTCTCTCTCTCTCTCTCTCTCAGACACAGTCACGGCGCTCAAAAACTCACTTTGATTAAATAAAAAATCTCCTTTAGGTTACAAAACTTTGGCTTATATACCTCAGCCTTGGAGGTGAGAACATCTCTAACTAATTACATCAGCAAGTGAAATTACTTCGGGATTACAAGCTGGAAACTCAATTGAGTCCCGTTACTTAATGAATGGCTCAATCAAAATCAATGTCGGAAAGACATTTATTACAATCAATGGTTACAAAAATGATGAGTGTGAGCAAAAATGTGGGTGTGATCCTCTGCTGGCTCAACACTCCCCCCCTCCGCGTTCATGTCGTCCCTGACATGACTTTTATGCTTGGTCAATAAAGTCCTGTCGTCTTGAGCATCTGCAAATGTGATTCGTATCGTAGGTTGCCGATGGTCAAGGTTGGGCCGAATATTTTGCTTTCGTGGGTGAAAAAGCCGGTGTAGAAAGCTTCTTCGAATGTTTGCATGTGGAAGCTAGGCAAAAACATAATCCTTTGGTATAGGAGGTAACACTTTTGGAGAAGGCTGCAATGAAAGATCATACATCATATCAGTCACTGTGTCGGCCGTCGATAGTAGACTCGAGGTCGTGGCTTTATCTGGCGCGAACACTTCAATGCAAGCTAAGAGAGTCCTGCAGATTTTCTTGAGCATCTGACACGAAAGGTCAGGAGAGCCAGTAAAGAGCTTGATGGTGCCCGTTAGGGTTTTCACCATGTAGGCTTTACCTATTCTCTCTCCTGCCTTTGGTCCTGGCATCCTGGGATAATTAAGCCAATTTGGCTTCTTTTCTGCAATCCTGCCATGCTCTTTCCAGTTTCTGACTCTTGGCACCGGGCAGAAGGTTGCATTCTCCCGAATCTCCTTTGGTGCCTCCACCAAGTAGATGAGGTAGGCTGGGTATTTGTTCAGCCAACCTTTCCTCCATCTAGGTTGTGAATCTACTATCTTCTTTGATTGTTCCTCCTTTGTGATGTCGCCTTCGTAAAGAGCGACATACTGCTCCTCCTCTATTCTCTTTTTCGTCTTTAGCACTTCAAATTTCATCAAAGGGAAAGGCAGGCTGGGTTGCATCCACTCTTCATGGAGCACTTTTGTGTCTAATCCCTGAAGTCTAATGGAGATGAGGAGTCTCCTCTCCCATTCCATTTCCGCCTTGGCACTCTCCTCTGCTGACTTTTCTATTTGGTCATGGAGCCTTTGTTCTTCTTCTTCAGAGATTCCTGAAGTCGAGGCCACCTCTTGAGCTGGGGCTGGATCTTCAATTGTGGTTGCCTCTCCAGTTTCTGGTAGCTCTATGGCTGCTCCACCTGATTCTTCTTGTGGTGTCTCTGTCTCTCTTCTTTGTTGCTCTTGTAGATCTTGGAGCTGTTTGCGGAGGGCCTCATTCTCTGTCCTTAGTGTTTGATTTTCTAATGTGAGCCTCTCCTCTGCAGCCAATGATCCCTCCGCAATGTGCAACCTTTGCACTTGCTCTAATCTCAGCTCTCTTTGTAAGCTTCGGACCTGGTCTTCCAAAGCTGGTACGAGACTTCCTCTTGTTCGGTTCCTGCTCTGCTAGCTCTAGGGGTAGTCCTGAGTCTAGTGATTGTTCTTTCTTGGAGCTCGACTCTTTCCCTTAGCTCAATGAGCTCATCCTTGGCTGCCTCCAACTCATCTTCTATCCGCTCCTTTGCTTCCTGTGCACTTGTTACCTCTCTTGAAGCCTCGGCTAGCTGGAGTATCAAGCCGTCTCTCTCGTTTTCCGCGTCATAGAGTGATGCTTTATGACTTTCAGATTCAGTCATAGCATTCTCTAATTTCCTCTGCAACTCCGCTTCCCTTTGTTTGGCTGTCTCAATCTCTACTTCCTTTGCCCTGGATCTTTCTTTGATCTTGCTGAGCAGTTCATGCACCATGTGCATGTCTTTTTCATCTTCATCTGTCAACTCTAAAGCTCTTTCTGCCACCACCTCCACTGGCTTCGGCTCTTCTAGTACGTTCTGTTCGTCCAGTTTCTCTTCACTTCTTTTGTACTCTTTGTTTTTTCCTCCGTCCCTCTCCGATCATCTTGTTTTTGTAGGGTGATCCCATAAACTGCCTCAAGGGCCTCTTCTTCAGTGTATCCTATCGCTACCAGATCCTCATAATCATTTCTCTTTTGCTGAACTGGATCTATCTCCTTTTCTTTGGTCTCGGCCTTCGGCTTTTCCAAATCATCTGTGTCCATCTCTATTGTGGTCTCTTCCACAATATTTTTCGTCTTCTTCGGGCTTGGTACATCAGTCAAGGGGGTATCTGTCCTCAGCTTCCTTGGCTTTCCCCTTGTCGGCTTGCCCGTCTTTCTCTTGAGGTTTAGTAGACTCATCTACTTTCCCTTTCCCCTTGTCGTCCTTTTTCAGCTCAGCTTTTAAAAGTTGTACCTCCTCTTCAGTGTATGGCTCGACAGGTTGCTGCTCCAGTATAGCCTCTGACTCCTCATAAGCTTTAATATATTGATCGTATTGATCAACATGTGGCCTGGCTGAGCTAGTTCCGACTTTAGTGGGGTCTGGCACCCACTTTTCTTCAAAGTCACCCTTTAGAGCTCTTTCCGCTCTAAACTGCTCCACTAGTCTTTCCATTCTTGCCGCTTTCTGACTTTTGGTTTGCTTGGGAGCAACCTTCTTCTTTACTTTCTTCATAAGCGGCTCGTCCACATCCTCTTCAGGTTCTGAAACTATTTCTAGTTTCCGGCGTGCTCTTGTGGACGCCCTCTTGGATACTTCGGGCTGTTCTTCCTCCTCGTCGGCTTCTCTAAGCCACTCATTCTGGGAGGGAACCTTTGGCCACTGATCTCTAGCTCCAATAGCTTCATAAGCTATTCTTGTCAGAATTTCCGCTCCTCCTATGTACTTTGGCTTCTCGTTGTGCATGGCAATTACTTGCTCGTGGATGTGTTGAGCGTAATTCACCTCTTTTGGCATATTGCTCTTTAATGCCCATGTGATGGTGGTCGCAATGGCATGGGGGGTGTCGTATACTTTTGCGGTCTTTTACTGCAAACATGGAGAAACTGGTTGTACAGTCGGCAAAGGGTTGCCGCTCTTTGGTCTGCCATATCTCCATAGGTTGCATTCTGTTTCTTGGATCCATAGACCTCTATGGCCTCCCTTCTTTCCCTGACAGAGCTCCCTTTGTTGTGCAGCTTCAATGCGTCTGCAATGAGCTGTGGAGTGATCTGTACTTCTACTTTCTCTCCATCCATGGCTGTCAATGTGGCTTTCCCATCCTTCTGAATGGATGTTGCCAACTCGTACACTCTTCTTGTATCCACACCTGATGGTCTCGAGGTGAAGAAACTGTGCAAGTCTGCCCTTTCCAGGTACCTGCTGATGTCTTCTGACCTGCTATAATCTACCAATTCCTGTGGGATCATCGGTACATCCACCGCTTGCCCTTGAGGATCTCTGAAAGTCCCCTGGTAGATCTTTATTCCCTCTTTCTCCAATACTGCTTCCTCCACCCAAGTTTTGGTTGGCTTGAGGGTTTCTGCTGGAATGTCAAAGGGTTCCGCTTCTGCAAGAGCATCTTTGATTGTCGGTCTTTTTCTCTTCGTTGCCGATAACTTGGCGGAATCCATGGATCCTGTAACTCCAATTTCAGAAGTTAGCGTCTTTTTAGTACTGAAAGCCGAAATGAAGCTTTTAACTATTCAAATGACTTGAAAATTGAAACATGAGCTATTCAGGGCCTAAGGATGCAAGGTAGGTGAAAAAATATGCAAAATGGGCTCAAAATCATGCTGGAGACATCATACGCGTATGATGTCTTTTGTGTCAAAATGACTTCATATTGGTTGTGCTTGTAGCTGATAGTGTATACATGAGTATCATATGCTTGGATTTGAGTTTGGATCCCATTTGGTCAAGTTTTGGCCAGTTTAGTCCAGTTCAGGCTCTTGGCAAAATTTTGAAAGGGAATTGGATTTTATGATCCAAATTGGATAAAACTTGGTGGTTCACTTTCAAATGGCATGTAGATCACTTCTGTTTGGTGGTTGAAGCCCTGAGGTGCCAAAATCACATAGTGAGACATCATACGCGTATGATGTCTTTTAGTGTATTTTTGGACCAAATTTCTCTATAAGCTTGGATTTGGCTTTAGATAGGCTTATTCAGTGGATTTATGAAGTTTGGATAGATTTTGGGCTAAAAATGGCTCTGGAGACATCATACGCGTATGATGTCTTTTTCATCAATTTTGCATGGGATTGGTTCTGTGGACTCCCCATGTACTAGTGAAGGACTGTATCTACTCAAATCTTGGTTTGGACTTGAGTATGTTGGATTTGGGCCAAAAATAGGCTTTAGGTGAAGGATTTTCCCTCAATTGGGCTAATGGGGTGATCCTCTTGAC
Organism: Adiantum capillus-veneris; assembly: GCF_014529385.1. Taxonomy (NCBI): domain Eukaryota; kingdom Viridiplantae; phylum Streptophyta; class Polypodiopsida; order Polypodiales; family Pteridaceae; genus Adiantum; species Adiantum capillus-veneris. The sequence continues at coordinate 12,767,167 of NC_140955.1, forward strand.
CAAATGGTTCCAAATTTCATATGTAGCATGTATTAGATATATATAATGGATGTATGATGACAAATGAGCAGTTTTGGCTCTGTAAGTGCAAATAGACATCATACGCGTATGATGTCTTTTGTGTCAAAATGGTGCTTTTTGGTTCCAGATAGCTTGTAGATGTGTTAATCAACAATCCTACAAAGTTTCAATGAGTTTGGAGTTATTTTGACAAAATTAGGACCAAAAATCAATTTTATGGCCTACTTTGCGTCTTTTTGGTTTTCCTTGGGTTTTCTAACTCCAATTCTCATGATACTTGGTTCATAGGATGTGATTAACATGTGGAATGAGGCTATGCACTCAAATGTTGAAATGGATGTGAAATTCATGCTGTGAGACATCATACGCGTATGATGTCTTTTCTTGAAATGTTGGTCTTTTTGTGCAAAGAATGCTTTGTGCTAGTGCCCTAAGCCCTGCTAACTAGTTTTCAACTTAAAAAGTCATCAGTTTAGCTAAAAAGCCCCCTTATAGGCATTTCAGTCTCCGAAGTCGTCTTTTTGCCTTGGAGTTGAATTTCTTCAACTTTTCTTCTCGAGAGTTGCATTTCCAGCTCATTGGATATGTTGTGAAGCCATCTATTTGGTTGAACTTGACTTTGGCTCCCGTTCTCCATCTTTCTCCATTTGGTTGCCCGAAAGCGTCTTTTTCACCATCGGTAAGTGAATCAGCTTTCTTTTGGGTTTTGCTTGCAAACATAAGTCATCCATGTATATTTGAAGCTGCTTGTGAAGTTTCATTTCATTCGGTCGTCAATTTCAGCCGTTATGCCAAAATGACGCTTTGTGTGTCCGCAGCCGAATCGGTTGTTCCGACCTACTTTTGGTGTCCAAACCTGGAGATACTCCATGGTTGCATTGCCCTCGATGTTGTTAAGCTTCCTGAGAAGTTTTGTGTCGTTTCGACAACTTTTTTCTGTTTGCCTCTTGCAGGCTCTGTTGACCTAGGGTTTTTCCAGTCGTTCTTTCTCGAGCTTTGAGTGTTAGAAACCCATCTTCTATACTAGGGTAACCCACCTATAAGTTCTTGCAAGGTTTGGTTAGGCGGTTGTGCCACTACCTAGCATTCTACCGCATTCCCCGTCTGCTCTTGTTTCTTGGTTTTGGTCAGTTTTCGCGACAAAAGTTAATGATAAGCATCAAAAGCTTATGGCAACGAGTCTACCTCTCATGTCTGGTGTCCTCTGAGCTCTCGTAGCAGTCGTAGAAGGCTGTAGAAGGTTGGATGCTCCTGTGTGCTCTTTGCTCTCTCCAAGAAGGTAATAGTGGAAATGAGCTTGAAAGTGAAGTGAAAAATACTTAACTTCGGACTTCCCGGATCACTTGTTACCAAATTTGACATGTGCTCCTATCTCGTCGTGAAATGCACTTTAGGATTTGAAATTTCTCAATTTGGACTCCGTTTGACCTGTTTCTGAGAAATCTGTCCACTTTGCCAAAATTCTGTCATTTCGGGCTTTCCGCAACTTTTTCAAATTGTACTCAATTTTTACCATGGGTTGCCCTTGTCATTAGGATCATCACCGTCTATTCTTTTCTTTTTTCTGATCTCGTTTCACCTGCTTTTTTATTTTTCTTTTACTTTTATTAAGAAAATCATAAAAAATAAAGAAAATAGCAAATTGAAGCCAAAAAATTCCAAACATACACAATAAATAGCTGGTAACCCTGTGTATATGAATATACACTTATTTGTGATTTCTGGACTTGGATTACCACTTTTTAGCTCCAAAAACACTCTTATTTAGTGATATTTACACGTCTAGAGACCCAAATTCATCATTTGATCTCTTCTTGTTGCAAAACAAGGTATATAAGGGCATAAATATTATCAATATCCGCAATCAAACATAAAAATTGCAAAATCATGTAAGACACTGCCCTTGTAATATAATTTTTGTTTTTCTTTGTTTTTGGCGCTTGTAGCTGCTTTGTAACTCCTGTATACCTGTATACCTCCCCCCCTCCTAGTCTGAGTCCTCCCGGACGACTATGAAGTGTCTGTGGGCGAAGCATTGTAGTTGTTTTGGTCATAAGTTCCCAATGCAATTGTAGAGCGATGATACAACAGTCTTTCCAATAAAGCTGCTCTTTGTTTGATTGAAGGATTGGTGGTCGGGTTTTGGGTTGGTTTTGGCACTTCGGTAGTAGAATCAGTAGATGGATTCTTCTTTACTTTGTTGTCCTTTTTTACAATCCAAATCTGCTTCCGCTTCACTTGTGCTTGCCACAAACTCTTTGCGACCCAAACCTGCTTTGTTCTTTGTGTTGATTTCCTCGCCTTGAAATACCTAGGAGTTTCCGTTGATTGTACTGAAGGGAGTTCCTGTTTACAAATCTTTGGGATCCAAATTTGCTTGCTATAGCTTTGTGCCGTCATGAACTTCTTTGGAATCCAGATCTGTTTCACTGTCCTTGATTGTCTGGAATCACTCTGTTGTCTGGTATTGAAGACTCTGTTTTCCACCTTTGTGTTCTCTGGCACAACCTTTTTTGGTCTCCATACCAACTTTGACTCCGTTTTTTCCCAAGGTTGAGCTGTTATATTATTGCTTGTCTTCCTTATCCACTGTTGAGAATTCCTCGTCGAAGAGTAATCCGGTTGTATAGAAACTTTTGGTTGCCATTGCTTCTTCTTTTTCTCTGGTTGTTGTTTACCTTTGTCTTTGGATTCGTCCTTTGGAGTTGGCTCTTCTCCTTTGGTGAACTTAACTGATTGACTTTCACCTTCGTATTTGATAAGCACTGATTTAGAACTCCAGTCAATCATTGCATTGTATTGCTTCTGCCATGGTTGTCCTAGCAATAATGGATGTTGTGTAGCTTGGTCTTCAACCACGTAAAACATATGAGGATACACATACTGGTTAATCTGTATATGTAAAACTGTGCATCCGACAGTTTTGATTGAATTCTCAGAGTAACTCTTTAACTCTTGCTTGGCAGTTTGTAGTTTAGTGTCATTTGTCAATTGTCTATACAAACTGAGTGAAAGTAGGTTAGTTTGAGCTCCTGAATCCAATAGTGCTCTGGCTTTGATTTGGTTGGTTCCTACTTTGCATTCAATGATGGGTTCTTCTTTGTCATTATCCATTTCTGTTATACTGACTGCGTTTATTCATATTGCTCCTTCATTGCGCTGTTTCTGACGCAGTAGTCTTCTTTTCTCCATTCTTTCCTTCGCCTCGGCTTGCGCTTCCTCCACAATCTTTTTCTTTTTCTGGACACGCAGCTTTTCTTGATGTATTTTGAGAAGCATGTCTTGGGTTAGCGGCAAAAGAAACTTTTTCACTCTGCATCCACTAATCCAATTGGGCATTTCTTCTCCGTCTAATGTAGCAAGCTTGACGGCTCCACTTGGTGATAGATCTTTAATCACCAGAGATCTCATCCCTCGCTTTTTAAGCTTCTTAGCATGCTGTTTCAGAGTGTAAACTAGGACATAGTCCCCAACCTTAAACTCTTTAGTCCGCACATGCTTATCAAAAATCCTTTTGTCGCCTTTTTTGAGTGTAGATAGAAGCTACTGCTTTTAGGCGAAGCTCGTCTAGCTTTTCCAGGTCATATATTCTATCAGAAAGCTCGTGCCCTGTCCACTCTAGATCCTTAGCCACCCTTAAGGTTGAAATCAAGAATTCTATTGGTAAGATAGCATTTAGCCCAAAAACCATGTTATATGGGGTCGTTCCTATTGATGTTTTATATGCTACCCTATATGCCCATAATGTTGAATGCAACTTTTGGTCCCAGTCAGTTCTCGACTCAGATACAATCTTCGTGAGGACCGTGCATATGGTTTTGTTTGTTGCTTCAGCTTGTCCGTTTGCTTGTGGATGATACGGGGCTGATTTCCTATGGATTACCATGAATTCATCTAGAAGGATCTCTATCACTTCATTTATAAAATGTGTGCCTCGATCACTCACAATTTCTATTGGCAATCCATATCGTACAAAGACGTATTCATATAGAAATTGTGCCGTGGTCCTGGCATCTGCTTTTTGAGTTGCCTTTGCTTCGACCCACTTTGTTAGATAGTCTGTAGCCACAACGATGTATTGTGCATGAGTCTTATATGCAGGAGGTGAAATGGGTCCGACATAATCAATCCCCCATTTTGCAAAAGCTCTTGCCCCCATCATTGGTCTAAGCGGCATATCATCTCTTTTAAGTGGTACTTTGGTCCGCTGACAGTCATCACACCGTTTAACGTATTCCTCAGCGTCCATATGTAATGTTGGCCACCATATTCCTGCGGCTAAGACAAGTTTTGCTGTCTTATCACCTGAGAAATGGCCTCCACCTACTCCTCCATGAGCTTGCTCTAGGATTATCACATACTCAGACTCTGATGCGCAAATCCTAAGCTGGTTGTCTTTACCTCTCTTATAGAGTTGATCTCCTATTAAAGCGTAATCTCTAGCTTCTGTCTCTACAGATTTCTGACGAGCTTTTGACGTTCCTTCTGGGAAAGTTCTATTTGTGAGATATTCAACAATATACTGACTCCATTCCGGAGCGATCATTATCTGATATAATGTTCGAATACTCTGCTGGCGGTTTTGATGAACATACAATACATACAGTGACATATTCATGTACGCTTTCTTTCATTCCTGGCCAATAGACTCCCAATTGTAACAAATTCCTATATGTGTTCCTTCTTGAACAATGAAATGCACATTCCTGAACATGTGCTTTCGCGCAGATATATATTATATTCCTCAGGATTGATGCATAGTCGTAAAACATGATCATTTCCCAATTGATACAACCTTCCTGCAACCAATTGAAGATTCTTGGATTGCTGAATAGCAATATGTTTCTGGTTGTATTCTCTTCTATCAAACTCTCCTCCATAGGTTAATAGGCTAACGACATTTTGAGACCACTTCGGTATCATTTCTATGTTGAACAAGTACGCGTCTGGCATGTCGTCATCTACTCCTATAGGGTCTTCTCCATTCGTCAATCGCGAAAGATGATCAGCTCTAAGATGTGTTTTTCCTTTCTTTACTACTACCGTGAAGTCGAATTCCAGTAAGATAATGAACCATCTCACTATTCTCCCGGTATTGCATGGTTTATTCACTAGGTAGAGCAAGGCTTGGTGATCCGTAAAAAACACAAACTTGTTGGCTAGAAGATAATGCCGAAATTTCTTCACAGCATATATCATTCCTAATCCCTCTCGCTCTGTTGTGGTGTAATTCTTCTCTGCATTGTTGAGCTGTCGACTGGCGTAACAGATAGGAAAATCCATGTTTCCTTCTTCTGGCTGAGCCAGAATGCATCCTATTGCATATGCCGAAGCATCTATATGCACATGGAATATCTTCTCCCAATCTGGTGATTTCAAGACTGGAGCAGTAATGAGTGCCTCTTTCAATTTCTTGAACGATTCCTCACACTCCTCTGTCCATTCAAAGTTCACTATTAGCCTGTAAAGTGGTTGGCCTATTATAGCGTACATGTAAATGAATCGTCTATAATATCCGCAATGTCCCATAAAGCTCTGTACTTGTTTCGCATTGGTTGGTCTAGGCATATCCACTATAACTTTTATCTTCTCTAAATCCGTGGATATTCCGTTTTGTGAGACAATATGTCCCAGAATTCTGCCCTGTCGGACCATAAACACACATTTCTCAGGATTGAGACAAATGCGATATGTCCTACATTTCTCAAATACTTTTCTTAGGTGTTCTAGATGCTCATCTCTCAGAAGAGAATGTACACATAAGTCATCCATGTATATTTCTAGAAACAACCTTAAGTATTCTTTGAAAGCATGCGTCATCAGCCTCTGGAAGGTTGCGGGAGCATTGGTTAGACCAAAAGGCATAACCCGATAAGCATAAATTCCCCACTCCGTTGCAAAAGCTGTTTTATGTTGATCTTCCAGTGCTATGGCTAGCTGGTTATATCCTGAAAAACCATCAAGAAAGGAGTATGCTGTTTTCCCTGATACACGCTCTAGAACATGATCAGTTATCGGCAAGGGATAATTGTCCCTGATTGTTGCAGCATTCACTTTCTTTAAGTTGACACACACTCGGAGTTTTCCGTTCTTCTTGGGTACTACCACAATCGGAGATACCCAATCGGTGTGTTCAATCTCGTATATGAATTCAGCTTCCATTAGCTTATCTATCTCTTCTTTGATTCGCTTAGCAAATGTATCATTATATGTGTATGGTCTCTGTCTGCTAGGCTTTGCGTCTTGTTTCAGTGGGATTGTGTGTTGGCATATCGATGGGTCAACTCCCTTTAAGTCCTTATAAGACCATGCAAACACATCCCTATACTCTCTGAGAAGACTCAAAAGTCTCTCTTCCTCGCCTGGAGACAAATCTGTGGCTATGTACACCGGTCTAGGTGTCTCACCTGGAGCTGCTAAATCAACTTTTTTTGCATCCTCCGGTCCGTCATAAGATTCGTTCTCCCTTCTCTCTCGAATAGGTTGGGTTAATACCACCTTCCTATCCTCTATTGTGAATTTCCTATAGTGAGAGGGAACATCCATGTTTTCCTTGATTTTGGCGTTTTCGTCCTCTCCACTCTCAATTTCTGTCGTCCAAACTTCTTTCAGAGTTTTCTTGAGCTCTCTGTACTTGTTTCTACGTTCTAACTTGGACTCCGTGTGTTCTCTGTTGCGCTTGTTCTTTTCTGATTTTTCTGTTTCTGTTTTCGTTCCATTCCTTTGAACTTGATTTCTTGAGCCTCTTTTGTCTTTTCGTAAGCTCTTTTGATCATTGCCTCTCATTCTTCCAGAAATCTTGTCCTTAACACAATCTTTCGCCTTTACTAGCATTAGGAATTGATTTTTTCCTCTTATTCTAGGCATCGGATTGGTTCTAACCCCCTTTGTTTTTCTCTTTGCTCTATAGCGTTTCTGGCGTTGTTTAGTTTGGTTCGGAAAATCATAAAATCGGACATCCGTTATAGTTTCTTCGTTTCCGCTTGAATTGTCCGTTGACTCGTTGTCTGCTTCATTTCCCCACTCAGGATGATCGGGAATGTCGTGAAACACCTCTCTTCATCTTCCTTTTCCAGTGTATCGTTCTTTTCAGTTTCTTTTTCGAGTACAGTTCTCAACATGAAGTACGGAACCACGTCGTACCCGTCCTTGTCGCAAAATTTCGTTGTGGGACCATCCGGAATTGCACAAACATCTAGGGTTGCTAGAATGTGTGTCCATTCTAATGGTTCAAGTGTGTCCTCTGGAAAGGGTTCTCCTATATAAGTTTCGTCTTCGATAGCCCTTTCTAAAACATATTCTTCTCGCCTCAGACTTCCACATTTCGAGGCTCCACACATCCATAACTCCTTGGGCTTACCTAACCAAGCTGGAAATTCGGATCCCGCCAAAGTAGCTGAATCAAACTCCTCTACCGGTGTTCGGTTCACATCTTTGTAGCTATGGTCTCTCAGGTTCACACGTGTAGTGGTTTCCATATTTCTCAGGTATATGTGATCGTAGCCCCAATCTTGGACCATTTTCAACTGTCTCATGAATGGTCTTCCCAATATGATATCATAGTTATTCTCCTTGCCAAAATCGACAATAGCAAAAGTATGTTCGTATTCAATGCCGCAAGAAGTCACTACGACTTTCTCTAATAACCCCATAGGTTTCTCCATGTGTCCATCTGCTAATTGGAGTTTCAACCTAGTCTTCCTTATTGCTGGTTTCCCCCATTTTTTCCAGATTTCTTTTGTAGCAATGGCTACCCCAGCTCCGCTGTCTAGTATTGCCATTGTGTTCACTCCTTGGAATTCAACTGGTAAGGTTGTATTCCCCTCTTCACCTTCGCAATACTCTCCGACCTTGTTTAAGGGTACAGGCTTAGCGTTCTTTTGTGGTTTACTCAGCTCTTGTATACCCTCTTGCAGTCTCGATGTTGGGTCTTTTATCCCAAATTTCTCCAAGCATTTTCCTACAGTGGTCCACATATGTGGTCTTAGCCTCAAAAGCTCAGCTAGAGTGATAGTGCATGTCACTGGTGTTGACAAGATCTCTATCAATCCTTGCGAGTCCATGACTTTTTCTGATGAGATTCTTCGTGAGGGAAGTGCTCTAGTCTCGGATTTTGCTTCATACTCTCCTAAGTATGAAGGTAAGGTATTCAGTGAGTGAGGTTTGCTCTCCATTGTTCTAACAGAGCCCCCATCTCCCCAGTAAGATTGCAGATCCAAGTCCACTTGAGATCCTGCCTCAAATTCCACTATGGGAGGATTCCTGATGTCCTTTTCCCAATTTGTCTGATTAGCTTGGCAACTTAGCTCGTTTGCAAAGTTTGCCTCTCTCACTTGTTTCCAAAATTCATTGTAATCCTCATCTCTTCCGTAAGACCTCTGTATGACTGGATGAAAACTCTCTATCTCCTGATCGGTTGTGTTCAATACTATGCGGTCATCCTTGTGTGTATTTTCAGGCTTTTGTGCACTGGGAGTCTTTTCAGCTACCCGTGAAACGATAGTCTCTTGCTGAATTGGGTTTTCCGTTCCACAATTCATTGTTTCTTTTGGTGGTTCTAATAAGGCTTGTGCAGTCTCGATCATTCTCTGGCACATTTCAAGTCTCTGCTTTTCCAATTCCGCGTTTGGGTATGTCATCCACCTCTGTTCTTGTGTTTGGTTGTTCTTTAACCTAGCTTCGTAAGCTCTCATCAGTGCGTCCAATGGTTCGTGTACTTTGTCGACTAGCACTGATCCCCCTGAGCTTAAGCTCGTTGTTTCTTTGATACTCTTTTGTTTCGTTCTTTCCGGGCTCATCTCTCGTTTCCCGTTTTGACTCTCAAGTTTTTCTAATCTATCTTTAGTTCGCTTTAGTTCCTCAGCTAGAATAGCGTCTTCACGTTCTTTTCTCAACTTCATGCGTGCTTTTCTAGCTTTCCATGTGTTTCTCTGACTCCGCGGTCCTTGACTAACCACTTCAGTCGCTAACTTTCCATTCTCAGGTTCTCTAGTGGTTTTCTTAGCTTGAGCTCTAGTAACAACTTGCGTTGGTATCAGAGTTTCATTTTCAGACCCACTGCTGGTAGGAATAGTTTCTAGCATATTCAATGTCGTCTTTTGCACTTTGTTTGGATTCTTTGAACAATCCTCAATGAAGTGAGTAACCCCACACTCAGTGCAATAAGCGTTAATTCTAATGATTTCCGTATGTGGACAAACATTCATCAGATGGTCACCTCCACACTTGTAACAGGGTCCTAGTGCTGGTCTTGGTCCCATTTGATTCGTCCTTTGTGGATAGGATGGTCTTTGTCCTGTTAACCCTCCATGAGCTATGAACATCAATGTTCTTGCGTCCAAATTGTATCTCTCTTCATCAAAAGCACTTATAACTGTTGGTATTCCAACATTCCCAATCATGCCCCATGGTTCTGGTTGTTTGGGTTCTTCTGGTGGGTAATACACAGTTGGAGACATGTGTGCACCAGATTCTTCATAATAGGCTTGAACAGGCACTAAGGATTGTTCTTCCTGATTCTCTAAGGTTGGTGCATATCTAATGCCTACTGGTCTTGCTCCTGGTAAAGGTGGTTGTTTTCCCAATACCGGTTGCGGTCTTTCTATCCCCATAGGTCCTGGTACATTTCCCGTTGGGTATCGAGGTACTGGATGTACTTGAGGTGGTGCTAATTGAGTAGGAGGTGCATACTAACGCTCCCTTACATACCCTTTGTTGTAATAGCACTCCTCTGTTGGATGGTTTGTCCATTTTTGTTCAATAGCACACCATTTCAGTGTTTTTGGCAATGGTTTTTGGTATGGTGCCATCCTTTTTAGAGCATCTTCTATCATTTGCTCTACATTTGGCATGGTTGTTGTTTGAACATTCTTTTTAGTGGTAGTCTCGCTCGCTACTGAGGAGGAGCTACAGGATGCAAAATCTGTATCCGCTGACACCTCTCCATAAACCGTACAGTTTCCACTAAGTACAATGCCTCTCTCGTTACTTGTTCGAAACTTGTACAAGCTTTCAAGTGCAAGTCCTTCTTGAGAGTGTCATTTCTCAGCCCCTCAATAAAGAGACCAGATAGTTTTTCATCTTGTGGTCGTTCACGTACTGGACATCTCTCAATGTATTGTTTGAAGCGAAGTGAAGCTTCCTTCACTTTTTCGTGTTCTCTCTGTTTAAAAGCATATATTTGTGAAACCGTATTGTGCTTAATCCCTCGTTTTGAGAATTCCTCAGCAAACTCTCTTAGCAAATGGTCAATGTCATGGAATCCCCCTATGTTCAGTGGTTGAAACCATGTCAATGCCGTACCTTCTAGAGTAAGACCAAATCCCTCGTATTGTGTATGGAAATCTGTTATCTGCTCAGCTCTTAAGACTTGCTTAAAGAGTGACACATGTGCATACGGATCTCCTGAACCACCATACTTCTTTGGCATACACTTCGCTACTTGAGATGGTCTCATACGTCTATGGTCTGCTACCAATCTCGTTGCTCCTATGTCCCGGCTAAAGCTTTCTCTAGCATCATGGACTTCATGGGTTATCCTTGTCGGTTCCCCTGCCCTGAATCTACTACTAGGAGGTAATTGTGATGGTTCCGCTTCGAACCTTGGACCTGGAGTGGTATATGTGGGGATTGGAACTGCACTACCTCGATTCGTATCCATTGACTCTCTGGAATGTAATGATCCCATTGGTCTGGGCTTCGAGTACTGAGGTTGACTGAAAGAGTCAGCAGCCTGAGTTCTTTGTCCTCCTGTCGTCATTGGGTTTTTCCCTCCATTTGTTGGTGCTGGTCTTTGTGAGCTAGAAGTAACATAATACTGATGTAGTGGTCACCCAAAGTATGTATATCCTTCTTTTCTTGCCCATTGTTGAGTATTGCCTCCCATACTTGTCGTAAGCAGCAATTTTCACTTCCGATCCCTCTGTGTAGGTAAAGACATAAAGTCTTTTTTGGTCTTTCAACTCTCCGGTGTAGGGTTCTTCACATCTATAATAGAGATCTTGCTCCCCATTATTATATTTGTATAGCCCCACATAGATGTTATCAGTGTTGATCCTTGTAGTTTCATTCTCTCTTCTTAACCTCGCATCAAGGAAGTTCATTATTGCTGCTTTCTCCTCAAGTTCTTCATCTACTTTGGCTTTGGTGCCCATCAATCCCCACTTGTCCACAATGTTAGGGTTTAGGACTACCAAGTACATGGTACCCTCGTCATCTAGATATCTATCTCCGCTATAGCTCACAGGCACTAAGTCCTTGAACTCACTAGGTCTCTCCTCTATCTTTACACAATAGCGGTCCATTCCATCTTTGTAGATCTTGGCACCTTGCTCATTGTCGTACTGGTATTTTATGAACAATAGCTTCATTGTGGCGGAAGGGTTTGATGATCCTGCTGCCATATTTTCTCTGTTGTTCAGGTTCAAGTGTTCCAAGTGTTCGGTGAAAATCTCGTAAGATCTCTCCGAAGAAGTATCAGAAACACTTCCTTCAAAGATTGGCCCTAATGGTTTCACCCAACTTTGGTTTACACTTCCCTCGGTTGATATGACACTTGCTTGTTCCCCTTGTTTTGGTTGGTTATTCTGGAGATTCCTGCCCGATCTCAAATTCATCAATTCCCCTAAAGGACTTTAACTTCTCGTCTCGGCAATTTGTGTTCCCAAGTTTTTGTGGTCAGAATTGATCCAAACTGATTGATAATTGGGCAATTGTTTAATCTTGTCAGTTGGACAACTTCTGTTTCATCAAGTGAGAATTTTGTTGCAGTTATGCTGAAAAAGACATTATACGCGTATGATGTCTTTTTTCACAGATTTGGACTATTTTGGTTATGCTCACTCTCAGTAGCCCCCTTATGCTCTGTCCACTCACAAAATTCAGTTTGAACTCTGTTTGAGCAAGTTATGTCTAATTTAGGCTTTTCTTGGTAATTTTCCGCTTTTGACTTGTTTTGGGTCAATTGTGATCCAAATGGGATGAAACTTGAAATATAACCTCTAGACAGCTATTACAATGGATCTGTGTTGGCAAAGTATCAAAATATGTCCAAAATTAGGTCAAAGACATCATACGCGTATGACGTCTTTTTCATCAATTTGGGTCAAGACTTGATATTTTTGCTTTCTACAGTGTTTGTAACAACCTTGTCAGGTTAGATATCAAAAATAAGTAGTGGATGTGCTAAAAGACATTATACGCGTATGATGTCTTTTTTCCCAGATTTTGACTATTTTTGGTTTTAAGCCTTCTCCAATGTTTATAATTGAGTTTCAAGTGTTTTTGTCAGGTTTGAATGTAAAAACAAGATCTGAATCCAAAATTTCCTATTCTTTGCGTTTCTTGGACTCCGACTTGTCTTTTTGGGTTTCTTTGAGTGTTAATGCTCTTGTTTTAAGTTGAAATTAAGATATAACTCCCCTTTTGAACACTCTGGTAAAGTCAAAATTTCTGTTTTGGTCTCTGTTTGGTCATTTAGACATCATACGTGTATGATGTCTAAAGTTGCAGATTTCCAGTTTTTTTGGCACAGAATCCTTCCTAAAGCTTTCTCTAGTGCTCAGCAACTCCCAGATACACAGAAAATTTCTCTGGCTTTTGTTTATTGCAAGTTTCACTACTAACTCGACGGTTTAGTGATCTAACATGCAATCAACCATATCAAGCAAATATTCCAATGATTACTAGCTCCAGATCAGGATCAAATGAAGTCCTACCTAAGCTATTCCTAATCATAAAATGGGTTTGGTAATTGTGATTTTAAAGAGATCCACTGCCACTCACGGACTAGCAAATTCTTCTTCTATCAACAACTACTCAACACCAACAAAACAACAAACAAATCTAAGCTAATCTAAAAATACTGTCAACACGGAAGACCCAGGAATACCCCACTTCCTAGTATCTCTCGAGATCTTCGGAGTCCACCACTCCTAGATCTTTTCTAACTAAAGTATACAAAGTAGTTTATACGACTCACCTCGTAGGATTAGTCTAAGGTCACCTACTTAGGGCTCTCGTCCCCGGCAACGGCGCCAAATGTTAAGGCGGTTACGCCGCTAGCGGAAGCTAAATAGCGAGAACTCAACCAACAACAGAATTTGTCAGATGAGGACGGAGCTTGACCCGCAGGCGCATGGAAACAACTAGGTGGGTGTCAAATCACCTACTCGACCTTCTAATGACAATCACTACTAAGGAAATCAAATCTAAGTTCTAAAATACGCAAGTGACTGAAATCCGTACTACGAACGAATGCTATACGAAACAGGATCTAGAATCATTGAATCGATCTCAAACTCAAGGGGAAGTCTATACACTAGGTAAGAACAACACCCTAAAGACTTGAACTGCAAAATCAACCTATAATCACTCCGTGCGGTAAACGCGTATGAAGACAGGCCGAAAAATACAGGTGACCGAAACTTGACCCCGATGGTACTAATGCGTAGCTCTACTCGTTGTGGTTCTATAGATATGATGCACGCTCCATTCCAACACACGAGTTGGAAGAAAACTCACACCGAAGCTCGTAGGAACTTACCACACATAGAAGCCGATAGCGCGCACTCTTGGTATCTGTGCGTAGCCCTCGTCGTTGCTAACACAATGGCGATGTCGCTTCTCCAATGGCGGCTTCGTAGCTCGCGTAGCAAGTAGATAAGACTCTCTCTCTCTCTCTCTCTCTCTCTCTCTCTCTCTCTCTCTCTCTCTCTCTCTCTCTCTCTCTCTCTCTCTCTCTCTCTCTCAGACACAATCACGGCGCTCCAAAAACTCTCCTTGATTAAATAGAAAACTCTCCTTTTAGGTTACAAAACTTTGGCTTATATACCTCAGCCTTGGAGGTGAGAACATCTCTAACTAATTACATCAGCAAGTGAAATTACTTCGGAATTACAAGCTGGAAACTCAATTGAGTCCCGTTACTTAATGAATGGCTCCAATCAAAATCAATGTTGGAAAGACATTTATTACAATCAATGGTTACAAAAATGATGAGTGTGAGCAAAAATGTGGGTGTGATCCTCTACTGGCTCAACAATCTCCCCCCTCTGATCTCACTTAAAAAACAACTCCAACTCCTGTGGTGTGCCTACCCACACACACACATACAATCGGCCGTCTTTCTCTACAACCTAAATAATACTCTCTCCCTCGTTCTCATGCAACCCTCCTCCTCTCGCTTTCTCTCTCTCTCTCCTCCTTATTCATTACACACTCTTTACCTCCTTTTTTTTGGCGCCACCAAAAAATAAAAGAACAACAGCTCTTTCTTTTTCTCTCTCTTCCCTCGCACTATCTCTCTTTCTCTCCCTAATTGTCTGTAATAGGCGAACGTGACCACCTAAACTAGAGTCAAAATCTCTCTCCCCAAGCTGAAGCTGCGAGTCAGCTCAATACCATCAACATCAAATCTCTCTCTCTCTCTCTCTCTCTCTCTCTCTCTCTCTCTCTCTCTCTCTCTCTCTCTCTCTCTCTCTCTCTCTCTCTCTCTCTCTCTCACACACACACACACACACACATTCATCTCCCCCCTCCCAGCACCCTCCCAGCAAGACTACTTACAGAGCCAGACATTGACAAAGCTCTTCAGCGATCGGTGCAATACTTTCTCAAATGACACACGATGTCGGGCATACTCAGGCATTCATGATGATAATGTTTCTTTTCATCCGACGATTTAAGGCTTTTAGTCTTTCACTATAATTCATTTTATTTATGTACATTGGCATTGGATTAGATCCACAAGGATTGTATCAGTTCGGTCTCATAGGTAATTTTGGCCTTTCAAGACGTTTAATATAACATTTCATTTTGTTTCTCTCTCTCTCCCTCTTCCTGTTTAGGCTGCATGGCAATTCTTTTTTCCTGTGGTGCACACCACTCGACCACCACAAGGCACCCACATTTTTTTTTTTAAAAAATCTATAGGAAATATCACGTGAACAAAATACTAACATCATTGACCGGCATCCAAATCCATAACTATCTCACTCTCTCCCTCTCACTTTAGATGTGTGTTTCTTGTGGCAATGATCCCTACATACGACGTGAGAAATTGTTGCAAGCTCAAAGAAAATGGCGTTCAATTTCTAAAGTACTTTGCCCCCCCTAAAAGTAAGGCTACAATATAGAAGCAAAACACACACAAACGTATCCCTTCAAATTTTTAGGGCTTTTAGGGGGAGAATCAAAGGCTCAGTTGAAGGAACCAAAACACATTAGTAGTGATGATGCTCGACATGATAGCAATAGTGTACATAATACGTAGACATAATTTGAACAAGGGATTATGATAGAGATTTGACAAGTCATAATCGACATGATAGAAGGGATCATCACCACAAGAATGTAAATTAAGGGCTTTCAGAACGCATCTCAACTACTAGGATAGACACCATGGGTAAGATTGGACAGCATTGTTGCCACCTACCGATGATCCAATCTCTACTCCAATTCTCCATATATCATGATGAAGGACGTATGCTAGATCGCACAACCAATCACGTGGCTGTGAAAGTTATCATCCTCTCATGACGTTGAATATTTTTTGGGCGTCAAGCTCTCCATGGACCTACTCATTCTTGAGGATTACTCATTCGTGGCCTTAGTCAAATAGCAAGGAGATAAAAAGCCCTTTTTTTGTTACTTTTATTTTGAATGACATCGAATCATGCACGTATAAAATGTTATTATGGCATTCTCTACAATAATTGCTTCCTCTTTCCCTTTTCTTTAGCACTTGTTCTTGTAGATGTCATCATCACTATTTGCTTCTAATTTTGTTGCGACAATCATCAGTGGTTTAAAACTTACTCGCACATATACATACACCTCACCAAGCACACCCTCATCTCACACAAACCCTTGGTCACATTACCCACCAGCTCACTAGTTCAGACATTGTACATTGTAATGGCAAGGATCGTATGGGTTGAACTGAATTGGAATGGAAAAATTTCTACACGTGTTAGAGATCCTATACCTGAAGAGGGCAGGAATCTCCGCTCCACACCTTGTTATGGAAACTTATGGTTATTGACACGTTTATTAGAGTGCCTACGCCTTGTAAGGCATGACTCTCCACTTTGCAATATTGTTATGGAAATTTATGGATGTCCATACATGTGTACTAGAGTGCCTACGCCTGGTAAGGCAAGACTCTCCGTGGTTACATTATATGTGGAGCTGGCCCACCACATTTGGTATGGATTGCTATGAAATGATATGATGAATTGGTATGGCAAGGTGGAAGGTGACAGATGGTGATCTATTTGGAACAACATTTTTGACCTATGTTGCTGCGCACCTATGCACATTTACTTCGTTTTTTGCACTTCCATCACACCATATATATGTTTTGCACTTTTGAATTGCTTCCTACTAATCATTGTCTTTTGTTTTTCTGCTACTAATTGTGTTATGCAGGCATGTACCCAGCATCTTGTACCTCGCACTGGACCCCACCACTTATGTACCTTGCAACTAAGGACATTTGCTTTCCCAACCGCGGAGTATGTTATGGATAAGGGAATTTAGGATTTGTACCATGTGTACCTTGTAGACTAAGGCTGTGTAGTAGGCATTAATCTAGCACCGTAAGATGGTAGAACTAGATCCTAGGGCTCACAACGAATGCAGCTAACAGGTGGCAAAAGCTAATGCTAGGCAAAGATATCACATTTTATGTACATTTATTACTCAAGTGCTCATTACAAGCTATGGCCATTTATGCGCAGCTGGCCAATGTGTGTTCATTTTGAGCATTGAAGAATCTATAAACAAATACGTGCAAGAGGGAAATGCTCACTCTTGCATGGGGGGCGATTGTACCCAATGCTTATGTTTTTCTTCTCTCTTCTTCTCTCTTCTCTCTCGTTGTACTGGTGTAGCACTCCGCTCTAGGAGGTGCATCCATACGCGCTCTCTCGCTCTCTATTTCTTTCAGATTGTGCATAGCTTTGATTACTTAGTGTATGGTAAGCCAAATATGAAGATCTTTTGTAATTATTGTTTGTAGCATGTTATTTTCCATGTTTTGCTGGCACGCCTCATCTTCCATGTGTAGCAATAGCACCTACTAATCATGTTGATTCTGATGGTACCAAGAAAATTCAATTTGACCTCCAAACATGGATCGCGATCCATGTCCCCATAGTGACATGTTGACTTGAGATTTTCCAGATCACTAGTGCATATATAAGAAAACATATCCCAAAGTCTAGTTTTGGAAAAAATGAACAAAATTGAACAGGTGACAGACTGAAAACCGTAGTGCAGTCCTAGTGTTGGGCATTTGACTTATCAAACTAAGAGATCAAGTCCAGATGTGGTTAAACATGGATCACCATCCATGTCCGCCAACCTCAAAATTAGATGAAAACTTGTACGGAGCCTGCATATGACTTGTTCTACATACTCTCAAAATTTCAAGTAAAAATTTGATAAGGGGTCATGGATCACGATCCATGTACCTCTTCATAGTGGGGGTATCTAAGTTGATGAGCTTGTAGACATAGTTGAGTACATCTCAAATCTTAATTTTGAGCTAAAAGTACCTTTAAGAGACCAAGATACAAGCCCAAATTGAGTCATGTATAGCCAAGAAGAAAGCTTGCAAGGTTTTAGAGCTAAATTTTTCAAGATTCCTAAATTTGAACTTTTAGGGTACCCAAAACCAGTTTTCAAAGACCAAAGGATTACACAGAACTAATTTTAAGAGACCTAAACAGGGGCAAAAATGGATAAGTGCACTAGGCCAAAGCAGGCTTGTCAGAGACTACCTTGAGAGTTTTGAGTGAGCCTTAACCATGAAAAATCATCCATCGCCAGAGTTTTCTACTGCACTTAGAGACATGAAAAACACAAGAAACACTGCATGATGACAATAGTGCGATTGGGAGAATACCTAGAGGAGAGGCACTCGGTGATCAAACCGAATGTGAGATTCATCAAAACCAACGAGGCCATGAGAGTTCTAAAGGATTATTCTCATGAGGGATTGTATATGTTTACAAATGAAGATCTATATACCTTCTACAAGTGTGTAGAACCCAATGTCGGAGAGTTAATAGATCATAAGAATTTCTATGCCTTCAAGTATGCAGATGCCCACGAAGTGCAAGTTTTGATGGTAGATAAGTATGGAAGAGAGTACAAACTTGTTGATCCAATTGACTTAGAACGATACGCATACAAGGGTACTCCGATCTCTACTTACTTTTAGCCAAAAACAATATCAGAGCACGCATCAGAGAGGATTCCATTAGGATTTTCTCCGAGACGAGAAGAGAGAATGAGAGACAACTTTCCAAGAGACCACAAATTGATTAAATTGGTGACTGAACCACAACGACTAAAACCGTATCAAGTGGCCCAATGTGTCAAGACAAAGTACAATGGATCAGGGGATCCATATGCTTATGTCTCACTCTTCAAACAAGTTTTGAGAGTTGAGAAAATTGCAGATTTCCATATACAATATGAGGGAATTGGGCTGACATTGGAATGAACGGCCTTGATTTGGATCCAACCATTGAACAGAGATGATTCACAGAGAAGTTCTCAAAGGGGGGATCAAGCACAACATTGTATCACAAATCTATGCCTTTAAGCAAAAAGCAAATGAAAAAGTGAAGGAAGCATTGATTCGCTTCAAACAATACATAGAGAGAAGTCCCGCAAGAGAGCTATGCAAGATGAGAGGCTATCAATTCTGTTCATTGAGGGCTTGAATAACAAGACTCTCAAAAAGGATCTACATTTGAAAGGATGCATAACATTTGAGCAAGTCACTAGAGAAGCTCTTTATCTAGTTGACAATTGCAAGGCCTACGGAGAGGTGACGTATGACATAGGAAACGTGAGTAGTAGTGCCTCTTCTCCAAAGAGAAAATCTGCAACCAAGATACATGTTGAAACCAAGATACATGTTGAAACCAAGATACATGTTGAAACTCCTACGGAACAGAGCATTGATCAAGTGTTCAAAAGGTGACCAGAAGAATAAACCAAGGCTTTGAACAAAACTTGAATGAACAAAAACAACCCACGAGAAGATGTGAAACTTGTGGAGGATATCATCTCACCCCATGGTGTAACACTCAGCCTAAACCACAACGTAGGCTAGGGCAACAACCACCTCTTCTGAACGATGATAGAGTGGTAGTCAACTACACTCAGCCAACTCATGTGCCACAACCCACAAGAAATCAGTACTCCATGGACGAGAACACGCTCATGTTCATAGCCAATCAAGAGTATGATTCAAAGACCATTCTTGGCGAGCAAGAACAACCATTGTCTACCCCACCAGCTAAGAAACAAGTAGGACCATGCTACGAGTGTGGAATTCATCATTGGCCAATAGATTGTCCTCATCGAGTAAAGAACATGGAGATATTTCATTGTTGCACACTTGGTTCATGACTGTCCAGAACACCCAGACAACGAGGGAAAAGCAACAATAAATGTTGTAGAAGTGATGCCTCCTTCAAACGGATATGAGATAGAACCAACGGTTCTTGTACATGTAATGACTCGAGCTCAAGCTCAAGAAGCTACCAAAAATGCACCCATTGAGGAAAAAAACATATTGCCGCCTCAAACAAAAATCAACAACTTATCGATGAGAAGTGGAAGAAAATCATGGAAATCCAAACAAGAAAAAATGAAAGCAAAAAGGCTGAAGGAGAAAATTGCATTAGAAACTGAGTTGCAACAAGCCAAAGAGCAGCTCAAATAAGAACAGGAAAATAGGGAACGAATGGAGAAAAACAATCATCCAAAATTACATCGGGTGGTTCAATTTTGTTGGAAAAGGTGAACGAGAAATTAGATGCTAATCCTAATTCTAGAGTAACAGGTCGATTCCTTGAGTTGTAATTCTGTCATGATAAGTGTAAAGGCCCATGTGAGCCAGCCATTGGCCGTTTAGAAAGCCCTAGGTATAAAGATCAATAACTTTAATGTGAAAAGGGAGGCTTATCTTTGGAAGAGAAGAAGGAGCTGTGCAAAACGTACGCTCAAGCTACTGAGCTGCTCCAACTTGTAATCAACTTTTCTAATGATTGTATAACCCTATTTCAATTCCGAAACTTGCATTGTGTTCCTCTCTCTTTGCTCTTTCATTCAAGTGTAGGCATTGTCAATTTTGTTGTGGTTTGTGACTATGCGTTAGTGAACCTAATCTTTAGATTTGAATACTTAAATCACTATTTTTTTATGTTTTGACCATAGGAGAGTCTTCCTAGATCATAGGGCGACCTTTTTGGTTCTGTTGCAATTTTCAAGACCTTTTTCATAATGGATCGTGATTTTGGTACCTTGTTGGATTGCAACCAGGCTTGGTAGGATCGTGCCCCTAGGTGTCTTAGACCTCCCCCTAAAGTTTTGTTGCATTTCGACTTTGTTTGAATGCCAAAATGGTGTGATGCCCTAGAGCGATGAGAAAGGATATAAGCAGATTTTCAATCATTAAGTGGTGGTTTGCTTGTTGAGTTGATGTGATTGCTTGTTAGGTTCACTTATTGAGATTGAAAACCTCAAAGAGCCTCCGTACCATCTAGTCACTTTCTTGAGTATTGACATATTATGTTAGTGCCAGGCAGCTATGCAGCAAATGTTTGATTGCGACGACCCGCTAACAGATAGATTCATATGGGGCCATCTTCAAGCTTCACCATTCTGTGAGGGCTTTATCTTTGGTATCACTTTCAAGGAATTGCTTTGTAATAGCAATCCTCAAAGCTTTCTAGGTCTTTGGAGTTTCACCTTGACTACCTAGGCTTGCCCACCATCGACGGGTTGACTTTTGGAAATGCATAAAAACATTTCAAAGCTTTGAAGATTCCAAGAAATCTTCATCTCCAAAAGCGGCGTCAAATTTTTGGATAAAGGCCAATACTTTATCGTTGCTCTGAAGGTTCCATCATAGGTAAAAAAACTGATGTTATTTCCTCCCTCTTTGAATTTCTTCAACTTATGTAACCTCTTCCATGTTGCATAACTCCTTCGTTTACCCCTTCTCTCCTCTCTCTTGGGTGACAAGTCGCTTTTCTTCCAGCTAGAAGATGGCGATGATGGTGAAGGGGAAGAGGAGGAAGAAGGTGAACTTGGTGACCGCTTACTTCGCTTCCTCTTGCTTGGATTTCTTCTCCCTTCTTTGCATTAGCATGGGAGAGAGTGGTTGATGACTTACTCTTCTTTTTTAAAGGAGTAGGTGACCATCGTGCCACCATCTTCTTGGGGTAGCATCACTTCCGGTAAGTAGAGTGTCACTCTTATACCGAGTTTATACCTCTCCCTTGAAAGTTCAGGGCGCAGTTCTTCTTCTCAAACGGTTTTCCTTGGAGGTCCCTCCAGTATTTCCTCTTTGTTTACCAAAGACATTCCTCTTTTGGAGGTCTCAGTAGGAGGCCTCGAAGGAATTCTCTCTTCTTGGGCACTTAAGAGAGTTTGAACTTGAAGGGCTTGAATTTGGCTTTGAACCTCCGCTTGCAAAATAGGGTTTCCCATTGCTTCTTGTAACTTGTCAACAAGGTAATTGACAACTCTGCAACCATCATCAAATGTTCTACCATGAGCCAAATCTAAGTTGTCAATATTGATTACATTCTCTTGATTATGTTGGGCCATGATACAATTTCCTTATATGTGTATGCTACCTCTTTCTTTGGCACTTCTAAAACTTTGGCTACCATTCCTCTTATCCCTTGAAATTAGCACTGGAGTAAGTGTACCCGTGGTTTAAAATATTGTTAATTGCAAAGAGTAGTAAAGTGGATTTAACAATGTGAGGTTGGCACCGGTTCCTATCGAGCTTGCTAATAGCTCAGTAATGGTTAAGTCATAGGCAAGTCTCGAAAGACTCCATTTTTAAGACCATAGCTCCCGATGGTGTCCTCCATACCCTATAAACAGGTATACCAACCAAGTTGATAAATGCCAGTCCCAGTTACCCTATTGCAATGAACAACTTCAATCTTTCATAGATTACTCAAGGACCTCTCTTCTTAGGCAAGAAAAGAGAAACCTCAGCTCTAATACCAATGTTAGAGAATCTAACAATTGCTTTTAGATTCAACTGAATGAGGTGAGAACACCTCCTAATGCAACTCAAGCATGTTCCAACACTTGTCCCTCTTGCCTTGCATGCTAGAAAACGCCCCCCCTTCTTGGGACTCATCTTGGCAAGTGGAAACACCACACACACTTGTTAAGTTCAAGTGTAGGCTAGTTTGGACATGTGGCTTAGATCCGGGTCGCGCATGCACATAAAACATTTAGTCGTATTAAACCTTAATTTTTTTACACAGTGGTCACGCTGCCCATAGACAGCCAACAAGTCACTGCCAGCAGCCAGTTGCTCCAGAATTGAAAAGGTCTCCTGCTACTCTCTTCCCTCCAATCACCACACCCCATTCCCTCCATCAGCCAGCACCAACAACTGTAAAAGAGGCTTGATTTCTATTGAGAGCGCTCAACCAGTGTGCAATGCCTTCCATATGAACCTCGTTGCACACACATTGTCCTACACAACGAAGCCACTTTTGATTGCTCTCCTACTCAACATCAACATCAAGCCCATTCATTACAACGTGGTGAGTTCTTTGCAAATTCTATTTGTGTGTGTGTGTGTGTGTGTGTGTGTGTGTGTGTGTGTGTGTGTGTGTGTGTGTGTGTGTGTGTGTGTGTGTGTGTGTGTGTGTGTGTGTGAGAGAGAGAGAGAGAGAGAGAGAGAGAGAGTGTGTGTGTGTGTGTGTGTGTGTGAGTGTGTGTGTGTGTGTGTGTGTGTGTGTGTGTGTGTGTGTGTGTGTGTGTGTGTGTGTGTGTGTGAGAGAGAGAAAGAGAGAGAGAGAGAGAGTGTGTGTGTGTGTGTGTGAGTGTGTGTGTGTGTGAGAGAGAGAGAGAGAGAGAGTTTAGAATAAATTTCCACCTCATGAAATGGCATTGAGTAGACAAAAGGAAGGTGTGTGTGTGTGTGTGTGTGTGTGAGAGAGAGAGAGAGAGAGAGAGAGAGAGATAGAGGGAGACACTTGTACATGAAAACATATTTGGGCATCAGAGTTCTTGTGTGTGACTGTGTCAATAATGATCCAGGTGCAGCAACATGCACATCAGAAACAAAGTCATCCTAATTTACATATTTCTTGTTGCTTTTTCAATAGACCATGGATCCTTGACATACTCGACTATTAATTGCATCAATGACATCTATCATTGCGACAATCATGCAGATGTGGGGGACATTCTCCGCCTTGTTGGAAGATGGTGGCATCGATGGTGATGAGCATGACTTGCAAGAAAACTTCTTGCCTTTCCTTCTTCTTCAATGGTGTGCTGCTTCAGCACGCAAGGTGCCATGTTTATAAACCTAGTTCACAATGAGTCATGCTTGATGGTACATCAAGTCACAATCGTCCATCCTATGGTGGAATTATTTGTTCGAGAGAGATCTTTCAATTGCCTTATCAATTATTCCACGAAGTAGTCGACATTATTCGCGAAGACCTTTAGCAAAGGGACATCCCACAACAGCTAGGTCAACTTCCAGGAATAATTCTCTCAGTGGAGAAGAAGGTGGGAATTGAAATTATGGTTCTAGCATCTGGAAACAACCAATGCCACGAAGTAGTCGACATTATTCGCGAAGACCTTTAGCAAAGGGACATCCCACAACAGCTAGGTCAACTTCCAGGAATAATTCTCTCAGTGGAGAAGAAGGTGGGAATTGAAATTATGGTTCTAGCATCTGGAAACAACCAATGCCACATTGCAAACACCTTCGGTTGTGGAAGATCCACAGTATCAAAGTTCTTGCATCAATTTGTTGGAGTGCTTTGCAGGAACGCATGTTGTCTATTTCATTGGCCAGAGACCCAAGGTGAGATACATGAAGTCAAAGATGGGTTTCGGTCATTTGAGGGCTTCCAAATTGTTGTAGGGCAATGGATGCGACACACTTCAATATGACCTTATCCTTCAATGAGAGGAATGAAGCCTAGTTTGACAAAAAGGGAAACTACAATATGATAATGCAAGGCATTGTGGACCACAAGATGCATTTTATGGATGTGAATATCGGATGGCCAAGTTCATGCAATGATAAGAGGATATTGCAAAATAGTGGCTTCTATAGGATGGCTCAATTAGGATTGAGGTTGTCAAGGGCAACATTTTATTTCCTAGACTTGTCTATACAAGATTACATTGTGGAAAATGCTGGTTATGTGCTTCTAAAGTGGATGATGATTCCATTCCCAAGGGCGATGTTGACATCCACATAGCATAAAAGATTCAATTTCATATAGTCTTTGACCATAATGGTCACAAAGAGAGCTTTTGGTCGATTGAAGATGCGGCAAGGATTAGATTTCGAGAACTTTCGGGGTTCAAATATTGGTGTATTTCATGTTGTGGCATGCTGTCCCAAAAGTACGACCTTTTCTTGTAACGAGAAGATGTTCTCTACTGGCTAGTGAATGCATCAGGTGTAGAGAAATTGTAGCCAATATGTAACATTTAATGGCCTAGTAACTTGTGGGTAGCGGAA
This sequence comes from Adiantum capillus-veneris, assembly GCF_014529385.1. Classification (NCBI taxonomy): domain Eukaryota; kingdom Viridiplantae; phylum Streptophyta; class Polypodiopsida; order Polypodiales; family Pteridaceae; genus Adiantum; species Adiantum capillus-veneris. The sequence goes on from NC_140955.1 coordinate 12,791,741, forward strand.
AATAGCATGAACATAGTGAGCATTTCATTAGAACAGGTTCCTAATGAGCATAACAAGAGTGCTTGGGTGGAGAGAGCAACAAAAAGCATAACACCTAGTTACATAGCATGAACAATACTTCAAAAGGGAGAGAAATTAAGCTATTGACAACAGTTGAGGACCGGATTTACATGGAGCCGGTCCCCCCTCCAAAAGGCTTTGTATTATAGGTTTCTCCCATCAAGAGAGACATTTTACAATACAATTCTTTGTGTTCCTTCAGTACTAGCTAGTGCAATGAAGATAGAAGCTTCAAGCACTAAGCAAAACACTTATAAAACACCACATCAATCCCCTCACGGTCTCAGACCCAAGACCTCACACACCTTCAAAGATGGTGAGAGCTAGCGGCGTATGAGAATAGATTGAGAGGAAGAAGGAGTAGTCTTACGAGAAAGATGTACATCTCCTCACATAATCACTCATATGAGCATAGCATAGCTTAGTAATTAGCATGGTAGAGGAGATGAGCATGCATTGAATCTTGGCTCTTGGTTGGATTTGCATCACAAAGCCGAGAGTTGTTGGTGTAGGCCTCCCTTCTCACAAGCTTGGAGTAGGTGATAAGCTTTCCATTAAAGCTTGAGAAGGAGAGCGAGAATCTTCTTGCTTCACACATGAGCTTGTGTGTTAGTGTGTGAGATAATGACTTGAGAAAATCAATCCCCCTCTCTCTCTTGGTCAGCCCCTCATGCTATTTCCTCTTGATGACACCCCATTGGACCTCTCTAGGTTTAGCCAATAGGATTTCAAGAGCATAAGTGATAGCCTTCTGACATGTGTCCCCCTTTCCTCTTTTGTGAGAGCTTTAGGTAATTAATTAATGCAACTAAACTCTCATTGGACCCCTTTGTCTCCTGGCCAGTAGGAATCAGGCAAGCCATTTGGCTGTTGAATGCTCATTGGACCCCTTGGGAGACTGTCCAATAGTCTTCTAGAGAGCTTAATTCTTATTGATTCTTTTATTAAGTATTTTTAAACTAATTAAAATAGATTTACTCTAGCCTAATTCTCATGGTCCACCTCCATGGCCATCAATTAGGATTTGAGTACACCTTGTGGGCATTTGGGCTAGGGAGCTGACACATGTCCCTCATTCCCTTTGTGTAAAAGAGGCTTGTGAGTGTGTGTGTGTGTGTGTGTGTGTGTGTGTGTGTGTGTGTGTGTGTGTGTGTGTGTGTGTGTGTGTGTGTGTGTTTCTCTCCTACTTGCAAGGCTCGCCCCCTCCTTTGTAGGATTCATGAAGACTTTTTTACACACACACAAAGCATCCAATTTTCCTAAGCTTTACCATTGGACACAACCTTTGATTTTTGGAACCTTAGCATTTTGGAAGTCTTAATGGGCTGAACCTTAGGGTCTTTAAGGCCCATTGTTGCACCTTGCTCTTTGCAGATGGCCCCCCCTTTAGATCCCTATTTTCCGTCCTTTGGATCCCCACTGTGGCCGGTCTACCAGCTTAACCAATATTCTAACTTTTTCTCCCCTGGCACTTCCCCATATTAAATTACCAGTTTAACATGAGAAAATCATTTAGGAGAATTAGACATTAGTTATTATGACATTACCTCTCTCTTGAAATCATAGTCCTCCTCGACTATGGGGTGAGAATATAAAGCCTATTCATTAGTCCTTTTTCTAGCGGGTAGAGGATCCCTATGTTACCCTAGGACATCGTTCCAGAATGGATGACTAGTCCATTTGGCGCTTGAGAGCCTAAGCTGTCGCAAGCATCTCTGCACATTAGTCCTATCAATCTTCCATAGTAGAGTGACAAGGTCTACTTGGTGTTTGGGACACGTCCTTTCCGCAAACTTAATCTAAGCATGCATACTACTTCACATTTGTGCACAATAAAGAAAAAGAGAGTCTTATAAGACAAAAACTTTGTTCATTTTAAACATTTGTACGTTTGCTTGCTCTAGGGAAGCATTGCAAGCATTGACAAGGTTTAGGTTATCCTTTAATTGTATGCCTTGCATCCATCTAGCATCTTCAAAAGGATAATTCTTAAACTTAATAAGATATCGTCAGATAGTCTTACCACCTCTTAGTACCTTGTCTTCATGTCGGAGAATGAACTAGGCTGCAGCACCTCTTTCTTGGTCCTCGATCTCCGGTGCGTCTTCAACAGTTGGTTCTTGAGGTGGCTCTCCTTTGTAAGGCTTTAGTAGGCTCACATGGAAAGCATTGTGTATGAGCCAATGGCTGGGCAACTTGAGTTGATAGGCCATCTCATTGATTGGCCTAAGAATCTGGGAAGGACCGTAGTACCTTTTTGCTAACTTAGCATAGTACTTTTGGTGTCCCGTAGGATTCTTGCCCGTCGTGTGCCTTAATCGAGCCTTGGGAAATTTAAGTAAGACCCAATAATTTTCTTTAAAGGCTTGGGCTCTTCTGTGCTTATCAGCAGCAGCCTTTTGCCTTTGTTGTGAGATAGAGATAGCATCCTTAATCTTTTGGAAAGATTCTTGTAGGTCTCGGCTATACTCATCTGTAGTGAAGATCTTCCCGTGTACCTTAAGTAGCAGGGAACTTTTTGATCTTCCCTCAATTACCCCGAAAGGTGCTTTTCTCGTGGAAGTATGTACAATGTTATTGTAGGCATACTCCACTAAGGGTAAGTACTTCTCCCATCACTAGAAGAGGTAGTGTGCACTTGTGACACTGTTAGCGACGAAAATGCATTGGGTTTTTATACTCCCCGATGTGCTAAGACCGTCGCTAACAGTGTCGATACGGGAACATCGCTATGAGCATCGCTATAGCCGTCGCTATATAGCAACGCCTATAGCGACAATTATAGCGACGTTTATAGGCCACCTATAGCGACGTTTATAGCGACGCTGTAGAGCCTTATATAGCAATGCTCACAGCGATGCCCGAGAGAAAAAAAAAATTGGTGGCAGGGCATTCAACCATATTGAATGTTTCAATAATTGAGTAAACCTAAATGAATCCAAGATAAGCCCAGATTCACCTTTGAAAGAAAGTGCAAGCTTAGGTATAGACCCAAAGTAGTCACCCACAAGACAATATAACCATTAACTCCATCATCCATAGTATTGTTTGCAGAATAAAGATACAAAACCAAAACTGACAAAAGTGAATTGATGAAAGTAAATCAATGACAATTGTACACATCATAGGTAAAATCACTTGATTGTTAAACTTTGCAAATGTAATAGTTACAACACCATTGTCATTATTGAAAAAATATAAATTATTTTCCAATAGTTACAAAAATACGTATAAACGTCGTCTCATGATACATATGCTATGACAAAAGGAAACTAATGATATCTAGCTATGGCTAGACTGACTTCGTCTAATCAGACGTCTCATCGTGTCCAAGCGGCTATCTATCGGATTCTGCAAAAAAAAAAACAATAAGACAACTATAAGTATAAACATATCATTTATAAAACAATACAGCAAATAGAAAAGAGTAAACCCTAATACTAAACATGCCGCTGCAAGAACGCAGAATGTCCATCACGGCATTTAAGCCCTTCCTACATGTGTACTCGCGCTCGTACAGTGTGGGGTCACGTCCTGTCATCAACCACTGTCAAAACATACAAAGAATCCATTATGTTAGAATTTAAAAACCCCTAAACCTTAAACTATCAAACCTAAAGAGCAATGCAAAAACACTTACAAAATTGGCCTCAAATGATGCCCACCCGCCGCTCCCCAAGTGGTGCGAGCTCCCTGCCTCTACTCGCGCTTTGGCTGCCTCCTTTTGTTGCTTCCACTTGTCGAGATTCTCGCGCGTTGCTTTCTTCGCATTCTTCCAATCTTCTTTGGCCATCCAATCTGGTCTGTTCCACCCATGCTTAATTGCTCTTTGCACTTCGGAACGCTTGTGCTTGCAGTATTCGCACATTCGAACCTTCATCAGATCTTCATTGAAGCGATCATCCCGTCTTGAAACATGAAACTCATCATGCAACATGCTGATGACTCTGTTTTTTAAATCACTTGGTACTTCACTCCAAGTGTTTAGTATGAAGTGTCTATACACATGAGAGAAAAGACCGCACATGCACGAGATCACCTTCTTGCCTTCATCATCCAAGATGATGCCACCGCTGAAGTCGACGGAGTAAGGCAAGCCCTCTCACCGGTGACGCGTGAACCTGGGTGTCCCAGCAGGGGTCTCTAGCGACGTGTCAATGGGGGTATGGACGTCAGGTGTCTCCACTGGAGTTTGGGGCCCGAAGCGAGGAGTGTCAATTGGAGTGACTCCTGGAGAAGTATCTAGTGGTGTGTAGCTGCTAGGAATGGCCGTCAGCCGTGCAAAACCTAGTGTAGATGGCGATGCCGTGGCTAGTGTGAGGGCGGGCAAATAAGGGGAGGGTAAACAGCCTCGTCGAACACGAGGCGGTGTTGAGGCATCGGCGGTGGCATCCCCACAACAACCGCCGCCGCCGCCACTAGAGCGCAGGTGCTTAGACGAGTGTGAAGATCGTCTCATCGACACCGAAGCTTCAGAGCGCGTTGAATGCTCCGAAATAGAGGGAGATGCTAAAGGAGTAGGAACGTGTGATGGTGCTTCAGAGCGATGACGCTCCACGTACCACTATCTCTGTTGGGTTCAATATCCATCGCACTCGGAGCGCGGTGCTCGTCGTCCTTGCTTGTGAGAACATACCTAGAGCATACGTACCTGGAGTGGACGCAAAGACCATTAAATACAATGACGCATATAGACAGAAATGGACAAAAAGCCACGTGAATACAATATATATTATAAAACGGAGCAAAATTATTCAAATACAATATTTATGGCTTTAAAGAGGTCTCTCTCTCATCCTCACAAAGCCCATCATAACTTGTTATATCTATATAGAGCTCTCCGTTTAAACATATGTCCTCCGTTTCATTTTGTAGATCCTCTGCATGCACCCCATAGAGAGTAGCAGCTTGATGCTCGTCTGGCACCACCTCAGTGGCTTCTGATTGAGCATCTTCTCCGATCTCCTCCATTGATGCCGTTGTGATTGGAACATGGTAGTCTTCATACATCCGTGCACTACGAGTGGCTACCTCTATGACGTACCACCAGTTTGATGCAGATTTTGTAGGATGAAATATCACTTGCCAGAGCCACATAACTTACATGAGAGCTTCCAAGCACATAACTTATAAAATTGGATGTTAACTATTTACATACTTATTTGTTCACAATGCTCGGGTAGTACGAAAGTGTCTCTTAGGTTAGTCCATTTCTTAGTTGAATCCACCTCAAGAAAACTAGACTCTCCCCTACGCACAGTAGCGTTGCGACCCTCCATGATTATCTTGAACCATTGCACGTCGAACAAGTCAACAAAAATCCTCTATAATCGATCCTCAAAATCTCTTGTAGCGTGCCGAAGTAAGTAAGTTCCACCACCACAGGATCTGCATCAGAGGACCGTCGTTGACTAGACTATTCAAATTATTCCATGATTCCACAATCTTAAGAAAAATGCTTTTTGTCAATACGTTCCACCCTAAAATGTCGACCTTTACACCATGCTAGTGTGTATGACTTATACTACAACCAACAAAGATTATGAGTGGCCGTTCAAACATCTAGAAAGTCACTAGTTGTACATTGCAAACTTACCTTGGTCGTGCAACCCCGAGAGTACTCCCACTCCTCCTCAGTCACTTCTTCACCGCATTGTTGTGCGCTTATCAATTGGTTGTGCAACCATCTTAAGCTCGTGAATGTTGGTAGGCTCTCCAGACCCGTCGGATAGTGTATCGGTGGTCGTCTTACCCATCTCCACTCGATTTGTGCCCTTTGTCGCTCTTGCTTTGCATCCTCATATTGTGAAATCCACTTTTGCATCGCTGCATTGTGAAGCATGCAAAATCGGTTGATTTTAGCCTCTAGACCTTCCATCATCTTCTTCTCAATACCGAGATTGCACATGACAATCCCAGATATGAGCTCATCATCTATGGTTCGCCATAGCATGTCCCGGGCTTTATCAAATCCGTTTAGCCACTCTCCAATGTACACTAGGGACTCTGATACCAGCCAACCTTCTGCCATGCTACCCTTCGGACGTGCCTTCTGACACACATATCCCTTGAGCGTTTTCATGAAACGTTCTAAAAAGAACATCCATCTAGAATGTATTGTGCCAGCTATTTCCACCTCATCAACTATGTGAACAAGAAGATGCACCTGAATGGTTAGCATGGCAGTAGGAAAGTGTTTCTCAAACATGCACACAACCTCCGCAGCCTTTAGTTTGGCGAATGGTATGGAGTCTACGTTGATCTCCTTTTGTGAGATCCATTGCACTAACTTCGCAAGTTTGTAGATTGTGTTACGACGTCAAGAGACAAACATCCCTCAATGGCCACCGGTAAAATAAACTGCAAAACACGTGCAACAATGATATTAAAGTCCACACACGAATTTGTTACACAATTCCCACTATGATATATTCCACTATGAACATACCTAACACATTTTATGCCAGTCGTGTGACCTCAAACCGGTAAGCTTTCCTTCTTTAGTAAAACACGTTTGGAGCGAGTGCATTACGCCAGTGGGGGTCCGCATAGATCAAATGGTCTCTTTTACTTTGCGTTCTTGGGCTCCTGTGAAAATCCATGGTGCTTTAGGGAGTTTTATCGATCCATTGGATGCTGTTTGCGGCCGATATTGCTCCATACAATCCAAATTTCTAAGGTCAACCCTAGCTCCCAAAGTATCTTTCTTGCCGGTCAGATGGTCCCATAGCAGATTACCCACATTCTTGAATAGGTGCATTGGATCAAGCAGTGATTGATCATAATTCGGGGCCAATATGGTAACTCGTACCATAGAGAGAGAGTCTCTTCATCCCTGGGGGCAAACAGTCATCACACATCTCCTTCTGCTCAAACCATGCTTGCGCAGACATCCTCGGTGGCTCTCTTCCCAAAAAGCCGTCGCGTAACACATGATTCTCCGGAAGATACGCTTGATGACCTTCGTAGATTTGCTTCTTCAATGAGGACGCTCGACGTGCATTCAATCTAGGTCCACAAGTGACACATGCTCTGTATCCGCTTGTTTGAAGCCCTGCATGTATACACATGATAATAGATAAGCTTGGGAAAAATCAAGATTTACAGTGTTTGAGTTTAAGTGTAAGTCACCTGAGCATTCTGTTAGTCCGGGATAGTCATGCATGGTCCACATTAGAATGCCTCTGATCAAAGCATTCCGTCGACTTGTGTGTCGACTCATATCCACCACTTCTATTCCAATCCACAATTGTTGTAGCTTGTTGAATAGTGGACGAAGATACACATCCACATTCTTCACTTTATACCACCCCGGCACAATCAAGCTTAGCCATAGGTGCCCCTTCTTCGTGGTCAACCATGGGGGAATGTTGTAGTTGACGATGACAACGGGCCATACACTGTAAGATGTTGATCTTTGACCAAATAGATTTATGCCATCCATAGCCAGGCCTAGTCGCAAATTTTGAGCTTCCCTGGCAAAATCCGACCATGTTTCATCTATATGTTTCTAGGCTGCACAATCTGCAGGAATCCGTAGCACACCATCCAAAGATTTATTCTCCTCATGCCATGATGCTAGGGCGGCCATGGACTTACATTCGAAGAAATTCTTGATGTGAGGAAGCAGAGGAAAATGTCACAAAACCTTTTGTGGAATTTTTATTTCATGGAGATCTACTCGATATCTCTCGGAATCACATTTCGGACACTTCTCCATGTCTATGTATTTCCCTCTGAAAAGAATGCAGTTGTTAGGACAAGAGTGGATCAAATTGTAATCCATCCCCAAGTTTCGCAAGATCTTTCTTGCTTCCTCTCTGGAATCTGGCATCATATTATCAGCTGGCAGTATGTGCTCTTTGAGCAATCTACACAGCGAAAAAAATACGGTACAATTGTGTAAAAATCTATCAAATCATTATACATCTAGAGTTTTTTATTAAAGAAAACACATTGTAATAGATCACCTGAAAAGCGTTGTGACGCTAGTGTCACTCCATCCAAACTTTGTCTGCATGTTGAGAAGAGCCAGGAGCGCTTTCAATCTAGACACACATGCTCCATCATACAATGGTGTATCGGCTTCACTTTTCATATCATCATAGATAAGCCTTTCTGAATCCATGATCGTCTTGATCATTTCATCGATCTCAGGCTCAAACATTGCCTCGTTGGGAATGTGATCTGCATGATCACCCCTCGAGCTGTCAGAGGCTACATCTTGTGGCCTCACATATGCTGCTTGACCAAAGCGCCTGCAAACACGTCTATTGGGTTGCAAGATTGTTGTCTGTTGGCCAGCGTCAGAGTCCGACGAGTTATAATTGTTGGCAACAACTTGATCTATAATAGATGGATCGAACTCGCCGAATTCACGAACATGCTTCAAAGAAACGCGTCTTGTCCATCACATAGCATGTTTGCATTGATTACAAGGACATAAGATCCTCGTTGAGAGATAGGTGTTTCGATTGGACGGCCCCACATCCTCGTCACTACTCATAATGAGGGTGAAAACCTTATAACCTGGACATAAATTTAATCTTCTATTGGCATCCTCCGTCTTCTCTCTCTTTCTCTCTCTCTCTCTCTCTCTCTCTCTCTCTCTCTCTCTCTCTCTCTCTCTGTTCACACTATAAACTACCTCACGTTCTCTAGTCATGTCCAATCCTTGCACACCTCGGTCTAGAGGTGCACGGAGATCATAACCACCGGGTTATAATCTCGTCTTGATTGGTCAATGCCTATATTTGTGGGTATAAGAAATCTACACACCCACGTCTACATGATAGTGCATGTAGTGAACAAAACCCCTTTGCCTCTTCTCTAGCTGTAGCATTTCACAACCTCTTAATATCTTTTCACATTAGATCTTTGTCTGTAGCATGCTGGTACGCCATTCTTGCAATGTAGCTAATGCCTGCTCAAAGCACTTAATTCTTACTCTAGATTTGACGGGTTGTGTAGTGTGTCTGTGTGTGTGTGTGTGTGTGTGTGTGTGTGTGTGTGTGTGTGTGTGTGTGTGTGTGACCCTTGGAATCCTCATCTTGCATCACTAATTTCTGTGTAGGCTCAATTTTCTCTTCCATTGGCTGATCATGGTGGCTTATTGTATGGCAACAGCAGTCGAACATGCAGGTGGAATTGTTGGTCCACATGGACTGTCGAGGCTGTGAGCGCAAGAAATTTTCTCATGTAGGAAAACGGAGTCTTTTTCATTGTTTTGCATATGAGCAAGTGTTTTTCATACAATGCTTAACATCATGAGCTTTTGCTTGAGAGGCACTCCATACCTAGCTAGGTACGATTGGGGGCAAGGGACCACCAGGCCAGCGATCCCCTGCCCCCAATCGTACCTAGCCCGGTGGTCCCTTGCCCCCAATCGTACCTAGCTAGGTATGCGGTGCCTCCCTCACAAAAGCTCATGATATTAGAGGTAAGTCACAATTAGTACTAGTTCACGCATGACCATGCGGCATGGGGCACAATATGCATTGCATGATATCCTTAATCCCAACTATTTCTCTAACCACCAGCATTAAGCCAATCTTTACTTTAGTAGTCAAAACACAACAGAGCCTCAAGGGATCCACTGTACAATCATGGTAATATACCACATGAGTTCAACAAGACTTGTTGTTTAAGATCTATAAAATCTGTTAATTCATCAAAAAAAGAGGGTTCAATCTTTTAATGTCTACATTTTAACAGAGGGGTTTTGCATGTTTGGAGAAGAGGTCTATTACATTCATGGCCAATGCCTATATTTGTGGGTACAAGAAATCTACACACCCACGTCTACATGATAGTGCATATAATGGGCAAAACCCCTTTGCCTCTTCTTTAGCTGTAGCACTTTGCAGCATCTTAACATCTTTTCACAGTAGATCTTTGTTCGAGGGATTACTTAGCATATTACATGTTGGCCTCCAATCTGAGTATCATGCCGTTGAAAGCTTTCCAGCTTAAGGTCGCATCCGTAGAGAGGAAGAGAGGGATCATCGTTCGTCTAACTCTAATTTGTTTACCATAATCTCGAAGGTAGACTCTAGTATAAAAACTCAATCCAAAATCTAATCTTAAATCTAACCTAATTGAACATGTGGTGATTCGCAGCTAATTGAATATGGTTAGTGTGTGAGTTGATAGGTGTCAGATTCTGATGGGAATATACATATTGTTGGGTAACTAGTGTTTGCTCTTTGGGCAAAGTGCACCTTCATTGACATGCACTAAAATCTAACCTAAATCTAAAAAAAGCTAGTCCATTGAACATAAATCTAGATCTAATTTAATCTTAAACTCAAAATAAACCTAAATCTAATCTAATCTAACGTAAATCTAAATCTAACGTAAATAAACCTAAATTTAATCTAGCGTAAACTAGCTCAAAATAAACCTAAATCTAATCTAATCTAACCTAAATAAACTTAAATCTAATCTAACGTAAATCTAAATCTAACCTAATCTTAAACTCAACATAAACATAAATCTAAATGTAATCTAACCTAATCTAATTTAAATTTTAACTTAATCTCTTTCTCTCTTTGTTTTCTCCCCTTACCTCTCTCTTTCGTCTTCTCCCCCTCTCTCTCTCTCTTTGGTTTTTTATTCTCTCTCTCTTTCTCTTTGTTTTCTCCTCTCTCTCTCTCTCTCTCTCTCTCTCTCTCTCTCTTCTCTCTCTCTCTTTTCCTCTCTCAATGTGTGTGTGTGCAATCTTTGTTTATGCATGTGTATGTGTGTGTGTGTTTTGTTTATGCATGTACTCTCTCTCTCTCTCTCTCTCTCTCTCTCTCTCTCTCTCAAAAACACAATGTGTGTGTGTGTGTGTGTGTGTGTGTGTGAGAGAGAGAGAGAGAGGCAGCGAGAGAGAAAGAGGGGAAGGGAACATGAGAGAGAGGAGAGGGAAGGAGCATACCTGGCTCTCCTTCCTCTCCTAGTGTATGTGTGTGTGTGTGTGTGTGTGTGTAGAAGAAAGAGAGAGAGAGAGAGAGAGAGAGAGGGAGAGCACGGGTTACCTCTTTGCTTGCTAGAGCGTCAAAAACTCAGATCTGAGATCTGAGTTTTCGTGCGCTCTCGATTTATTTTTTACCCCTGTCGGCGTCGCTATGGGCGTTGCTATGAGCGTCGCTATGTTACAAATAAACTAGCGACGCCATGAATTTTTACTTTTAAGCGTCGCACTACGAGCTTCGCTAATGTGAAGTACCTCTTGTAGTCATTGGGATATTTGATTTATTTCCGTTACATAGGCATTTAGTAGATCAAGGATTGTTAGGTTAGCTATTTCACTTTGGCCATCCGTTTGTGGGTGATAGGCCGAAGAGAAATTTAGCCTTGTCCCTAAATTCTCAAAGAGACCCTTCTAGAAGTTACTGGTCATTCTAGGATCTCTATCCGACACTATGGACATTGGCAAGCCATGGTACTTGAAGATTTGTGAAATGAAGAGGGTTGCCATTTGATGGGCTTTGATAGTTTTTTTGACAGGTATAAAATGAGCTTGTTTACTGAACCTGTCTACTATTGTCCATATTCCCGTATTCCCATGGATAGACTTAGGCAATCCAAAGATAAAATCCATGGATATGCTCTCCCATGGGGAATTAGGGATTAGTAAAGTTTGAAGCAATCCAAGTTGCTTCCCTCTATAAAACTTTGTCTTTTGGCATACCACACATTTAGAAACACACTCTTGTATGTTTTCTTTCATGGTAGGCCAATGGAAATATGTTTCAATCCCCTTTAGGGTAGACTGAATCCCTCTATGCCCCGCATAAGAAGGAGCATGAGATTCATGATACATTACTTTTTCACGTAGTGAGAGAAGATAACCATCTAGTAAGGTAAATGGTTCCTCTTTCTTCCCTAGTGCAAGGGTTGAAATCACATCTCTAAAATTGGGATCAACAGCATACTCATCTATCATAGAAGATAGATCATTGTGAGTTGCTATGGAAACCGCATTCACTCTCGGCCGTCTTGAGAGTGCATCGGCTACTTGATTATGCTTGCCAGCAATGTGAGCAATATGAAAATGAAATTGAAAAAGGAAAATTTCCCACCTCATTTGTTTGTCGAAAAGCTTGGTCTGCGTCATGAAGTACTTAAGGCTTTGGCATCTGCAGAATGAAAGGAGTCCCCAATAAATAGTGCTTCCATGAGTCTAAGGCATGTAGAACTGCGAGGAGTTCCTTTTCATATATTCCTAGAGCTTGCTCAACAGGGTCGAGCCTTTGACTTTCATAGGCTATGGCGTGCCCTTCTTGGAGCAAAACAGCTCCAAGGCAATCACCACAAGCGTCATATTGGACCTCAAATGGCTTTGAGAGATCCGGTAGTGTAAGCACCGGTTGAGAGATAAGCTTTTCTTTAAGTTTTTTGAAAGCATTGTTCTCCTTGGCAGACCATGTATACCTAACATTTTTCTTTGTTAGGTCATGTAATGGTCCTACGATTTGTGAGAACTTTTCTATGAAGCGTCTATCATAAGCACACATACCTATAAAGCTTCTTAGTTCATGAAGATTCCTTGGTTTAGGCCATCCTTTTATTACCTCTAACTTTGATGGATCCATTTGGATGCCATCTTGAGAGATAATGTGACCTAAATACTGAATCTTTTGTAAGAAAAACTCACTTTTCTTTTGATTAACATAAAGTTTATTCTCTCTTAAGACCTAAAATATTACCTGGAGGTGTTTCTTGTGTTCGTCTAATGAATTAGAGTAGATGATGATATCATCAAAGAACACTCCAGTAAAGGTTCAGTGAGGCCTCAATAGCTTCTCCATCAAGCGATTGAATGTGGCTAGTGCATTGGTCAAGCCAAAAGGCATGACAATGTATTCGTAAAGACCAAACATAGTGCGAAATGTGGTCTTTACACTATCTTGATCAACTATCCTTATTTGATGATAGCCACTTTTTAGGTCAATCCTACTGAAGTAGGTGGACTCTTGTCGCTTATCAAATATGTCTTCTACCCGTAAAACGACAAACCTATTCTTGATAGTGATCCTATTTAGTGCTCTATAGTCCACACACATACGATATATGTCGTCTTTCTTTTGCACTAATAGCACAAGTGAGCAAAATGGAGATGAGCTAGGCCTAACCATGTCCTTCTCAACTAACTCACTCACTTGCCGCATAATCTCCTCTTGTTGAGCTTGAGAAACTCTATAAGGAGGTTTGTTAGGCGGTAAACTTCCCGAAAGAAGTTCCATTGCATCGTCATCATTGCCTCGTTTAGGAGGTAGTTCACAAGGGATGTCGTCAATAAAAACATCTTGAAACCCCTTGAGAAAATTGGATAACTCTAATTCTTTGTGATTGTTTATATTTTCTTTTGTTAAAGCATTAGGTTCATTTTGAGAATCTTTAACAATATCATGTACACAAAAATAGAGCTCTTTATTGACTTGTTAAAAGCTTGCGTATGTACAATGGGTATGATGTTACCCATTTCATTAGCATCTATGTACATGTCTTTTTCATTGAACCTAAAGTAGATTTTTCTTTCAGGGAATTTAACATTGGCAGCCATGCGATCAAACCATGGTGCCCCTAGGATTACATCCTCGTGCTTGAGAGGAGAGATAAAGAAGTCCTCTTTGTCCACATAGCTTTGGACATGGAGCCTCAATTTCCCAATTAAGGGAGTGACTGAAGATTCTTGCCCCTTCAAAGCACCATCTGTGGGTAGGACATCTCCCATCTCATAGCCTTGGATGCCTAGCTTGGTGGCCAACTCTGTGGATATGAAATTATGAGTAGAACTAGGGTCAAAGAGAATAAAAGCATCATGTTCTCTTACCTTTCCCAAGCATGGCATAGAGGAGATCCTTTGTGGTGAGCTTCCTCTTCTTGGATTTCGACCAAGGTAGCTCTAGGAGGCTCATGGCACGTATTCTTTTGGGGACAAGCGCGGTACGCATGCCCTTGCTCGCCGCACTTGAAACATCGGTTATCCTTGCGATAACGCTCAAGCTCTTCAGGACAGAGTTTAATTTTGCCTTCGTACACTCCCTTCTCCTTAGCTTTGTTGGAATTTCCCTTATGAGACTTTTGGACATTGTCCTTCCCCTTAGGGTCATCGGAACCCTTGTTTTTTGTGGGCTTAGAATTTCTTTTAGCCCATTTTGGAAATTGATTCGAGAAGCCACCATACTATGGTGTATAACCGCGGATATGGTCCGTGGCCTTTGGGAGTTGACATACTCCGCCATTTCTTCAGTTAAGCCCGCACAAAATTGTTGCTTTTGCTCTCCAAAATCCATCTTTTTGAAGACAGTGGCTTTGAGATGTAGGTCCCAAAACTTGTCTACATATTTGTGAATGGATTCGTAGGGAGAGAGCTTCAAGCTTTTCCATACGGTGAGTACTTTGTCTTTGGCATCGGTGGCCAAAAACTGCTTCATAATGGAAGCTCTTAAAGATTTCCATGTTCGTGGAGCTTCAGTGTTGGCCCGTAGGCTAGACCACCATTGCCTGGCGGACTTTTGAAAGTTCATAGCTACATGGAGTAGCTTAGAGGACTCCATGAAGCCCTCATCTCCAAACGCCGCATCAAATTCTTGGATAAAGGCCAAGACTTTGTCCGTAGCACCAAAGGTGCCATTGTAGGTAAGGAAAGAGATGTTCTTTCCTCCCTCTTTGAACTTCTTGAGTTTGGACGACCTCTTCCACACGGCATAGGATTTCCTATGGCCTCGTATTTTTTATGGTTCAAAAGTTGCACCATCACTTTCTTCAGAAGATGAAGAATTTGAGGAAGATGGAGAAGAGTGTGACTCTTTCTTGCCTTTTTCTTCCCTTAATCTTCTTTGTCTGCACCATCACTTTCATAAGAGGAAGAGGATGAAGCAGATGGAGAAGACGGTGTCCTCTTTCTCGCCTTTTTCTTCTCTTTCTTTTTGTCATCCCTCTTTGAATTATGGTGTGGAGAAGTGTGCAATGGTCTTCTCCGTTTTGGAGGTGATGGAGAGAGTTTAGCCCGCCGTCTTCGTGGAGCCATCTCCACCGAGGTGGCAAGAGACTCACTTCTTTCTCGTTCCTTTGGTGGGGGCTCTTGAGTTCTCCTTTGAGAAGGAGATGCATCATCAAGAAGCAAATTTTTGAGCCCTTTGTATGGATCCTCTTCTTCTTCCCGAATCGGAGAGAGGCCTCATTTGGAAGTCTCTCAAGGAATCTTCCTAGGTACTCTCTCGTCATCATGGGGAGCTTGGAGAATCCCATGAGCACGAAGCTGCCATTGCACTTCACTTTGGAGAGATGGATTTCCCATGGCTTGTTGAAGCCTAGAAACAAGGTAGTTAACAAGCATAGGGGCATCATTAGTAGCATGCTCATTAGCAAAATCAAAGCTATCAACATTAATTTCACTCTCTTTACTATCGTCAGCCATTCTAACAACTTTTAGGTGTAAACTTTTTAGGTGTACTTTGGCACTTCAAGCCCTAGTTGCTACTCCTCTTTACCCCTTTAGAAAAAAGCACTCAAGTTATTGTACCCGTGGCTCGAATACCATTAATTGCAAGGAATAGAAGAGAGGGTCGTTCAACAACAGCACCGGCTCATGTCAAGCTTCTAATAGCTCAATAGCGGTTAACCCGTAGGCAAGCCCCATAGGACTCCATTATTAAGACCATAGCTCTCAACGGTGATGCCCCGTTATCTGCACAAAGGCAGGCACACTGCAAGACTGAAAAATCCCTATTCTACTTACTCAAATGCAATTAACAGTACGAACCATTTATAGCTAGCTTGAGGACCTCCCTTCTTGAGAAAGAAAAGAAAAACCTTGTGCTTTGATAACAATGTAACATTTGATGGCCTAATAACTTGTTTGTAGCAAAAAATAGCATGAACATTATTAACTGAGTCAACGTCAATTAAAAGAAGCTGCTAAAGACCAAAGACATACGGATGTACATCAAAGATCAACCAAAAAAAGCAGTAAAGTTTGGAGTTACACATTTTCCACGTTTTCCCAAAATGTTCACGTATTGTAAATTCTCAATTTATTTCAAGCCATTGTAATATTTCCAATGTGTTAGGGCTCAATGGGAGTTCCAAGATGCAAAGAATATGATAGTTATTGTGCCTAGGTAGCAGATTCAGTAAGTGGTGAGCCATAAAGGCCTTGGGCGTCCGAACATTGCACATTTTTACCCTAGGTACATAAGGCAGTGTGTAAAAGAAATTAGGATTCTCAAGCTCATTTGTTGAGAGTACTCTTTGGTGAGAGCTCTTGAGGTGTGTGGCTATGGAGTCCTTGAGCTTCTCCTTGCTCATGAGACTTGATTAACACTAATCAATGATTCATTCTCTCTCACTATGCCTCTCTCATGCTTCTTATGATTGTCTATGATGCTTAGATTAGCTAGATCTTAACTAATTAGTGGTTAATCCCACTCTAATCTTGTGTGATTTTCCTCTCTTGCTTGTGTGTGCATGTAGGTTTGATTGGAGTGTGGTGCTCTATAGATCTATGTGTGTGTGTTTGTGATTAGTGTGTTGCATGATAGGATTAGTGTTGTGTGTGTCTTGCAATCGTAGTGTGTGTGATTGGGTTGATTAGAGGTGAAGAGAAGTGGATATGGAGATTGCCCTTCATTGCGGCTTAGCTCCTCCATAGGCCAAGAAGCTCACCTCATAGAGTTAACCATTTGTGTTGCCACGATTAATGCCCTAGCCGGGTAGCTCATCCCTCCGTATTGACAATTTTGTTGGTCATTGAAGCTATTGCAACGATGGGACCCCCAACATTTGGCACCGTTGCCGGGGACGATGGCTTACGCTAGTGTAATTGTCGCATAATCGAATGTGTTCCCTCATTAATTTCACTTGTGTGTTTATGTTTTTGTGGATTTTTGATGTGTGCATGAAGCAATGTGTTCATAATTCCCTAATGTGTCATCGTATCTCGCCAATTGTATGTTTACACACTCTAATTTCACACTAACCCCTTGCTAATTTGACTAATTTTTGCTAACTTACTAATTTGCTATGAAGGATTGAAGCATTCGACCATTCAATTGATCTTCAACGGAAAGGTAATCAAGGTGGTATTCTCAACCTCCTTAGAATCTAGAGATGTGTAGAATTGTGTAGAGATCCCACCATGATGATGCAATGTATGCTATGCTATGTTGATGCAATGTGGATTGAAAATTTTACGATTTTTCGTTTTCACGTCGTTGTAATGCCAATTTTTTTAAGATTTGGTGGCGTATGATTTGACAAGTTTCAATTGCTAATTGGTGATTGTAGGTTGCTAATTGGGTGCCTAATTGAGTTGATTGCATGCTTGGATGGTCAATTTCAAGTGTGTGTGCACTAAAATCAAGTGTGTGTGCATTCTAAATGAATATGTGTATGCCTAATTTTAGGTGTGTCCAATATTTTGCCCATGTTTGTGCACCTAAAAGTCAATGTGTGCATTGTGATTTTTCAATTGTGATAATTGATTTGTGTTGTGCTCATGCCCAACTATTGATTTGTGAAGTCATATTGCAGATTTGACAAATTTAACCCTGTTGTGTGTGCACCTAAAGATTGGTAAAAACTGTCAATTTTTTAGTGTGGGTGTGCCTAAAAAGTGTTAAATTTGCATGATTGATTCATTTTTTATTGCATAATTAATGTGTGCAATGACTAATTTCTGTGTTTTTATGCTCAAAACAGGGATTTACACATTTCAATTGCGTCAAATGTTGACCTAAATTTGTCGATAATTTTACCGGTTTAATTGCCTAGTTTTGATTTTATTGATAAGATTTTTTGGCATTTGAATCTCTGTGATTTGTGTAATTTAATTTGGCTGCACAATTCCCCAGTGTGTGGAGAATTTGTAGAATTTTTTTGGGAATTTTTTGGATAAATTTTGTAATTTTTTGGCAGTTGTTTGCTAATTTATGCATTAAATTTTAGATAATTCCATAAAATTTTGATTTTACGATCTTTACGAGCTACTTTGTGTGTGCAAATTACGGCATCATTTTGTTCGCACTTGTGTCCTCCGTGGTCAATTTCTGAGCGTTTTACTATTTCCGGGGAGCCGACTAGACAATATTGTCAAAATTGGCATTTTTGAAAAAATCTACTATTTTCACTGTGCTTTTGCATGTCGGAAGTGTTTGGTTGTAAATGACGATGATTTTCTAAGGTTTCTAGAATTTTTTGGGAATTTTTGGAAATTTTCTGGTGAATTTTTGTATTTTCGGGTGATTTTAAGCGTTTCGACTAATTTTCGACCTAAATTCGGTTTTTTCTTTTTTTGGTTTCCGAGCGTGCCTTTCGGTGCATGGACTTTCCTCGTGGGATAGATCTTTACGGTCTCTTGGGCTAGTTTGCTACAACGTTAAAATAATCTTCTTCTTTTTTCTTCTTTCGCTTACGTCGCCGTTCTCGCGCTTCGTGGCTTGTTGTGTAAGGGTGTGAACCCACCCTTACACACACAACACAAGAAGACAAAAACAAAGGGGGGGGACCTCTTCTCAGTGTGCCTCCTGCAGGGAGCCTTTTGTCTTTTTGCCTTTTTTTGTGTCATTGACTTTTGTATTGATTCATTTCATTTTGATTCAATTTCATTTAAATTTCATTTCATTTCGTTTTCTTTCTCTTTAAATTTCATTTCATTTCAATTCAATTTCATTTTTCCCCTTTACATTTCATTTCAATTTCACTTTCTTTTTTTTCTCACTTATTTGTATATTAGTAAAAAAAAATCACCAAAAAAACCATTAAAATTTATAAAAACGATAAAAATTTTCAAAAACCCAATAAAAAAATAAAAAAGAGTTAGAAAAATTTTTTTAAAAAGAAAACTCGTTAAAAGAAGAGTTTTAAAGAATTAAAAAAATTCAAAACAAAAACAAAAAAATCACAAAAAATTTAAAAACACATAGAAAATCATAAAATTTTTAAAAATTCACAAAGAAATTTACAAAAATAGTTAAAAAATCAAAAAATCCTTAAAAAGTCCAAAATTGATCCAGAAAATTTCAATTAATCATAAACAATTCATAAAAACTCCTAAAAATTAGAAAATTATCAAAAAAATCAAAACTTTCCCAAAAAAAAATCATTAAAATATATTTAAAAAATAGAAAATTCAAAATTTCACAAATAATTAGGAAAAATAAAAAGAAAGTCGCTGAAAGTGCCAGAAAAAGCCAAAACGAGGCCGAAAAGCAAAAAACAACGTCGGGGGAAGCCAAGAAGTAATGAATCGCACACCGAACAAATTGCGAAAAAGCCAGAAGAGCCGTAAACCGAGCAAACCGTGCAAAGTGAACCAGATATTAGCCGGAGAAAGCGAGAAAAAACATCAACTCGAAGCAGTTGAGCGGCAGGCAAATTTTCAAATTTTGCATGCTAGAAATTGGCTAGTGCAAGCAATTGCATTGCGAATTAGCTTCTAATTGGACGAACAGGGACAACTCACATGTGAATGCAGATTAAGCTAGTACGAGTAGCAAAAATTCTGCTAATTGATACCAAAATCTGCTAGGAGACAGATTTTACAAACCAGTTAACATGGACTCAAATCGATCCGAGAGCTCAAGTACAGCAAGACAAGCCAATAGCAGTGGCAGCATAAGTGCAACTGCAACCGACCAGATTTTACAACTATATGGCTACAATGGAGACAAAGTCTTGTACACATATTCAGAAGGCCATAGATACTTGGTGAGTAGTAAAAGCAACACAAGAGCCAAGATTCTATTGATCAGGGTAAAGCCAAATTCAGAGAACTCCCAGATGTTCACAGACTTCAGTGGAGCCAGGTATTACAAGCTCAAAGATGAAGTGCAAAAAATTGACCAAAGTTATCCAGAAATCTGCACAAGCCAACAAAACATACAATTGGTGCATGTGCAGTCAGGGTCATTGTACATGGATTACAAGGGTCAGATCTATAGTCAAGAACCAGAATTGCAAGATCCAACAGATCAACCAATTGAAGCCAATCTAATTGGAGAACCAAGCCAAAGACGGTACAAAGGTCAAGATGGAGCAGTCTACAACTTGATGCTGAGTGTTTTGAAAGAAGATGCCGACAATTTGGCAAGCACAAAAACAGAAGCTCCTCAGCAAGAGCTTGACATGATAGAGCCAGATGAAATACCACCAGTCATGGCGTATTACTCAAATTGTGGACGAAAGGTGGACATTTTTATGAAGATTGTCCAAGAAATCCAGACAACAGAGACATATCAAGTACCAAGCAAGGTACATAGCAAATTGGAAATGCCAATCTTGATGTAAGTGCATCTAACTCGTTGCTTTTAATGCAATCAGATGATTCTGCATTACCATTAGAAGCACCAATAAAAACACTGCAAATTCAAAATCAGCATAAGGATGCACAGGCACCTGAAAAGCTTAAAATTTATTCTTTGAACAATAAATTCTTACATGAATCTAGTAAAGGTGTCGAGATATCACCAAAGGTTGAAAAGACCATTAAATTTGCAAATGCTTCTGCATCCAATTCCACAAGTGTGCAATCAGTAACGAGTCTAAGGGACACATCAAACAGAATGATATTAGCTTTGTATGGTACACATAATTCATATGCACACTATGTAGGCCAAAAAGGAAAACTGTACAAAAAGGATCAACCAGTGTTTGAACGGCCTACATACCAGCTCATAGAAGTGCATCCAATGATAGATAAAAAGGGATGGTTCATTTCAGAGGAAAGAATCTATTATAGCCCATCCTCTCTAGAGGTGAAGGATTCTACTAGAGTGAATCCAAAAATCTGTTCAGAACCAAACGGAAATCAAGCTTCGACATTGTGACCAAACGAACATATACTTTGACCAAAACAGTCGTAGATATAGACGAGAGTCTAGCATCTATGATGCCTTGGGTCCTGAAACCACAGAAGCTCATATCATAGGAGACCCATGGGATAGACAATATCAGGGCAAAGATAATCCTATCTATAGCTTGACTTGGGGAATAATTTGTCATGTTTCACGGAGATACATAGGAAACTATGTAGAAGGTTTACAAATGCCAAATGTCAACAGTGCTACCCAAAGTGTACCTTCACAATCCCAAAAGGTGAGACTAAATCAGAGCCAAACAGTTTTGAACTCTTACAATGAAGCAAGCTATAGTGATCACCCTAGGAAGGGGGGAGCTGCAAATTCATCAAAATCAACTCTAGTACCAGGAAATGCTACATCAGTTAGAAGCCCTAGAGCTTCTAGCCAATAGACCTCTTCAAAGTAGAAACCATTGAAAGATCATATGGTTGTTGTAAGTTTCCAATTGACCCAGATTCCATCAGAGTCTACAGATAAATGCCTCTATGAAGATCATCAGGGGCAGAAGTTTCAGCTAATCTCCACAAATCAAAGTCAAAAGCCGACAAAGACCATAGTGTTCAACAGTTACATGTGATCAAGCTCACATATGCATATCAAGATGCACATGGTAACGAATATCAGCAAGATCAAAACCTTGTACAAACCCCTATGGATGGTACGACTAAAGTCAAAGACTATCTAAAGATGATGCAAAGCCTCAAGCTGCCTTTGTAGGGGTGAGCCTTGCAAGTAGGGGATGAGAGAGAAACACACACACACACACTCACAAACCTCCTTTACACAAAGGGAATGAGGGACACATGTCAGCTCCTTAGCCCATATGCCCACAAGGTGTACTCAAATCCTATTGGATAGCCATGGAGGTGGACCAATGAGAATTAGGATAGAGTAAATCTAGTTTAATTAATTTAAAAACACTTAATAAAAGAACCAATAAGAATTAAGCTCTCTAGAAGACTATTGGACACTCTCCCAAGGGGTCCAATGAGCATTCAACAGCCCAATGGCTTGCCTGATTCCTATTGGCCAGGAGACAAAGGGGTCCAATGAGAGTTTAGTTGCATTAATTAATTACCTAAAGCTCTCATAAAGGGATAAATGGGGACACATGTCAGAAGGCTATCACTTATGCTACTTAACTTTCATTGGCTAAGCTGGGAGAGGCCCAATGAGGTGCTAGCATACACCAACAACTCTTGGCTTTGTGATGCAAATCCAACCAAGAGCCAAGCTTCAATGCATGCTCGTCTCCTCTACCATGCTAATTACTAAGCTATGCTATGCTAATATGAGTGATTATGTGAGGAGATGTACATCTTTCTTGTAAGACTACTCCTTCTTCCTCTCAATCTACTCTCATACCCCGCTAGCTCTCACCATCTTCGAAGGTGTGTGAGGTCTTGGGTCTGAGACCGTGAGGGAATTGATGTTGTGTTTTATAAGTGTTTTGCTTAGTGCTTGAAGCTTCCATCTTCATTGCACTAGCTAGTATTGAAGGAACACAAAGAATTGTATGGTAAAATGTCTCTCTTGATGGGAGAAACCATAATACAAAGCCTTTTGGAGGGGGGAGCGGCTCCATGTAAATCCGGTCCTCAACTGTCAATAGCTTAGTTTCTCTCTCTTTTGAAGTATTGTTCATGCAATCTAACTAGGTGTTATGCTTTTTGTTGCTCTCTCCACCCAAGCACTCTTGTTATTCTCATTAGGAATCTATTCTAATGAAATGCTCACTATGTTCATGCTATTTTCCGCTACACACAAGCTACTAGGCCATTAAATGTTACATTGGTATCAGAGCACACGATTTCTCTTTTCTTTCTCAAGAAGGTAGGTCCTCAAGCTATCTATAAATGGTTGGTACTATTAATTGCATTTGAGTAAGTAGAATAGGAATTTTTTAGCCTTGCAGTGCGCCTGCCTTCGTACAGATAACGGGGAATCACCGTCGAGAGTTATGGTCTTAATAGTGGAGTCCTACAGGGCTTGCCTATGGCTTCCCACTATTGAGCTATTAGAAGCTTGACAGGAGCTGATGTTGTTTTGGTGTTGAACGACCCTCTCTTCTATTCCTTGCAATTAATGGTATTCGATCCACGACTACAGTAGCTTGAATGCTTTTTTCTAAAGGGGTGAAGAGGAGTAGCAACTAGGTCTTGAAGTGCCAAAGTACACCTAAAACTTTTACACCTAAAAGTTGTCAGAATGGCTGACAATAGTAAAGAGACTGAAATTAATGTTGATAGCTTTGATTTTGCTAATGAGCAGGCTACTAATGATGCCCCTATGCTTGTTAACTACCTTGTTTCTAGGCTTCAACAAGCCATGGGCAATCCATGCCTCCAAAGTGAAGTGCAATGACAGCTTCGTGCTCATGGGATTCTCCAAGCTCCCCACCATGACGAGAGAGTACCTAGGAAGCCTCCTTGTGAGACTTCCAAATGAAGCCTCTCTCCGATTCAGGAAGAAGAAGAGGATCCATACGAAGGGCTCAAAAATTTTCTTCTTGATGATGCATCTCCTTCTCAAATGAGAACTCATGAGCCCCCACCAAAGGAACAAGAAAGAAGTGAGTCTCTTGCCACCTCGGTGGAGATGGCTCCACGAAGATGGCAAGCTCAACGCTCTCCATCACCTCCTAAACAGAGAAGACCATCGCACACATCTCCACACCATAATTCAAAGAGGGATGACAAAAAGCATGAGAAGAAAAAGGCGAGAAAGAGGACACCCTCTTCTCCATCTTCTTCATCCTCTTCCTCTTATGAAAGTGATGGTGTGGACAAAGAAGATCAAGGCAAGAAAAAGGCAAGAAAGAGTTCATCCTCTTCTCCATCTTCCTCAAATTCTTCATCTTCTAAATAAAGTGATGGTGCAACTTTTGAACCATCAAAAAGAAGAGGCCATAGGAAATCCTATGCCGTGTGGAAGAGGTCGTCCAAGCTCAAGAAGTTCAAAGAGGGAGGAAAGAGCATTTCTTTCTTACCTACGATGGCACCTTTGGTGCTACAGACAAAGTCTTGGTCTTTATCATACAATTCGATGCGGCATTTGGAGATGAGGGCTTCACGGAGTCCTCTAAGCTATGCCATGTAGCTATGCACTTTCAAAAGTCTGCCAGGCAATGGTGGTCTAGCCTACGGGCCAACGGTGAAGCTCCACGAACATGGAAAGCTTTAAGAGCTTCCATTATGAAGCAGTTTTTGGCCACCAATGCCAAAGACAAAGTACTCACCGAATGGCGAAGCTTGAAGCTCTCTCCCTACGAATCCATTCACAAATATGTAGACAAGTTTTGGGACCTACATCTCGAAGCCATTGTCTTCAAAAAGATGGATTTTGGAGAGCAAAATCAAAGCAACAATTTTGTGCGGGCTTAACTGAAGAAATGGCGGAGTATGTCAATTCCCAAAGGCCACGCACCATATCCACAGTTATACACCATACTATGGTGGCTTCTCGAATCAATTTCCAAACAGGGGCTAAAAGAAATTCTAGGCCCACGGAAAAACAAGGGTTCCAATGAGCCTAAGAGGAAGGACAATGTCCAAAAGTCTCCTAAGGGCAATTCCAACAAAGCTAAGGAGAAGGGAGTTTACAAAGTCAAAAACAAACTCTCTCCTAAAGAGCTTGAGCGTTATCGCAAGGATAAATGATGTTTCAAGTGCGGTGAGCAAGGGCATGCGTACCACGCTTGTCCCCAAAAGAACACCCGCCATGAGCCTCCTAGAGCTACCTTGGTCAAAATCCAAGAGGAGGAAACTCATCACAAAGGATCTCCTCTATGCCATGCTTGGGGAAAGGTAAGAGAACATGATGCTTTTATTCTCTTTGACCCTGGTTTTACTCAAAATTTCATATCCACAGAGTTGGCCACCAAGCTAGGCATCCAAGCCTATGAGATGGGAGATGTCCTACCCGTAGACGGTGCTTTCAAGGGGCAAGAAGCTTTTGGTCACTCCCTTACTCGAGAAACTGAGGCTCCATGTCCAAAGCTATGTGGACAAAGAGGACTTCTTTATCTCTCCTCTCAAGCATGAGGATGTAATCCTAGGGGCACCATGGTTTGATCGCATGGCTGCCAATGTTAAATTCCCTGAAAGGAGAATCTACTTTAGGTTTAGGGAAAAAGATATGTACATGATGCTAAGGAAATGGGTAACACCATACCCATTGTACATACGCAAGCTTTCAACAAGTCAATAAAGAGCTCTATTTTTGTGTACATGATTTTTGTTAAAGATTCTCAAAATGAACCTAATGCTTTAGCAAAAGAAAATATAAACAAACACAAGGAATTAGAGTTATCCAATTTTCTCAAGGGGTTTCAAGATGTCTTTATTGACGACATCCCTTGTGAGCTACCTCCTAAACGAGGCAATGATGACCTTGCAATTGAACTTCTTCCAGAAATTGTAAAGACCGCATTTCGCACTACGTTTGGTCTTTACAAATACATTGTCATGCCTTTTGGCTTGACCAATGCACCAGCCACATTCAACCGCTTGATGGAGAAACTATTCGGGCCTCACCGAACCTTTATTGGAGTGTTCTTTGATGATATTATCATCTACTCTAATTCACTAGATGAACACAAGCAACACCTCCAGGTAATACTTCAAGTTCTAAGAGAGAATAAACTTTATGTTAACCAAAAGAAAAGTGAATTTTCTTGCAAGAGATTCAGTATTTAGGTCGCATTATCTCTCAAGATCGCATCCAAATGGATCCATCAAAGTTAGAAGTAATAAAAGGATGGCCTAAACCAAGGAATCTTCATTAACTAAGAAGCTTTATAGGTATGTCTGCATACTATAGACGCTTCATAGAAAAGTTCTCACTAATTGCAGGACCATTACATGACCTAACAAAGAAAAACGTTAGGTATACATGGTCTGCCAAGGAGAAAAATACTTTCAAAAAGCTTAAGGAAAAGCTTATCTCTCAACTTGTGCTTACACTACCAAATCTCTCAAAGCCATTTGAGGTCCAATGTGACGCTTGTGGTGATTGCCTTGGGGCTGTTTTGCTCCAAGAAGGGCACTTCATAACCTATGAAATTCAAAGGCTCGACCTTGTTGAGGAAGCTCTAGGCATATATGAAAAGTAATTCCTCGCAGTTCTACATGCCTTAGACTCATGGAAGCACTATTTATTGGGGACTCCTTTCATTATGCGAATGGATCACCAAAGTCTTAAATACTTCATGATGCAGACCAAGCTCTACGGCAAACAAACGAGGTGGAAAAATTTCCTTTTGCAATTTCATTTTCATATTGATCACATTGCTGGCAAGCATAATCAAGTAGCCGATGCACTCTCAAGACAACGGAGAGTGAATGCAGTTTCTATAGCAACTCACAATGATCTATCTTCTATGATAGATGAGTATGCTATTGATACCGATTTTAGAGATGTGATTTCAGTCCTTGCATTAGGAAAGAAAGAGGAATCATTTACTTTACAAGATGGTTATCTTCTTTATGGCAATAGACTATGCGTTACTAACTCACTACGTGAGAAAGTAATATATGAATCTCATGATCCTCCTTATGTGGGGCATAGAGGGATTTAGTCTACCCTAAAGGGGATTGAAACATATTTCTATTGGCCTACCATGAAAGAAAACATACAAGAGTATGTTTCTAAATGTGTGGTATGCCAAAAGACGAAGTGTGATAAAGGGAAGCAACTTGGATTGCTTCAACCTTTTCCAATCTCTTATTCACCATGGGAGAGCATATCCATGGATTTTATCTTTGGATTGCCTAAGTCTATCCATGGGAATACAGGAATATGGACGATAGTAGACAGGTTCAATAAACAAGCTCATTTTATACCTGTCAAAAAGACTATCAAAGCCCATCAAATGGCAACCCTCTTCATTTCACAAATCTTCAAGTACCATGGCTTGCCAATGTCCATAGTGTCTCTTTGGCCTATCACCTACAAATGGATAGCCAAAGTGAAATAGCTAACCTAACAATTCTTGATCTACTAAAAGCCTATGTAACGGAAGTAGATCAAAGGTCCCAATGGGAGAAGTACTTACCCTTAGTGGAGTATGCCTACAATAACACTGTACATACTTCCACGAGAAAAGCACCTTTCAAGGTAATTGAGGGAAGATCAAAAAGTCCCCTGCTACTTAAGGTACGTGAAGATCTTCGCTCTGCAGATGAGTATAGCCGAGACCTACAAGAATCTTTCCAAAAGATTAAGGATGCTATCTCACAACAAAGGCAAAAGGTTGCTGCTGATAAGCACTGAAGAGCCCCAGCCTTTAAAGAAAATGATTGGGTCTCACTTAAATTTCCCAAGGCTCGATTAAGGCACACGACGGGCAAGAATCCTACGGGACACCAAAAGTAGTATGCTAACTTAGCAAAAAGGTACTATGGTCCCTTCCAGATTCTTAGGCCAATCAATGAGATGGCCTATCTACTCAAGTTGCCCAGCCATTGTCTCATACACAATGCGTTCCATGTGAGCCTACTAAAGCCTTACAAAGGAGAGCCACCTCAAGAACCAACTATTGAAGACCCACCAGAGATCGAGGACCAAGAAGAGGCGTTGCAGCCCGAGTCCATTTCTGACATGAAGACGAGGTATTAAGAGGCGGTAAGACTATCCGACAATATCTTATTAAGTTTAAAAATTATCCTTTTGAAGATGCTAGATGGATGCAAGGCATACAATTAAAGGATAACGCAAACCTTGTCAATGCTTACAATGCTTCCCTAGAATAAGCAAATGTACAAATGTTTAAAATAAACAAAGTTTTTGTCTTATAAGACTCTCTTTTTCTTTATTGTGCACAAAAATGAAGTAGTATGCATGCTTAGATCAAGTTTGCGGAGACGACGTCTCCCAAACACCAAGTAGAGCTTGTCACTCTACTATGGACGATTGATAGGACTAATGTGCAGACATGCTTGCGGCAGCTTAGGCTCTCAAGCACCAAATGGACTAGTCATCCATTCTGGAACGATGTCGTAGGGTAACATAGGGATCCTCTACCCGCTAGAAAAAGGACTAATGAATAGGCTTTATCTTCTCTACCCCATAGTCGAGGACGACTATGATTTCAAGAGAGAGGTAGTGTCATAATAACTAATATCTAATTCTCCTAAATGATTTTCTCATGTTAAAATGATCATTTAATATAGGGGAGAAAAAGTAGAATATTGGTGAAGCTGGCAGACCGGCCACCAAAGGGATCCAAAGGGGGGGCCATCTGCAAAAGAGCAATGTGCAACAATGGGCTTTAAAGACCCTAGGGTTCAGCCCATTAAGACTTCCAAAATGCTAAGGTTCCAAAATTCAAAGGTTGTGTCCAAAGGTCAAAAGCTTAGGATTATTAGATGCTTTGTGTGTGTACCAAAAGTCTTCACAACTCCTACAAAGGAGGGGGCGAGCCTTGCAAGTAGGGGATGAGAGAGATACACACACACACACACACACTCACAAACCTCCTTTACACAAAGGGAATGAGGGACACATGTCAGCTCCCTAGCCCAGATGCCCACAAGGTGTACTCAAATCCTATTGGATGGCCATGAAGGTGGACCAATGAGAATTAGGCTAGAGTAAATCTAGTTTAATTAATTTAAAAACTCTTAATAAAAGAACCAATAAGAATTAAGCTCTCTAGAAGACTATTGGACAGTCTCCCAAGGGGTCCAATGAGCATTCAACAACCTAATGGCTTGCCTGATTCCTATCGGCCAGGAGACAAAGGGGTCCGATGAGAGTTTAGTTGCATTAATTAATTACCTAAAGCTCTCACAAAGGGGGAAAGGGGGACACATGTCAGAAGGCTATCACTTATGCTGCTTAATTTTCATTGGCTAAGCTGGGAGAGGTCCAATGATGAAAGAGCAAAGGGTAGATTGGCATGTGGTTCTCCTCCCAACCTCCCTACTTATAGCCCTTGTCCCTTGCAAGTAGGTCCCCTTAACGCATGCTATAAGAACCCTAGGAGCTAGAGACCTGGATCCTCCACCCAACCGCCCATAATTATAGGCTCTTAGCCCTAGGATCCCCTGTCCACACTTCTAGCTAGCCCGTGGCCGGGGTCCGTGACCCCCCTTTAGGGTAGGGCCCTGCCTGTAGGACCCGTGTCCTGACATTACTCCCCCCTTTGGAAGAGTTTTCGTCCTCGAAAACACAAGTGGTGGTATCTTCATAAGAACACTAATGTTTTCCATCGTGGCATCCCTCATGGATCCAACGGTTTGTTGAATCGGAACCCGGTTTATTGGGAGGTTCAATGAAATCAAGAATAACATCTTGATTTTCCACATTGTTGTCCCTGTACAACCGTCTTTGTTAACCGACCCGTAACCAACATAATGTGAAGACTCCATTTAAAACTCACTTGAGTATGTTAAACGAGTTATCATAACGAAGAGGTGTCTAAATGTATACCCAAGTTTCAGACTTTCTGGAGGTACTTGAATGTGCAATATAACCTCGGCTCATCTTTCCATGAAAGTACTATGCTGACATACTCATCAGCAGCAACCAAGTCCTTGACTTGCTATGGTTTCTTGCCATTAGCCAACCGCATCAAAACTGATGATTAAGGTTGATAACTTGAGAATAACAGGTAGAGACTAAAACTAGCCGTAACATGCCTTGCATCATATGAAGCAAACTCCAAACTAGAAAGGTAACCGATCCAGTTGTTCCACTTCTTGCTAACGTATGCACTTAGCATATCCTTTAGCATGATTTAACGTATGCACTTTGCATATCCTTTAGTACTAAATAGAATGCTTGTAAACTGCCCATCCTACGCGTGATGAATAGCAGCAGTAAGAGTGAGGTGCTTTCCCCCAACCACTTACAGAAAGTCGCCCACGACTGATGACAAACTATGACTCAATCATTGAGTATCCAGCCATATACTCGATATGGAATGGAAACAACCAACTAGGTGAAAGCAGATTGGAGTTTCAAGCAGCCAATCACAAACACCCATACTCAGCCATCACCTTGTATGACAAGGTGTAAACTCATACTAAGTCTGCAAGAGAGATTGCACTGGCAGTGCAAAAAATTGCAGAAACAATAATGTCCATGAAGTTGTATGCCGCTCCAAATAAATTTGTGTTAAACACTAGGGCCCATAACACCTAGTGTGCATGCATTTAACACAAACATATCCGAACCGCAATTCCATGACGAGACTTTGGACCATAACAGAATGTGCCAACCCGGTCACACCTAGGTACCAACCATGAGACATTCTCATGGACATAGCATACTTAGCTATATGTAGAAACAACCCTCCATTAAGGTGGTTTCACAGCACTTGTAATCGTAACAAGTTTGTACTTAGTACCCGACAATTTCTGGCCACTGAAATTGCTCCTGATATTGTGTGCTCAAAATGGTCGAATCCATGGATGTGACCAGCACCTAGGGACTTCGTCGTGACACATTGTTAGATAGTTGGCGCCAGTGTCAGTCCCAGAGACTCATATTCTCCACATGTGGAATATGTCTCAAACAAGGATATCAAGAAAAGAGACATCCATCAAGTACGAGCTGGTACTTGTGTGTGGAGGTAACTAAAAACACTCTGCGACAAGAGTGAGAGGGACCCTCATTATCATGCTCCACACTGGCTAAACTGAACCCCTTGAGTTCCTAGACCATGTTGTATCCCATGTGACAACATGTGCCAAAGCGAACCCTACAACTAGGTTCGTAACAGCATAAGGTATAGTGGACGCTACGGTCCAAAATACTATGTTCCAACATGCCCTTGGCATGGCTTTGAAACATTCAAGCGTATTTATACGACTTGCACGGGAAACCGTGGGTGTTGCCTACGCAATCCAACCCCTTTGGTTAACATCAGCTTAGCAGGTTGAGACATGTGGTTAAGAGCACGCAATCGGTTGAGATCAAAACTTGTCCAACCCCTTTGGTTAACATCTACGTAGTCAAACCCCTTGGTAAGACCCTCTGTAGAAACTGCTCAACTAGCAGGCAACGGTAACCAACATAGTTAACCGTGTACATAATGATTGGAATCGACTCGAAAAGTTGAATTCGTCCGCTACCGTGTGGTAGATTGTGGAATTCTTTCCTTGAAAGTTTAACTGGGAGAGATCAATTTGTGATCCTCAATGCCTATGGGGTGATTTAGCAGTCACCCTCCGGGTCGTACCCCAAACAATATGTCCATAGACACTCTGTAGTGCTATAGAGAGAGCAAGAAATCCACACAAGTGAACTGCGTAGCTCTTGTGGAAAGCCATGTTGTCTTAACTGATTGTTGCATCTATACTTCCTTGTAGAGATCAGTTGCTGTGAGTGGAAGATTTATCAAAAACTCAACTTGAGTGTCACATTGAAAACATGTAGTGCAAAAATGACACTGTAAACATAATGAATGACAAGACCCTTGCTTGTCCATTAACGTCGATGTATACTTCCTTGGGTAGATCTTTTCACTCTTGAAAACAATCACCCAAAGAATGCCAATAGTTGGGTCTTACCCTTGGCTTGACAATAGCTCTTAGCCTGTGTGGCTCATAGCCCTTGTGCAAATCAGTGTTCAATGGACTAACCGATGAAGACTAATTTGAGTAGCATCTTAGCCACGTGCTAGCTGAGAGTTAGAGCACCTTGGCTCAGGCTGACTCACGAGCAAAACACGTATCAAAAGCTTCTTAGAAGATTTTCATTATTCCCTTAAAGAGAGAGAACGAGAGAGAAGAAGAGCATGCTGGGCTGCGGAACTTTCATTGAACGACTATGACGTGTATAGTTGATTGCCATGCTCGTGTGCATCTTATGCCTAACGTGCAGCGTATCCTATAAGCATGCAACAAGTTTCTGCTATGACTCTCTCATTGAGAGAGGTAACAGAAAAACACAACCACATCTTGATCTACCTGCCTTGCAGGGTCGTGAGTGTATGAAAATGACTTAGCATTGGCACATTGCCCGTGAAAGAAGTCCTAGATTTAGGTTCCTTTTAGTGTTGTTGGGTGTTGATAGCAACCAACTAGCAGGTTCAACAATCCATCACTTAGTATGTCCTTGACAGAGTTGCGAGTGTGATAGCAGAAGCATAATACATAAAGCGGTGGAATTCATGCCACCTGCTTAGCATGCCTTGCATGCAAAAACGTAAGCCCTTAGCTACTATGATGGTCTCAAGCGTGCGAACCAAAACCATAAGTGCCTTGCACAGAAGAAATTGGTAGGGATTCTGTGAGCTGACATTCCCTATTTTTCCAGTTCCCCAAACTTGTGTGCCAAAGCCCTTGATTCCAAATCAATGGCAGTATCTCAGCACAAGGGAGAAGCCGTGCTTCATGTAAAATTGCCAAAGCACTTTGCTTTGCACAATGACAGTAATTGCCAAGGAAAGTGTAAACATGGAAAAAAAAACTAGAAAAACTTGAACTTGGCTAACCTGGTAGGTGTTGCTGCAACCAGTTGTTATAAAATTCCAAAGGAAAAGCTCGCGTAAAGGTGGCTCATAGCCAAATCTGCCGTGCAAGAGAGAGTTGTCGCATATGTATATTCGCCCTCGTGTATCATATACATCCGTCGTATACGGAATGAAAGAATCTGCAAGCATTTTGCCAAATCCGTCCTAAGTTTGTATGCTCATAGCATATGCCAAACATGGGGAGTCTCAATGCAAGATGCATGAATGGAAGCCTTGCTTCATAGAACTACATCTGGCCTCATTGCCTACAAATGCGATGGACGGCAGATCTCATAGCAAAGAGAATCAACCTTGTCGATCAAGTACAAAAAATTGACCTTGTCAAAATTTCATAGGGAAACGGCCTTGCCAAATTGTGCTACTGATTGAGAATCATAACATTTCCCGATAGAAAAATAGCATCTACAGCGGAGCTATCACATGTCAGCGATTGTCCAATACTACTTGTTCCAAAGCAACCTTTGCTTGATGAAATTGTATATGGTGGTCAACATTGCATTCAGCTCCTAGCTGTGGATGTCAATGTTTCTATATTGCCTGCTTCTTAGCAAGCTGCAATGGCTTGGAAATGAGTATGCATCCAATTCATGGAGCCGTGCTCCCAGAAATCTTTCTTTCCTCCGCCTCGAGATAGCACAACGAGGAGAGATCAAAATTGAACAACCGACGTAAGACACAAACCGGTTTATTGGAGTGTCGCTCTAGGGAGCCTTGCTCCTGAATTGTTTCTAATGGTAGATAGTTACTTAAAATTATACTTACCGGTCGGCCTTGCCGAATACCATAATTGGATATGTCACAGACCCTGCCTGAGCTGCCTTTGTATCAACCTTCAACCTCCAACGAACATGTGTTGTTGAAGTATTGTGCACTGAAACCATGCTTGATGTTGATACCTCAACCAAACAGTGGTTCTTTGCAACCTAAGCAGTCAACAAAAGTTGAATGCGTATGGAACTGTCACAAGCCGTGCTTGTGCCTGCATGCAAGAGCTACATAGCCTGTGAAAGTGTGATCAAACCAAAGCAAAAGCTACTGCATATCTGGTTAATCATGCGATTCGACCTATCAATCAATGTCTCCATGATCCTCAAATCACAATTAACATTATCCTTGCCGTGGCTTCCCAATTGCGATTGCTAGCATGACCTTGCACGCTCGCGGCTTAGTCACTTTTTCCCAGCCGGAAGTTCAGATACTGGAAAACGGGACTGTGCTGCCCCCTCGGGTGGAACATGTGCCTTGGAATGTGACGGCCGAAGTCAAGGCGAGTGCCTTGGCTTCCCCGTGGTGGGAGGTCCCACTAACCGATTGCCTTTGGGCAAGGACAACCAAAAGCATTAAAAAAACATAAATAAATTTTAAAAGAAAACTAACCAGACAGCGATGGCGGCTCGATTGCGTCGAGCAATAGGGAGACGTCCTGGCCGCTGCATGCCGAATTCGACATGGCTGGTGTGACGAAATCTCCTCCAGGGCCCAGGGCGATGCCAACGAACCAAGCCTTACCCGATTTGGTGGAGCTCGAAAATCTAAAACTTCCCGGCTTAAGGTTGTTGCACACGAGCAGAGCTCGGCCTTGATCTCCCCGCCTAGCAAGAGATCTTCTCCACGGCTCTCCATGAACGAGAGAGAGAGAGAGAGAGAGAGAGAGAGAGAGAGAGAGAGAGAGAGAGAGAGAGAGAGAGAGAGAGAGAGAGAGAGAGAGAGAGAGAGAGACAAGCCGTGCAAGGCCCCCTTCCTCCATAGCTCTCCCCCTGAGCTCTGATACCAATATAAGAACCCTAGGAGCTAGAGACCTGGATCCTCCACCCAACCGCCCATAATTATAGGCTCTTAGCCCTAGGATCCCCTATCCACACTTCTAGCTGGCCCGTGGCCGGGGTCCGTGACCCCCCTTTAGGGTAGGGCCCTACCCGTAGGACCCGTGTCCTGACACATGCCTAGCCCTCGACTCCTAGCCATACTGAGCCATTCAGTCCCTGGCCCTTGGCCTGCTGCTCGATCCTACCATTGTCCTGACATTACTCCCCCCTTGGAGAAGCATTTTCGTCCACAAAAACACAAGTGATGGTATCTTCATAAGAACACTAATGTTTTCCATCGTGACATCCCTCATGGATCCTTTGAGCGGAATCCCGTTCAGTAGGAGGTTCAATAAAACCAAGAGTAACATCTTGATTACATTGTTGTCCATTTACAACCATCTAATGGTACCAGTTCCTATCCAAACATAGTGTGTAGACTCCATTTAGAACGCTCATGAGCATGGTAAACGAGTTTATCACAACAAAGATGTACCAAAAAGAGTACCTCTTGTCAATTTCCATGAAAGTAACTTGCTGACATAACTCATCAGCCAAGTTTAAGTCCTTGACTTGTTCCCAAATTTCATCATCAGTAAACCCCACCCTAACGAGTGTTCAAGGTTGAGAACCTGACTTATACATGAAGAGACTAAACCTAGTCGCAAACATGCGTTAACTGATAGTAAGTAAAGTCCAAGAAGAGCAATAAATGCTTATTAATTGGAGTGATTGGTGCTAATGTACGCACTTTGCATATCCTTTAGTCTAGGTTTACACTTTGTAATCTACCTATCCCCTTGGATAACTGACAGTACTGAGGTGTGTTTCCCCCATGGTTTATAGACAGTCTTCCCAAATGACTGGTAAACGGGGATCACAATATCATACAACATTCCACAAGCACCCAAACCTAGCCATGACCTCTATTGGTGACTGGTAGAACTAAAAGTAATCTCATAGAGATAATGTACCTAGAGTGTAAAATGCTTCATAAGCAACAACTTGATGAATACGCATGCCGTTCCAAATCAGCTTTTGCTAAACACTAGGGCCCATAACACCTAGTGTGCATGCATTTAGCAAAAAACAGATCCGAACCTGGATATCCATGATCATCCTTACCAATACTTATGGCGAATGTGATGTGTGTAGCATACAGTAAAGAGGAATCTAGATAGTTCCAAAAAGAAACTAAATACTTTCTGTTGCAATCATTTGCAAGCCTTGCTAAAACATTTGATCCATAATAGAAGGTGAAACATTAATCACTTCTAGGGACAAACAATGAAACTTTTTCATTAACAACTTATAGCCGTGCTATATGTATAAACAACCATCTGTAATGTTATTTAGTAGTATTTGTACCTGAACAAGTCATTCTAAGTATCCGACAATTTTTGGCCACCGAAATTGCTCCTGATACGTCGTGCTGAAAATGTCTAGAAAACAGTTGTGACCAGCACCTAGGGACTTTGTCGTGACACATATTTGAAATAGTGGACGCCAGTGTCAGTCCCAGAGATTCATATTCGTCACATGTGGAATATGTTTCAACTAAGGATGTCTGAGAAACGAACATCCTACAAGTACAAGATGTACTTGTGTGTGGAGGTAACTGCAAACACTCTATGATGGGAGTGAGAGGGACCATAGCCTTACTCCACACTGGCTAAACCGAACTCCTTGAGTTCCTAGACCATGTTGTATCCCATGTGACAACATGTGCCAAAGCAAACCCGACAGTAGTAGGTTCATAACAACATAATGTATATTGGACACTACAGCCCAAAATACTTTGTTCCGACATGCCCTTGGCATGGCTCAGAAATATTCAAGCAGATTTATATGACTTGAAGAAACCAAGCAAAGCATACTAAAAAATGGAGTAACACCAAATCAATAGATGCGTACCTGGGGATTGAACTACATGTTCACTTACCCGTATTTAAATGCACAGAAGCACATTTCCCACCTGTTGAAAAAAAACAAGCACTGGGTACCTTGGGTGTTTCCGTCACAATCCAAACCCTTTGGTTATAATCTATGTAGTCAAATCCCTTGGGAAGACCCTTTATAGAATCTGCTCAACTAGCAGATAACGGTAACCGACATAGTCGACCATGTATAAAACTGATGGGAATCAACTTGAAAGTTGAATTTGTCCATTGTACCTTGGTAGATTGCGGACTTCTTTCCTTGAAAGTACAACTGGGATAGATGAAACTGTGATCCTCAATGCCTATGGGGTGATTTAGTAAACACCCGCTGGGTCTTACCCCGAACTGTGGTACCATAGACACTCATAGTGCTATAGAGAGAGCAAAAGACCCACAGAAGTGAGATGCCTAGCTCATATGAACAACCATGCTGTTTGCTGCCTCTAGACTCTGTGGTTTAGATCAGCTGATGTGAGTTTAAGATTATCAAAAACTCAACTAGAGCGTCGCACTAAAAACGTGTAGTGCAAAAATGACAACCTAAATATCCATAATGACAAGATGCTTGCTTGTCCATTAACGTCGAGGTGTTCGATGTGTATTCCACTGGGCAGATCTGCTCGATCTGAAGAACAATCACCCAAGGAATGTCAACAGTTGGGTCATACCCGAGATCTGACAATGACTCTTAGCCAACGTGTGTGGCTCATAGCCCTGATGGCAATTAGTGTTCAATCAACGAACCAATGAAGACTAATTTAGATGGCGTCTTGCCCTATGTCTAGCTGAGAGTTAGAGCACCTTGGCTCAGGCTAACTTCCAAACAAACATGTTCAAAAGCGTCGTAGAAAGTTTTCATTATTCTATGAGAGAAATAAGAAAGAGAGAGAAAGAGAGCATGCGGGGCTGAGGAACTTTCCTTTAAGTTATTACCTTGTATATACTATGCTCATGCTCGTGTGCATCTCATGCGTAGGTGCATCTTATCCTATAAGCATTCAACATTCTGGCTGTATAACGCTCTCCTCGAGAGAGGTAACAGAAAACACAAGTCACATCTTGACCCATCGATCTTGTAGCGGTCATGACGATAAGAGGATGACTTAAATAGGGCACTTTTCCTATGAAATAAGTCCTATTTTTAGGTTCCTTTAGTGTTGTTGTATGTTTATAGCAACCAAAAACCATGCTAAACAATCCATCACTTATCGTGTCCTTAATAGAGTTGCGAGTGTGATAGCGGAAGCGTAATTCATGAGGTGGTAGAATTGAATCCACCCAACTAGCATGCCTTGCATGCAGAATTGTAAGCCCTCGCCGAGAGTGATGGCCGCAAACGTGAGAGCCAAAAAGTGCCTTGCTGGCTTCACGTAAAACTGTCAAAGCACTTTGCTTTGCACAACATACAATATTGTCCAAAAAAAATGTGAAAACGTGGAAAAACAAGCAAAACTTAAAATTGTCTAGCCTGGTCATCCCGTTGTAACCAGTTGTCTTGAAATTCTGAAGGAAAAACTCGCTGGAAGATGGTTCATAACCATAGTTGCTGCGCGAGAGAGAGTTGTCGTGTATATCATATATACCCTCTTTGCATGTAATGAAAGAACACGCAGGCAAACTGACAAATTCCTCCAAGGTTTTATGCTCATAGCATAAGCCAGATGGGAAAATCTCAATGGAAGATGCCGAACTGGAAGCCTTGCTTCCCGTAACAACTTATGGAGGTCTTGATAACTCATAGCTAAAGGATATTTATGCTAACAAATAGATGTCAAAGCAAAAGAAAGTCAACCGTGTCGATCATTCACAAAATATAAACCTTGTTTACTTGTAAACCTGTTGGAAAGATAGAATTATATGTGCATCTCGTACATACTTGAGTCTATGAGTGATATCCGTGATCAATCGTAGATGCCCATTGCATACCATAGTTATGAAGCACATGCTCAATAAACAAATATCAACTGCGTACCTCATTGAGTACACCTGCCGACGAAGCTCGTCGCCGGAAGAATCGAATGAGTTGCCGACAAGAAGAAAATCGAGAAATGATTTTCCAGATACTGATGTTTGGTTCAATAGACATGGCCGATAGTGGATTCAACTTCACTTGTTTTGATTGCCTGCTTTTGAGAATTGAATTTATGATCGGCCTTGCCAATCACCGTTGCCTTATAAGGCATAGGCCATGCCCGAGTTGCCTCTACTATGAGACAACCATGCCTCGTGGAAAACCGTGTAGAGGTTATCTCTATTGGAGCCATGCTCCTTAGTCCAAATCATGGTAATGACTACCAAAATTAGACGTAATATGTTGACCTTGGTCATACTGGACCCATAGGAAATCTCTCAGGGCACCATGGCCGAGATTAACATAATAACATACTCTTGCGATACAATTGTATACATAAAGCTATGCAAATTGCAAGAACGTGAAATTGCAAACCTGATAATCGGTTCATGTCCGTGTCTGAGGTCAAGCACTTTGTTCACCATCGACTCCTGGGAAACTCGAAAACATGACTATAGAGCCTTCACTATTGACTCCTGTCATTGCTTTAGTCGATTCATAAGATTTCTGCACACCCACCTTATGCGATTTCTGATGATCTTCTGCAGAATATCAAGGTAAATTGCTCCATGTACCGGAATAAAAAATCAAGGTGACCATCGATTTCTTGGCTGCGGATTTCAGCACGGCTTTCTCTCATGGATTCGTTTCTCAGCAGGGGAGGATGCCCAAAATTGGTGTCCTCGAAATCACAGATTTGCAAAACAATTCCAAAACAATTCGTTTCTCAGCAGGGGAGAACTCCCAAAATTGCAAAACAATTCCAATACAATTCGTTGCTCAGCAGGGGAGGACGCCCGAAATTGCAAAACAACTGCTCTTACATACATGGAGGCCGTGGCATTAGTTCTCGAACTACTGCTACACACATGCATACAATGGGGGGGGGGGTGTGCCCGGGGTGGGCATGCTCCCTTCACTGTTTAATTACCACATGGCCCTCCCCTTGGGCGGCCGCATGTGAAAGAAAAACGAAGCCAAGCTATGGCGATGAGCTTCGATAGCACAGGAGACAAAGTTGCGCTCGCCGTGCCTGATACAGGGCTCGGTTGAAGAGCTTGATGAAGCGAAAACTCTCTAGCAGGCCCGCACGTACGTTTTTGGATGCGTCTGCGTTGCAAACGGGCAACCTTTGCCGAGCTTCTCCCTCCTTGTAAGGGTTTGCTCGTGCGTGAACGCCATAGTCGCGTGTCATTTGTTGAAAGCCTGCACATGCACAAGGTTTGCATGTAGCATGCAAGTTCATGCCAAGAACTCCACGTCCCTCTTCTTTCCAAGGCCCTTGCCCACGCCTGTCTCCATGGAACTTTCAGAGAGAGAGAGAGAGAGAGAGAGAGTAAGAGAGAGTAAGAGAGAGAGAGAGAGAGAGAGAGAGAGAGAGAGAGAGAAAGCATGCAACACCATGCAAGGTTTCCCCTTCCTCCATAGCCCCTCCCTCCCCTGAGCTCTAATACCAGTGAAAGGGCAAAGGGTAGACTAGCATGTGGTTCTCCTCCCAACCTCCCTACTTATAGCCCTTGGCCCTTGCAAGTAGGTCCCCTTAACACATGCCTGGCCCTCCGCTCCTAGCCGTATTGAGCCATTCAGTCCCTGGCCCTTGGTCTGCTGCCCAATCCTACCATTGTCCTGAGAAATGAGGTGCTAGCAAGAGCAATAGCAAGAGGGGTCGACCAAGAGAGAGAGGGGGACTGAATTTTAGAAGGCATTATTGCATACACACTCACACTAGTCCATGTGTGAAGCAAGAAGACTCTCTCTCCCCTTGTCAAGCTTTAATGGAAAGCTTATCACCTACTCCAAGCTTGTGAGAAGGGAGGCCTACACCAACAACTCTTGGCTTTGTGATGCAAATCCAACCAAGAGCCAAGCTTCA
This sequence comes from Adiantum capillus-veneris, assembly GCF_014529385.1. Taxonomy (NCBI): domain Eukaryota; kingdom Viridiplantae; phylum Streptophyta; class Polypodiopsida; order Polypodiales; family Pteridaceae; genus Adiantum; species Adiantum capillus-veneris. Next base: position 12,831,824 of record NC_140955.1, read on the forward strand.
ATGCATGCTCGTCTCCTCTACCATGCTAATTACTAAGCTATGCTATGCTAATATGAGTGATTATGTGAGGAGATGTACATCTTTCTCGTAAGACTACTCCTTCTTCCTCTCAATCTACTCTCATGCCCCACTAGCTCTCACCATCTTTGAAGGTGTGTAAGGTCTTGGGTCTGAGACCGTGAGGGAATTGATGTTGTGTTTTATAAGTGTTTTGCTTAGTGCTTGAAGCTTCCATCTTCATTGCACTAGCTAGTATTGAAGGAACACAAATAATTGTATTGTAAAATGTCTCTCTTGATGGGAGAAACCATAATACAAAGCCTTTTGGAGGGGGGACCGGCTCCATGTAATTCCGGTCCTCAACTGTTGTCAATAGCTTAATTTCTCTCTCTTTTGAAGTATTGTTCATGCAATCTAACTAGGTGTTATGCTTTTTGTTGCTCTCTCCACCCAAGCACTCTTGTTATTCTCATTAGGAATCTATTCTAATGAAATGCTCACTATGTTCATGCTATTTTCCGCTACACACAAGTTACTAGGCCATTAAATGTTACAAGGGGCTCTCTGCCGCAATGGACTCTGTGATGATGGGCGAACCCGCAAATGTGAAGGGGGGGGGGGGGGGGGGGGGGGGGGGGAACGATCCGGCACCTATAGAAATTAAAGAAGTCCAAAATGAAGAGAGGAAAACCTTAGCAGAGCAGGGCAACGTTTACATCTCCTGATTATGGATTGACAAAATCACATGTGGACTATGCCATTGACTCCGGGCTCATGCCATCACAAATGAATTGCAGAGCAATGCAAAAATGAATTGTAGCAAAATGCCTCAAAATAAAACAACCAATGATCAACAAATAGCTAAATGTAATCCTGAAATAGATGACCTACAAATTTTGTTACAACATTTCTAGAATTACAAGAGCATATATGGACTATCTCAATCCTGTTTGGCTCAAGCTGTCAAAACTGAATCTCATTGCATGGGCTGACACTATATGCGAGGCATATTGATTGGAGGAGCAAGGGAGAAAGAAACCATAACTTATTGAAGAGAAGCGTAGATAAAAAGCGAGACTTATATATATGCCATACCTGTTGATTGCCCATTGCTTCCTCCCATGCTGGTGAGGCGAGTCGTGAATCTCTGCACAGAAGGAGTGGATGTGTGTTACCAACGTTGATTGCAGTGGATTTGTGCTACAAACGAAACCACCCCCGATTGCAACAAAAATCAGTGCTTTGTATAGAGGCAAAGAGAGAGAGAGAGAGAGAGAGAGAGAGAGAGAGAGAGAGAGAGAGTAGCGATTTCTGATTTGTTAGCCATCCGAAATCCTCGCAAAAAAAGAAGAACAAAATGGTTTACGAGTATTTCGTTATTATCTTGCTAAAATGAGACAACTACAACATAACCAGTTTTTAAGCTTTTTAAAAACATTGCTAATTTCATAAGTCCCTAGCGAGAGGCGTCTCTTAGTTAAGCTTGGTAAACCAAGACTAGAGTCAACTTACGAAATGAAGAAGATCTTATCTAACCTTATATTTTCCTTTCATTTAATAAAGACCATAAACTTACCTTTTAATTAAATAGCTCAGGTGCAAGACCTTTGCACAAACCTTTGAGGATTATGAAACTAACTCGGGGCTACAACCTACTTGTTAATTTAGGACTTGGTAAATTAGGATAACTTTGCAAAAATAAACTCACCCTTTGGGCTTTAAAACTTTCACCTCCCTTGGCACAATGCTTTAAAGGTGCCGTCAAGTTGCTCCCAAAACCTGCTAAATTTAGACATTTGTGGCAAGGTATAATTTCATCCTAAGGCTTCCCAGACTTCATACTTAGAGTTTAAAGAGTTATTCTAATGATTTGAGCTTGGCACAATCACTTTCTATTTTTAGACTCCTATAATTGCTCTCAATCATCTCCTTTGTCATGTACCTTTGATCAAGGTTGCCAAGGATACATTTATCCTTCCTTGACCTGTACCGTTAACTGAGATAATTAGTCAGCAAATTAAAGTTTCTCTTTTATGGACTTTTTCCCTTTTAGTTCCAAGCCTTGAATGGTTGGTCCATTAGTACTTCATCAATTTCACTTGTTCTCTTTTTATTTTCCCTAGACTTAAGTGGCCAGTCTAAATAGAAAAATACTTTTAGAAGGTTAAAAATTAAAATTCATTACAAGAAATATTTTGATGGATGTGTGTGCTTTTAGATCTTTCTCTCTCTCCCTCTCTGTGATCGTTATGTATCAAGGATTTTAGGAAGGGCAAAGATTATAAGAAGCTGTGGCCTCCTATGCTAGCTAGGGTGGCACTAAGGCATGCCTCTTAAGCAAGACAAAGAAAAAAGGAAGGTATGACACACCATTGTAGGTGTTTCACCTTGTTTCACCTTTTAGTAAGGCATGCCATGCATGTCCACCCAAACCTGCGTTGGTGGCTTGATAAAAAAAAGTAATGGTGGCTGTTGCCTTTTGGAGCTAGCTCATTTGTAACCCTTGTCCTTCTATACGCTTTTGGGAAAAAAAGCATCAACACTGCTATTGAAAGACTCACATGTGACTGTTGCCTTTTGGAGCTAGCTCATTTGTAACCCTTGTCCTTCTATACGCTTTTGGGAAAAAAAGCATCAACACTGCTATTGAAAGACTCACATGTGACGATTAGTCCGGGAATCTCAATCGAATGCGCGTTGCTCTTCCATAATCGATTGAGCACCATATTTGTCCAGCCGTCTATGGACATTGGAGCATAACACACTCGTGCTCTGACATGTGGTAGACTAGAGAAAAGCACAGCAATCACGGATGCGTGGAGGATGACGGTCTAGATTACAACCACGTGGCAAACGAGAAAAGCGAGGGATTGGCCAAGATCAGACGGCTCAAAGGGACGGGGTAGATCGGACGGTCGGACGAAGGTGCCTATTCAATAAGGATTGTGGTGTAAGAATTCGAGGGTGTTTCTAGGACGAAGACACAGACGACGACGCAGCAGGAAGGCGGGGACGAGCTTCGCATTCATGACTATGGCCTGCTGACGCCTATTGTCCGTTTGCTGTATCTGCTTCCCATCCATATTTATTGAGAGTTTATGGTGCTGCCAGTTTCTTCACCAAGTGCTCTCTTTCCTTTGTCTCGTTGTACGTCTCTGGATTTTCGCCGATGTGCAGCCCTCTTCTTGACTCAGTTATGGCGATCCCTTGCTCTTTCTTGTATAAACCCCTCTGATCGAAAACGAACAGAAGTCCATGGGCTCCGAAGGCATGGAGCGCACGGGGGCTTCTTGTGACGGGGTTGGAGATGGAGATGGAGCTCTGGAGTCATGGGAGATGATGGATTTAGAAGCAAGCATGAAAAAATTGCTTGCTTCGTCTCTGGTCCCAGGCTACCAGATGGTGGAAAGAGGACAGGCTGGTATTCACTTAAGTTCTAGGGCTCAGATCTCCTCTTTTGCCACTCCCTCTACTTCTGAGTTGGGGAGAAGTGAAGCATTTCCTCAGTTGGTTGATCCAGATGGCGTTGACAGCTTCCTTCGAGAGGCTCTCCAGGGCAAGGATCGCCTTACAAGTATGTTTACTTAGTCTTGTGCCTTTGTAATCACGATTTGTTTCTGTTTTGGATTATGTAAGAAAAGGCTGTTTGGGCCAAGCTTGTTTCTTTGATCAACTTCGAGCTATCTTTATGAAGTCACCCTACAAGGTTGATCCTCAGGTTTCTACATAAGATATGTTTTCTTTCTTGAACAATATGGATGTGATCATCAGCGAAGTCGTTTTTGGTCATGCTGGCAAGTTGGAAATGAAAGAACAATTTTTCCTCGTTGAGTATTTTGCCATGGATGGTTTTAATTCGTTTCCAGTTGAATGTATGGCTTTTGTATTACATGAGATGTCCTAGAGAGGGTCAATGGAGTGATCAGTTTTTAGAATGGTGCTAAACAGGATGCTCACTCCCAAAACTCATCAGAAGGGGATAAACATATCTTGCAACTTTATGAACCTCTTTTGAGCTTTGTAATGAAGTTTGCAACATGCTCAATATGTTCTTGTTCAATCTCTTTGCAGCTGTTGTGCTAGCGAGGTTGTAAATTAGCCCACTTAGCCACATTTGCAGCTGGAAAATTTTGAACTAAAGATGTCTCTAGTAATCGAGGCAGACGGGGGATTAGAAATGCAGGCTCACTTGGGCAACCTTTTTCCTTCAAAGTGATTGCCTTTCATGGAAGTTTCCGCACTCTGTACAAATGCTCATATCGTACAACTTTGCTACACTACGTCCGGGCTTATGGCTGTACAACACAACACACCATACAATATTAATCCTTAAATGTAAAAAAAAAAAAAAACTCACTGTATGAATCTAAATCGTATGATATAAATTGCAATATATTGTATTCTCCCGTATGAAACTGTACCGTACTTTACCGTGTGACTGATGACAGCCTTGCTGCCTTTTATGGAGATGCTTTATTGACTTGAGTCATGCTTTCGTTCCCAGAGTTGCTAGAACCTGTCGGCAGTTTTTGAGGCAGACGGGGTTAGAAATGGGAGAGAGGAACTTGGAAATTTCCTTGAAAAGGACTCCTGTCCGTTGAGAGCCATTGTTGACTTAAAAGAATGGTTAGAAGTGGGTGTTGAAAAATCTTTTTAATGAAATGCTGGCATTTGAGGTTGACATTTTATCACGGAGAAAGTCGCTACTCTTTAACTCACCTCTTGGCAGAGCTTGGCTTTACTTTGTCTTTTGGAATGAGGGGCTTGCTCTGTGAATGAGTCGCTGCTAACCAGCCATAAATAATAATGTCCTCTAAGCTCACTTATTAGTTTTGGCACCATGGAAAGGCTATGTAATAGTGCTCTCTCTTTTGTGTGGCAACCTTGTCTTAATTTGCTGCTCTGAGTCATCTGTCATCTGTGTTTATGTGGGTTTGTGTAGTGTGTGAGATGAAGTAAAGTAGTATTATTAAAGCTTTATCTTTTTGGCTGCAGTTCTAAGGCTGGAGCAGGAGGTTGATAAGTTCATGCGAAACCCGAAATTGCAGCAGCTTGAGTTTCAACCGATGCCTTCCTCCTACCTGCGACTTGTTGCTCACAGAGTAGTACAGCACTATAATTTGCAGTCTTCTGTCGCGGATACCAGTACCCCTGATGGTGCACGTATTATTGCAAGGAAGACATCTGACACTAGGTTTCCAAGAATCCGACTTGCTGATATACCAATCAGCACTCACTCAGAAGAAAAGCAGGTTCTTTCAACACAGCAAAGGTTTGAGCTAAAGAGAAGGCCTAACAAGTCTTCAAAGTTTGGCAGGGAAGTTAACGGCTCCACAGACTCATCCAGCAAGTTGAATCCAACGAAAAGCGTAGAGGAGAGGAAAGAGGAATACAACAGGGCTAGAGCTAGGATTTTTAGTAGTGGCGAACTTGGAGGGAGGGTTGATGAAGAATCTCTAGGTCTTGAAAGTACCCCAGTGGTTTTGGACCCATTTTCTAACAGTAGTTTTCGTTTTGAGAAGAAATTGGAGCCCCCGCCTGAGCCTCTGATGAGGGGTGAACTATTCAATGCATCTGCCAGAGTAGGAACTGGTAAGCAAGAAAGAGAATTCATTGCTCTGCAGAAAGGTAATGGGAGGGTGGCTATCTTTCGGGATCGTGAGAAGGATCGGAAGGATCCAGATTATGATCGAAATTATGATAGGTAAAGGCAGTCTACTGACGTTGCAAGATTTTGTTTGTGTAACAGTTCTTTTTTATTATCACTGAAAGGGAAGTGAAATTATTAAGGGGGAGCTATAGATGGTTCCTACTAGCTTGTTCGGGTTTTAATAGTGTCATGAACATTATTGTTTAACTTTGTGGTGTTGAAGGTTTCAATGCTTGTTGTTTTACAGATACATGCAGCGGTTTGATCCTGGATTTGGTGTGAGTCAAGCTCCTCCTTATGGAGTTCAGGCAGTCTATAGCCCTGTAGTCAACTACAACACAGAGTTTCCTCAGCTTGGTGGTCCAGTCCAGCCGCAGATGTGTGTGGAGGGTCCGGGGCACCAAGCTACACCGCCCCCACCACGAGGTCCATGGGCAGGTTCTTCTAGTGGTATGACATACGGACACCCGGATTCAATGATGGGTTCTTTTAATCCAGGGCATTTAGGTTCGCAATCAGCAGGGGTTTATGTGCATCCTCAACAGTATCCTCGGCCAGGGGCGACCATGACATATGTTCACTCGCAAGACAGGTTTCCCCAGTCTATCTCACAGGTAAGCTGCAGGACGTTGCTTCTGGAGCGATTTGATATAATCAGTTCTCTTACTGAGTGGTTTTTCTGTGTCAGCCTCATCTGCAACCTGAAGGAAGTTTCAGCCAAGCCCGGCGCCAGTGAGGTGCCGGGCCTAGCCTGCCCCTGCTGGTAACAGGATCCGGAGCCACATTGGAAGGCTTTGCTACGACGGCTAAGTTCAGATGAATGTTACCAGTGGGATGAAGGCAGGCAAAATACCAAGGGTCCATTGTATGTGGGGTGGTAGTTTGTATTACTCACTCCCTTACATAGGATGTCCAGGTATTAGGAGTTTGACTGGGGCACGTAAAAAACTCCACTCTTGTAGGCTGTGAAAGATCTGGACCCCGATCTCGGGCTCCCGTTGCTCTATCTTTCATGTGCAGCACGGTGAGCTTCTCTTAAATAATAACCATTTGGAAGTGAGCCAAATTGGGTGATTTTGAATCTGATTTGTATTTTTGCATGCAGGTAACAGGGGACGTAAGGAAAGTTTATTTTCGAAGTTTTCAACTCAGGCTGCATTCCATTTTCGTGTGCATTTTGGATAGCAGGCCATGAAAACCACCGTCTCCGCAGCTCCTGATGCGTTGTTACTCGTCTTGAAGAGTGATTTTCTTGCTGTGAAACTCTCTCACCATCAGCTCTGTGTACGGGACTAGTCATTTGCAGAGCCCTTGAAGAGCGGTTTTGTATTATGCTAGTACATAACATGTCCCTAGGTTCTAGAACACAAGTAAGATTTTAGTATTTAATGTTTATTTATTGTGCTATTTATGTAGTTTCGGACTTGCTACCGGCCCTATCTCAAGGTTGAGATTTGGTGCTTATATTAGTGGTGGTGGTTGACTCTCTATAACCAGGGGTATGAGCTTGAGAAAGAATATAGACTTTTCCTTGAGAAGCTTGCTTTGTCTGGTGTGTACTAGTACTTGGAAATGGGGATGCACATTACAGGTTATTCTAATTCTCTTCTATGTATATTCTTGGTGCGCGAGTGACGAAAAAGTTGGCAGGCTCAGACAAGGATCTGCACTTTCTGGTATCTGACTGTATATGCCATCATTGGGGATGCTGATGTCTAGGAGTGTTTGGTACTTCTCAGCCGGTCTTTTTTTCGTAATGTGTTTTGTTATCAGTGTGCACAGATGATTTTTGTAGCTTCATTGGGGGGGACATCTGATGGGTTGAGTGCAGGCATGTGGAGAGGGTGTGCTTAGAGTGGACATGTGGCACACAACGTCTTGAATTTTGAAGCAAAAGAAATAGAATCCAAAGTTGACACGCCGAATGCTGCCTACTGAGTTCTTGTTGATTGGGTGTTACTGTGATGTAGTTATGATTGCTGTTGTTTTGTTAGTAATGATCTGCACTCACATTCCGAGGAGTTCTGGCCTATGGGTATCTGTGTTGATGAGAAATATTAGTAAAAAGTTTTTGTCATACGGAGTGTATGAGTAGGCATCAAGAAAGAAATTGTGATGGTGCTTTCTTGATTTATGCAAGATGTTCAGTGAAGGCCAATTTACTCCATGTCATGACTCATGGTATGTCTTTAGATATGATATATTCTTCCCCTGTAGTCTCTTTTTGGTGGCTATGCGTGCACTTGGGAGCTTAGTCACTTGCTGCAGGAGGCAGCTATTCCTTCGACCTCTAGCGAGTTTAGCAACTTCCATGTGCAAGCAGCACTTGAAACTTCATGTATATTCTGCACAATGTGCGTGGGTTGAGAAGGTATGGCAATGTCATGTCCTAGGTCTAGTCTGGAGAAATAGTGCCAGGAGGTTAGGAATTTGATTTTCCTGGGATAGTGTGTTAGAATTAGAATGGTTGCATATCTTCTTAGCCACTAGAGACATCTTCTCGTGTCTTGGGACGTGTGTTGTTTTCTTGAATGCAATTAAATTACTCAGCCTTCTCAGCCATTGCTTGTAGAGACTTCTGTGGACATCTAGTGTGAAATTCAGGTGGCGGCCAGCACTCAGCAGCCTCTCCTTCGTTTCTGCTCTCTGTGCTCACCACTACTGGTAGTAGGGCTGTCCTTGTGATGCGAGGCTGGCTGTAAATAATTGACTGCGATCTGAGCAGGCTGTGTTAAATATGACCCCTGTACTTTTGGATGTTAAGCAATGTGGGTAGGCAGTGAAGGGGGTGGCTTGTTGTGGCTTAGGTGGGCTGGCAAACAGTCTGGTTCCCTCCAGTAGCCGAGTGCCACATGGACTGTGCCCATTTCTTTTTGTGCCTTCACTTTGTCAAACAATGTGTGCATTTGCACGTCTTGCACGTGTATGTGTGTTTAAGAGTGGGTCAGCTTGACTCTCTTGGTTATGTAGCTTTTGGTGATGGATTGGTTAAAGGCCTCAAGAGAAGCACTTTTTATTCTCTTTATGTAGCTAGTGTTTTTATCACATTGTTGGGATTATCGAGCAGCAGCCTCCAATGTCATGTATGGCATAAGCGATTGGGGCATGTCACTCAAAAGGAATGAAATTATTGGCCTGTTTTGATTATACCTTTGCCTCAATTTAGTTCTTTCAATATTTCAAAAGAAGAATGCTCCACAGGAAATTGATAAAGCCAACTCTTGTGCATAGTAATGTATGGGCGGGGCTTATGCCCAATGCTTAGATATTGGAAAGGCTACTCTTGGCATTTCGATGATGCTAGGTAAGGGCAAATACCCCATTCGGAAAAAGAATATGGTGTTTGAATATATTCAAACGATGGGTGCTGGTTGTTGAAACACAAACATGCAAGTTGAATTGCTTATTGCTCACGTATACATGATGGGGGAGAGTTATGTATCATGCTTTCACTACATTTGTGTTGAGAGGGTATAGCTCCCTATATGCTTCCTCACATTGGTGTTATCAAGTGTATGAACAAGTTTATATAGGATGTAGTGTGGTATGCTTACTATGAATGGATTATCAAAATGGTTTTTGGGTTGAAGTGGTTACGACTATTGTACATTTAATGAATCATGCAACTAATGTTCCTTTGGGCTGTGAAACATATGGACACATGCCAAAAGAAAAATGTCCTTAATTGGATTCAAAAATCAAGAAATGTATCTTCTTGGGATATGGTAGCTCATGAGGGGATCCAATACTTAGGAAGATTGTGTGTAGCCATGATGTATTTCTCAAGGACTCCTATGTATAGAGCACCTCAGCTAATAGTGAAGCTATGTGATATAAACCCTTGTTGGGTGATCATGAAGATGTTGCACAACTAGATGTACTTCCACATGTTTTGAGACGTTCAAAGTGGTGTGCTAGCTAAGTGCTTCTTATGGACTATGTCATGCTCATTGGTTGCAAAGTGCGACCATGTTATGATGAGGCCTTGTTTAGTGCATGCTATGCAATCAAAGATGGATTCATTGATTCAAAACAGTACTTGGGAATCTCCAGTCGATGGTATTCCTAGGTACGAGGCGAGACTTGTTATAAAGGGATTCAAGCAAGAAAAAGGCATTGATTTCGATGAGATCTCTCTAAAGATGACTACCCTTTGCATAGTGCTCGCTTTGGTTGCTAAACATGAGAGTCAATGGATGTAAAAACAACTCTTTTACACTGGAGACTTGCGTGAGGATTTGTACACAGAGCAGTCTAGATTTGCGTGAGGATTTAGTATGTAAGCTTCGCAAGACCCTTTATGGCTTGAAGCAAGCAAATGTGAATGGCATCATAAATTTAATACATGTAATCCAAGGGATACATGTGGAGTCATGATGGTCCACGCCTCTATACTCGAACGGTTGCAAATCGCATTCTTATTGTTTTGATTTTACATGTAGATGACATGTTGATTGCAAGAAATTCAATTGTGGATGTGGTTGCCTTGAAAGGTAGGCTACATGAGATCTTTGCCATGAAGGACCTTGGGGATGCTAGCCACATCTTGGGTTTCCGAATCATTTGTGATCGATCTCGCAGGCTACTCTTTTTGAGCAAAAAATAGTGCATTGACAAAGTTCTTGAGCGTTTCCATATGCAAGGGGGGAACCTTCTTAGAAACCCATCCATTGCTTGCATATGTGAAACTTAGTCATGATAACTATCCTTAAACAAACGTAGAGACTAAAGAGATGTCTTAATGCTTCAACTATTGGTTCTTTGATATATGCTATGGTGGCTACACGACCAGATATTACCCATGTAGTTGGTGTGATTAGTAACTGACCAAGCATATTGGGATGTAGTGAGAGATATTTTCATATACTTCAGGGGAACGTGTGAGTTGTTCTTATGCTTGGGTGTACATGCTATGTATGTGCGTGGATATGCCGATTCATACTACAAGGTTTGTAGAAATTAAGAAGTCTATTGCAAGCTATGCGTTCACAGTTGTAGATGGATATGTTTCTTGGGCATCACCTTCACAGCCATGTGTTGCTTTGAGCACTGCTAAGACCGAGTATATGGCTACGAAAGAGGCATTATGGCTCTCACGACTAGTGGGAGATCTCGGCATGGATGCAGATGCTCGTATCACATCGTAATAGCTAGAGTTCCATAGTGTTGGCACATAATCTTGTCTTTCATATGAATCAAAGAACATTGAGAAAAGGTGTCACTTCATTAGAGAGGTGCTAGAGAACAAGCACATCCAACTTGTCAAGGCACATATTGACAATAACCTTGCTGACATACTCACCAAGTCCTTAGTCTCACCACAGTTTGCACATTGCAGATTGCTGATGTGTATCGCTTGATGGCTTTGGTTGTACTTCAACCATTGTAAAGACACACTACCTTTAAGTGGAAGATTGTTGGGATAAAAGCTAGTGTGTGTGGCTACCCATGTGTATAGCCATATTTCAATCCGTATGAATAATAACATGAAGTAAACACTCCCAAACAAAAGACTACAAAAGTATAGACGTCAAGAGTTCACATACTTGTGCTCAAAATGCTATAGACAATTCCAAAAATAATGTGTAATAACATGAAGTAAGCACTCTCAAACAAAAGACAACAAAAGTATAGACGTCAAGAGTTCACATACTTAAGCACCATGTTGGAAAACAATTCATTGTTCAAATAAGATGCAAAACTGAAAATAATTTACCAATGTTATTTGTCTCCCAAAATACAAACAAAAAAAATGTGTGAAATTTGTCATCGCCAATAATAATTCAAGGGACATTAGTCATCGGTTTGCAAATAAGAAGCTCCACATTTCATCTTGATCTTGTAAAATAAGCAAAAATTCTTGTTGTTTAATAGATATATATATATAGATACATATATACACATAGATCAAGCTCTTAGTAAGAGTTGGCTTATGAAGGTACATTGCAAGTCAAAAGTAGTAGCATCTGACATAGCCAAGTGAATATCGCTTGCAAGTTTGACAATACCTATGTGAGAAGCATCATAGTCATGGAACCATGATCTATATAGTGTAACATGAAAAGAGGCAACATTGTTATGATCCAATCCATAAGCATACTTGTCTCATGAGAGAGAGAAGGAAAACATAGTCAATAGAAGAAGTAAGAAAGACATTTCCTAGCTCTCCAATATTTGCATCATTAGGAGAATCATCAAACAACACATGACTATGAGTACTTTACTCACTGTCCATTGCATCTATCTCTTCTTTCTTGACATTTGAATTTGATTTCTCTTTTGCATCATCCTTTTCTTTGATTTAACATCCTCATGTTCACATTTCCACTTGTATAAATCCTTTTTGAAGTGGCCCATTTGGCGCGGTAATGCATTCTGCAGCCCATTTACTAATGCTTGCATGGGACTTGCTTCTAGATTTCCCCCTATTGTTGAATATTCTAAAACCTGCCTTTGACACCTTTAACACTAGAAGACTTACTACTTCTTGCATTTTTTGTTGACCTTTTGTAATTAGACTAGATTCAACATTAGCAATTTGTCAATTCACCTGCAAGAATGGAGTTACTTTTGGCTGTCCTAAATATGTCATGCTAATAAAGCATATATAAATTTTGCAACCATGTGGATCCAAGACTTGCATACAATCATGCAATAGCACAATAGTAATTGCTCTCTAATGTACCTGCATGTATTCACAATTGCACTGCAAGAACCAATAGCAACATTGCTCTCTCTATGCAAATCAGTACTACAAGGCTTCCAAGAGATTATACATAAATAGAACCTATGATCAATTTGCAAAAGAGTAATTTCTCCCACTCAAATTGAACCAATGTATGGCTGCCCAATACTCACATATACATGATGTGACTACATGAGGAATTGGTGTACATTAAAAATGAATGCAAAAGAGTAGTTTCTCGCACTCAAATTGAACCAATGTATGGCTGCCCCTGACTACTTGAGGAACTTGTATGCCAGTCAACAATCCTCTATAAATTGTTTCCTCCTACAACCGATACCTATAGCTACACTTGTACATGTAACTTCACCTATATTTGTACCTAGTCATGTGGGTGTTGGCAAGTAACGGTTGTCAGAGTCACTTAATATGGGAACACATGGTTAAAAGTTACAGGATTTGAACCTTGGATTTAGTGGCAATTGAAACATGGGCACACACGGTAGTTGATGGACTATGGATGACAATGCTTCAGGACCATCCATGATAGTGATGGTGGTAGTAATGGTGGTAGTAATGGTGTTAATGTCCATATTGTAGTAGATAAGTTGGCATGAATGGACGACGAGCATAGGAAACGACATCAGTTGACATGGGATGGCAAAATTTGAAGGTTGAAACTTGAGATCACTGAGCTTAGCCATGCATTTTGGAACATAGGTTTTGAGCTTAAGACTGGATAGTAAAGAGGGAGAATGAGAGAGGTGCGCGTTGTTTAGAGACAAAGATAGGTGTCTCGAAAGAGGTTCCGAAAACCTTTAATTTTTTAGAAATTATTTCTTGTTTTACTTTCCTAAATTTTTAGCAGGTACGGGAGGGAAACATCTTTTTTATGAACTAGCTTCTCCAAAAAGTCTTCCTTTTCCTTTCTTTCCAAAACCCTCTTTTTTTTTTTAATTTGTTGTAATTTGTCTAAGGGAAGCCTCTCTAGAGACACCACCTGTGAGGCAATGTTGTAGCTTTTCTTCTTTTTAATATATTTCCTGTTCTATATAAAAAAAAACCCCTCTTTTTCGTTTGTTTGGAATCTCCAAAAAACACCACCTCCTAAGGTTGTGAAGGTGGAATATTGAGGGAGCAATCAAGTCATTGCACTGGCTTCGATTCCTAATGCCATCTCCAAAGTTTTGATTTGAAAAATTGTGGTCACCGAATGTTGGGGGCACATAATTGGTTGAAAAAGTCATGGTCACCAAGAGTTGGAGATGTGCCCCCGATGTGTGAGAGAGGGGAATGACACAAAGCCAGAGAGACACGGAGAGAAAGAGAAAGACATGAGAGAGATAAGGGAGACAAATGAGTGATAATGCATGCCAATGCCCCTTACATTAGTTAAAGCCTCCTTTCTATATGCTCTTGGAATCTCGCTCACCTCACCCTTAGGTATACACATATATTAGTTTGATTGGTACATAGGATGCTTGGAGCTCTGTAACATGTAATGGCCTAAAAAATTTTGTGTAGCGGAAAATAGCATGAACATAGTGGGAATTTCATTAGAATAGATTCCTAATGAGAATTACAAGAGTGCTTGGGTGTGTTAAGTATGGAGCCTGATTTACCCTTTGTAATTTTCTGTGGTAAAAGCGCACATTTGTAAGGCCCCCATTATGAGGAGAAGCCATCGTACGTGAAGGAAAATCACTCACCGGAAACCAAAATTTTCACGGACAAGAATCAGGGGAAACTTCAAAGGCCTTGGGGGTGAGACTTTTTTTCGCCGGAATATTCTTTTTCGCCGGAATATTATGGCCGGACGGCGGCCGGAAAGTGGTCGGAAAACAACCGGTCGGTTGGCCGGTGGCCGGTAGTCAATGGCCGATGGCCGATGGTCGGAAGTCAATGACCGGTGGCCGAATTCAAAAGCGGACTTGTCTTCTCAAGGGCGGCCACACATGGGCGGATTAGAGGGTCCGATTTGGACTTATTCGCACAAGGGCGGCTACACATGGCTGTCTCTCATAAGAAAGGGCAGCCCTTTTGGCTTATAAAAGGAGGCCATTTCTACACACATTTCATAGTGTGAAGTTGATGCAACAAGGTGAGTGTGAGGTGGTGAGAGTGAAGCAAGGCGGGAGCTCCATTAAGGGTATAATCCCTTTGTAAACTACTTCTTGTTTTGAAGCACTAAAGCCATTGAGTGGCTGCTTTCCCGTGGACATAGCCCACATTGGGTGAACCACGTATATCGTGTGTACTCTCTCTCTCTCTCTCTACTCTATAATCTTGTGTATATAAATCTGTCTCTCTCTATTAAGTAATCTACTCAATTATCTATTTAGCTACGTCTTATTTCCTATCAATTGGTATCAGAGCAAGGTTTGCGCGTAGCTAAATTATCTCAAGGAAAAGATTCCTTGAATTGAGTGGGAGTTATGGCGGAGGAAGGGAAGCTCAAGATTGAGAAGTTCAACGGCAAAAACTACCAACGTTGGAAGATGCAGATTGAAGACTATCTCTACCAGAAGGACCTCTATTTGCCACTAGGCGGTCTTGCGAAGAAGCCCGCAACAATGGCAGATGAAGCATGGATTGTCCTTGATCGAAAGGCACTGGGAACAATCCGGTTAAGCTTGGCGTCAACGGTGGCCTTCAATGTTTCGGAGATGAAGACCACGGAGGACTTGATGAAGTCACTTGACGACTTCTACGAGAAACCATCGGCATCCAATAAGGTATTTCTTATGAAGCGCTTGTTCAATCTAAAGATGACAGAGAATGGTTCAGTTGCAGAACACCTAAATGACTTTAACACAAACATAAGTCAACTTCGATCAGTGAAAATCAATTTCGATGACGAAGTGCGAGCTCTCCTTATACTATCATCTCTACCGGATAGTTGGGACAGCCTTGTGATGGCTGTAAGTAATTCTATCTCTGGCACAAATACTCTTAAGTTTGATGATGTTGTGGGTGTTCTCCTAAGCGAGGAAATGCGAAGGAGAAGCACAGGAGAATCATCAAGTGCCGCACTATCAGTGGAAACAAGAGGAAGGCTTAAGGAGAGGTTCAAAAACCAAAAGGGTTGTGATCGCTCAAGGCGGAGCAAGTCACGCACAAAGTCAGTTCTTGAATGTTGGAACTGCGGCAAGAAGGGCCACGTCAAGAAGGATTGCTGGTCCAAGAAGAAGAAGGAGACAGAGTCTCAAGACAACAAGCCAACATCGGAGGCCAATGTGGCAGGTAAAGTAGAGAAAGATGCTCTAATTCTCTTATTAGACAATGTGTCTAATTCCTGGATAGTAGATTCCGGGGCTTCATTCCATGCGACACCACACAAGCAACATTTCCAAGACTACACCAAAGGTAATTTTGGATATGTATACTTGGGAGATGATGAATCTTGTGAGATTGTCGGCAAAGGTACAGTTTCTATCAAAACTGCTAACGGAAATGAATGGAAGCTTAAAGATGTTAGGCATGTTCCTTCTCTTCGCAAAAATTTGATCTCTACAGGACAATTGGACGATGAAGGTCACAACATTGCATTCGGAAACAAACGGTGGAAGATCTCAAAGGGATCTTTGGTGGTTGCCAAGGGTGAAAAAGTCGGTACACTTTACTTGTGTACTGTTAGCACGCAACCTTCAGCTTGTGCAGCAACTACAGAAGTTGACAGTGCGGTGTGGCACTACCGACTTGGGCATTTGAGTGCCAAAGGAATGCAAATCCTTCAAACAAAGAAGCTTCTACCAGGTTTGAAAGAAGTGGACTTAGAGTTCTGTGAAGATTGTGTTGATGGTAAACAAAAGAGGGTAAAATTTCAAAAATCAGGAAATGAAAGAAAAAATAAAAAACTTGAGTTGGTTCATTCTGATGTTTAGGGTCCTGCAAGGACACCATCACTTGGTGGCTCATTGTACTATGTAACATTCATAGACGATGCGACTAGAAAAACATGGGTTTATGTCATGAAGAATAAATCCGATGTATTTTCCATATTTCAAAGGTGGAAAGCTTTTGTGGAGAATGAAACAGGTACCAAGGTTAAATGCATCAGATCCGACAATGGAGGCGAATATTGCAGCCAAGCTTTTGAAAGCTTTTGTGCTAGCAATGGCATTCGGAGGCAAAGGACAACCCCAAGGACACCTCAACAAAATGGGATTTCGGAAAGGATGAACAGGACAATCATGGAACGAGCACGAAGCATGCGGCTACATGCAGGCCTACCGCTTGAGCTTTGGGCGGAAGCTGTAAGTACGTCTGTGTACTTAATCAATCGGTCACCCTCAACGGCATTGGATGGGGGAGTTCCAGAAGAGGCATGGACAGGTAAACCGGTGAATTATGCATTTCTCAAAGTGTTTGGGTGTGAGGCTTTCATGCACATAGATAGAAGCCTAAGATCAAAGTTAGATGCAAAGTCCAAAAAGTGTTTCTTCATTGGCTATGGAGAAGGAGACTTTGGGTATCGCCTATGGAATCCTGAAGATGGTAAAATCTTAAGGAGTAGGGATGTAATTTTTAACGAACAAAATATGTACAAAGATTACTTGGAAAGAAAACAAACAAAAGAAACAAGTGTTGAGTACATGGAGCTTGAGGACGGTGAAGACTCAAGGACTGCAAACGGTGACAATGTGCAACAACGTCAACCAAATGAGGAGCATCAACTTATTCCCCGAAGATCTACAAGAGCAAGTAGACCTCCAGAAAGGTTTGTTCCTTCCTTCAACCATCTCTTGATCTCAGATTCTGGAGAGCCGGAATCATATGAAGAAGCTATGCAACATGAATCCAAAGAAGAATGGACGAAGAGCATGCAAGTGGAGATGGACTCACTACATCGCAACCAAACATGGGAGTTGGTTGAGGTTCCTAAAGGTAAGCGGGCACTTCAAAACAAATGGGTGTACAAGCTAAAGGAAGAAGGAGGTGGGAAGAAAAGGTACAAGTCTAGGCTTGTGGTAAAAGGTTTTTCTCAAAAGAAAGGTATCGACTTCAATGAAATATTTTCTCCTGTTGTAAAAATGAACTCAATTAAGCTTGTCTTAAGCCTTGTGGCTGCTCATGATCTAAATCTCGAGCAAATGGATGTAAATACGGCATTCCCTCACGGTGACTTAGAGGAGGAAATCTACATGCTTCAACCAAAGGGGTATGAAGTAAAAGGTAAGGAGAAAATGGTTTGCAGATTAAAGAAGAGCTTGTATGGTTTAAGCATCAAGACAATGGTACTTGAAGTTTGATCGATGGATGTTGGATCATGGATTCACAAGATGCAACTCGGATCACTGCGTCTACATGGAGAATTTGGGAGATGGGAAATTCATCATCCTAATGTTGTATGTTGATGACATGTTGATTGCAAGTGCTAACATGCAGGACATCAAAGACCTAAAAGAGGAGCTATCCAAATCTTTTTCAATGAAAGATTTAGGTGCTGTAAAGAGGATACTTGGTATGAAAATATCAAGGGACAGGACGAAGAAGACAATAAAGCTATCTCAAGAAGATTACATCAAGAAGGTACTAGAAAGGTTTGCAATGCAAAATGCAAAACCAGTTTCTACACCTTTGGCTGGTCATTTTAAACTAACGAAGGATATATGTCCAAAGACACAAGAGGAGATAGCCTATATGTCTAAAGTTCCATATGTTGCAGCGGTAGGTTCTCTAATGTATGCTATGGTCTGGACAAGGCCAGACATTGCACATGCAGTGGGAGTTGTGAGTAGGTTCATGGACAACCCAGGTAAAGAGCATTGGCAAGCTGTGAAGTGGATACTTAGGTATCTAAAAGGGACAACAACAAATGCTTTGTATTTTGGAGGAACTGATATTTTTTTAAAAGGGTATGCTGATGCAGATATGGCAGGTGACAAAGATACTCGAAGGAGCACTACTGGCTATGTGTTCACGGTTGGAGGCACAACAGTAAGCTGCGCTTCAAAGCTGCAGAAAGTGGTTTCACTTTCTACCACGGAAGCAGAGTATGTAGCAATGACGGAGGCAAGCAAAGAAATTCTGTGGCTTCACAGATTCTTAGAAGAGCTTGGATTCAAACAAGACAATTGTGTCTTGTACAGTGATAGCCAAAGCGCTATCCATCTTGCGAAGAGCTCAGCCTTTCATTCAAGGACAAAGCACATTGAGGTGAGATATCACTTCATACGCACTCTTTTGGAAGAGGGACAGCTAAAGCTAGGAAAGGTGCATACAAGTGAAAATCCTGCAGACATGTTTACAAAGGTGGTCAACAAGGAGAAGTTGAGCTTTTGCTCATCTTCAATCGGCATTCAAGGATAAGAAGCCAGAATGGAAAGCAGTCACAGGTTTGGTTTGGAGATCAGTCTCCAAGTGGGAGATTGTTAAGTATGGAGCTTGATTTACCCTTTGTAATTTTCTGTGGTAAAAGCGCACATTTGTAAGGCCCCCATTATGAGGAGAAGCTATCGTACGTGAAGGAAAATCACTCACCGGAAACCAAAATTTTCACGGACAAGAATCAGGGGCAACTTTAAAGGCCTCGGGGGAGAGACTTTTTTTTCCGCCGGAATATTCTTTTTCGCCGGAATATTATGGCCGGACGGTGGCCGGAAAGTGGTCGGAAAACAACCGGTCGGTTGGCCGGTGGCCGGTAGTCAATGGCCGATGGCCGATGGTCGGAAGTCAATGGCCGGTGGCCGGTGGTCGGAAGTCAATGGCCGGTGGCCGAATTCAAAAGCGGACTTGTCTTCTCAAGGGCGGCCACACATGGGCGGATTGGAGGGTCCGATTTGGACTTATTCGCACAAGGGCGGCTACACATGGCTGTCTCTCATAAGAGAGGGCAACCCTTTTGGCCTATAAAAGGAGGCCATTTCTACACACATTTCATAGTGTGAAGTTGATGCAACAAGGTGAGTGTGAGGTGGTGAGAGTGAAGCAAGGCGGGAGCTCCATTAAGGGTATAATCCCTTTGTAAACTACTTCTTGTTTTGAAGTACTAAAGCCATTGAGTGGCTGCTTTCCCGTGGACGTAGCCCACATTGGGTGAACCTACAATCTCGTGTATATAAATCTGTCTCTCTCCATTAAGTAATCTACTCAATTATCTATTTAGCTACGTCTTATTTCCTAACAGGGTGGAGAGAGCAACAAAAAGCATAACACCTAGTTAGATAGCATGAACAATACTTTCAAAAGAGAGAGAAATTAAGCTATTGACAATAGTTGAGGATGGATTTGGATGGAGCCGGTCCCCCCTCCAAAAGGCTTTGTATTATGGTTTCTCCCATCAAGAGAGACATTGTACAATACAATTCTTTGTGTTCCTTCAAGACTAGCTAGTGCAATGAAGATGAAAGCTTCATGCACTAAGAAAAACACTTAGCAAACACAA
This sequence comes from Adiantum capillus-veneris, assembly GCF_014529385.1. Classification (NCBI taxonomy): domain Eukaryota; kingdom Viridiplantae; phylum Streptophyta; class Polypodiopsida; order Polypodiales; family Pteridaceae; genus Adiantum; species Adiantum capillus-veneris. Next base: position 12,851,546 of record NC_140955.1, read on the forward strand.
CATTAATTATCCCCAGTCTCAGACCCAAGACCCCACACACCTTCGAAGATGGTGAGAGCTAGCAGGGTATGAGAGTAGTTTGAGAGGAAGAAGGAGTACCTTACGAGAAAGATGTACATCTCCTCACATAATCACTCATATTAGCATAGCTTAGCTTAGTAATTAGCATGGTAGAGGAGATGAGAATGCATTGAAGCTTGGATCTTGGTTGGATTTGCATCCACATGCCAAGAGTGTGTTGATGTAGGCTTCTATCTCACAAGCTTGGAGTAGGTGATGAGCTCTCCATTAAAGCTTGGGAAGAGATAGTCTTCTCTTTCTTCCCACATGAGATTGTGTGAGTGTTTGTGTGATAATGCCTCGCAAAAATCAGCCCCCTCTCTCTCTTGGGCGAGCCCTCTTGCTATTTGCTCTTGCTCTACCCTCATTGGACCTCCCCAAGTCAAGCCAATGACAATTAAGCAGCATAAGTGATAGCCTTCTGACATGTGTCCCCCTTTCCCCTTTTGTGAGAGCTTAAGGTAATTTAATAATTCAACTAAACTCTCATTGAACCCCTTTGCCTCCTGGCCAATAGGAATCAGGCAAGCCATTGGGCTGCTGAATGCTCATTGGACCCCTTGGGAGACTGTCCAATAGTCATCTAGGAGACTTAATTCTCATTGGTTATTTTATTAAGTGTTTTTAAATTAATTAAACTAGATTTACTCTAGCCTTATTCTCATTGGTCCACCTCCAAGGCCATCCAATAGGAATTGGGTACACCTTGTGGGCATCTGGCCTAGGGAGCTGACATGTGTCCCTCATTCCCAAGGGAGCTTGTGTGTGTGTGTGGCTTTCTCTCTCATCCCCTACAAGAAAGGCTCGCCCCCTCCCAAGTAGGGATTGCAAAGACTTTTTTGTACACACACAAAGCATCCAATTCCCTTAAGGTTGACCTTTGGACACAACGTTTGAATTTTGGAACCTTAGCATTTTGGAAGTCTTAATGGGATGAACCTTAGGGTCTTTTTAGCCCCTTGTTGCACATGGATCTTTTGCAGATGCCCCCCCCCCCCCTTGGATCCCTATTTTCCCTCCTTTGGATCCCTACTATGGCCGGTCTACTAGCTTAACCAATATTCTTGCTTTTTCTCCCCTGGAACTTCCCCATATTAAATGATCAGTTTAACATGAGAAAATCATTTAGGAGAATTAGATATTGATTATTATGACAAGCTCTCAAGATGACAATGAAGATCTTTGTGCATTCATACATGCTGCACTATGACCTCCTTCAAAAGAGTGTGAAGAAGATGATGAGAAGAAATCAGGTGGGTAGGGGGAGAACAGGAAGATGACGAGAAGAAATTAGGTGGGTAGAAGCAGCAAAGAGATGAGGAAAACTTGGACGAGGGAAAGAGAAGATTCAAAATCACATTTTGCAATTGAAAATGACTTTCTTGAGGTAAAACTATAACGTTCACCTCCCGAAAGTGACACTTACCAGAGGTCATCTAAAAAACAATACCATTTTTGAAATCCAAACTAAATTTCAAAATAAGGATACCATAACAAAATTTCTCCTCTTCTTTATTGAAAGCATTCTCTCTCTCTCTCTCTCTCTCTCTCTCTCTCTCTCTCTCTCTCTCTCTCTCTCTCTCTCTCTACTAAAAGGTCAAAAAGGTGACCTCAAACTTATCCTATTGATAGCTTTGAAAAACTTAAAGTAGCTTCAACTACATCTCCTATACTAGTTATTCTTGATCCGCACCAAATTGTTTGTGTTGGAGATTACATAATTACTCTACTTATGCGAGGGAGATCTATGCTATTATTCATGCTCTACATAAGTGGAGACACTATTTATATGGTGCATAGTTTATGATTGTGTTCCTTAAAGAGAGAATAAAAAATTATCAATCTTAAATGGATGTAAAGGGTAGAAAGTCTAGACGGGGAAAGATCCTTCAAGAGTATGGTTGAAAGCTATGAAATTGTACAAAGGGCACTACATGCGGTAGTAGATTCTCTAAGTAGGATGCAAGAGATTAATGCCCTTAGTGTCACAAAATCTCTTGTCTATCTCACTTAGAGGAAGTGTAAACCGTTGTATGATTTTTCTCTAATGAGTAAACATTGGTTGTCTATTGCACACAGGGAGAGTATGTATCTATTGTGAACTCTCACTAGGAATGGGCTAGGAATCAAATACTTTATGAGTATCATGATGATCCAAGTGTACAAAAGACATACCTACCAATAAGGAAAAAATATCATGATGATCCAAGTGCAAATCATCTAGGGATACAAAAGACTTAAGTAACAAATAAAAAAATATTACTAGCCCAAATTGAATAATGAGGGCCAATAATAAATCTTACATTGCAAAAGAGGCAAAAAACAAAGTTGATCATCTAAAAATAGGCAAGCTATTGTATCCATTGGAGAGTCCAATTTGAAAGTGGGAAATTATATCTATAAAATCTATAATTGGTCTTTCCACCAAATCGTGAGCATGATTCCATTTGAGTTGTGGTAACCTCATTGACAAAGATGTAGATGTCTATTTCTACCAAGTCAATGGTAAAACTCCAAAGCTAGCATGGCTATTTGTGGGGAAGGTATACAAGCTTTATGGGCTTCCCAATACATTTGTTGCAATTCTGGTTCAAACTTTAACAATCACTTTTGGAAATTTGTATACAAAAGGCATGGTGCAATGTTCAAATTAAGTTCCTCTCATCATCCCCACATTGATGGTCAAACATAGTGGGTAAACCAAGTGCTTAAAGATATGCTTTGAGCATGTATTAGCATGACAAACATATGAAATTTTATTTGTCCTTATTAGATTTCAGTTAAACTATGTCTAGGCATGCATTATCAAGATATAGTCCATTCCTGTTGATGTATGGCCACTTCAAGCTAGAGGTACCTATCATGATGGGGTTTGCCACAAAGAAAATTCAACAAGTTAGGGATTTTTTCCATGATCATATGGATATGCTATGTATTGATGACATCATTACAAGTAGTATGAAAATGCAAATAGGATAATTATTACCTTTGAGAAGATGATTTGGTATTCTTAAGAGTTTTAGGGCATTCAAGTTTAGTGCCGAAGTTTTCTCCTACGTATTGTGGACCTTTTCCAATACTCAAGAATATAGGTGATTTTGTTGCCAAATTATAATTGCGTGCTAACTCTTGCATCCAACTTGTTTTGCATGTGAGTCAATGGGCACAACAAAGTAAACAATGGGTTGAAAAAAAAACATGCTAGTAGATTTTGTTAAACCTTCATTTCAACCTCATGAGCCACTACATACTCTCAAATACCATAAGTAGTGCACACAACATTATGTAAGGGAACAAGTGCTTAGTTTAATGAAAAGACCTACTTAAGGTTCCCCTTGGGAAATTATCAGTTCTCTCAAGACAAGGTTTACTGATGTTTTTCTCAAAGAGAAAAACTCTTCCGCAAGGGAAGGGAGAGGAGGGGAGTGCTAGAACATGAGTCTTTGTGGGAGATGATACGATGTGGCAGGCAAGGGGCTACATATATAGATATCCTATACATAGGATGTTTGGATGGTAATTTGATTGACGAAGCCATTCCAATAATGGTGGCTGTGGAGAAGCCTAGCTAAGGCACCACACTAAACCCCCCTTGTTCTCTTATAGAAAGACATTCATTGTTAATATGTGCTCTTTTAGTAGTCAGATAATGACCCGGTGGAGTTCCTTTGTCCACTAGTGCTTGGACATCCTATTGCAACTTCAAAATCTTCTTCTAATTAGGGAGGGTGAAGGTATAAAATTTGTGCTTCTTGTTGGTATCTATACCTCAAAAGTTTGCAAAGTTCCCCATTTAAAACTAGGCTCACTCTAACTTTGGGCTTCTTCTCCATGGTGGATTACTTCTCAAGGTTCCATGTTGTTATTGAAGACCATCTTAAGGCACTTGCTACCATTCAAGCTCATATAGTAGTCTCCATTATATATTTCTGTCACCATTGTTGCTATAAAAGCATGCACATTAGCTATGCACTTTAACACATTCACCTAGATCTCTAGATACTCAATATTGATATTGATATATGTAAACAAAAAGAAGTATAAGGGTGTATGCATGAGTTTGTGATACACTAGATACACCATTTTGGGAGTGGTGGCATGTACATAGGAGGTACGCATTAGTCTTGGTAAAGTCAATGAGAAGTTTTGAACTTTCAAGTGTGAAAGGGATAAACAATATGAATACTTTATGATTTAACTTAATATTTCAATATAAACTATTTGAATCAATTGTGAAAAGTTTCCCAATGTCATTTGCTAGTGGGTGGGGCAAGCTTGCACCACTTCACCTCATAATGATGATGGTTCAGCCCAAGTGCCATTGGTAGTGAGAGGGGAGCATAGCAGGTAAGGCACGCAAGGTTTGCAGCTTGAGAAAGACAACTCATACCTCAAAGAGGCGTAGCAGAAATTTCCGTACAGATCCTCACCAATCTCTTCTTGGGATCCTTGGTGTCTACCCTCACAACTTTGACACCAAGTCTTTGTGAGAGTCGTCCCCCAACTAGGAACATAGTAAAGACTACAAGTAGTCCTCGTGCATGGAATTCCATTGCAACCACTCCCAAGGAACATGTCACACCAAAATGAAACCCAACACAGAGGTAAGTTTTTTGAAGCTACCCTGCTCATTTTTTTTTCTCTCTTCCAAAATTTTTAAGGTTAGTTCCCATAGATTGTGTACATGTAGCACCTTCATTGTGCGTGTAAAGTTCTTTATGAAGCCAATTCTTTTAGATGACAAGCATGGGTTCAGGTAGAAACTGTCATGAATTTGTATATTGATGCACACATTTCCTCATGCTACCAATTTTTGCCTAAATTGATCCCGTTTTCAAGTGTTATGTTTCTTAGTTTATCTTAGGTAATTTAATTAAAGCATTCACGATTGCCATGTGTTCTTGTAGCTCAACAAATCCCAACATGAATAGGGATTTTTGCCTTGCTATTGTTTATGCACTACATGCATTCAATTTTGTAAATGTTTTGCCATCATGCAAGGTATGTACCCAAACTATGGCAAGTTTTTGCATACTATGCATGCATAAAATTGTAGCAGATTTGCAAGGATTAATCTAATGTAATAATGTGAATTTGGTCTCATAATGTTAGTTGTATGCATTTTTTAGGGCAAGATGTGGTAGTGTCCTCCTTATGTTCCTTTTCAGACAAAGGACTTGTTTTGTAGGACAAAAGTCAAGGCCATGAAGTCTACAACCTTCCGGTCTCTGGGGTAGATGCACGATATTGGGTTGAAGTAGATCTCTCCAATGAAGTCTACCTACAATGCTTTGGGCCTAGGAGAGGCAGTAAAGTGAAGTGTTGAAATTTGAAGCCAAAATATATGTACATTTTTCACACCTGTGTATCAAGAACCTCCAAATAATTATGGTTTGGAGGTGATTAAAGATTTCACAAGGGTTTCTATTCACAAGATTGTAAGAGGATCAAATGACCTGACAATGCTCATAGAGAGTATGATAGCTAACATGGATGCAAAAAAATCCGTTGCCAAGAAAATGAGGTGGGCTGCATTTCCATTCCTTTGTGTCTATGCAACTATCAATGCAATATCTTAGACCCAAGAGGGAGGGAAAATAACTCCTATGCCTGGATTGCATGATGCCAAGAGCCCACAATTTTTTTCACAATCCCAAGATGTTTTAAGTGGAATGTATAGCATTGCATATAGAAAACATTCTTATGCATAGTTTGATTACAAGGAGTAGCTAAAAAGCTATAGTTGCGAATGACAAACATGCACTAAGATGAAGGATAACTTTTTCTAGTGGAGAGTCTCGGAGATTCATTTGCAAGCTGTACAAGTTACGGCTAAGTCCGAGGCTGATGGTAAGGTGGAAAGATTGCAACAAAATATTTATTGATTGTCATTGACAATCTAGACATTGTAGAGAATGGTGTTCCAAACTGGTTCAAATAGTCCGAGGATGCATGCCAAAGATTCCACTAGATGAGATGGGATGCTCTAGTGTATGCAATTCCTCTAGTGCTTGTGGGCTGAGTAATTTAATTTTTGTCTTGTTAATATCATTTCCATCTTTACTATTTTCACATGTTGATGTGGCCAAGGACAATTGTCTTGCTATGGGATGCATGCAACCATTTCCCATAGTCTGAGATCCACTATCATGCTTGGGAACACGGACAGCTCTTGCCAAGGACTTGAATAGAAAACCACATGATCTTCACTGCTTAACAACCCTTGTGAAACAAAAAGTGTAGCCTATGGTATGCGTCCTTACCTTTGTTTCTATGGTAATAAAGTCCTAAGGGCTTGCTCCTACGAGTTTTGCAGCAATTTCTCACCTTTGCTAAGGCTGTCTTCCCACAAGAGGTGATTTCCAAAGTTTTCCAAGCCCTTCTAAGGGCCCTCAGCTCAATAGAGCCTCCAAGGAAAAGCACATTCAAAGCTCTCAAAGAGCTCCAAGTGGAAGAGATAAAGCAACCAAAGGATTGAGCACTTCAAAGATTGAAGGAACCAAGACCCAAACTTCTTATGAGCACCAAAGGAGCTTCAAACATCAAGCTTTGACTTGGAAAGCTTCAGAAAGCTTCTTAAAGGGCGTCAAAGAAGACAAAATTTTTCTATGAAGAGGGGCTTCACCCAAAAGGTGAAGAGGAACTTCACATTGAAGAGAAATTTTAAAGTACACATTAAAATTGAAGATCTTGTAGCCAAGCACAATTTCTTGCAATGTATGATTTTATATCTATCAACAAGGATATGAGCATGTGCTCATGTACGGAGTTCCAGACACTGGCCTTCAAGAGTCTCCAAGTGCAAATACCTCTTTAACCTAATTTTCTTGATTGATAATCTAGCTACACACACTCACTTGTGTGCACAATGCTTTTCTTTCATCCACCCTTGCTAGCACGATCCCATTCCCATCATTGACCTAGCTTGGTTCTTCTCCCAAGCATGAAGCAAATGGGGCTTTGAAATTCATCATCCCTGTATATTGCTCTGCAACACCACCTACTCTCTCTCTTTCTCTCTCTCTCTCTCTCTCTCTCTCTCTCTCTCTCTCTCTCTCTCTCTCTCTCTCTCTCTCTCTCTCTCTCTCTCTCTCTCTCTCTCCCCCCCTTTTCACCTTGACCATAGATACAAGTTGGTGTGGTGATGATAATGCACTACCTGATCATCCTGATTCTGTGCGAATTCTTGGAGCTGAGCTTGCAACCATTCTGAACCACATTCAATTGATGGAATTTCTATATAAAGGTGAGGGATCCTCTCATCCCTCACTTAGCCTTGAATCTTATTTTGTCTTGCATGATGTGAAGTGAGGATCATGGTTTGCTTAGTGGATCACTATCTGCAATGTGGAAATCATTGATAATGTTGAAACATCTTGGGTTGGTGCCAATATTAAATTTTAATGGTGATCTTTAAATTGTTGCAACTTGGATTTGGTGCTCTTCCCCAAATCACCTAACTTTTGTTGAAATGTAACTATACATGATCGTCGACATCAAACTGGTATACCTTTCTTTTGGGCTAAGAAAAATATGTATATTTGTAAACCAGTTTTGCTTTGTCTAGTTGATGGTGGCTTAAAGATGAAATTGTTTTCTCTTTCTGGGTAGATAAAATGTAAATCCTTTCCATTTTGATCTTCATGCCTTGGTTGGTCGATATTGTTGTTATGCTAGTGGTGGGGTCAAAATTTTTAGCTTAATTTGGGTTGATATTCTGTCCAAATGCTAATGGGATCATTGAAACTGTTTTTCCTTTCTCTTGGATATCTGTGGTAAGCTATAGGAATTAGCCTAATTATCTTTAACTATATGCAGTCATAAGCCTCTAAGGAGATTTACTTATTGCTATTGCATTTATGGTTTGGTGATAATCTCTGTCTTTTTGTGTGTATTTGATATGAATTTGGTTGAAACACTTTGGCAATCTTAGAGTTGGTAAATGTTTGGGCCATGAGTGGGTTGCATCTCAGCTTTTCACCTAACTACGTGGTGTTACTCACTTTGAACTTAAACAATGGGGGTGGATTAATACTTTAGCTTATACTAAGGGATCTAATGGGGCTATTCTACTTACCATCTAAACATACCACTCTAGATCTAGGCAAATTTTTCTTAATACCATCCAAATAATTTTGGTTTGAATAGGTGATGAATAATGTCAATATCTGCGGATTTTAAACGTAATAAGTTTCTATGAACTTGGTTAACTATAGGTGGTGTTGGCCATCTACGTGATGTTTCTATGTAATGATGGCCATCTAGGTAATGGTGACCATATGTTGGCTCTGAATGCTTAGCCAATATGATGCTATTAAGCTTTTTTTGACTTATGTTCTATTGATAGATGTAAAAAAAACAAGCCACTTTTTATGGCTTGGAATGACTATTGGGTATGAGGTTAATAAACTTTTCTATTTAGATTTTTTTTGGTGATATGGTTAAGTTCTGTTCAGATAGTGGTTGTAATTGGTTTTACCTGCTAACTTACCTAGCTAACTTATGTTGCTTAATTTGGCGATGGTTATTTCATAACCTGCCTAATGATGGGTTCACTTTGGGAATTTGCTAGGTGCATTAGGACCCTAGAACAAACTAAACTAGGTGAAGCACTATTGCATAAGTAAAGCTGGGAATCACTTACACGATTTAGCTTTGAAATGTGCTCATCTGATGTATAAGAGATATATTTTTTTCTAAGTTTTTCCTAGAGTTGTGAAGCTTTACTCTGTCAAACATTCCCTTCTTGGATTGGGTGCAAGTGGTCCTACCATAAGCCGAGCAAAATTTATCAAGCAAAGCAAAACTCAAGCAAATATCTACATCAAAAGACAACATCAAAAAATACCTTAACCCTCTAGGACACATCACTTGAGGTTCCTAGCAAAACATACATACTACAAAAAAACAAAAAGTACAAACTAGGTTTGAAACATTTGGACAAAGTCCTCTTTGTACTAAGAGAAATATCTCAAGAATGCCATAACCCTTTAGGGGTGCCTCACATGAGGATCTGAAATTTGGATCAAATCCATCCACATAATACTTACAACACAACATTTTCACATCCACTTTATATCGAAGCATGACATGATCCATGTATACATAACAAAACATAAACATACATACTAGTTTTTGAAAAAAATAGACAAAGTTCCCAATGTACATGGAACAATATATTGTAGAATACAATAACTATCTAGGGAACCTCTCATGAGCATTTCACATTTTAACCACATTAGAACAAAAAACACATACTAAGTTTGAAGAATTTGGACAAAGTTTCCTTCATGCATAGAGAAATATCTCAAAAAATACCATACCCCTTTAGGGAACTTCACATGAGGATTTCAAATCTTAATCAAATCCATTCACAAAATATTTATAACCCAAAATTTAAACTTCCACTCAAAAAAGTTTATGTCAAAACATGATAGCATCCATGTATACATAGCAAGACATGAATGTGTTTTTTCCATTTTGATATCCAGTGTGATTCCATAGTCCTTATGATGAGTCACACTCATCATCAATGAAGACATTGTGCCCCCAACGCATCTCAAGGATATAAGGATTGTATCGTTGCATCTCAAGGATATAAGGATTGTATCGTTTATTTGCCACCATGCTCTAGCCATTTCCTCTGCATACACCGTAAGTACACTTCCACAAAACAAAAACAAATGTCAATACACGTTTTTAGCTTGAAAGCATAACACAAAATGAAACATGAAAGCAATGTCTTCGATCCATAAATATCAATAGTAGTACAAAAACGGTGACAAAAAACATGAGAGCAATGTCAATGTCATAGTAAGAGGTGGGTCTCACTAGTCTTCATAGGGAATGACATGCGATGGAATGCCACCGTGGTCATTAATGTCTAGAGATGTGGAGTCCTCCTCCCTAATGTGCTTTTTAGGATGTAGCAATAGTAAGACATATCCTGAAATTAATGGCTCATCAATGTTGATCGCAGCACACACCCATTCCAATGCCATGCAAGCTGCAAGTGCAGGAGCTATACCACAACCGAGCTCCAAATAAATGCCTCCATTGTGACAAAGCATCTTCATAAAACATACAATCAAGGAATGACTCCGTTGCAATCTGCCCCGCAATGACTTGTTAAAGATGATCTAGCTTGGGAGAGCTTTGAAAGATGATGCATCATGAAAGAATCTGAAAATTTCATACCAAGGTGAGAAAATAGGGTGGTGCTCTCTCTCTTATGAAGCAAGACGGACACATACCTACTGCGTGAATAATAAAGAGGAGAGAGCATTGACACTGCATTGCAAGTGATTGTACTAGATTTTTTAGGATTCACAATCTCATCACAAAGATGAGGAGCTATTGGCACATGAGTATTCATGCTATGTTAATAGTCAAAGAAATCATTTTGTATACATAAGCAACACATTTTTTGTATCTAGTGCATATAAATCAAAATAAACTAACTTACGCACTCATTCTTTGCAAACGGCTAGAAAAGCTATCTCAAGAATCTTGGTGGGATCTATGTATGTGCATAAAACTCAACAGTCCTTCTCCTTTGAGGTAGAAAACTTTTCTTTTATTGCCTCTATTCATGCCATTGTGCTATGATTGCCTTCCCACACATAGAACATCTCATTGATAAGACCTTGAAACTTCATTTGCTTCCTCAATTTAGATCCAAACTCATCATTGATTTAATTCCAAAATGGGTCCCATGAATCCTTGATATCATCCTAAACATGATCAAAGGCATACTTCAAAAAACATTCAATATTTTTGAAGACAACAATAGCTACTCAAAAATAAAGTATCAACACACCTGTCACAAGTACATCCTCTCTTTTTGCAAGTCCACAAGGAGACAATGAGGGCTCCTTTCTCTTTGTGTACCCTTCTTTTGCAAAGGCAGCCATCAATCCATCAAGATCACCTCTCAACCCCCTCATCCTTGCATAGGGAATTAACCTACACAAAGGAATGGATGGACAATCAAAACAATTGAAAACACGTGTGCTCTCAAGTACATTTTCTCCCCGAGTTACCTTCTTATGGTCATGTTGATGGAATGACACAGATGGAGCAAAGCATGAAAAATATTTGTGGATAGACTATGTTACACCAAAGAAACACTGTCTGTCCAAGAGTGGTTAGGCTCCGTTGATGCTCATGCCATTTAAGTGTTGTGTAAACATTGAAATCCGGCTATGGCACCTTAGCTTGCAATCAATGTTCTCAACTTCCAGAATGTGTGAGTGCATGTCCTATGGTCACTTATTATTGTACGCTAAGGGATAAGAACAAGTGTACTTGGTGCGCCAATACATTTAGGTGAGCATCAACACCCATGTCCAGAAGGAAGGTGCATATCAAATGAGGAAAAGATGGCATCTATGTTGCTTAATCATGCTTCTCACAATCCTTTTACTACAACCAAACAATTAGAATGATCTACTGCTCAAGATTTGATAATGGAAAAGCTAATCATAGAAATGCTAACGCCATCCAATACATTGAGGATAGTGAGTGTGTTGAATTTTTGGAAACTATCACCCTCTTGTCTAATAAGCGCACGATTGAACGAAGCTTGGAATGCACCAAACAATCGGAGAATATAAGTGCTCAGGACTTATAAGCAGTGTTGGATCTTAAGAGAAAAAGCACGTATCCATAAATACATAGTGTTCTCTTTCTTGGTTAGCTTGGGAATGGCCAACAATGTCCATAATTGTGGCGGGCAGTGGAGGCTGATCTAGGTAGTGGAGTTGATCTGGTGTATCAAATGCATCCAAGTGGAAATTTGGAGCACATGTGGGTGCACTTTGATCATGTGCTCCGTGTGCATGGATGGCCTACAATATCTGCAGATGTGTATGATCAGTTTGTGTGTGAATTGATGACAATTGCAATATGTGAATTTACCATTGAGAACAAGTTTTCAGAGATAGAGTTTTGGAAGATGCTCAATAAGGTGGTCTAGGAGCAATGTTTTGATGAGCCTTACTTCAGAGGTTTTGTGGTTGATGAAGCAAATGCATGTTGGACAGTTGTGAGAGAATTGTTTACTTTGGGGTTCCTGACATGGTTATGCCTACCAGGGAAAGATCATGTGTTTTCCATTGGGAGAAATCCATGATCTGACATACTATCAAGTTCATTTGACCTTCCTCTTAGTAGGAGCACAAGATTTTATGCCACAAATGGCAAAATGCACCATCAAAGAACCAAGCAAAAATTTGTAAGGGGGAGCTCCATCGCTATTGGAAAGCTAAGAATGCTATTGATGGAGATCTTTTTTGTTTGGAAACATGGCTAGCATGGAGGGATGTCACAGTTTCACATTGGGGAGGAAGAATTGTAATGCAAGATGAGTCTCGCATTTTTGTGCCAAAGATCAACTTGTCCAAAACCAAAGATGCTAGCACGCGGGTAGCCTTTGGTTACAAAGTTACAATTAGTCTATATGAAGCTACTAGGGCAGATATGGAAATGGTTGTGCTTCACATTGTTAGGTGAAATGCTTATCTTAAAGGTGAAAAGACAAGCAATGGCCCTGGTATTCAAGACCTTGCCCAAATATTCTTAAATCCATCGTCTACTGCCTCAGCTGCTAAAATTTTTGGTGGATCTTACTGACTCCTCAATGGAAAAAATGGGTTTGCAAAGTTCAGAGAAGAATATGCCAAATTTAACGGAGAAAATTGTGAATAAGAAGAGGCCAATCTTTGTGGATGCAAGTGTGGTATTGGAGGAGGATAGCCATAGGCCGGAGTTTGTTACGATCATCACTAAACCCATTGGTGGGATTGGGTATGCATCTACACATGGGGGTACAGAATATTGGCCAGAGTTAAAGGTTGCAAAGATGGTATGGGAAATTAGGAGAACTGATCAAGGATGTCAGATGACATGTTTTGGGATTTCACAAAATCAAACATACAAATTTGGATGCTTCAATGAGGGCTGACGCGATATGGTTGTTGCACCATGTTTTTGGGGATGCAGAAAATACCCCGCATGCAGGCCAAATCTTTGGGGGGTTGTGGAGGGTTATGTTTTGTTTTGCAATACAAAGAACTTGCACTGGTGGAATATTCATGACATGGTAGCAGGACCACCCGGACTTGCACCTACTAAGGGCACAAACATACTACAGTTTGAGGCATACCAACTTGAAGCTAATGAATTTGTGCTTTTTTGACATAGAACTGGAGGTGCAGATTTGAATGGGGGCCTTAGAGCAGAGAAAAGAGTTCTTAGTGCCTTTTGGAAAAAAATATAGAGACGGAAAGATTGTTAAGTGGTGGTCAAAACTAACAAAATAATTTCAAACTAGAATTGATTTAGGCAGATGCATGATAACAAAATTACTCAAAGAGGTTATTAAAGTGTGCAATGAGATGCATGTTTTCTATGTGAGCATACATGGACCAAGGGCCAAGGGAAATACATACTTTGTGACTTTGTATGATTTCCCATGATGTACCTATGAAGATGTTCAAAAGAGAGAGTGAAAGTAGCTGACATATATGCCATGCAAGCATATCTACTTTGTGCTTCTCCAAATTTTAGGTTTGGACTCTCAAGCCCATGAGTCCATGCACCGAGCGGCCTTGACCAGGATCTCTTTCAAGCCTTGGGTGGGGCACGATCAAACGTACAACAGTAGTTCAAGTGTCTTGGGTTGTAATAGTTTTGCATTGTAGGGTATTTTTTTGTCAGTGATTGTCGAGCTACAATGTGGCGTAAAGTGTTTATCTATGTAAGCACAAGTTTTTAGAGTTAGTTTTATTAAGAGATTCTTGGATTTAGTGTTGATGCTATCATTGCTAGCATCATTTTGGATTTGCACTTGTGACTATATATCAATGTATGTATGAGCACATTGAAGTAAGAGTATGATTATTTTGTTTGAGACTATTTGAGATGCAACATGTTTACTTTGCTACACTATCATCTATAGAGTATTTATTGAAGTCTTGATGTAGCCTTTTCATTGTATGTGCTCACTCGATTTCATCTTCCCTTGAAAGTAGTCACTCAAGGATTGTGATCCCTCATTGCAAGTAATGAACAACCTTCTGATGGTTATTACTTCTAACGCTAGGATCATTTCCTGACTATTACTTCCCATGCTATTGTTTATGATACTTACAGTCTAATTATAATCTGATCCTAGTTACTCTAATTGTTTGTATCTCCTTGGAGCATTTACTTCCTTGGGGTGCTTTGGATAGATCTTGATATGTTACTTCATTGATTGATTATTGGCTTGGGCTATTGTACATACTTACTAACACACTTGGCTCACCCATGTTGCATACTTTGGTGACGGGGTTTTCATAACCTACCTAGTGTAAATGGACTTACTTTGGTATGGTAGCGTTGGTTTGCTGCTCGTAGATAATACAATTGATATTAGTTATAAGTTCTAACTCATGTTGGCTGAGACCATTGCTGGCTCTTGATGCTTTCATCAATATATTGTTTATAGGAATTTTGATCCTTTACTTATGAAACTAATGGAGCTATATGGCCTGGCATTGGGCATCTGTTGGCTCAAAATGCCTAGCTAATATAGTGCTATTAAGCTTTCCCACCTATACTCTACGGTATGTATAATTTGGGTTTTCTTGGATCACCTACTCCCTTATGATCTTAATTGAGTTGTGATACCTGGCTATTGACAATGTTTTCATATTAAGTGACTTGTTTACAAAAACCACTATAAACTACAAGTGGTTTGGCTATAAGGATTATTAGAAGCATTGCCCGCTGCTGGCTGTTAGCATATGGTTTTATTGACTCTAATAGGAAATTTCTACCTCAGATGTAGGTTTTACTTGGCATGACTTGTCACCTAAATTACTGGTTAATGGTTAGCTTATCTTTTTGAACACTATGAATGGACCTCACTAATGGGTTGGATATTTGGTGGTTGAGAATCTTGCTTATAACACATGTAAAATTTTATGTCTACTTCTTGATTACAAAAGCCACTTTAGATTGTAAGAAGTTTTATAAAAAAGATTACCTCAAAATAATGCCATTTGCTAGTACTTGTTGGTGCCCACTTGCTGGCTCAGAATACCTTGCTATTTTTGGGCTGCTAGGTTTTCCTACTTGGTAATGTTTTGATGCCAGACATGTTAAATTGTTCACTTTAGCCCTTTTAGGTTGGAAAGGGGGTGTTCCATCACAAACCTATATTATCAATGGATTATACTTTAATGACTGTTGATTCATAACTTACCTAATGCCTGGTTAATATTACCTTCTACTAACTAGCTTGTGTCGATGTTATTTAACTAGGAAGGATTTCACACTTGTAACTCCTAAATTATGTGTCTTAAAACCATTCAATTGTATTGTATTGATAGTTAGTGAGTAAACCATAGATTTTTTGGACAAGCTGTGATTAAATTATTTTCAAACCTTATATTTCATTACAAACAAGAACATCTTAAATCTTGAAAGTCGTTTGACAAAAAGGCTTGATGGGATTAAAAAATGGTTAAAACACTTAGATCAGAAGGGGTGATTGCCTATTGATCAGAACTTAATCTAATTAATATGTGTAATTCCCTTAAAAGATGGGTTAACTACTTACTTTTACAACCTATTATAAACATAACACTTGGATTAGAAAGGGTGATGTCCTTCTAATCACAAGCCTAAAATGATTTTTATAAAATATTTTGAAACACACATTTTACTTGATAAGGAGGAGTAATGGCTTCCAGGTCTCACTGTGATAGCCTCATTACATTTTTTATGGGAATGGATACTTGGTGAATTTAACTCTTCATGGATGATAGGCATAAGTTCAAAAAGGTTTTGAGTAGGACATGGATAACAAATGATAGGTTTGTTGACACATGTAATATGTACGTATTCAAGGCTAATGAATATGTTGTCTTGTTTATATGGATACAGGTGAGAACTCTATATTTACTTAGGATCTTTTTGGCTTTGCTGTTGTCCGTCATTGTCAAACTTAGCCTTTGTCACTTTAGTATCAGTTGTTCTTAACTATCTTATGTAAAGATCACTAGAATGATACCTCAATGTCACTATGATGTACAAAAATGAATCAAAGACCGAGTCATTTTTGTGTTAATCATTTTCCTTTGTCTAAAGCCAACTGTCTTTTGAACTGTTATGTTTTTTTTGTGTATAAGTATTAGTTTAAAAACAACACACACACACACACACACACACACACACACACACACACACACACACACACACACACACACACACACACACACACACACAGGCATGGAAGCCCCTTGATTACCCTTTCTATCTCCCTCCATCAATCTTAATCTCCCTATGAACAAATGCAGGCTTGTAGGGAGTTGCAATTATTGGTGTGTGTGTGTGTGTGTGTGTGTGTGAATGCACAAGTGAGGAGGGTGGATTGCAATCCCTATAATCACTCCATAAACATGAAAATTGTATGTGTGTGAGAGAGAGATATTTCTCTTTTAGTTTATTCAGCCCACAAGCACAACCTTTGGGGTTTCATAGCAATTTATACTCTAAATCATCTAGTATGATGGTGTTTGCTACGTTATATTGGGGAAAAAGATCTTGAATCTGGTAAATCTTCTTGTAAAATACACGATGTCCCCCCAATGTGGTCAACTTGCTTTGGTTTTCCATCTACAAGAGCCCACGGCTCATTCGGGAGTGTGTAGCCTCTTTCGGAGTGGCCTCATACACACACATAGAGTGGGAGTTTGATGGCATTTTCTTCTTTTTCTACAATAGAGATACAGGTACAAGTACAGGTACATAGAGCGGCTTGGTTAACTTCCTCTGTGCTTCTTGGCCTTGGTTTGAGCTGCGGCTACGGCATCAACATCGACTCACAGGCTACAGGTTTTAGTGCTTTCAATTTTTTGGTTCCAGTGGGAGTAGTTTTTTATGCGTACATGCATATGTTGGCACTTTTGATAGTGTTTGAGCTCTTTATAAAGCAATTTGACTCCTTGTTGGGATAAATCTTTGCATGCACATGCTTTTGGCACCTGTTGAGCGTCATGACAGAATTGTATGTCTTTGTGGATACTGCCATTGCATGCTTTTGTGGAGCCATTTTGGCTAGTACGGCAGTCCTTGCCATTTCTGAGACTTGGTCTGGATGATAGCCATTTTTGAGACTTGGCTATACGTTTTGCTGCATAACCTACATTGTTGAGGGTCGATAGCATGAGGTTTTCATTGAGATGGGGTATTCTCAAATATGAAGATACCTTCGGTGATACATGTAGCTGGAGCATCCCTTACGAGGCCTCGTCGAAGGACACTTTTGACACCGAATTGGCGGTCCAGTGTTGTTTGACAGCTTATGCACCTCTGTTGGTCTCTATATAGTGTGCTTTTGAGAGGCATTGCCCTCTTTTATGCTTTGTGAGTGAGGTACTTGGTCATTTTGTCTCGTATTTTGGTTGAAATAGTCCCAAATACAAAGGAGACTCTTCCCCAAATCTTTTGGTAGTTTTGTCTGATTACTTGCTCATGCAGGTACTGGGCATAATTCACTCCTTTGGGCATGTTGCTTCTCAGTGCCCATGTGATGGTGTTAGCTTCTACATGTGGTGGTGTTTATACTTTTGTGGCTGCTTGCTGCATACGTGGAAGTACTGCTTATATAACTTGCAGATCTTTGCTACCCTGGGATCCACTAGGTCTTCAATAGTGAGGTTCGTTTTCTTTTGAGAGTACACATTTATTGTATCTCTTTTTTCTTTGACTGAGCTTCTAGCATTGTGTAGCCCCAAAGAATCCACAATGATTTGAGGGGTGATGATCACCTTGGTTCTGGCCATCTAAAGCGGTAATCACTGCCTGCTCGTCCTTTTGAAAAGAGCTAGCTAGCTCATAAACTCTTTGAGTATCCACACCCGCTGGTTGTGATGTCCATGATTTTTCCCCGTGGGTCTCTAAAAGTGCCTTGTTAAACTTTCAGTCCCTCATTCTCTAGTGTCCCTTCATCCACCCAAGACTTTGCTGGCTTTAGTGTCTCATTAGGGATTGTGTAGGGCTCTACTACTGCAATTATGTCTTCCAAGGAGAGTCTCTTCTTCTTTGCTGGCGATTTGCTGGCTTCCATTGATCCTGCATGCACTCCAAGTGTAAAAGTTAGCATTGTTTACAAAATTTGGCATTTTCTTAGTCTTTAGCTATCCAAATGACTTCAAAATTGAAACATAAGCTAATTAGGGCCTAAGGGTGCTATGCATGTGTTCAAAGTGCAATTTGGGTGTAGATTTATGCTGTGAGACATCAGACGCGTATGATGTGGTTCAAAACAGGATGAAACTTGGTAGATGCTCTCTTAATCATGTAATGAAGGCTTAGAAGAGGTCAAGTTAGCTCATAGGTTCATCTTTAGGCTATGGAGACATCATACGTGTATGATGTCTACTTTGTCCAAAGAGACTCAAACTTGTATCAGAGCTGGCTTTAGCTTGGGATAGACTCAGGTGATATTAGACTTTGATATGGGAATGTTTTCATGTGTTTGAAGCCAAAAATTAAGTATAAAGAATTTGAGTTCCGAAACTTGGGTTTTGATGGGTTTAAAGAGTTGAAACTTGATGGAACTTGAGCTATGAGCTAAGAATGATGGGATAAAGGCATTCGAAGTGAAGAATTCTCCTAAGTTGGTCATTTTGGCCTCTAGAGACATCATACACGTATGATGTCTACTTCGAGATTTTTGGCCCAAACTTGACCTGTAGGATCCCAGGTGATGGGTAACTCTATGATCATCTCAAATTTTGGTTTAGAGGTGGATTTATGTGGTTCAAGCCATAGATTGTGTCTTAGGCCAAGATTATTTGATTTCTTGGTACCATTCTGATAACTTGTTCCAAATTGATTTCTACAGGCTCCAAGAAGTTAGGGTTTTCTTGCTGACCTAAACCAGCATTGGAGGTCATAGACATGCTCATCTAGCCTAAGGTTAACCATCTTTTAGGCTTTGTAGCCATCGGATTAGTGGTTGTTGAGTTACGATCCCGTTTTGCCCTCTTCCCGATAATGTCGCATTTTCGCTTTCGTGGGATTTTTGCGTTGAAGTTAGCATAGAACAAGAAGAGAACATGGTAATGAGCCTACCTCTCATGTCTGGCACTGATCAATGTCCCATGTGCGTTGTATGAAGCCGTAGAAGATCCGTGCGCTCTAGGTCTCTCAAGCTCTCTCTAACTGGCTGTGAAAATTGAAAATGAGGTAGTAAGTGGGGTTCAAAATATCTTATATGAGGGGTCCCTGGGCCACTTGCCACAAAATTTGACATGTGCTCATATCTCATCGCAAAATACACTTTAGGCTCAAAAATTTCTCCATTTGAACACCGTTTGTCTCATTTCCAAAAAAATTATCATTTCGTCCAAAAAGTGGTCGGATCCGGCTTTTTGCAACATTTTCATAATTGCACCCTGACCTCACTATATATTACCCTTGACTTGCTAGTCACTCATGTATTTTTATTTTGTCATTACGTCTCCATTTCACCTAATTTTTCTAATTTTCTCTAAAAATTAACAAAATTAGAAGAAAAAAAATAACTAAATTAATCCAAAACTACCAATAAATCCAAATAAATAAAAAATAACATGATAAGCCACTATGTACACTCATTTGTAATATTTTTTGGTCGGATTGCTCCGTTTTTCTCATTTTTGTATAAAACTGATATTTCTCTCTCTCTCTCTCTCTCTCACTCGCACGCACACACACACACACACGCGCGCACACACACACACACACACACACACACACACACACACACACACACACACACACACACACACACACACACACACACACACACACACACACACACACACACACACACACACACACACACACACACACACACTGTTAGCAGCAAGCTAGCTCGGATACCATTTTTTGGATGACATAATGCCGTGCTTGTAAAGTACATGCATCTGGAGGGAATCATAGATGAACAAACACTAGTGCTTGTTACACCCTATGATGAGCCTAGTCCATCTACAGTAATGGTAGAAGGAGATTGGTATAATTCACATCCACCACCAAGGGAAGAACCTGTGACTTATACTCCACCAGAGCTTGCACCAATGTATTATGTAGCTAATTAAGGTGTTAGACCTCTTATGGTAAGACCCATGATTAAGCCAAGAATTGGAAATTGTCATAATTGTGGTGTAGATGATCATTGGAAGAATGAATGCCCAGAGCCTGACAAAAACCTCAAGCCAGTGGAAGCTTGTTGCATACAACGTTGTAAAAAGGGACGAAACTTCTCAAAAGATTGTCCTAAAAATCCTTTAAACAAGGGTAAAATAGTAGTGAACGTAGTCCAAGTGATACCTAGTAGCTCATTTGAAAGTGAACCGATTGTTCCAATCAAGGTAATCACCAGAGCCTAGGCTAAGAAAAAGAAATATAACTCCTCTGATGATTTGGAGAACACAAAAATTTCCTCTCAAATGACCAAAAGAAACAGAAGCAAAAGGTATGAGATGAGAAAATAGAAACAACGGGCTGAAATCAAGGAGAAAGCAAAAAATTTATTCCAAGAAAAGGTGAAAGAAACTGGAAGTGAAATCAAAGATACGACCATGAAATCTGGAGGATCAATTTTGGTTGATAATTTTTTTGAACCTATTAATGCAGCCTTGGAAGCCTACCAAGCAGGTCTTAAAGCAAGCCAGAACATGGAAAACAAATGAAAAAACTATCCTTCTACAAACATAGAAGCAGCTAAGCTTGAAGCTTATTAAAATTTGGTAAGAATCACGCAAGAGATGCTGGAAAAACAAAAACCCAAGCTCGAAAGTATTGCAAAACCTGAGGAGCTTGTGGAAGAAAACAATAAAGAAAAATCCAAAGTGGTGGTAGAACCCCACCTAAGAACAAAAGAGCCAGAACTTATAGTGCTGGACAACGAAGATGCCTTAGACGGAATTCCATTCGTAGAAGAAGATTGGCCAGGACACTTATGGGAAAAATTTAGAGGGATTAATGATGGGAGCCTAACTCTAAAGTCAGCTCCTATAGAAGAAGTTGGTTAGACAACCAACCTACTATATGGACATGGATGTACAATCCTTGTATGGGGATTGCGGATCTGAAGCTTCAAGAATGTCTAAACCATTGACCTTGAAAACATTACCCTCTTACTTGGGAGATAAAGATGATGAATCCATAGTGTGTAAGACCACTCAAGTAAAAAGAGCGACAACATCCATTCTATCATGTCTACACCCATCCAATGCACTCTTACTTTAGGAGATCTGTTAAAAATCAGACCATATTTATGGAATGATCTACAAAAAAACTCCAGAGAAGGTGAGAATAACAATGCTAATCGCAAAAAAATTGGGAAAATTGAAATGCAAAATGGATAACAAAGAGATTCGATCTGTTCCAATGAGCAAAGTCGAAGAATACTATGAAGGGAAAGAAGGAAACCCTTCCAGTGAGGTATAATGATATAGAAACTATGACAATATTGGATAGTGGAGTAGGCATAGCCATAGACACAAAAGTAGTATGGGAATCCTAGGGACAACTAGCCATAGACAAACTCAAATGAAATTGCAATTGGCTGATGAACATATTGAAAGACCCTCAGGACTGCTTGAAAAAGTGATAGTAAATTCATGTGGGATGGAATATCAACACACGCTTGCCATATAGACTTTGGGAAGAAACTCAATTACAAAACTCATATTGGGAAGACCTTTCATGCAACAAGTACAACTCATCCAAGATTGGGGAAACAGTTATCTGTATTGAAGCAAGTGGGATCAGTAACAAGGGTTAATTTAAAAGATCACACTTATAGAGATGTCATGAAAATGCCCATACAAGAGTTCGATTCAGTCTCTTTGGCTGAAACTAAACTTCCATTCTTGGTTGAACAAAGACACTCCTATTTGGATGTGTGGAGCTTCAAAAAACCGGAGCTTAAAACGAGAAGATTGTATCTTAGAAAGGGATTGCACAGACGAAGCCTATGTACCTAAACCCATTCCCAAGTATTTGTTTGAGCCATTTGAATGGACTCAAATTTTAGCAACAATGGATGCAACAATTTTTGACAGAGATGGTATAGACAAAAAAGAGACACCAGAATGTGAAAGCTAGACCTATGCCATCAATCTCCAGTAAAACACAATTTTTGATGCAAATAGATGCACATGATTGTGTCAAGGACAAAATTTGTGGTAGATATCCTTTTAATGAAGAACATAAAATGACAAAAACATTGAGAAAAATGAGAAAGGAAACTCAAGCAAAGCCAAAAAAACAGGACAAGGGTTCAACCATGACACGAGTTGAGCGGAAAAAGAATCAAGAGTTGAAAAAATCTCTAAAAGAGATATATACGACCAAAATGGAAACCACAGAAGAGGATGGTATAGATGTAATGAGTGTTCGATCCCATTACAAGAAATATACTCTCCAGGACCAAAAAATCATAGTCGACGAACAACCTGTCAGAGAACTATGAAAACAGGGCGAGTCCTATGAAGGACCAAAAAACGCAAAAAAGATAGATCTGGCTGAACTAGGAGAAGAGCCTAGACGTGCCTACATTGCAAATGACCTAACAGAAGAAGAACAAGAGCTTTTGTTAAGCTTACTGAAAGAATATCGAGATATCTTTGCTTGGTCTTATAAGGATCTCAAGGGTGTTGATCCAAAAATCTGTCAACATACCATACCCATGAGAGATGATGCGAAACCAAGTAGACAAAGGCCATACACATATAATGAGACATTTGCCAGAAAGGTCAAAGAAGAGATTGAAAAACTAAAGGAAGCCGAATTCATTTATGAAATTGAACACACAGATTGGGTGTCTCCAATTGTGGTAGTACCCAAGAAGAATGAAAACTACAGGTTTGTGTCAACCTCAAGAAAGTGAATGCAGCTACCATTAGAGACAACTTTCCTCTTCCTATCACTGAGCATGTTTTAGAACGTTCAACTTTTTAGATGGATTTTCGGGATACAATCAACTTTTGGTTGACCCAAAATATCAGTATAAAACTGCCTTTGCAATGGAGTCGGGTATTTTTGCATATCGGGTTATGCCTTTTGAGTTAACTAATGCTCCTGCCACCTTTCAAAGATTGATGAGTCATGCTTTTAAATAATATCTTAGAAATTTTTTGGAAGTATATATGGATGATCTATGCGTACATTCATCAATCCGGGCTGATCATTTTGAACACCTCCAAAAGTATTTGAAAAATGTAGACTTTATAGGATTTGCTTAAATCCTCAAAAGTGCACATTTATGGGTAGACAAGAAACAATTCTTGGACATATAGTGTCTAAAAATGGCATAGCTACTGATATGGATAAAATTTATGTTATTGCTGATTTGAATAGACCAACAACAGTCAAGGGGGTTCAAGCCTTCATGGGACATTGTGGATATTATAGACAGTTCATTTACATGTACGCTATAATTGCAAAAACCATGTATAGCTTGATTACACATTCTGAATGGAATGATGAGTGTGAAGAATCCTTCATGAAGCTTAAGCAAGCTCTCACTTCAACTCCAATATTGAAAGCACCAGATTGGAATAAGATATTCCACATATATGTAGATGCTTCCAATTTTGCCATTGGGGTGTATACTAGCTCAACCAGGAGACGGGAAAATTGATTTTCCTATTCTTATGCTAGCCAACAGTTGAACATGGTGGAAAAGAATTATACCACCACCAAAAGGGAAGGATTAGGAATGATCTATGTCGTAAAAAAGTATAGATGTTACCTATTAGCAAACAAATTTGTGTTCTTTGTGGACCACCAAGCCTTATTATACTTGGTCAACAAGCCATGCAACACAGAAAGAATAGTGAGATGGTTCATCATTCTTCTAGAATTTGATTTCACTGTAGTTGTAAAAAAGGGCACTACTCATCAAAGAGCAGATCATTTGTCTAGGATTGTTTCAAGGGAACCACCTAAAGGAGTAGATGATGATCTATCAGATGCATATCTGTTCTCCATGGAAATGATACCTTGATGGTCGGAAAATATGGTATCATTGATGACCATAGCTCAAGTGGATTCACAAATCCCACTTCCTATTACAATCAAATTAATTGAGCAATCGGCTATGTATCAATTACTAGCTAGGAGACTATACAAAAGAAATCGAGATGGAATATTTCTATTGTGCATTAATCCTAAGGAGAAAACCCAATACCTAAGTCAAGCACATATTACCATAGTAGGAATTCACTTTGTGGCAGATCAAACTATGCGATAAATCTTGAGATTTGGAGTATTTTGGCTAACTATCAGGAGTGATGTTCGCTCTTTTGTAAAGAAGTGAAATCATGTTTTTTGTTGGGCCAATACACCCAATACATTGAGCCAATCCTTAAGATAAGTAAGTGACTAGATAGTTACTCCACTTAGGAACAAGTGACATTTGGAACAGTGTTATATGAGGTATGGGTTTTTGTTTTTTACATTGAGCCAATACAACCACATGATTATAGAACCAAATCTCAATATATCATTGTAGCTACGGACTATTTGACCAAGTGGGCCGAGGCTAAAGCAACTCAAAAGAATGACGCCAGAACCACTGCCGCATTCTTATATGAGTATGTAGTCACAAGATATGGGTTGCCAATAGAAATAGTCAGTGATAGGGGAACTCATTTCCTCAATGAGATAATTGAGTATCTGCTTAATGAATTTATGGTCATCCATAACAAATAAGCTCCCTATCACCCACAAGCAAACAGAAAAGCTAAGAATACAAATAAAATTCTTAGCTCGGTATTGACTAAGGTGGTTAGTTCAGGAAGGACATATTGGGAAATGAATCTGCACGCGACTCTATGGGCTTATCAAGTTTCATTCAAAATAGCTTTAAATGCTACACCCTTTAACCTTGTTTATGGTCTTGACGCCATATTTCCGATAGAATTTCTATTGCAGACATTAAGGGTAGCTAAGGATCTTGAGTGGATTGGACATGAATTGTCAGAGAGACTTGAAGATTTAGAAAAGCTAGATGAGCAAATGCTAATTGATGTAGCTCACATTTATGCAAAAAAGCGGAAACAAAAACAGTTTTTTGATTCCCATCTAATAACAAAAATCTTCAAAAAAGGGGACTTAGTTTTAGTCTATTCTTTTAAGCAACACATTCCCAAGTTTAAGAAAAAGGAAAACGGACCGTTTATCATTGAAGATGTATCTCCAAGTGGAGAAGTTAAGTTATCTATCCTAGATGGTGAACTAATGGCTAATTGGATTAGTGGATGTCATTTAAAGAAGTACAATTTGGCACTAACCAATGAATTGCTAGAAAGAATGCATGCAGCTAAGCAAAGAAAGATAAAACGATAGTAGGTTATTGATGAAGCCCAGGAGGAAGCTCAGATTTGGGTACTAAAAGGAAAGCTGCTCTCAAGAAGCAGCAAATACCTATTCCCATCAACACTTTGGAAATAGATGTATGACAATGGAAATTGCAGAAAGATGCAGTTTCAACAGATGATGAATGGCTAGATGGAATGGACCTTTGCATCAAAGTACAACTCAACAACCAGAGCACAAATGCATTGGTCGACACAGGAGCTTGAGTAAATGCAATCAGTTATTTCACATATGGGAAAGCAACAAGTTAGTCGTTGACAACAGGAATAGCGATTATCAAGGGATGCAACAAGAACCCAACACCAACATTGGGACTAGTCAATTTTTATGTCTATCATACATGGATGTTCATGCCCTCATCAATTTGTATGCTTACCAGATGAACACATGAATGAGACAATGATTCTTGGAATCCCCTGGATGCGGACATACAAGGCAGTACCAGATTGGGATACCAATCAACTCAAGCTATCACCTAAAGGCGGACAACTCATTGTTCCAATTGCATCAAGTAAGGAGGAATGGAAAGGAAGTTACTAGCAGAGCAAACACAAAGCAATCAATCTTCTCCATCCTATCGACAAGTAAATGCACCAATTGCACCAAGTAAGGAGGAATGGAAAGGAAGTTACTAGCAGAGCAAACACAAAGCAATCAATCTTCTCCATCCTATCGACAAGTAAATGCTACAAGTAGCATGCAAGGAGTCAGGCAAACTTGGGTACCAAAAGCACAGCTTAAGGACAAACCGATTCAAATATGGGTGCCCAAAACATCATCGACAATACCAAAGACGATTCCAAGGTTCAAAACACAGAGGCGAATCATCTTCGAGCAAGGAACCTAACACAAAATGGATTTGGAAGAAAAAGAAACACTTATCTTCTCCACAAACTATAAAACCGATCAAGCAATCGAGAGTTAAGACTCAGAAGACTCAACCGCACCATTTTGACAAAGACAAATCAAGATATCAATGGCGGATAAAAACTCGACAATAGTCACTAATGATACCAACATCTCAGGAAATCAGCATGCCAAAGCATCTTGATGGTACAATCAAGAAAAGAGCACACCAGCTACAAGATTTTCTCTTTGGAAGACATCATCAGAAAACCTCGACATCAGAAACCCTTGAGTTAATTACTCAAAACCCAGCTCTTGCACAACATGACGGTTTGAACTGCATTGATCTTCAAAGCATGGTAGAGCCAACCAAGGCTATGCATAGACACAATTGTTCAACCCATGCACACAGTCGTCTCGGAGTATGCCATCTAGGAGGGGTGGAAGGGCACTAAGTAATGAAGGGCAATGTTTGAAGAGAGAGAAATTTTTTGATGTTAAAATGTGATTTTTTGCAAAATTACCTAATAATGCCCTTATAAATCATCAACAAGGGAAATTTAAATGATAATATCTCCCTGATGAGTGTAAATAATGTATATACTATCAAAAAATAATAAAAAATAGTTTTTTTGGTTATTTTTCATCATTTTTCTTGATATTGAGACTTAAAAATGGATAAATCCAACAAAAAACAATAAAGCCGTGTTTTTTCAATGGATTTTCTTAATTATTGGATTTTCACTTTACTTTTTTAGCACATTTTGTTATTTTCCTTGATTTTTTTCATAAGCAGGTCAAAAATTAATAATAAATAGCAAATGAGCTCAGATGCAAAAACTGAAGACACGCTGATGATCAGAAGAACAAGGTGAACAGACACAAAAAATTTCAATCAAATCGGCAGACAGAAGTGGGAAGCCTAAATTAGGCGGCCAGACATACTTTTACAAAATTCTTGCAGAATGAGCTATAGGAATCCGAGTGGAGAAATATTTGATTGTAACAAAGATTTCATGGCCTAGTAGGAGTAACAGGGGAAATTGGGGAAAAATGGTTTGGGAAGTCCGAGTATGATACCCAAGGTAGGCTAAAATCACCTTATTTCTACTTGTTGCCTTGGAGAGAGAGCTTTTCGACCTTCTTCGCGTGTATTTTTTGGAGTCCACAGTCGCCTGTTTACAGCGCCATCTCACACGAGACATGAGGGGTAAGTTCTATACTTATCAATGATACATTTTGTATGGCCGGTAGCTAGTCTAAACCCCTGGAAAAAACCCTAGAATTCGCTACGACCAAAAATTGATCATAGCGGCCTCTCAACTCAACCAAATCAGACGAAACTTGAACTGTATGCCCTAACATAATAAACACTTCTATATCACCAGTTGACCATTCGGCAAGGGTCGAAGGGGGTCCCAAGTAGAAAAGCTAGGTTTTTGGTAGATGCCAAAATTGGAGTTTGACTCCACAGACAGCTTATATACGGGGTATATATACAATGTATATGGTTGGTTTCATAAAATCAATCAAGCCAAGCCCTCGAAAAGCAGAAAACAGCTCGAAGGCTACAAAGCGTCAAACTTGACATACGAGGTCAAACTGACTCCGAATGGGCCAAAATTGGATGAGCTAATTCAGGACTGTGTGATGGACAAGTCCATAGCCTCGAAAGTGACTAACCAACTCTACATGCCATGTAGTCACAAACATTGGTGATTTCAGAGTCGACAAAGCACGAAGTGATGCTGGGAACACTAAACTTTACCAAATTCAATTTAGGACTTGTTTTAGGTGTATGGAATATGTTTAGGTCAAAATTTTCAAGTTTTGCAAGAAAAAGTTAATTGCTGTAGATAATTGTGATTATATACTTTTGCAATATTTTGGCTTGAAAATGGTAACATCACCTCACGTATCATTTGTGTACACCTATTATATGCCAGATTTCAAGTATGAGCCAACATGATCAATGATAACTTGGAAAATTGCCAAAAAACACAAAAAGTCCTTTCAAACCAATTTCTGAGTTATCTGTCACATTTTTTGATCCAAATCACCTCAAATCTCATACACATAATTTACATTATGCCTAGAACCAAGTTGCTTCAAAAAATGTTCATTTTGATGAAAAAGTTAATAATTAATAATCGCGATTATTTACTTTTTGGACAAGATGGGGGGAAATTGCTACTTT
This sequence comes from Adiantum capillus-veneris, assembly GCF_014529385.1. Classification (NCBI taxonomy): domain Eukaryota; kingdom Viridiplantae; phylum Streptophyta; class Polypodiopsida; order Polypodiales; family Pteridaceae; genus Adiantum; species Adiantum capillus-veneris. The sequence continues at coordinate 12,880,077 of NC_140955.1, forward strand.
GACTTCATGGGACCAAAGCACATGATGTCCTAAACCCAATAACCAAGTTTGAATAAATTTGGAGCTCAAATTCTCAAAGTTTTTTTATATCTATTGTTTCAGAGACCTAAAGCCTAAATCTGACACCATTCTCACCCTGTGCACTCAAATGAGCCTATATTTCAATGAGAGTATCTATTTGATATATACTTCAAGCATATAATGCCAAAATTGCAAAAATTTAGAAATTTTCCTCAGCTGTAAATAATCGCAATTATTTACTGTTGTTGCAAATTTTTGCTTGGACTTCATGATTTTGATCTTTATATGTATTTATGCATCTATGCATGTTCAAAACTTGATTTGAAGCAAATTGGACCCAATTTGTCAGCAATTCAAACTGAAGGACATTTTAGAGCGGAATCTGCCAAATTTGCTAACTTTGACACTTTATCCACCTAACAGGAGCCATGCAAGCTGCAGAAAAGGCCAAGAAGAGGGTCTCTCAAAAGGAGAAACTGCAAGAGTTGCCACCATACCAACTGGACCCTAGTTCAGTAAAGATGGCCAAAGCAACCTATCTATCGAAAGAACAGCTGGAGGAGAACGACACCACGATATTCACAGGTAGATTCAAAAGTGAAGAAGGACATCAGGTAGAACTACAACTTTTGCCAAGAGAGGTCTACGATGTCGTAGAAAAGCCGAAAACAAAAGAAGCTAACAGACGGCTTGGACTTAGAGAATTCTATGACCAAGAGCCATGTGGTGTAGATTTTCAGAAAGCCTATGAGCTCCTATCCACAATCAAAGAAGATGGAACATCCCAGATTACTGACCAGCAAGGGCACAAAGTTAAAGTAGTCATCACAAAAGAAATAGTGGATGAAGCTCTCAAGTTGCGAACACAAGGGATGACCATGAGGGCTAGAGAGAGGAAGATAGCAGGTACTTTCACCAAGGAAACTGCTGCGGCAACCTTTGCCGATCTTATCCAGAAGCAAGTGAAAGAACCAACAAGATTATATCACCAACACTTCCACTTTCTTGCAAAGAGACCATCAAGATACACGACACCCAATCATGCAGTTGCAACCACATTTACACAAGTGTTAAATTCAACAACCAGGAAACCCATCGACCACGCACAGTATGTGTTATCCACACTCAAGGGTACAAAGAAAGAGGGTAAGATAACATATCTGGGAGCACCTGAGGTATTCACAAGAATTGCTTACCATGCTATCGGCATGGTAGACAATTTGCCACCTACCCTAGATTAGAGCACATGGATCGTGTCTGCACAGCCATCTCCTCAAGCCACAAGATCCACCAAAAGAACTTACAAATCTGATGGAGAATCTGTCGAGAGCTCTCCTGAAGGGCATAGCAATGAAATCTCAGACAACGAGGAAAGAAGAGCCCGCATTGAAGAGATGAAAAGAAAAGCAATGGCCGCACATCAAGAGGAGCCTCAACAGAAGAAAGCAAGGTTTGAAAGGGAGAAGCACTCTTATGAACGAAGAGATTGCCAGCTCCATAAAAGGAAACGCCGACAGAAGAATACATGGTTAAAACCCTAACGGGTGCCATGGCATTCTTCAAAAGTCTACCTGATCTCTCATGTGCTATGCTTTAAAAAATTTGCCGAATGCTGCTCACTTGCATTGAAGTTTTTCATGAGCCAGAGCAAGCAAGAGCCCCATGGATGCCTTCCTTGAGGGCAATAAGGGTTTAAGCTACGATCTCAGTGGCCAACCTTCCGAGGACGTCCTTTATGGCTTCTACGCCCGCTGCATGTTCTTGCCATCTCATAATATGTTGGCGTTTGAGGAAGCGTTTTACACTTCTTCACTTGGCGAACAAAGATTTTTGGGCCAGTGATCAGCAATCTGACTTCCAGATTCGTAGGCTACTCTGTAGTCGAGCTAAAAAACAAAGTCACTATGCAATTTTTGCAGGTGCCAGACAAAGAGAGAAAGATCAGATACCAAAAGGCTCTACATGCACTTAAAGACTGCCTCGCCAGCCGTCAAACCAAATATTATTTCAGCCCATAAAGCTGTGTCATGGGACGACACAGGCGAGGAAGGGGGGAACGTTAGCAGCAAGCTAACTCGGATACCATTTTTTGGAGCTCTCATTCTAAAAACATTTATTATTTTGATGAATTGGGAATATTGTAACTCCTATTTTTCAGCTAAACCTTGTAATTGTAAGCCAGGGCTACAAGCTTCCAGCTTGTATCAACCTGTCTTTAACTATCTTTAGTTAGAACTCCGAGATTATTAGTTTTGACCACCAAAAACCTTGGTTAAGGTATAAAAGCCAATTTTTGTAAGTTATTTTCAAGTTTTGGATAATGAAATACATAGTGTGAGCAAATGGCGCTCACTTATCTCCTTCTCGCACTTCCTATTCCCTCCCCGGTTGTCACATTGCAGTCGTGTCTGTTGCATTGCAACCGCAGGTAAGAGCTCTACGCATTGACGTAAGCATTTCAGGTATTTTGTAGCTTTTGGCTTTGCCGACCCGCAACCTAATTCATCATAAGTAGCAATTTAAGCTCCTAAATAAAAAAATAAGTATAGGTGGGGTGTTAGGGCATCATTGCTAAGCCTTTAGATGCATTTTGGGTCGAAACGACTAGGTCAAAAATCCACTACTGCTAATAATCGTAATTTTGTACTTGACCTAAAGTGGGATTTGAGACCATAAGCATGTGCGATTAGGTCTTGTAAACACATCCTAGAAGTTTCGTTACGTTTGGATGTGATATGATGCTATAACATATGTGATTTGTTTGCTGATGAGCTATTGGCTTTTGGTGATTTCAGTCACTTGAGAGTAGCCTGAGTTAGATGCGAGTTGTTTGTTGTTTTCCAAGAGATTGATTACCTCTTGTAGCCTCTATGCACTAATCGATCCAGCTTCATCCCATGGATTGACAATTTAATCCTGGTTCTCGCTATGTCTGCAATAAGATAGGAGTGAGGTTAAACACCTATCCCCCCCCCCGCCCCCCACACACACACACCTAGAGGATCATTTTTGGCATTTGTTCTCATATCTTTGTAAAATCACATTGGTTAAGGGAATATATATGTAAGGTCTCTACTTTCAAATTGCACACAAGTTCTATTACGCATTTGCATTTTTTTGAACCATCACTCCTTATTTAAGATATTCGAGTTCAAATTATGAATCGTACGTTGAGAAAACCTAGAAATTAAAATTTACGCTACAAAATTATGACATGTTTAGCCATATGAATCACTAACTAACTTATTGTAAGATTTATTTACTTATTGTAGAATTTTCTTTTACTATTATAAAGTTAATATAAGACTGTAAAGTTTAACTTAAAAATGTAAAGTAAATTATCATTAAGAAAATAAATAAAATAATTATGACAAAAGAATACACAGGGATGACAAATGAAGGCACATGGACTCACCTGGACTCACATAGGAGGGGACAAAGTGGGACACACTGTCACATGAAAAGGAGAGGCTAGTCTTGACTAATCATAATGAGGGGCGGCTGTGTGGCCTTATCTTTTGATGATAATGACAAAGTGGTCAAGCTGATGGGTACCACAAGGGTACCAAAAACGCGGGTATGATTTTTGGGGGAAAAATAAAAATAAAAATAAAAAAATAAATAATTTTTTTTCTGGGAAAAAAATTGGACGTTTTCTTTTCTGCTATAAATAGAGCATCCATGCTCACACTTTAGACATAAAGATTGCCTCTATAGTATTCACGAAGTGCTGCCACTTCTCTTAGAGAGAAGGCGTCCACAAACCACTAAGAGAGCAAAAACTCTAGTGGACTAATAAGGTGCGTATTAATTAAGCATTTAATTAACTTTAGGAATGATGTATGTGTGCTATCTCCTACTCTAATCTCTCTAATAGATTAGTAAGATTCAATTAGCTATATGTGTGTGTGCTATCTCTTACTCTAATCTCTCTAATAGATTAGTAAGATTCAATTAGCTATGTGTGTGTGTGCTATCTCTTACTCTAATCTCTCTAATAGATTAGTAAGATTCAATTAACTTTAAAGAAGGATATGTGTGTGTGTGTGTATGTTATCTTTTACTCTAATCTCTCTAATAGATTAGTAAGATTCAATTACCTTTAAGAAGGATATGTGTTTGTGTGTGTGTGTGTGCTATCTCTTACTCTAATCTCTCTAATAGATTAGTAAGATTCAATTAACTTTAAAGAAGGATATGTGTGTGTGTGTGTATGTTATCTTTTACTCTAATCTCTCTAATAGATTAGTAAGATTCAATTACCTTTAAGAAGGATATGTGTTTGTGTGTGTGTGTGCTATCTCTTACTCTAATCTCTCTAATAGATTAGTAAGATTCAATTAGCTTTAAGAAAGATATGTGTGTGTGTGTGTGCGCTATCTTTTACTCTAATCTCTCTAATAGATTAGTAAGATTCAATTAGCTTAAAGAAGGATATGTGTGTGTGTGCTATCTCTTATTGTAATCTCTCTAATAGATTAGTAAGATTCAATTAACTTTAGAAAAGATGTGTGTGTATGTTTTCTCTTAGAAAAGGATGTGAGTGTGTTCTCTTTTACTCTAATCTTCTAATGGATTAGTAAGATTCCATTAACTTTAGAAAAGATGTGTGTATATGTTTTCTCTTACTCTAATCTCTCTAAATATATCTACTCTCTCTAGTTAGTACATCTTCACTATTAACTTATGCATAGTTAATTGAAAGTTAATACATAAGAGAACTCATCATATTCTTATTATACATGATGAAATTCTCATTCACCAACTTTATTGTCAATTAGATTAAGTGGAATTTCGAATAATACTAAAAATTGATTTAGTTGAAGTATAGAAATTGAAGTTAGAATTGGATTGGAAATGTGAAGCATAAAAGTAATGCATTCCTAAACTTTCACTCATAGTTTACACACTTAATTTTTGATTAATTACGATTAACAAATATTTGATGTATAGAAATTAGACGTAGAACAACAACAATAAGTGTGAATCCGAGTTGGCGAGGGTTCAAATTACAGACTCTCTTTGGAAACAAGGAGACTACTAGGGAAATTGACCAATTTAAAGTTCTAAGTGTATAACATAAGTGTAGTACAAAAAAAATGGCTCCAAAGCGTGCTCGAACACAAGGCGCTAATGATCATGAAGCCGGTACAAGTAACGGGGGAACTCCTGCGGAACATGCTATGTCTCCACCAATCGGACCAATCGGAGCTATGGTATAGGTTAGTATTGCAGTTTCAAGTTATGCATCATTGCATATGCGAGACCATAGGAATATATTATTTACCTTATGAAAAGAAAACAAGGACCGAAACCACGGGGCTTAACCCCAAGAAACTCGTCATATGTTTGACAAGTAGGAAAGATTGTCTGGTTAAACTGGTTGCTATAGGAAAGAATGTTTGTCCAAAACCTTCGGTATGGTTTCTCTCAAGTCTCTCTACTTATTAGCGCTGGTATTACGTGGCAGTTACCGAGGCGTGAGATGATGCCCAGGATGGCACCGCTGATGCTGTGGTGGGAGTATACCCAGATTAGCCCAGTTGGATACTGCAGTTTTGTTTTGCCGTGGCGTGAGGATGACGCCAAGATTGGCACCGTTGTTGCTGTGACGGGAGTACGTCCAGATTAGCACAACGAGTACTTGTCGAGCGGTATGGGACGCTCATGAGGACAAGGGTTTTTTATAAATAATGTATATACCGATCGGACATAATAGCGCCAGTAGAGATTCTTGAGTGAACCTAATCCAAGGGTTGTTGGCTTAAAATTGGACGACTTCTTGTTTGACTATTGCTTGTAATACTGTTTGAAGGGCTGTTTTAACGAACCAGTATCATAAATAAAGTAAAGGAACATGTATGTTTAAACAGTGTGGTAGTAATTAGATAACAAAAGAAGGGTGAGTGTGGTGTGGAAAGTGGGAGAATGATACCCCGACGATATCATTCTATGGACGGGTGGACCCGATGAGTCGGGTAACTTTTCAACGCTAGATTTTTTTTTTAGTCATAAATCTTAAAAGAGACAAACCTTGGCGGCTGTGCTTCTAAAACATGGAGAAAAAAGCGCACAGGTTGGTCACTCTAAGATTTATACTTTTAGGTATAATTTATTGTAGATAGTTTTTAGATAGGGTTATGGTGGTCACGCTCCGCCATAGCGAGATAGGACCAATCCTTCACTAACGGTTCATGCCCGTGGCTATGTAGTAGCTAAGGCAATGTCCGTTGGTTTTTCTTTCTCAGGATTGGAGACCTATCTAAGGTACTCCGCTCCTCTCAAAAAGGGCAAGGACCTCACAATATACTTGGGTTCACCAAAAAGTTTACACAATCAAATGCAACAAACTCAAAAACATAGAAAACAGTGCCTTATTAGTACTTTTAAGTCTCTCGGGTTCGCATTGAGAATGATGACGGTGTATCTCCCTAGGATAAGTGTTGTGTATGGGTATCAATACATGCTAATGTAGGCCATGTACTAAGTCCCTATATGCAAACTCGGTCCATACATGCAAAAAATTAATGTTGTGCGAGAGGAGGGTATAAGCAATTTGTTTATTGGCATTCGATGTGGATGTTTCTTGTTATGGCAGTACCAATAGTAAATAATAATAATCGTTCTAATTGTGCTGCTCGTTGTTTGACTGACAATGGGTATCTTTCTACTCCTAGGCCGTGTTGTAGCTTGTGGTGAAATTCTTGTTTGAATCCAAGATTCACATATGTCGTTTGTGTTGGCCTTTTTAAGTAATCGAAATTGTGTTGGTTTTTTGAAGTTGTACTTGATTTCTTGGGTACCCAAATTCACATTTTGTTGGGGGTTATATAGATTTGGTTTTGTTTGGATCTGAGGAGATTGTACTAATGAAGAGAGTTCCTTGCTGTGTCACTTTGTAGTCCAGATGTGTGCTTGATTACCTTGTGCAACAATCAACTTCTTTGGCACCCATACTTGATCATACTTCTGGGTTTGTCTCCGTGGTTTACCAAGATTGATATGCTTCAATTGTGTAACCTCTATCTTCTTGAATTGAACTTGCTTAGGTCTTTCTAGTGACCACATTGGTTGTTGTTTCTTGGTGGGTTTGTCATTGGACATATCCCTTGGAATATTTTTTGTGCCGCGCAGTAGTAATGTCCTTTGATTTCTCTTTGGTATCAATTGTTGATCTGTTGTAAGGAAGAGTTGTTTGCCCTTAGTTTTTGAGTCCATTACCAATGGTTTGTCATTTTGTTATGCCACAAAAGAAACTTCTTGGTTTGCAATAGCATGGCTCTAATCAATCTATACATTGTACTATCTCTGCCATGGTTGATTGAGAAATAATGGATGTTGCAATGGCGTATCTTCGACCACATAAAACTTATGCGGATAGAAATAGTGATTAATCTGTTCCATCCCATTACCTTGATTGAATGCTTCAAACAACTTTGAACTGATTGTTGTGTTGGCATTAGTTTCTTCTCTAGTGCAAGCTGTTTATATTGGCTATATGAAATAAGATTTCCTTGAGCTCTTGAATCTAGGATGGCATAGGCCTCCACTCGATTACCTCCAAGCTTGACTTTGATTATTGGATCTATCTTATACTCCACTTCGAACTCTGTCACTTTGATTATATTAACATGTAGTGGTTTTCCCTGCTGTTGTTGTTGTCATAGAAGCTTCCGTTTTGCCATGTGCTCTTGGGCTTTGTCTTGAGCTTCTTTGACTATGCATTGTTGTTCTTGAGATCATTTCTTTTGGATTTGGTGAAGCATGTTTTGGCTTAGTGGTATGATACTTTTCAAGCCAACAACCAATAATCCAATTAGGCATTTCTTCGTCATTATTTGTAGCAAGCTTGACAACCCCACTTGGTGATAAATCTTTGATCACAAAGGGTCCCATCCCCTGCTTTTAAAGTTTCTTTGCATGTTGTTTCAATGTATAAACTAGGACATAGTCTCATGTTTTAAACTCTTTTGAGCGTACATGCTAATCAAAAAATTCCTTTTGTCTTCTTTTTGGAGCGTAGTTAGAAGCTATGGATTTTAAGGGAAGCTCATCAAGTTTCTCTAAGTCATCTGTTGTTGGACGGGAGCGACTCACACACCCATGAAGTGCATGCAAACACTACCTAGATCAACATAATGTCAATCGAGGACACAGATGACACGATATGCACACGGAGGAAATCTCTTTAGCTTGTCAGGGTGAGACCATCCTACACATACAACACTCTGGAAGGCCAACGAAATCACAATCAAGAACCTCACTGCTCTCAACTACACCATCTAGCCACATACACACATACGGAAGGTAACTCACCTAATCATGACAGATTCGTACGAAACTTAAGGAACACCATCCCCTCACTAGGATACACCTGTCCCTAAGCTTCTGCACTCAAAACCCTCACTCTAAACCCATCTGCGGAAAACGCGTAGGATGACAGAGCAGAATTTTGGAAGTGCCCGAAACTGAAATTTATGAGTACCTATGCGTAGCTTATGTCGCCACGATTCTATAGACTACTAGCACGCAGAAAACAGACATCGTTTGATACACTTACGGCCACAAATAGCTCGTAGATGCGTCGATGTGTGCGCTTCATCTTGTGTGGAATGCTTGGCGTTGTCGCGTAGCTCTCCTTGAGCCTATAGCAATGGTGCAGTCGGATCTCCAATGTGTTGAGCGAGCCGGGCGTAGCGAGAGGATAAAGCTCACACTCACTCTCTCTTTCTCTCTCTCACACAGTAGACGACATCGCTAAAGTTTTGATTATGATTAAAAAGTCTCTTTTACAAAATGACCTAGGTACCTTATATACTAAGGCTACCTTAGGTTTAACCAAAAATGGGGTTGAAAGGGTCAAATGGCTTTGTATTTACAATTTGGAAGTGCCATTGCACCCCGGCTTCTGAAACTAGAATAACTACTCATTACAAATGACGTTTATAGCCATAATCTGCAACATTTCATAACTCGCAAAAGATAAGACTTTGGTACGAAACTTGAGTTATGTTGTGTTGTTGACCCAGCGGTCAACATTCCCCCCTTCCGCATTCATGTCGTCCCGGACATGACTTGATTGTCAATGGCGATGTGGTCTTTGTTGTCGTTTTGTTGTTGCAAAGAAAGTATAGACTATAGCCTTTGCAGTAGCTTGTCTTGTTCATCCAATCCGATGTACATAGTCTTCATATGATTCAGGAAAATCATAATTGATGACAAAATTTATGTCTTTCACATCCACGCTCCGAGCTGCAACATCTATTTCTGTCATTATAGGTCTACTGCCAGATCAAAATTAAAAAGAACCCAATGTAGTTTAACTTGACTCTTATTATCATGGATAGAGAAAGCTCCATCCATCACTTGCTCCAGCAAATCTGTCAATTCGGAGTATTTGTGATTCTCAGAAACAACTTCTACAATCTGTAGAATTGAGTGATTGGCTTTCTGATCTTGTGAGCCAATGACAACTTTGTAAGGATTTTGTAGAAATTGTATGGCTAAACCCTTAACTTCTTTAGGCCAAGTTGCACTCCAATGCAAAGTCTGTTTGTCAGGCCGAATCCAAGACTTAATTATTCTAATTTGAGGTTCAAAACCCTGTCGAGCATTCAATGCGCATTATCAAGGACAAGCTTTTGAGATCCTTTGATTACCCTTATGTCTGCTCTTTGTCATTGATGACTTCTTTGTTTTTGAGTTATGTTGTGTTGTTGACCCAGCGGTCAACACTTTGCTGTTGTTTTGGCTTCATCTGTTTTGGCTTCATCTGTTTCACTGCTTGTATCTTTGTCGAACCACAACAAGAACTATGATCCATTAGAGCGGACATCTATCATCATAACCATTCATCTTTTGAGATCCTCTGATTACTTTTTTGTCTGCTCTTCTTCATTGGTAACTTCTTTGTTCCTGTGCAATCATGTTGTTAGTGTTGTCTGCAGCTTTGTCATTGTAGGCCATTCTTCGACTCGCCATTGAGGAGAAGTATGCTATGATCTGAAATTGGTGCTCCAATTCATTTTTCATTTGATTTGAGTAGCATTTCCTTATTGTTGATGTAGAAGGAATATATACAAGAGGATGGTGAGAGGTGTCTTTAGATTAGGGTCTAAAACCTGGATGACCAAAGGGAAAAAAAACCCGGTGGGAAAAACATACCTTTGGTATACGCTCTTATTGGAGTTGAGCAGTTGAACGTGAAGTACATGTTCATGAAAGGTGAGTGCTTGGGTGAAACACGGAAAGAGTGCCTGATGCAAGTGCCAATTATGGGACACTCTATATGCACATGAGAAATTTGTCAACAAAAGCATGCAATGTGAAAGAAGGAGATGATGGGTGTTTCGAGGAATAAATGTAGCACATATGACATCAAAAGATGTCTCAATAGCTATCACCTTTCCAAGAAGGGTTTTCGATGTAGAAGTTTCTCCACTCGTATCTCACTGTGCTCAGTATGTGAGTGTCTTTTGGACCTTCTCCTTCACTTCAGACTTAAGTACTTAGACTTCGACTCTTTTGCTCACCTATACCAGCATGAGCGACACAACGTAAATATGCTCAAATCTTCCAGCTTGAGAAGTATCTAGAATAGCTAAGACGCTTAGACCACAGAGAATATTACTTGAAGCTTTGGGACTAACACCTCACTCATTTCGTGGCTTAGCTACTCGATTTTGACTTTTATGACTTGTCGATTGCATGTTGACACTGCTTTGTGACAAGTTCTTCGGTTGTTGTAGTGGCTGCTGAGACATATTTCGTGAAGTTTCATCGTTTTCCTGTACCTTCTTCTCTTTGTAGTGCTCAGGCCCCTCGTCAGTCTTTTCTTCATGTGGATTATGGATTTTTTTATTTTTTCTTAATAATAAACAAAGAATTTTTTTTAAAAAAACTTAACAAAAGAAAAATCATTCAAATAGAAATCTAAATGCTATGTACACTATACACATGTCCCTAGGGGCTCATATATGGATTTTGTCCCCATAGTCCTCTGTAACACTACTATAAGGGCATATACTCTAAATTTCATCAAAAATTATCACAATAAAACGCAAAAATTCAATGCATCTCACAAAACATTGCCCTCTAATAGTCATAATGTTAGGTCCGCATTCAGAATGCCTCCCCCCTTCCTATTTGCAGTCATCCTTTACGACAGGGTATCGCAAAGAGTATGTGTTGTGCTTGGGAAACTAAAAGTCGTGCCTATGCAGGCCTTGTAATGTAGCCCTATTATGCATACACAATCAATGCATGGAAAAGATTTATGTTCTGCAAGATGTGGGTATAAGCAATTTTCTTATTGGCATTTGTTGGCAAGGCTTCCTATTCTAAGCAATGTAATGGTCTTTGAAGCTCCTGTATCGTTGCTTGATTGAAGCGACTTGCTCTCTTCTAATTGTACTGTAATCGTAGGAAGAATTGTAAGAATTCAAGCGGCGATGCAGTGACAACAGTTTTGTTGTTCTTCTTTGGGACCCATTTATTTGCGATTATTGGCTGTTTTGTTGCTGACGCTCGTTTGGGAACCCATACTTGCCCGTGCTTCATTTGTGTTTGAAGAGACTTCTTTGGGATCCACCTTTTTGTTGTGTGAGTCGACAGTGGTCTTTGCTTCAGCCCTTGTACGCTTGGTTGGGGATGGGATTTAGGCTTTGAAAGTTGATATTGTGGTTGTTTTGGAATCCAAATGAATTCCTGACTTTTTCGTGCTTGAATCATCTTCTTTGGAGCCCAAACCTAAGTTGTGAAAGCTTGCAATTTTGTGATATTCTTACCCGTTCGTGCACTCTTTCCTTGTTTTTGTTTTGGTGTTGGATCTTGTGATTTGTCATTAGAGATCTTTGTCTTCTTGATCCATATCTGTTTTTGGCCGATTTGGCTTTTTGGTATCCAGATTTGTCGAGCTTTTTGGCTTTGACTTGTTGTCCTGTTCTTTTGACCTGTCATGGTTGTTGCTGAAGGGGTTGGTGATAGCGATGGCCTGAGTTGATGATAGGGGATGTCCTAAGATTCATCACTATTGCTACTATCCTCAGCAAGGTTGACTTCTTGTACTTTCCCTTGCTTTTTTGGATGGTAGTGGAAAGTTACTGTCTGTTTGCTCGTGGGTGGTAGTTTCTTGGAGGACTTTTCTAGCCCATTGATTAGAGCATTGTTAGCTTGTTGCTCAGGTCGTATTCCTCCTAGCTGAGTCTTTGCATCCTTATTAGGAGCCATGTATGAGGATGATTGTGGTGGCTGTGTCTTCACCGAGGACTTTGGAATCCACTTTTGATGCACTTTATTCGTGTAGTGATGACATTGATTCCCGGGTCGTTGATCTTCTTGAAGCTCGAAGTGTTCTACAGAGTCATAGAACTCATCGTCTTCTTCATCTTTTGATTCTCCACATTTCTTTGTTTGGTCCTTATTTTGAGAGCTTGTTGATGTCTGGTTCTCTTCGTTTTCTTGGATTACACTCACTGCAAAATAAGGAACGACATCATAACCATTTTCATCACAAAACTTTGTTGTGGGAGCATCCTCCACGGCGCACACGTCCAGAGTAGCCAAGATGTGTTCCCATCCAAAAGACTCTAACTCTTCTTCAGGAAATGGTTCTGGGATAGAGTCCCTATCCACTATAACCCGCTCGAGGATACATTCCTCACGTTTCAAGCTACCACATTGTGAAGCTCCACACATCCACAGTTCTTTAGGCTTGCCTAACCAAGCTGGAAGTTCTGATCTTGCTACTATGGCGGAATCAAACTCCTCAACCAGTGTTCTCATCACATCTCTATAGCTATGGTCCCTCAAGTTTATCTTTGTTATGGTTTCCATATGTCTCAGGTATATATGGTCATAACCCCAATCTTGGACCATTTTCGATTGTCTCATGAATGGTCTTCCCAGAATGATGTCATAGTTGTTCTTCTTGCCAAAGTCAACAACAACAAAAGTGTGTTCATATTCAATGCCACAAGAAGTAACAAGTACTTTTTCTAGCAGTCCTAGGGGCTTTTCCTTGTGTCCGTCTGCAAGCTGCAGGGTCATTCGTGTGTGGATATCAAGGTGGTAGGTTTTCCCCTTTTTTCCAAACCTCTTTGGTTGCAATGGCCCACACCAGCTCCACTATCAAGGATTGCCATGGTTTTTACACCATTGATTCCATAGGAAGGGTGGTGTTTCCATCTTCTCCCTCATAATACTCGCCTACTTGTTTAATGGCACTGGCCTATTATTTAGGTTGAGGCATTTCAAGCTCTTTGATTCCTTCCTCGATTTGAGTCATTGGGGGCTAGACATTTACCCACATGTTTGGTCTTATTTGAGCAACTCGGCTAACATTATTGTACAGATGACTGGGGTGATAGAATATGGACTTGCCCCTTTGAATCGATGGCCTGTTGAGGACAGTCTCTGTGAGGGCTGCAACACATCTGACATGGTCTCGTACTCTCCCATGTAGGATGGTAGTGTTCTAGCGAATGGGTGGACTATCCATAGATTGACAGTATCCTTTGTCGCCCATACGATGCACGTCTAGATTCATTTGAGATCCAGTCTCAAATTCCTCTATTGGTGGTAGGAAACATCCTCGTTCATCCCAGTCTTGTCTACTTGGTCTTCTTAGGTCATCGGCTTTCATTGGCCTCTCTGACTTGTTTCCACAATTCGTCAAGACCATCTATCTCTTTACAATCCTCAGGTATAGCTTGGTGAATCCCTCGGAAGAGTTATCGTGGGTATTCAGTACTATCTTGGTTCTAATGCTGGGTCTTTGAGGTTTGGTCTGTGTCATGATTAGAATCTGGCTCTTTTAGTTCCTGGTTTGGTGGGATTACTTGTGTAGGCATGACACGGATCACATCCTCAGGTTTTGCAACTGGTGGTTCTAGTAAAGCTTGGGCTGTTTGAATCATTTTCTGGGACATTTCAAACTTTTACTTTTCTAGTTCCGCATACGGATATGTCATCCATATGTGTTCTTGGGTTTGGTTGTTTTTGAGCCTCACATCATAGGATTTCAAGAGGGCATCTAATGTCTCATTACCTTCTCTGCCAACACAGATCCTACTGACCTAGCACTTCTCGGTTTCTCATCCGTGGATGGTTCTTCTAGAGGTTTAATCATCTGTGTAAGAGAAGGTGCCCCTTTTCCTCATGTTGTTTTATCTTCTCCTCAGCTTTGGTAAGCTTCTCAGCTAGCGATTTTTACTCTCGTTCCCTGCGTGCTTTCATCCTAGTCTTTCTAGCTTTCCAACTATTTCGTTTGCTCTTGGTTTTTCTGACTAGGTGCGTCTGTCTTTGGTCCATCATCTGTCTTTGGACTCCTGTCACTTTTCGTGTTCTTTGTCTCTGGATTCTCATTGGCTTTCTTTTGAGCTTGTGCTCTCGTAACCACTTGAACTGGTACGGCATTTTCATTTTCTGAGCTACTAGGTAGCTCAACAATCCCTTATACATTTGTCGTGATTTTCCTGATTTGGTTTGGGATTTTCGGGCAATCGGGGATCAAGTGAGTGATGCCACACTCAAGAAAATAGGCATTTACTTGGTGATTCCGTATGAGGTCATTGTTTTGACAAAGTGGTTGTCACGACTTTTGTGACAAATCTGTCTCTAGTTGAGGAGATTTTTTAGCATTTCCTCTTGGCCATAAAGCAAGATTTGACCTAGTAAGCCGCTATTTTCAATGAATCGCAATGTTCTTTCGTCCATTTCTTACCTTCTTTCTTTCGACTGATGAAACCCAGGAGGTGGAGGTTGTACCGGCCTCCACTCCAGTGTTTCTCTCACATTTTGTTGTCGAAGGGTAGTACTCACTGTGGTTGCTATACACATTGTAGCTGGTACTGGCGTTGGTTTTTGATGCTTCATCTTGGCATGTATCTCATGTCTTACTAGAATTTAGCACCTGGCAGTGGAGGTTGTTGTCCTAAGACAAGCTGTGGCTTAAAATCCTATTGGTTTGGCGAATTCCCTGTAATGTATCTAGGGGAGTAGGTGCTTCTACAAACAGGTTGTACATACCTTCCTAGCATTTTCATGCTATATAGCACTCTTTCCCCCGTATGGTTTTGTCCATTTTCTCTCAATTTAACACCACTTTGGCTTTCCCGAATCAGACCTTACAAGAGAATAAACCTCTTGACCAAGTCATCGATAAGCTTTTCTTGATCAATAGGTGCCGTTGGCTTGGAATGGACTCACTTATTTGTGAAACACTGTGCTGAGAGGATGTGTCATTCCTTGACTCTTTGAGTCCTTTTCTTTGTATGCTCACAGTTATCACTAGATAAGAGTTTCTTGATCAACTCGTTTAGCATCATCCTCCTTATCATATGCAGATCCTTTTGAAGGCCCGCATGTCTCATTCCCTGGCTAAAGAGCAGCATCAGTCATGCTTGCGTAGGTAATTCCGCTCTTGGACAAAGTTACATATCTCTTGTGCCGTAAGATGCTTGTGTACTGATTCATCCTCTTTGTTTGAATCTATGGGATTTGCGAGACTGTTGTTGTGAGCAATGCCTTTTGGTGAGAATTCTTCAATAAAATCTCAAACAACTCATCTAGGGTTCAAATCCATTTTTCACCGAGTCGAACCATGTAGCTGCATCATTTCTAGAGTCAATACGAATCCCGCAAACTGTTGTCGCATAAATCTGAAACTTCCTTTGCTCTAATCACTCTTCTAAAAGCGTTACGTGATCTCTCGGATCTTTATCTCGGAGTTTTTCTGTTTACCCATTTCTGGGACTTGGTTGGTCTAGCTCGTCGATTGTCTACAAGTTTAACCAGAGACTCTTCCCAATCATTCTTTCAGTTATCACTCTTTGAAGGGAATCCTGTTGGCTCTCTTCTTGGAATTCCTATAGGAATTTGTGTTTGGTGGGAGGCATTTGTGCGTCCTTCTTTGACCAATATCACCGTCTTTCTAGTACATTTTTGTGATTTGTGCTTTCTACAACTCTGGTATTCTCGTCCATTACTTGTCGACAACTATAAGATCTCCATTGACAGTCGACTCCGTATGTATAGACATATAAGAGCTTGTAATCCGTTATCTCTCCTAGGTATGGATCTGAGTACCTATAAAGATTGACCTCATTGTCGTCAATTGTTAAGGCGGTTACGCCGCTAGCGGAAGCCAAATAGCGAGAACTCAACCAACAACAGAATTTGTCAGACGAGGACGGAGCTTGACCTGCAGGCGCATGGAAACAACTAGGTGGGTGTCAAATCACCTACTCGACCTTCTAATGACAATCACTACTAAGGAAATCAAATCTAAGTTCTAAAATACGCAAGTGACTGAAATCCGTACTACGAACGAATGCTATACGAAACAGGATCTAGAATCATTGAATCGATTTCAAACTCAAGGGGAAGTCTATACACTAGGTAAGAACAACACCCTAAAGACTTGAACTGCAAAATCAACCTATAACCACTCCATGCGGTAAACGCGTATGAAGACAGGCCGAAAAATACAGGTGACCGAAACTTGACCCTGATGGTACTAATGTGTAGCTCTACTCATTGTGGTTCTATAGATATGCTGCACGCTCTATTCCGACACACGAGTTGGAAGAAAACTCACACCGAAGCTCGTAGGAACTTACCACACATAGAAGCCGATAGCGCGCACTCTTGGTATCTGTGCGTAGCTCTCACCGTTGCTAACACAATGGCGGTGTCGCTTCTCCCATGGCGGCCCCGTAGCTCGCGTAGCAAGGAGATACGACTCTCTCTCTCTCTCTCTCTCAGACACAGTCACGGCGCTCAAAAACTCACTTTGATTAATAATTGAATCCCCTTAGGTTACAAAACTTTGGCTTATATACCTCAGCCTTGGAGGTGAGAACATCTCTAATTATTTACATCAACAGGTGAAATTACTTCGGGATTACAAGCCGGAAACTCAATTGAGTCCCGTTACTTAATGAATGGCTCAAATCAAAATTAATGTCGGAAAGACATTTATTACAATCAATGGTTACAAAATGATGGGTGTGAGCAAAAATGTGGGTGTGATCCTCTACTGGCTCAACAGTTCCTCTGCTGGCTCAACACCCCCCCCCTCCGCATTCATGTCATCCCTGACATGACTTTTAGGCTTGGTCAATAGAGTCCTGTCGTCTTGAGCATCTGCAAATGTGATTCGTAGCGTAGGTTGCCGATGGTCAAGGTTGGGCCGAATATTTTGCTTTCGTGAGTGAAAAAGCCGGTGTAGAAAGCTTCTTCAAATGTTTGCATGTGGAAGCTAGGCAAAAACATAATTCTTTGGTATAAGAGATGTAACACCTTTGGTGATGGCTGCAATGAAAGATCATACATCATATCCGTCACTGTGTCGGCCGTCGATAGTAGACTCGAGGTCGTGGCTTTGTCTGGCGCGAACACTTCAATGCATGCTAAGAGAGTCCTGCAGATCTTCTTTAGCATCTGACACGAAAGGTCAGGAGAGCCAGTAAAGAGTTTGATGGTGCCCGTTAGGGTTTTCACCATGTAGGCTTTACCTATTCTCTCTCCTGCCTTTGGTCCTGGCATCCTTGGGTAATTAATCCAATTTGGCTTCTTTTCTGCAATCCTGCCATGCTCTTTCCAGCTTCTGACTCTTGGCACCGGGCAGAAGGTTGCATCCTCCCGAATCTCCTTTGGAGCCTCTACCAAGTAGATGAGGTAGGCTGGGTATTTGTTCAGCCAACCTTTCCTCCATCTAGGTTGAGAATCTACAATCTTCTTTGATTGTTCATCTTTTGTGATGTCGCCTCCGTAAAGAGCGACATACTGCTCCTCCTCTATTCTCTTTTTCGTCTTTATCACTTCAAATTTCATCAGAGGGAAAGGCAGGCTGGGTTGCATCCACTCTTCATGGAGCACTTTTGTGTCTAAACCTTGAAGTCTAATGGAGATGAGGAGTCTCCTTTCCCATTCCATTTCCGCCTTGGCACCTTCCTCTGTTGACTTTTCTATTTGGTTCTGGAGCCTTTGTTCTTCTTCTTCAGAGATTCCTGAAGTTGAGGCCACTTCTTGAACTGGGGCTAGATCTTCAATTGTGATTGCCTCTCCAGTTTCTGGTAGCTCTATGGCTGCTCCCCCTGCTTCTTCTTGTGGTGTCTCTGTTTCTCTTCTTTGTTGCTCTTGGAGGTCTTGGAGCTGTTTGCGGAGGGCCTCATTTTCTGTCCTTAGTGTTTGGTTTTCTGTTGTGAGCCTCTCCTCTGCAGCCAATGATCCCTCCGCCATGTGCAATCTTTGCACTTGCTCTAACCTTAGCTCTCTTTGCAAACTTCTGACCTGATCTTCCAGAGGTGGTACGAGGGATCCCTCTTGTTCTGTTCCTGCTCTGCTAGCTCTAGGGGTGGTCCTGAGTCTCGTGATTGTCCTTTCTTGAAGTTCGACTCTTTCCCTTAGCTCAATGAGCTCATCCTTGGCTGCCTCCAGCTCATCTTCTATTCGCTCCTTTGCTTCCTGTGAACTTGTTACCTCTCTTGAAGCTTTGGCTAGTTGGAGTATCAAGCCGTCTCTCTCGTTTTCTGCGTCGTAGAGTGATGCTTTATGACTTTCAGATTCAGTCATAGCATTCTCTAACTTCTTCTGCAACTCTGCTTCCTTTTGTTTTGCTGTCTCAGTTGCTACTTCCTTTGCTCTGGATCTTTCTTTAATCTTGCTGAGCAGTTCATGCACCATGTGCATGTCTTTTTCATCTTCATCTGTCAACTTGACAGCTCTTTCTGCCACCACCTCCAATGGCTTCGGCTCTTCTAGTATATTCTGTTCGTCCATTTTCTCTTCACTCTCCATTGTACCCTTTGTCTTTTCCTTCGTCCCTTCCCGATCATCTTGTTTTCGTAGGGATATCCCATTAACTGCCTCCAGGGCCTCTTCTTCACTGTATCCGATCGCTACCAGATCCTCATAATCATCTTTCTTTTGCTGAACTGGATCTATCTCCTTTTCCTTGGTCCCGGCCTCCGGCTTTTCCATAACTTCTGTTTCTATTTCTATTGTGGTCTCCTCCACAATAATTTCCGTCTTCTTCGGGCTTGGTACATCAGTAAAGGAGGGCTGATTGTCCTCAGTCATCTTGGCTTTCCCTTTGTTTGCTTGCCCGTCTTTCTCTCGAAGTTCAGTAGACTCATCTACTTCCTTCTTCTCCTTGTCGTCCTTTTTCAGCTCAGCTTTTAAAAGCTGTACTTCCTCTTTAGTATAAGGCTCGACAGGTTGCTGCTCCAGTATGGCCTCCGACTCCTCATAAGCTCTAATATATTGATCATATTGATCAACATGTGGCCTGGCTGAGCTGGTTCCGACTTTAGTGGGGTCTGGCACCCACATTTCTTCAAAGTTCCCCTTTAGAGCTCTTTCCGCTCTAAACTGCTCCACCAGCCTTTCCATTCTTGCGGCTTTTTGACTTTTGGTTTGCTTGGGATCAGCCTTCTTCTTCGCTTTCTTCTTGAGCGGCTCGTCCACAGCCTCTTCAGGTTCTGAAACTATTTCTAGTTTTCGGCGTGCTCTTGTGGACGCCCTCTTGGATACTTCTTGCTGTTCTTTCTCTTCATCGGCTTCTCTAAGCCACTCATTCTGGGAAGGAACCCGTGGCCCTTGATCCCTCGCTCCAATAGCTTCATAAGCTATTCTTGTTAGGATTTATCCTCCTCCCATGTACTTTGGCTTCTGGTTGTGCATGGCGATTACTTGCTCGTGGATGTATTGAGCATAATTCACCTCTTTTGGCATGTTGCTCTTCAGTGCCCATGTGATGGTTGTCGCAATGGCATGGGGTGGTGTAGTATACTTCTGCGGTCTTTTACTGCACACATGGAGAAACTGGTTGTATAATCGGCAAAGGGTTGCCGCTCGTTGATCTGCCATATCTCCGTAGGTTGTATTTTGTTTCTTTGATCCATAGACCTCTATGGCCTCCCTTCTTTCTCTGACAGAACTCCCTTTGTTGTGCAGCTTCAATGCATCTGCAATGAGCTGTGGAGTGATCTGTACTTCAACTGTTTCTCCATCCATGGTGTCAACGTGGCTTTCCCATCCTTCTGAATGGATGTTGCCAACTCATACACTCTTCTTGTGTCTACACCTGATGGTCTCGAGGTGAAGAACCTGTGTAAGTCAGCCTTTTCCAGGTATCTGCTGATGTTCTCTGATCTGCTATAATCCACTAATTCTCGTGGGATCATAGGTACATCGACCGATTGCCCTTGAGGATCTCTGAAAGTCCCCTGGTAGATCTTTATTCCCTCTTTTTCTAGTACTGCTTCCTCCACCCAAGTCTTGGTTGGCTTGAGGGTTTCTGTTGGAATATCAAAAGGTTCTGCTTCTGCAAGAGCATCCTTGATGGTTGGTCTTTTTCTCTTAGTTGCCGATGACTTAGCGGAATCCATGGATCCTGTAACTCCAATTACAGAAGTTAGCGTCTTTTTAGTACTGAAAGCCGAAATGAAGCTTTTAACTATTCAAATGACTTGAAAATTGAAACATGAGCTATTCAGGGCCTAAGGATGCAATGTAGGTGAAAAAATATGCAAACTGGGCTCAAAATCATGCTGGAGACATCATACGCGTATGATGTCTTTTGTGTCAGAATGACTTCATATTGGTTGTGCTTGTAGCTGATAGTGTATACATGAGTATTATATGCTTGGATTTGAGTTTGGATCCCATTTGGTCAAGTTTTGGCCAGTTTAGTCCAGTTCAGGCTCTTGGCACAATTTTGAAAGGGAATTGGATTTTATGATCCAAATTGGGTAAAACTTGGTGGATTACTTTCAAATGGCATGTAGAACACTTCTGTTTGGTGGTTGAAGCCCTGAGGTGCCAAAATCACATAGTGAGACATCATACGCGTATGATGTCTTTTAGTGCATTTTTGGACCAATTTTCTCTATAAGCTTGGTTTTGGCTTTAGATAGGCTTATTCAGTGGATTTATCAAGTTTGGATAGAGTTTGGACTAAAAATGACTCTGGAGACATCATACGCGTATGATGTCTTTTTCATCAATTTTTCATGGGATTGGTTCTGTGGACTCTCCATGTGCTAGTGAAGGACTGTTTATACTCAAATCTTGGTTTGGACTTGAATATGTTGGATTTGGGACAAAAATAGGCTTTGTATGAAGGATTTTCTCTTAATTGGGCTAATGGGGTGATCCACTTGACCAAATGGTTCCAAACTTCATATGTAGCATGTATTAGATATATATAATGGATGTATGATGACAAATGAGCATTTTTGGCTCTGTAAGTGCAAATAGACATTATACGCGTATGATGTCTTTTGTGTCAAAATGGTGCTTTTTGGTTCCAGATAGCTTGTAGATGTGTTAATCAACAATCCTACAAAGTTTCAATGAGTTTGGAGTTATTTTGACAAAATTAGGACCAAAAATCAATTTTATGGCCTACTTTGCGTCTTTTTGGTTTTCCTTGGGTTTTCTAACTCCAATTCTCATGATACTTGGTTCATAGGATGTGATTAACATGTGGAATGAGGCTATGCACTCAAATGTTGAAATGGATGTGAAAATCATGCTGTGAGACATCATACGCGTATGATGTCTTTTCTTGAAATGTTGGTTTTTTTGTGCAAAGAATGCTTTGTGCTAGTGCCCTAAGCCCTGCTAACTAGTTTTCAACTTAAAAAGTCATCAGTTTAGCTAAAAAGCCCCCTTATAGGCATTTCAGTCTCCGAAGTCGTCTTTTTGCCTTGGAGTTGAATTTCTTCAACTTTTCTTCTCGAGAGTTGCATTTCCAGCTCATTGGATATGTTGTGAAGCCATCTATTTGGTTGAACTTGACTTTGGCTCCCCGTTCTCCATCTTTCTCCATTTGGTTGCCCGAAAGCGTCTTTTTCACCATCGGTAAGTGAATCAGCTTTCTTTTGGGTTTTGCTTGCAAACATAAGTCATCCATGTATATTTGAAGCTGCTTGTGAAGTTTCATGTCATTTGGTCGTCAATTTTAGCCGTTATGCCAAAATGACGCTTTGTGTGTCCGCAGCCGAATCGGTTGTTCCGACCTACTTTTGGTGATCCAAACCCGGAGATACTCCATGGTTGCATTGCCCTCGATGTTGTTAAGCTTCCTGAGAAGTTTTGTGTCGTTCCGACAACTTTTTTCTGTTTGCCTCTTGCAGGCTCTGTTGACCTAGGGTTTTTTCAGTCGTTCTTTCTCGAGCTTTGAGTGTTAGAAACTCATCTCCTATACTAGGGTAACCCACCTCTAAGTTCTTGCAAGGTTTGGTTAGGCGGTTGTGCCCCTACCTAGCGTTCTTCCCCATTCCCCGTCTGCTCTTGTTTCTTGGTTTTGGTGAGTTTTCGCGACAAAAGTTAACGATAAGCATCAAAAGCTTATGGCAACGAGTCTACCTCTCATGTCTGGTGTCCTCTGAGCTCTCGTAGCAGTCGTAGAAGGCGGTAGAAGGTCGGATGCTCCTGTGTGCTCTTTGCTCTCTCCAAGAAGGTAATAGTGGAAATGAGCTTGATAGTGAAGTGAAAAATACTTAACTTCGGGCTTCCCGGATCACTTGTTACCAAATTTGACATGTGCTCCTATCTCGTCGTGAAATGCACTTTAGGATTTGAAATTTCTCAATTTGGACTCCTTTTGACCTGTTTCTGAGAAATCTGTCCACTTTGCCAAAATATTGTCATTTCGGGCTTTCCGCAACTTTTTCAGAATTGTACCCAATTTTTACCATGGGTTGCCCTTGTCATTAGGACCATCACCGTCTATTCTTTTCTTTTTTCCGATCTCATTTCACCTGCTTTTTTATTTTTCTTTTACTTTTATTAAGAAAATCATAAAAAATAAAGGAAAATAGCAAATTGAAGCCAAAAAATTCCAAACATACACGATAAATAGCTGGTAACCCTGTGTATATGAATATACACTTCTTTGTGATTTTTGGACTTGGATTACCACTTTTTTCCACTTTTTAGCTCCAAAAACACTCTTATTTAGTGATATTTACACATCTAGAGACCCAAATTCATCATTTGATCTCTTCTTGTTGCAAAACAAGGTATATAAGGGCATAAATATTATCAATATCCGCAATCAAACATAAAAAATTGCAAAATCATGTAAGACACTGCCCTTGTAATATAATTTTTGTTTTTCTTTGTTTTTCCCGCTTGTAGCTGCTTTGTAGCTCCTGTATACCTCCCCCCCTCCTAGTCTGAGTCCTCCCGGACGACTATGAAGTGTCTGTGGGCGAAGCATTGTAGTTGTTTTGGTCATAAGTTCCCAATGCAATTGTAGAGCGACGATACAACATTCTTTCCAATAAAGCTGCTCTTTGTTTGATTGATGGATTGGTGGTCGGGTTTTGGGTTGGTTTTGGCAAATTTGGTAGTAGAATCAGTAGATGGATTCTTCGTTACCTTGTTGTCTTTTTTCACAATCCAAATCTGCTTCCGCTTTGCTTGTGCTTGCCACAAACTCTTTGCGACCCAAACCTGCTTTGTTCTGTGTGTTGATTTCCTCGCCTTGAAATACCTAGGAGTTTCCGTGGATTGTACTGAAGGGAGTTCCTGTTTACAAATCTTTGGGATCCAAATTTGCTTGCTATAGCTTTGTGCCGTCATGAACTTCTTTGGAATCCAGATCTGTTTCACTGTCCTTGATTGTCTGGAATCACTCTGTTGTCTGGTATTGAAGACTCTGTTTTCCACCTTTGTGTTCTTTGGCACAGCCTTTTTTGGTCTCCATACCAACTTTGACTCCGTTTTTTTCCAAGGTTGAGCTGTTATATTATTGCTTGTCTTCCTTATCCACTGTTGAGAATTCCTCGTCGAAGAGTAATCCGGTTGTATAGAAACTTTTGGTTGCCATTGCTTCTTCTTTTTCTCTGGTTGTTGTTTATCTTTGTCTTTGGATTCGTCCTTTGGAGTTGGCTCTTCTCCTTTGGTGAACTTAACTGATTGACTTTCACCTTCGTATTTGATAAGCACTGAATTAGAACTCCAGTCAATCATTGCATTGTATTGCTTCTGCCATGGTTGTCCTAGCAATAATGGATGTTGTGTAGCTTGGTCTTCAACCACGTAAAACATATGAGGATACACATATTGGTTAATCTGTATATGTAAAACTGTGCATCCGACAGTTTTGATTGAATTCTCAGAGTAACTCTTTAACTCTTGCTTGGCAGTTTGTAGTTTAGTGTCATTTGTCAATTGTCTATACAAACTGAGTGAAAGTAGGTTAGCTTGAGCTCCTGAATCCAATAGTGCTCTGGCTTTGATTTGGTTGGTTCCTACTTTGCATTCAATGATGGGTTCTTCTTTGTCATTATCCATTTCTGTTATACTGACTGCGTTTATTCGTATTGCTCCTTCATTGCGCTGTTTCTGACGCAGTAGTCTTCTTTTCTCCATTCTTTCCTTCGCCTCGGCTTGCGCTCCTCCACAATCTTTTTCTTTTTCTGGACACGCAGCTTTTCTTGATGTATTTTGAGAAGCATGTCTTGGGTTAGCGGCAAAAGATACTTTTTCACTCTGCATCCACTAATCCAATTGGGCATTTCTTCTCCGTCTAATGTAGCAAGCTTGACGGCTCCACTTGGTGATAGATCTTTAATCACCAGAGGTCCCATCCCTCGCTTTTTAAGCTTCTTAGCATGCTGTTTCAGAGTGTAAACTAGGACATAGTCCCCAACCTTAAACTCTTTAGTCCGCACATGCTTATCAAAAAATTCCTTTTGTCGCCTTTTTTGAGCGTAGATAGAAGCTACTGCTTTTAGGCGAAGCTCGTCTAGCTTTTCCAGGTCATCTATTCTATCAGAAAGCTCGTGCCCTGTCCACTCTAGATCCTTAGCCACCCTTAAGGTTGAAATCAAGAATTCTATTGGTAAGATAGCATTTAGCCCAAAAACCATGTTATATGGGGTCGTTCCTATTGATGTTTTATATGCTACCCTATATGCCCATAATGTTGAATGCAACTTCTGGTCCCAGTCAGTTCTCGACTCAGATACAATCTTCGTAAGGACCGTGCATATGGTTTTGTTTGTTGCTTCAGCTTGTCCGTTTGCTTGTGGATGATACGGGGCTGATTTCCTATGGATTACCATGAATTCATCTAGAAGGATCTCTATCACTTCATTTATGAAATGTGTGCCTCGATCACTCACAATTTCTATTGGCAATCCATATCGTACAAAGACGTATTCATATAGAAATTGTGCCGTGGTCCTGGCATCTGCTTTTTGAGTTGCCTTTGCTTCGACCCACTTTGTTAGATAGTCTGTAGCCACAATGATGTATTGTGCATGAGTCTTATATGCAGGAGGTGAAATGGGTCCGACATAATCAATCCCCCATTTTGCAAAAGCTCTTGCCCCCATCATTGGTCTAAGCGGCATATCATCTCTTTTAAGTGGTACTTTGGTCCGCTGACAGTCATCACACCGTTTAACGTATTCCTCAGCGTCCATATGTAATGTTGGCCACCATATTCCTGCGGCTAAGACAAGTTTTGCTGTCTTATCACCTGAGAAATGGCCTCCACCTACTCCTCCATGAGCTTGCTCCAGGATTATCACATACTCAGACTCTGATGCGCAAATCCTAAGCTGGTTGTCTTTACCTCTCTTATAGAGTTGATCTCCTATTAAAGCGTAATCTCTAGCTTCTGTCTCTACAGATTTCTGACGAGCTTTTGACGTTCCTTCTGGGAAAGTTCTATTTGTGAGATATTCAACAATATACTGACTCCATTCTGGAGCGATCATTATCTGATATAATGTCGAATACTCGGCTGGCGGTTTTGATGAACATACAATACATACAGTGACATATTCATGTACGCTTTCTTTCATTCCTGGCCAATAGACTCCCAATTGTAACAAATTCCTATATGTGTTCCTTCTTGAACAATGAAATGCACATTCCTGAACATGTGCTTCGCGCAGATATATACTATATTCCTCAGGATTGATGCATAGTCGTAAAACATGATCATTTCCCAATTGATACAACCTTCCTGCAACCAATTGAAGATTCTTGGATTGCTGAATAGCAATATGTTTCAGGTTGTATTCTCTTCTATCGAACTCTCCTCCATAGGTTAATAGGTTAACGACATTTTGAGACCACTTAGGTATCATTTCTATGTTGAACAAGTACGCGTCTGGCATGTCGTCATCTACTCCTATAGGGTCTTCTCCATTCGTCAATCGCGAAAGATGATCAGCTCTAAGATGTGTTTTTCCTTTCTTTACTACTACCGTGAAGTCGAATTCCACTAAGATAATGAACCATCTCACTATTCTCCCAGTATTGCATGGTTTATTCACTAGGTAGAGCAAGGCTTGGTGATCCGTAAAAAACACAAACTTGTTGGCTAGAAGATAATGCCGAAATTTCTTCACAGCATAGATCATTCCTAATCCTTCTCGCTCTGTTGTGGTGTAATTCTTCTCTGCATGGTTGAGCTGTCGACTGGCGTAACAGATAGGAAAATCCATGTTTCCTTCTTCTGGCTGAGCCAAAATGCATCCTATTGCATATGCCGAAGCATCTATATGCACATGGAATATCTTCTCCCAATCTGGTGATTTCAAGACTGGAGCAGTAATGAGTGCCTCTTTCAATTTCTTGAACGATTCCTCACACTCCTCTGTCCATTCAAAGTTCACTATTAGCCTGTAAAGTGGTTGGTCTATTATAGCGTACATGTAAATGAATCGTCTATAATATCCACAATGTCCCATAAAGCTCTGTACTTGTTTCGCATTGGTTGGTCTAGGCATATCCACTATAACTTTTATCTTCTCTAAATCTGTGGATATTCCGTTTTGTGAGACAATATGTCCCAGAATTCTGCCCTGTCGGACCATAAACACACATTTCTCAGGATTGAGACAAATGCGATATGTCCTACATTTCTCAAATACTTTTCTTAGGTGTTCTAGATGCTCATCTCTCAGTAGAGAATGTACACATAACTCATCCATGTAGATTTCTAGAAACAGCCTTAAGTATGCTTTGAAAGCATGCGTCATCAGCCTCTAGAAGGTTGCGAGAGCATTGGTTAGACCAAAAGGCATAACCCGATAAGCATAAATTCCCCACTCCGTTGCAAAAGCTGTTTTATGTTGATCTTCCAGTGCTATGGCTAGCTGGTTATATCCTGAAAAACCATCAAGAAAGGAGTATGCTGTTTTCCCTGATACACGCTCTAGAACATGATCAGTTATCGGCAGGGGATAATTGTCCCTGATTGTTGCAGCATTCACTTTCTTTAAGTTGACACACACTCGGAGTTTTCCGTTCTTCTTAGGTACTACCACAATCGGAGATACCCAATCGGTGTGTTCAATCTCGTATATGAATTCGGCTTCCATTAGCTTATCTATCTCTTCCTTGATTCGCTTAGCAAAAGTATCATTATATGTGTATGGTCTCTGTCTGCTAGGCTTTGCGTCTTGTTTTATTGGGATTGAGTGTTGGCATATTGATGGGTCAACTCCCTTTAAGTCCTTATAAGACCATGCAAACACATCCCTGTACTCTCTGAGAAGACTCAAAAGTCTCTCTTCCTCGCTTGGAGACAAATCTGTGGCTATGTACACCGGTCTAGGCGTCTCACCTGGAGCTGCTAAATCAACTTTGTTTGCATCCTCCGGTCCATCATAAGATTCGTTCTCCTTCCTCTCTCGAATAGGTGGGGTTAATATCACCTTCCTATCCTCTATTGTGAATTTCCTATAGTGAGAGGGAACATCCATGTTTTCCTTGATTTTGACGTTTTCGTCCTCTCCACTCTCAATTTCTGTCGTCCAAACTTCCTTCAGAGTTTTCTTGAGCTCTCTGTACTTGTTTCTACGTTCTAACTTGGACTCCGTGTATTCTCTGTTGCGCTTGTTCTTTTCTGATTTTTTTGTTTTAGTTTTCGTTCCATTCTTTTGAACTTGATTTCTTGAGCCTCTTTTGTCTTTTCGTAAGCTCTTTTGATCACTGCCTCTCATTCTTCCAGAAATCTTATCCTTAACACAATCTTCAGCCTTTACTAGCATTAGGAGTTGATTTTTTCCTCTTATTCTAGGCATCGGATTGGTTCTAACCCCCTTTGTTTTTCTCTTTGCTCTATAGAGTTTCTGGCGTTGTTTAGTTTGGTTCGGAAAATCATAAAATCGGACATCCATTATAGTTTCTTCGTTTCCGCTTGAATTGTCCGTTGACTCGTTGTCTGCTTCATTTCCCCACTCTGGATGATCGGTAATGTCGTGAAACACCTCCTCTCCATCTTCCTTTTCCAATGTATCGTTCTTTTCAGTTTCTTTTTCGAGTACAATTCTCAACATGAAATACGGAACCACGTCGTACCCGTCCTTGTCGCAAAATTTCGTTGTGGGACCATCCGGAATTGCACAAACATCTAGGGTTGCTAGAATGTGTGTCCATTCTAATGGTTCAAACGTGTCCTCTGGAAAGGGTTCTCTATATAAGTTTCGTCTTCGATAGCCCTTCTAAAACTTTCTTCTCTCGTTAGACTTCCACATTCGAAGCTCCACACATCCATAACTCCTTGGGTTTACCTAACCAAGCTGGAAATTCGGATCCCGCCAAAGTAGCTGAATCAAACTCCTCTACCGGTGTTCGGTTCACATCTTTGTAGCTATGGTCTTTCAGGTTCACACGTGTAGTGGTTTCCATATTTCTCAAGTATATGTGATCGTAGCCCCAATCTTGGACCATTTTCAACTGTCTCATGAATGGTCTTCCCAATATGATATCATAGTTATTCTCCTTGGCAAAATCGACAATAGCAAAAGTATGTTCGTATTCAATGCCGCAAGAAGTCACTACAACTTTCTCTAATAACCCCATAGGTTTCTCCATGTGTCCATCTGCTAATTGGAGTTTCAACCTAGTCTTCCTTATTGCTGGTTTCCCCCATTTTTTCCAGATTTCTTTTGTAGCAATGGCTACCCCAGCTCCGCTGTCTAGTATTGCCATCGTGTTTACCCTTGGAATTCAACTGGTAAGGTTGTATTCCCCTCTTCACCTTCGCAATACTCTCCGACCTTGTTTAAGGGTACAGGCTTAGCGTTCTTTTGTGGTTTACTCAGCTCTTGTATACCCTCTTCAGTCTCGATGTTGGGTCTTTTATCCCGAATTTTCCAAGCATTTTCCTACAGTGGTCCACATATGTGGTCTTAGCCTCAAAAGCTCAGCTAGAGTGATAGTGCATGTCACTGGTGTTGACAAGATCTCTATCAATCCTTGCGAGTCCATGACTTTTTCTGATGAATTCTTCGTGAGGGAAGTGCTCTAATCTCGGATTTTGCTTCATACTCTCCTAAGTATGAAGGTAAGGTTTTCAGTGAATGAGGTTTGCTCTCCATTGTTCTAACAGAGCCCCCATCTCCCCAGTAAGATTGCAGATCCAAGTCCACTTGAGATCCTGCCTCAAATTCCACTATGGGAGGATTCCTGATGTCCTTTTCCCAATTTGTCTGATTAGCTTGGCAACTTAGCTCGTTTGCAAAGTTTGCCTCTCTCACTTGTTTCCAAAATTCATTGTAATCCTCATCTTTTCCGTAAATCCTCTGTATGACTGGATGAAAACTCTCTATCTCCTGATCGGTTGTGTTCAATACTATGCGGTCATCCTTTTGTGTATTTTCAGGCT
Source organism: Adiantum capillus-veneris (assembly GCF_014529385.1). Taxonomy (NCBI): domain Eukaryota; kingdom Viridiplantae; phylum Streptophyta; class Polypodiopsida; order Polypodiales; family Pteridaceae; genus Adiantum; species Adiantum capillus-veneris. Next base: position 12,909,748 of record NC_140955.1, read on the forward strand.
TTTGTGCACTGGGAGTCTTTTCAGCTACCCGTGAAACGATAGTCTCTTGCTGAATTGGGTTTTCCTTTCCACAATTCATTGTTTCTTTTGGTGGTTCTAATAAGGCTTGTGCAGTCTCGATCATTCTCTGGCACATTTCAAGTCTCTGCTTTTCCAATTCTGCGTTTGGGTATGTCATCCACCTCTGTTCTTGTGTTTGGTTGTTCTTTAACCTAGCTTCGTAAGCTCTCATCAGTGCGTCCAATGGTTCGTGTACTTTGTCGACTAGCACTGATCCCCCTGAGCTTAAGCTCGTTGTTTCTTTGATACTCTTTTGTTTCGTTCTTTCCGGGCTCATCTCTCGTTTCCCGTTTTGACTCTCAAGTTTTTCTAATCTAGCTTTAGTTTGCTTTAGTTCCTCAGCTAGAATAGCGTCTTCACGTTCTTTTCTCAACTTCATGCGTGCTTTTCTAGCTTTCCATGTGTTTTTCTGACTCCGCGGTCCTTGACTAACCACTTCAGTCGCTAACTTTCCATTCTCAGGTTCTCTAGTGGTTTTCTTAGCTTGAGCTCTAGTAACAACTTGCGTTGGTATCAGAGTTTCATTTTCAGACCCACTGCTAGTAGGAATAGTTTCTAACATATTCAATGTCGTCTTTTGCACTTTGTTTGGATTCTTTGAACAATCCTCAATGAAGTGAGTAACCCCACACTCAGTGCAATAAGCGTTAATTCTAATGATTTCCGTATGTGGACAAACATTCATCAGATGGTCACCTCCACACTTGTAACAGGGTCCTAGTGCTGGTCTTGGTCCCATTTGATTCGTCCTTTGTGGATAGGATGGTCTTTGTCCTGTTAACCCTCCATGAGCTATGAACATCAATGTTCTTGCGTCCAAATTGTATCTCTCTTCATCAGAAGCACTTGTAACTGTTGGTGTTCCAACATTCCCAATCATGCCCCATGGTTCTGGTTGTTTGGGTTCTTCTGGTGGGTAATACACAGCTGGAGACATGTGTGCACCAGATTCTTCATAATAGGTTTGAACAGGCACTAAGGCTTGTTCTTCCTGATTCTCAAAGGTTGGTGCATATCTAATGCCCACTGGTCTTGCTCCTGGTAAAGGTGGTTGTTGTCCCAATACCGGTTGCGGTCTTTCTATCCCCATAGGTCCTGGTACACTTCCCGTTGGGTATCGAGGTACTGGATGTATCTGAGGTGGTGCTAATTGAGCAGGAGGTGCATAATGGCGCTCCCTTACATACCCTTTGTTGTAATAACACTCCTCTGTTGGATGATTTGTCCATTTTTGTTCAATAGCACACCATTTCAGTGTTTTTGGCAATGGTTTTTGGTATGGTGCCATCCTTTTTAGAGCATCTTCTATCATTTGCTCTACATTTGGCATGGTTGTTGTTTGAACATTCTTTTTAGTGGTAGTCTCGCTCGCTACGGAGGAGGAGCTACTGGATGCAAAATCTGTATCCGCTGACACCTCTCCATAAACCGTACAGTTATCCACTAAGTACAATGCCTCTCTCGTTACTTGCTCGAAACTTGTACAAGTTTTCAAGTGCAAGTACTTCTTGAGAGTGTCGTTCCTCAGTCCCTCAATAAAGAGAACAGATAGTCTGTCATCTTGTGGTCGTTCACGTACTGGACATCTCTCAATGTATTGTTTGAAGCGAAGTGAAGCTTCCTTCACTTTTTCGTGTTCTCTCTGTTTAAAAGCATATATTTGTGAGACCGTATTGTGCTTAATCCCTCGTTTTGAGAATTCCTCAGCAAACTCTCTTAGCAAATGGTCAATGTCATGGAATCCCCCTATGTTCATTGGTTGAAACCATGTCAATGCAGTACCTTCTAGAGTAAGACCAAATCCCTCGTATTGTGTATGGAAATCTGTTATCTGCTCAGCTCTTAAGACTTGCTTAAAGAGTGACACATGTGCATACGGATCTCCTGAACCACCATACTTCTTTGGCATACACTTGGCTACTTGAGATGGTCTCATACGTCTATGATCTGCTACCAATCTCATTGCTCCTGTGTCTCGGCTAAAGCTTTCTCTAGCATCATGGACTTCATGGGTTACCCTTGTCGGTTCCTCTGCCCTGAATCTACTACTGGGAGGTAAATGTGATGGTTCTGCTTCAAACCTTGGACCTGGAGTGGTATAGGTGGGGATTGGAACTGCACTACCTCGATTCGTCTCCATTGACTCTCTGGAATGTAATGATCCCATTGGTCCGAGCTTCGAGTCCCAAGGTTGACTGAAAGAGTCAGCAACCTGAGTTCTTTGTCCTCCTGTTGTAATTGAGTTTTGCACTCCAGTTGTTGGTGCTGGTCTATGTGAGCTAGAAGTAACATAATACTGATGTAGTGGTCCCCCAAAGTATGTATATCCTTCTAATTCTTCCTTGCCCATTGTTGAGTATTGCCTGCCACACTTATCGTAAGCGGCAATTTTCACTTCCGATCCCTCTGTGTAGGTAAAGACATAGAGTCTTTTTTTGTCTGTCAACTCTCCGGTGTAGGGTTCTTCACATCTATAATAGAGATCTTGCTCCCCATTATTATATTTGTATAGCCCCACATAGATGTTATTAGTGTTGATCCTTGTAGTTTCATTCTCTCTTCTTAACCTCGCATTAGGAATGTTCATTATTGGTGCTTTTTCCTCGAGTTCTTCATCTATTTTGGCTTTGGTGCCCATCAATCCCCACTTGTCCACAATGTTAGGGTTTAGGACTACCAAGTACATGGTACCCTCGTCATCTAGATATCTATCTCCGCTATAGCTCACAGGCACTAAGTCCTTGAACTCACTAGGTCTTTCTTCTATCTTTACACAATAGCGGTCCATTCCATCTTTGTAGATCTTGGCACCTTGCTCATTGTCGTACTGGTATTTTATGAACATTAGCTTCATGGTGGCGGAAGGGTTTGATGATCCTGCTGCCATATTTTCTCTGTTGTTCCTGTTCGAGTGTTCGGTGAAAATCTCGTAAGACCTCTCCGAAGAAGTATCAGAAACACTTCCTTCAAAGATCGGCTCTAATGGTTGCACCCAACTTTGGTTTACACTTCCCTCGGTTGATATGACACTTGCTGGTTCCCCTTGTTTTGGTTGATTATTCCGGAGATTCCTGCCCGATCTCAAATTCATCAATTCCCCTAAAGGATTGTAACTTTTCCGTCTCGGCAATTTGTTTTCCCCAAGTTTTTGTGGTCAGAATTGATCCAAACTGACTGATACTTGGTCAATTGTTTAATCTTGTCAGTTGGACAACTTCTGTTTCATCAAGTGACAATTTTGTTGCAGTTATGCTGAAAAAGACATTATACGCGTATGATGTCTTTTTTCACAGATTTAGACTATTTTGGTTATGCTCACTCTCAGTAGCCCCCTTTATGCTCTGTTCACTCACAAAATTCAGTTTGAACTCTGTTTGAGCAAGTTATGGCTAATTTAGGCTTTTCTTGGCAATTTTCCGCTTTTGACTTGTTTTTTGGGTCAATTGTGATCCAAATGGGATGAAACTTGAAATATAACCTCTAGACAGCTATTAGAATGGATCTGTGTTGGCAAAGTATCAAAATATGTCCAAAATTAGGTCAAAGACATCATACGCGTATGATGTCTTTTTCATCAATTTGGGTCGAAACTTGATATTTATGCTTCCTACAGTGCCTGTAACAATCTTGTCAGGTCAGATATCAAAAATAAGCAGTGGTTGTGCCAAAAGACATTATACGCGTATGATGTCTTTTGTCCCAGATTTTGACTATTTTTGGTTTTAAGCCTTCTCCAATGTTTATAATTGAGTTTCAAGTGTTTTTGTCAGGTTTGAATGTAAAAACAAGATCTGAATCCAAAATTTCCCGTTCTTTGCGTTTTTTGGACTCCGACTTGTCTTTTCGGGTTTCTTTGAGTGTTAATGCTCTTGTTTTAAGTTGAAATTAGGGTATAACCCCCTTTTTGAACACTCTGGTAAAGTCAAAATTTCTGTTTTGGTCTCTGTTTGGTCATTTAGACATCATACGCGTATGATGTCTAAAGTTGCAGATTTCCAGTTTTTTGGCACAGAATCCTTCCTAAAGCTTTCTCAAGTGCTCAGCAACTCCCAGATACACAGAAAATTTCTCTGACTTTTGTTTATTGCAAGTTTCACTACTAACTCGACGGTTTAGTGATCTAACATGCAATCAACCATATCAAGCAACTACTCCAATGATTACTAGCTCTAGATTAGGATCAAATGAAGTCCTACCTAAGCTATTCCTAATCATAAAATGGGTTTGGTAATTGTGACTTTAAAGATATCCACTGTCACTCACGGACTAGCAAATTCTTCTTCTATCAACAACTACTCAACACCAACAAAACAACAAACAAATCTAAGCTAAACTAAAAATACTGTCAACACGGAAGACCCAGGACTACCCCACTTCCTAGTATCTCTCGAGATCTTCGGAGTCCACCACTCCTAGATCTTTTCTAACTAAAGTATACAAAGTAGTTTATACGACTCACCTCGTAGGATTAGTCTAAGGTCACCTACTTAGGGCTCTCGTCCCCGGCAGCGGCGCCAAATGTTAAGGCGGTTACGCCGCTAGCGGAAGCTAAATAGCGAGAACTCAACCAACAACAGAATTTGTCAGACGAGGACGGAGCTTGACCCGCAGGCGCATGGAAACAACTAGGTGGGTGTCAATTCACCTACTCGACCTTCTAATGACAATCACTACTAAGGAAATCAAATCTAAGTTCTAAAATACGCAAGTGACTGAAATCCGTACTACGAACGAATGCTATACGAAACAGGATCTAGAATCATTGAATCGATCTCAAACTCAAGGGGAAGTCTATACACTAGGTAAGAACAACACCCTAAAGACTTGAACTGCAAAATCAACCTATAACCACTCCGTGCGGTAAACGCGTATGAAGACAGGCCGAAAAATACAGGTGACCGAAACTTGACCCTGATGGTACTAATGTGTAGCTCTACTCGTTGCGGTTCTATAGATATGCTGCACGCTCTATTCCGACACACGAGTTGGAAGAAAACTCACACCGAAGCTCGTAGGAACTTACCACACATAGAAGCCGATAGCGCGCACTCTTGGTATCTGTGCGTAGCTCTCACCGTTGCTAACACTATGGCGGTGTCGCTTCTCCAATGGCGGCCCCGTAGCTCGCGTAGCAAGGAGATAAGTCTCTCTCTCTCTCTCTCTCTCTCTCTCTCTCTCTCTCTCAGACACAGTCACGGCGCTCAAAAACTCACTTTGATTAATAATTGAATCCCCTTAGGTTACAAAACTTTGGCTTATATACCTCAGCCTTGGAGGTGAGAACATCTCTAATTATTTACATCAACAGGTGAAATTACTTCGGGATTACAAGCCGGAAACTCAATTGAGTCCCGTTACTTAATGAATGGCTCAAATCAAAATTAATGTCGGAAAGACATTTATTACAATCAATGGTTACAAAATTATGGGTGTGAGCAAAAATGTGGGTGTGATCCTCTGCTGGCTCAACACTTCCTCTGCTGGCTCAACAAATGTCGTGTGTCAAAATCACCAGCCCAATCTGAATCGCTGTAACCAAGAAGCTGCATAGAACTGTGCTTTCCATACATATCCCCCCTTGGAAAGAACATGGCAAGATTAGGGGTACCTGAAAGGTAACGAAGTATGCGCTTCACAGCCTGCCAATGATGCATACCTGGGCTGTGCATACCTGGGCTGTGCATAAATCTGCTTGCTTGTGAAACCCCAAATTGAATGTCTGGACGAGTGTTGCCTGCCAAATATATCAAGCAACCAACGACTGCTGCATAAGTATGTACATCAAAAGGTTCTCCAGCATCATGCATGCTCAACTTTGATCCAGTTTCTACGGGTGTAGAGATTGGCTTACAATTTTGCATACCAAACTTGTCCAAAATGTTATGCAAATATTTTGCCTACAACATGTATATGCCATCTTTTGATTGCACAAACTGAATACCCAAGTAATAATGTAGCAAACCAAGATCAGACATCTCAAAGGTTTTTCTCAAAGCATCTTTAAACGCTTCAATTTCATCTGCAGTATTACCTGTAAGAAGCATATCATCCACATAAAGTGTTAGCATAATGAGAACTCCATCTCTCTTTTTGACATACAAAGTACTTTCTGTTGGACTATTCTGAAATCCCTGGCCAATCAAATAAGTTTGTATCTTCTCATACCATGCTCTTGGAGCCTGTTTGAGACCATACAAAGCTTTACGCAATCTACATACCTTTTGCTCTTGACCTTTTACAACAAAACCACTTGGTTGACTTACATAAACTTCTTCCTGCAAATCACCATTCAAAAAAGCAGTTTTGATATCCAACTGATGCATTTTCCAACCATGATGAGCAGCAATTGCAACTAGTGATCTAACTGTGGACGCACGAGAAGTAGGAGCAAAGGTTTCATCATAATCTATGCCTTTTTGTTGCGCATAGCCTTTTGCCACAAGCCTTGCTTTGTACCTGTCAACAGTACCATCTTGTTTCCTTTTTACCTTAAAAACCCACTTTGTACCAATAGGCTTTTTACGTGTAGGCAAGTCCACTAGATCCCATGTATGATTCTTATGAATAGAATCAATTTCTTGCTGCATAGCATCTTTCCACTGAACACACTCTAAAGCTTGTTCAAATGAATCAGGCTCATCTGCATCACAAAGAGTGCTAAAGCAAGCCAAATCTACTTGCTCTCTACCAAAAGTAGTACCAGCACGTGTTTTTCGTGGCAACGGTGCATCCAACTTGCTATCCTGCAAAGTTTTCTGAACCCATTTAGGCAAGGTTCTTTCTTCGCTGAGAACTTCTTGCTCTTCACGCACAATTTCCTCTACATCATGAGGTGTCACATGCTGATCAAAAGATTGATCAAGATTATCAACCTGTTGTGATTCTTGATTCTCCACAAAAGAAGGAAGCAAACCTTCAAATACATCATGTGTCTGCATATGCGGTACATCAAAAGCAACCATAGGTTGAGCACTAGTTTCTGCAAAAATTACATCACGACTTTCAAAAATCTTGTTTGTAGCAGGATTGTAAAGTCTATAACCTTTACTTCCACTACTGTACCCCACAAATATACATTTGATTTCCTTATCATCAAGCTTCCCACGTAACTGCTGAGGGATGTGAGCATAAGCAAGACAACCAAAAACACGAAGATAACTGACTGAAGGTTTTCTGTCATACCAAGCTTCAAATGGAGTAATGGTCTTCAAGGCACGAGTAGGACACCTATTCAAAACGTGTGCTGCACAAGCAACTGCCTCCATCCATAGCTTATGAGGCAAACTCTTAGCCTTGAGCATACATCTAGCCGTCTCCATTAAAGACCGGTTCTTCCTTTCTGCAACACCATTTCTGTTGTGGTGTGTATGGCATAGTGCATTGGTGTTTAATGCCTTTCTTTCCCAAAAAATCCTTAAATGCACCTGACATGTATTCACCTCCTCGATCGGTACGAAGAGTCTGTACTTTGCAACCTGTTTCATTTTCAACCATGGCGACATAATGTTGAAAAATTGCAAACACATCTGACTTTGCTTTGAGTGGATACACCCAACAAAACCTGGAAAAGTCATCAATGAAGGTCACAAAATAAAGGCTGTTTCCTATAGATGGCGTCCTCATAGGACCACATACATCACTGTGTACAAGCTGCAACTTTCGTGTTGCTCTAACTGAACCATCCCGCGAAAATGCAAATCTGTGCATCTTTCCAAGAACGCAACCTTCACATACATGTCTTGGTGGCATCTCCAAGAAAGACAAATCATGCACCATATTATGACGTTGTAAAGTCATCAAACTACCATAACTAACATGCCCAAATCTAGCATGCCACAACTCAGCATCCTGCATGGCCTGAGTCTTTGTTTCTGCAATACATACCTGAATCTGCTTTTCATAACGATCTAGCACAAATAGTCCATTTTCCAGCGTACCTGTATCGATAAGAGAATAACCATTCTCTCGATCTCGTACAACACATCTGTCATCCTCAAAAATGACCCGAAGACCATTTTTTGCAAGAGAGGATACAGACAACAAATTCTTCTTGATCCCTGGAACATATAAGACATCTGGCAAGCATAAATCTGAACCATCTAAAATGGTAATCAAAATCTTACCAAAGCCTTTGATTGGATAAGAAGCATTATTTGCACATGTCACCTTCTTTCCTGCTGGAGCTGCATCCAATGAACAAAACAAATCCTTCCTTGAAGTAATATGCCTTGATGCACCACTATCAAAGTACCAAATCATTTGTGTCTTGTCAACACTGTAAGCAGAAAAATCTGAACATACTACAAAAGCATAAGAATCCTGCACAAAGTTTGCAGACTCTTCTTTAGTTGTAGAAGAATCACCAGAAGCTGAAACAACCAAACTTGACTCTTTCTTCTTTTCTTTAGCAATTCGCTTTTTACACTCACTAGTGTAGTGACCAGGTTTCTTGCAGTAGTGACATTTACCTTTCTTCTTGGACTTGTCGGAATCACCTTTAGACTTCTCTGAAGATTGTCCTGCACTAGACTTGGAGTGATGAGAACTGTCTTTACCCTTGTTTTTGTTCTGTACAACAAGAGCATGATCCATACCATCCACCTGTAAAGACTTGTTCTTACGTGATTGATCCTCTTGCAATAGCAAAGCCACTAACTCTTCAAAATGAAGAGGCTCAGGATTAGCTCGCAAAGACAGAGTCAAAGAAGTCTGAAAAGTCAAATAAGATGGTGGTAGTGAATTGAGTGTTTTGGAAACCAAGTCCTTCTCTGGAATCACTTCATCAATGCTAAGCAATTTCTCTTTAAGATCCCTGATTTTTGTAAGATGCTCGACGATATCGTCACCTTCGTCCATCTGTATTTTGTCAAGTTGTTTCTTCAAAAACTCTATTCTGGTAGTGTTTCTTCCTCCAAACATATCTTGCAGAGTGTTCCAAGCATCCTCAGAAGTTCTGCAAGATCTGATATGTGGTGTGATTGTCCTCTTTATGGTTAAGGCAATCACAGCCATAGCTTGTGCATCTTTAGTATCCCATCTCTTTTGCTCTGGAGTGACTTGTGAGGGTCCTGCACCAACAGCTGCACCACGACCAGGCGTGGCAGGTGCAATGCTACCTAGACGAACTTCATCTCCAGATACATAATCCCACAATCCTTTACCAACCAAAACATTTTTGGCCATAAAAGACCAAAGAGAATAGTTGGTACCATCCAATTTGTCTTCGGATGTAAACGCACCAAAAATCTCTTTCTCCGTAGATTGAGCCATACTGTGGATGCACACAAGAGAGCAAAATAACCTTCAAGAGATTCACAAATCTCCTCTCCAATGCAAGCAAAACTCTACACAAAGCTAAGACAAGCTGCTTCCCAAAAGAACTGTTTACCTGAAGAAAATCTGTCAAAAAGCACACCCTCTTGATCTAAACGCCTCCGAAAAGTAACTTCTGCTACGCTGCTCAGAACAAAATTCTGAGGGCTTGAACGGCTTCGAAAGGGGGGTAAAACCCCAGGTTAGGTTGCCTGCTTAGAATACTCTCGGAACGTCGAGGATGCTCCCACGAGAAAATTTTCCGAAAACTGCCTGAAAATTGCGATTGCGCACGCGGACGCGAAAACGCAAGTAGAGGCTCTGGAAATCACCAAGCTCTGATACCGATTGTTGAAGATGATGAAACAGGAAACAGAAGGAAGACAACAACTCAGAGTAGGAAGAAGATGGAGAAGGAGAAGACACAAAGCTTGCGTACGAGATCTCTGTAGTCTCTCTCTCTGTATTAGAATAATAGTGTATACAAACTCAGAGCTACAAAGCTTATATGAAACCCTAAGAGATAAGGTGTCCTTTCACACTGGATTTCCAGGGGGAAAAACCCAGTGGGAGAAAAGTGCCCCTGGTGAAGCGCGTATACACACTAACACTACTACATGTCTACACACTTCAATTCCCCAATGGAGACTAAATCAAACCACGTAATTAAAAAAGATTCTTTGTGCAAAATCACTCGGGAGTTCATCAAGACAATTAAGAAGATCTATCTAAAACACTACAATGAGAGAGGAAAACTTAGTACACATGTGAATCAAAACTAAGTCTATGCTTTTTATATTCATCAAAATATGATCTTTATGATTTCATTACAATATTATGGGTGTCTTGGAGCTAATTCTTTAAATATTCTTTTAACTCTCATAACAAGGTATTCTCTCAGACCTCCCACATGACAATGTGGTATGTAGTTATCCTCTAACTCTTTTTCCTATGACAGCTGCAAGAGCTTCAAATTTCTTGGCAACTTCGGGATCCTTAATATTTGGGAACGCATAGCCAAGTTGTAGAACATGTCTTCTAGGCCTAGCCATATTCTGAGTTGAAGTAGTCTGAGGTTGGCAAACCAATCTCTTGGACTGTCGTCAATGTAGATGAAGAATTGACAAAAAGGTTCTTGGTGACAGTTAAGGTAACTACGCTCATTACTCTTCCAACAAGTTGTGATTCCTGGTATGCCAAAGACTTTGATCCCGATTTCTAAGTAAAAGAGTTCCCGTTCATCCTTGAAGACCATATTAGGTAAAGTGGGAAAATCCCAATTCCCAGGTTGGACAACTTTCAATATATCATGTATAAAATATAGAGATTTTGTCAAAAATTTGAGTTTCTTAAGGTCTCATTCCACTTTATGCACATACAATACACAATGAAAACAACTAAAATATCATGGTTTCAATCAATTGGATTATTAGGAGAGGAGTATATTGCATCCATTATCGTTGTCTATGTTCTACTGTCCTACCTACAACTTATCTCAACATGGAGAGCTTGGTTTCTAGGTCCACCACTTGTCCAAGTTAATGTAAAAGTGACTCAAGGTTCACAACTTGTGAAAGCAAGGATCCATTGAGGAATACAATCCACTTGGCTATTTTTCCTTAATTTATTGCATGTGACATTTAAGCAAGGTCCACTTCTAATCTATAACTTCTTAATTTGAGGCATGGGGCATACATAAAATATGTAGCATATGCTCTATTGCCTCATAGGAAGGTTGGTTTCAAGGTGCACTTATCCATGCTAGCCTATCTTGGAGAAATGATGGAGCTTGCTTCTCTCCTTGTTTCAATGGAGACTAGCGTGGACAAGTGGTGGACCTTTGCTTCTCTCTATGTTTCAATAGAGTTAGCTTGGACAACTGGTGATCTTGGAACAAAACCCCCATGTAAAACATATCATGGGTATTCCAAGTGATTAGAAAGATTACCATTTAAGATATAACCTTATAGGTTGGACAACTAGATCTTGGCTTGGAGAAATGGTGGACCTTTGATTCTCTCCATGTTTCAATGGAGTCTATCTTGGAGAAATGGTGGAGCTTGCTTCTGTCAATGTTTCAATGGAGCCTAGCTTGAATAGTTGGTGGACCTTTGCTTCTCTCTATGTTTCAATAGAGTTAGCTTAGACACGTGGTGGATCTTCAAAATAAACCAACTACTATCAATGTTGCTTAGCTTGGACAAGTGGTGGAGTGTTTCTCTACTCCATGTTTCAATGGATCTTAGCTTGGACAAGTGTTGGACCTTAAAACAAAAACCCCATGTACAACATAGAATGGATTTTCTAGATTTCAATGGAGTCTAGATTTAACAAATGGTGGAGCTTGTCTTCATCCATGTTTCAATGAAACTAGCTTGGACAAGTGGTGGACCTTGTAACAAACCCTCCCATGTACAACATATCATTGGTTTTCTAAGTGATGGGAAGGAATACCATTCAAGATATAAACTTATAGCTTGGATAAGTAGTTGACTTTAAAACCAAATTCATCATAATACAATGAAATACAGGTCAGCCAATTCCTAAATCTTGAGACCAAACCTCCCATGCTATTAGAGATAATATATTGGATAAGTGGTGGACCTTCTATTATTTTCCCATGCCTAGTTTAGACAGCCGGTACACTTCGCAGCTATAAAGGTTGGACGAGTTGTGGAGCCTTGTTTCTATCCATGTTTTAATGGATCCTAGCTTGGACAAGTGGTGGACCTTGGAAAAAAGCTTCCATGTACAACATATATGAGGTTTTCCATGTTTTAATGGAACCTATCTTGGACAAATGGTGAAGCTTTCTTCTCTCCATGTTGATTTTGGAACTACCTTAGACAAGTGGTGGAGCTTTTCTTTTCTACTCTTCATAATACAATGAAGTATATGTTGGTTACATGGTGAATCTTAAGGCCAAACCTCCTATTTTACTAGAGATGATAGGTTGGACAAGTGGATCAACCTTCTATCATTTCTCCATGACTATATTGGACAATTAGTAGACATAACATCTCTCTATGTTGTCTAGAGATGAGCTTGGACAAGTGATGGACCCTGCTTCTCTCTTCCCTTGGTTTACTAGTTTGAAGACTCAGTATATATACTTTCTTAGATCTAGCTTGAACAAGTGGTGGACCTTGCATCCACAATCTTAATTCAGTACAAAAAAGTATATGAAAAAATAACATAGGAATCTTGGTTTGAAGGTCAAGCAATTAGGTTCCAAATGCACATAATAATATATTTTCCACCCATATTAAAAGAAAGTTAAATATGTTATTACCAAATTGACAAAGGCAACGTCCAAGAATTATATCTTTCCATCTTGTCAGATCTAAATCTTCATCAAGGCGACATGCATGTATACATCAACTTTCAAGCCATTCAAGAATACATGCACTTAGATTCCATAGTTTTGTTTTCAAAGTCTTTTAGGTTCTAAAACTCTTTCACATAAAGTATGTAATGACAAAATTCTTGAAGCAAACATTTGTGCCCAAGAAAAAGATCCCTCTCACATATTTAAAGTCCATGAATTCTCTGATCCACACTTACAAGTTTTATTTTGACATCAAACATCAATTCTTTCATAGTTCCAAATAAATGCAACCTCGATATGAATTGACAAAAAATGAATTTATTTTACTATATGACCCAACATAGGCCCCAATCAAACAAAAAATGAGTCCCCAAAAATTTGGGTGCACTCTAGCAATACATCAGAGTCCCCTTACAATAGGATGCACTCCAATAGTACATTGAAGTCCCCTTAGAGTAGGGTGCACTCCATTCAAGTGTTCATAAAATTGACACACCTTTAAAAAAAAAAAAAGACTATATCAAATTATACAAATGTTGAAAGATACACACTAGAATAAAAAAAGCATCTTATAGCCATATTTATTCAATGCTTTCGTGTTGACAAGTACACACCAAGGACATAATTTGTCTCAGAATCACTATACTGATTTACAATTGTGTTGTATGTATAGACTCTCTTATCTCTTGCATACAACCATCCTACCAACCATGGAATTATGTTCTCTGCAAGAAGTTTTGAAGTTGCTCGGAAGTTTGCCTCCACATCTTTGGAAATATAAGATATGTCCCTGGCATGTTCCACATCACCCTATATGGAGTGTCATAAAAAATTAAGGTATTGTTTGCATCCAAATCCTCAAATATCTTCCAAATATCACTCAGATTTTTGTGATAAACCCTTGTAAATCCTAACATGATATTTGGATTTTGGTAACTTTTGTTACTCATAAACACCTTGAACTTGGTATACTGCTCAGGAAAACACTTTTGTGTGATGCGTTGCACCCTTGTTAAGTTATAGAACTCCATATCCATAGCTCAAAGTATTCAGCACAAAAATCCAAAAAACTTTGTGCGTCTGGTCGCACCACATGATAAACTTCATCTTTGTCCTCCACAAGTCGCATGTGTTGAGCCCAAGATGGCATAGAATCTCCATGTTTCATTTCAACTGTCTTGAGAAGTAACCCCTCTAGATCCAAGATAAGTACTCTTTTGATGTCCTTGAAAGCAAGTGGTAGGTGATAAGGAGGTGATTCATTCCTTGGACAAGGTCTTGGAGGAGGTTGGATGGGTAATTCAATAGTTTTCTTCAATTTATGCCAGCATATAGCCAATCCATTTTTCTGTAATGGTTCTGAAATTAAAGAACAAGAACACTTAATGCAAACACAACAATAGACATGAGTTTTACATTGTCTACCCTAAGGTTTTATTAGATACCAAAATCCATCTATGATCTACTCATTAATAGAAAGAAAGTCAAATTAAAATCCTGACTCTTTTTTATGCTACACTCTCTCTTAGTCTCAATACCATGGAGTTCAACTAGACTTAAGTCAACTAATAACTACTACTTGTTGTTAAAGGTATTCTTGAAGTGTATAAGGCTTAACCAATGCTCTAGTGTAGAATGGGTATTTAGGTCTCAAGGTCTACCACTTATCCAAGCAAAGATCCATTTAGATATGGAAACCCAATTTTTCTTAATATAATGATATAGAGTGGACAAGTGGTGAATCCTGAGACCAAGCCACTCATGCTACTAGGGATAATAGGTTGGACAAGTGGTGGACCTTGAATGTAAACCCCCCATGTACAAAGTATCAGGGGTTTTGGGTATTTCAATGGACTCTAGCATCTTGGAAACATGGTGGAGCTTACTTCTCTCCATGTTTCAATGGAATCTATCTTGGATAAATGGTGGAGCATCATTCTCTCCATGTTTCAATGGAGCCTACCTTGGACAAGTGGTGCACGTTTGTTTCTCTCTATGTTTGAACAGATTTAGCTTGGACAAGTGGTGGACCTTGGAACAAAATACCCATGTAAAACATATCATGGACATTACAAGTGGTGAGAAAAAATACCATTCAATATATAACCTTATAGGTTGGAAAAGTGATGGACCTTAACACCCAATTATTATTAATATAATAACATAGAGTGGACAAGTGGTGAATCTTGCGACCAAACCTACTAGGAAAAGTACGTTGGACAAGTGGTGGACCTTGAATGCAAACCCCCCATGTACAAAATATTACTCATGCTACTAGGAATAATTTGGTATTAAGGTCCATGTTTCAATGGAGCCTAGCTTGGAAAAGTGGTGGACCTTTGTTTCTCTCTATGTTTCAATAGAATTTGCTTGGACAAGTGGTGAACCTTGGAACAAAACCCCCATGTAAAGCATGTCATGGGCATTACAAGTGGTGAGAAAAAATACCATTCAAGGTATAACCTTATAGGCTGGACAAGTGGTGGACCTTAGCACCCAATTCCTCTTATTATAATGACATATAGTGGAAAAGTGGTGAATTGTGAGACCAAACCTACTAGGGATAATAGGTTGGAGAAATGGTTGACCTTGAATGTAAATCACCCATGTACAAAATATCATGGGTTTTGCGTATTTCAATGGAGCCTAGCATCTTGGAGACATGGTGGAACTTACTTCTCTCCATGTTTTAATGGAGCCTATCTAGGAGAAATGGTGGAGGTTCCTTCTCTCCATGTTTCAATGGAGCCTAGCTTGGACAAGTCGTGGACCTTTGTTTCTCTCTATGTTTGAATATGGTTAGCTTGGACAAGTGGTGGATCTTGGAATGAAACTCCCATGTAAAACATATCATGGGCATTTCAAGTGGCGAGAAAGGATACCATTTAAGATATAACCTTATAGGTTGGACAAGTGGTGGACCTTAACACAATAGAATGACATAGAGTGTACAAGTGGTGAATCTTGAAACCAAACCACTCATGCTACTAGGGATAATAGGTTAAACAAGTGGTGGGCCTTGAAATAAAACCCCCTAGAGTGTTTCAATGGAGCCTAGCTTGGAAACATGGTAAAGCTTGCTTCTCTCCATGTTTCAATGCAGCCTATCTTGGATAAATGGTGCAGCATCATTCTCTCCATGTTTCAATGGAGCCTAGCTTGGACAAGTGGTGGACCTTTGTTTCTCTCTATGTTTGAATAGAGTTATCTTGGAAAAGTGGTGGACCTTGGAACAAAAACCCCATGTAAAACATATCATGGGCATTACAAGTGGTGAGAAAAAATACCATTCAATATATAACCTTATAGGTTGGACAAGTGGTGGACCTTAACACCCAATTATTCTTAATATAATGACATAGAGTGGATAAGTGGTGAAATTGGGACCAAACCTACTAGGGAAATAGGTTGGACAAGTGGTGGACCTTGAATGTAAACGCCCCATGTACAAAATATCACTCATGCTACTAGAAATAATTTGGTATTAAGGTCCATGTTTCAATGCAGCCTAGCTTGGAAAAGTGGTGGACCTTTGTTTCTCTCTATGTTTCAATAGATTTATCTTGGACAAGTGGTGTACCTTGGAACAAAACCCCCATGTAAATCATGTCATGGGCATTACAAGTGGTGAGAAAAAATACCATTCAAGCTATAACATTATAGGTTGGACAAGTGGTGGACCTTAACACCTAATTCCTCTTAATATAATGACATAGAGTGGACAAGTGGTGAATCATGAGACCAAACCTACTAGGGATAATAGGTTGGACAAGTGGTGAACCTTGAATGTAAACCCCCCATGTACAAAAAATTATGGGTATTGGGTATTTCAATGGAGCCTAGCAACTTGGAGGCATGGTGGAGCTTATTTCTCTCCATGTTTCAATGGAGCCTATCTAGGAGAAACAGTGGAGGTTCCTTCTCTCCATGTTTCAATGAGCCTAGCTTGGACAAGTGGTGGACCTTTCTTTCTCTATATGTTTTAATAGAGTTAGCTTGGACAAGTGGTGGACCTTGGAATGAAACCCCCATGTAAAACATATCATGGGCATTTCAAGTGGTGAGAAAGGATACTATTTAAAATATAACCTTATAGGCTGGACAAGTGGTGGACTTTAACACATATTTCTTCTTCATATAATGACATAGAGTGTACAAGTGGTGAATCTTGAGACCAAACCACTCTTGCTACTAGGGATAATAGGTTGGACAAGTGGTGGACCTTGAATGTAAACCCCTCATGTACAAAATTATGGGTTTAGGGTATTTCAATGGAGCCTAGCTTGGAGACATGGTGGAGATTACTTCTCTCAATGTTTCAATGGAACCTATCTTGGAGAAATGGTGGATCATCCTTCTCTCCATGTTTCAATGGAGCCTATCTTGGACAAGTGGTGGACCTTTGCTTCTCTCTATGTTTTAATGGAGTTAGCTTGGACAAGTGGTGGGTCTTGGAACAAAACCCCTTTGTAAAACATAGCATGGACATTACAAGTGATGAGGAAAAATATCATTCAAGATATAACCTTATAGGTTGGAAAAGTGGTGATGGACCTTGACAAGTGGTGAAGGATACCATTTAAGATATACCCTTATAGGTTGGACAAGTGGTGGACCTTAACACCCAGTTATTCTTAATATAATGACATAGAGTGGATAAGTGGTGAATCTTAAGACCAAATCACTCATGCTACTAGGTATAATACGTTAGAGAAGTGGTAGACCTTGAATGTAAACACCCCATGTACAAAATATCATGGTTTTAGGGTGTTTCAATGGAGCCTAGAATCTTGGAGACATGGTAGATCTTGATTCTTTCCATGTTTGAATGGCACCTATCTTGGAAAAATGATGGAGGTTACTTCTCTCCATACTTCAACGGAGCCTAGCTTTGACAAGTGGTGAACCTTTGCTTCTCTCTATGTTTGAATAGAGTTAGCTTGGACAAGTGGTGGACCTTTGCTTCTCTCTATGTTTGAATAGAGTTAGCTTGGACAAGTGGTGGACCTTGGAATGAAACCCCCGTGTAAAACATATCATGGGCATTTCAAGTGGTGAGAAAGGATACCATTTAAGATATAACCTTATAGGTTGGACAAGTGGTGGACCTTAATACATAGTTCTTCTTAATATAATGACATAGAGTGTACAAGTGGTGTATCTTGAGACCAAACCACTCGTGCTACTAGGGATCCTAGCTTGGACAAGTGGTGGACCTTGGAAAAAAGTCCCCCTATACAACATAGATGAGTTTTTTCATGTTTTAATGGAAGAGAGATTCGACAAATGGTGGAGCTTGCTTATCTCCATGTGGATTTTAGAACTAGCTTGGACAAGTGGTGGAGCTTTGCTTTTTTACTCTTCATAATACAATGATGTATAGGTTGGTTACATGGTGAATCTTAAGGCCAAACCTCCCATCTTACTAGAGATGATAGGTTGGACAAGTGGTCAACCTTCTATCATTTCTCCATGCCTATAATTAGACAATTAGTAGAACTAGCATCTTTCTATGTTGTCTAGAGCTGAGCTTGGACAAGTAGTGGACCTTGCTACTCTCTTCCCTTGGATTATTAGTTTGAAGACTCATTATATATACTTGCTTAGATCTATATAATTACTCATTAGTTAGGTTACAAGTGGGTATGTAATTTGTTAGCCTCAAGGGACTTTGAATATTGAATAGTAAGAAAGTCAAGTGCTGGTTTGAAGATCTTTTGCTTATCTAAACTAGACTCTAACTCAATAATAAGTTTCATAAGTTCCACGAATTGTCCTATCTAGGCTCCAAAAGAGTCTTAATTGGTTTGTGCTAGATTCTAACTTCCTTGATGGGGTAGAATCCTAGAAAAATGAGGCACTATAAGTTTTACCTTAGCTCAAATGGATTTTTCACTTAAACTCGACTGCAATTTGGCTATCTAGTCTTTGTCTCGATGGAGTTTAACACTAGATACATAGTAGTGATATTTAAGCTTCATGTCTCTTCACTTGATCGAGATATGAGACCATACTTTCAAGGTCACCACTTGTCTTACCTAAAGACCAATGTGAGACATGGGAGCAAGAAAGCCATCCGATATTGTTTTAAGGACTATTACATAGGCAATCAATAACTTAAGTAAAGAAAAAAGACTTGGATCTTTCACAATTAATAACTTAAGTAAAGCCAAAAAGACTTGGATCTTTGACAGTTTTTTTCAAACTAAAAAAGCACAATCTCATGCTAACAAAACTATAAATCACAATTGAAAGGTTTGAACAAGAAAAAGATCAACAATCTTAATAAGAAGGATACTTTTCATTTCATTTGATGATTACAAACTAAAATAAAGTCTCTCAAGAAATTGATAAACAAAAAATGTAGGTGACTGCTTCATTATTTTGAGCAAAAATATCAAAATCTCTATTGATTGAGCTCCATCTAGTAGTATCCTTTGTAAGATCCTGCAAGAAGGAATAAAAAGAAAGATTTGTTAGATACCATGCACATGAGTGTTCAAGCATGTGTATCAAGAATATATGACATGTCACTAGTACCTTAGGGTTGCTTTCTATCCAGCCTTAGAAGATTGTTCTCAGCTTTCACCTTATTTATATAAGCCTTTGCTGTGGTTGCCTTCAAAACTCCTTTTGTGTTACAACCCAATTGCCTAGCTAAAGTGGTCAATTGTGACGCCTTCATGCTTTCAATGGGTGTACGCTCCTTTGCCAAGATCTCTTGTATTTGGGCTCTTCTCATTTCATTGCGGTGGCTTGTGTCACTTGCATCTTCAATGATAGTTTCATCTCTGTCACCTTTTGCAGGTGGTATTCTTCTTGTAAAGAACACCTTAGCTGACCAAACATCATTTTTCTGCTTCCAATACTCCATGATTTGTTTGTATTCACTATCATTTGTCACTATAGGTTGTCCATAACGATTAGAAGCAATTAAATCACGCACATCCCTTCTCTCATCAAGCTGAATCAAGTATGGCAGTAGCTCCTCCAAGAGCATATTGTCAACCATCTTCTCAGCATCAAATTGTGGTGGAAAAATGCAATTGTTTGCTGGTGAAATACATCCCTTGTAAGGAGAGTCATCAATAAGCACTGTTCTTTGTGGATCACATTCAAACCCCATGGCAATTTTGGCTAGAGGCTTGAACATTGCCTCAACGTTTGGATTGTCGGGTCTAAACAATTTTTGAGTTTGAGCGGTGTAGCAAACATCTTGCGACCAAATTGCAAAGAAAGGCAATGTATCCTCAGCTAAGTTGTTTAGTGCTGCAAGGATTTGATACACATTATTCCTAGTAGCTGTCGACCAAATTGCAACATTAAACCTTTGTAAAATAGTCTTCAAGAATTGGATGCAACCTGGCCTGAGTATAATATATCTTTTTGAATCCATTTGCACTGAGTTGTGGTGTGAGGATGGTTGAGGGGAACGTTTCAACAATAGACCATTTAAATCCAATATAATTGTAAGCATGGATTTCTCAACATCTACGCTACATGACGTAGTACCAATTGGCAATAGCTCGTGAGTGGACTTTTCAGTCTCTTTTGATGTATGTTGCATTTTTGAAGCATCGATTTCTTGGTTCTCATTATTGGAAGCTTGCTCAAGTTGCACAACACTAGACTCTAGTATAGAAATATCATCCATCTTGGGCACTTTAGAAACCATAGAATCTATGGATTCTATAGTTGTTGACTGAACCATAGGAGCATTATCCATCCCAGTTTGTGAATCTAAGAAAACACACACACAAATGGTATCTCAAAACCACTAGAATTTTATTCACCATATTTATATGTAGAACTCCTAGTAAGAAATTTATTTAAGGTAAAGTCGTTGTTAGAATCCTTGCAACCATTTTCAGCATTCGTACACCAAACACCACTTGTCTAAAATACAATCTACTAACTCAACATTTTCCATCCTACACTTTATTAAAGATGAGTACTTAAAGTGAAAACTAAAAGCCACCCTTGTTGAGGAAACATGGATACAAGGTCCACCAAATGTCCAACCTAGACTACAAGAAAATAATTAGAGATTTGGCTTAGATTTGGATTCAAAGGCCACCACTTATTCAAGTAAGATAACTCCACTTGTTTAAGACAGTAATGTTTGAAGCCCCACCACTTGTCCAACCTAGACATTGATTAAATTTTGGTAAGATTTATCACAAATCTAGAGTAGAATCAAGATTCTATGGCCAAGGTAGTCAAATATGTTAGACAACACACAAAGCATAAGAGCACTCTAGATTCTCGTTGAGCATAAACTAAACAATAATCAAATGTTATATTTACTTGAGATTTCATCCATGAAAAATGAAAATGATGCATGTACTTGAGATTTCCATCCATGTACAATACTTTACAATGTCAAGTAAAGTTATAGTCAGCAAACAACTCTTCTCCTGCTTCAACTTGACAAATAGTCTCAATGCATACATGGCCATATTCTTCTGACTTGATGTGTGAAGAGGTGCATTTATGCCAAGGTGGCAAATTTGGATCAAATGTATAGCGTACGTTGGGACAGACATTTGTACTGTGAGAACTATTTATATAGCCCGACACGTTTCCTTCTTCTACACAACCAATAATGTATGATTGATCTTCCTCTTCTTCTATGTTTGGATCCTCTAGAAGAGAATATTTATAAGCTCTTGGAAATATTTTGCATATCTTTTTCCAGTCTTGAAATCTATACTTATGCCCTCCATAGTTTAGAATAGTCAAACCACTTTCCAGGGTAGTATGCACAAATAGCCCATAACCAGCTCCTTCAATACATGAAAGTCGCACTTCAAAATCCACACCGTTAATATGGAAAATTACATCTTTGGGAATAGGAAAAGTTGGTGTCCCAAAAGGATCTTCATGCCAATCATAGTGTGAAATACATCTAGATTTTATATCACTTAACTCCTTTGTGTCTGCAAAAAGAAGAAAATATTATGCATAAAATAATGACAATATCAAAGAAAGATATCATTATTTTATAGTCCAATAGGTCCATTGTATGGAAGACTTAGAGTGCCTCTTACATGGTGCCTCCAAGGTTTCCAAAAAATAAAATCATTGGAAAAAAAAGGCCACTGTGTCTCCAATCTATTGCCCATTTGAAGCATAGAGAGAACCAAGGTCCACCACTTGTCCAAGCTAGACATGGAGCATTGACACAAGATCCAACACTTATCCAAGAACCCTATAGTATATGTGGTAACATGGGATGCATTGATGCAACAAAAGTAGTCTAGCCTCCTCATCCATCTCTTTTTTCTTGTAGCCTAGAGGGATTAGTTTCAAGGTCTATCACTAGTCAAAAACTACACATAGAACATTGATACAAGGTTCCACCACATGTGAAACCTATCATCTCTAGTAGCATGGATGGTTTGATATCAAGGTTCATCGCGTGTCCTACCTATACTCTATTGTAGCATATAGATTCTGGTTTGGTGGTACTACACTTGTCCAAACTTGGCTTGTTGTTGATATCTGGAGGTAATCAAGGGTCCTCCACTTGTCCAAGTTAGGCATATAAAACAATTGCAAGGTCCACCATGTGTACAACATATGATTGATTATAGCATGCATGGTCTTATTTCATGGGCAACCATCTTCTCTCCAACATGTGTCCAACCTCGGCTCCATTGAAGCATGGAGAGAAGCAAGGTCCACCACTTATCAAAGCTATTATTTTCTCCCAGTGCTTTCAAAACCCATAATACGTTGTACATGGGGGGGGGATTCTTGTTTCAAGGTCCACCACTTGGCTAAGATTGGATCCATTGAAACATAAAGAGAAGCAAGCTCTACCATTTGTCCAAGCTAGGAGCCATTGAAACATGAAAACCCCATAATATGTTGTATACGGGGGTGTTTTTCAAGGTCTACCACTTGTCTAAGCTATGGTCCATTGGAACATGGAGAGAAGCAAAGCTCCACCACTTTTCTAAGCTAGGATCCATTGAAACATGGAGAGAAGCAAGCTCCATTGTTTGTCTAAGCTAGGCTCCATTGGAACATGGAGAAAACAAGCTCCACCACTTGCCTATTATTGCATAGAGATTCTGGTTTGAAGGTCCACCACTTGTCCAACCTTGCCTTCATGTATGGAGATAATCAAGAGTGCAATGCTTCTCTAAGCTAGGGACATAAAAGAGTTTCAAGGTCCACTACATATACGATCTATGATGGGTTGTAGCATGGGAGGTTTCATTTTAAGGTTGACCACTTCTCCAGCTCCGCTTGTCCAACCTCAGATCCATTGAAGAATGGAGAATAAAGGTGTACCAACTCTCCAAAATAGGCAAGACAATCTCTATAAAACCCATGAATTGTTAATATATGCTATGCTGTGGAGTTTTGTTTGAAGTTCCACTCCTTATCCAAGCTACAATCCATTGAAGCATGGAACTAAGTAAGATATATCTCTAGTCCAAGATAGGATCCATTGAAACATAGAGAGAATCAAGGTCCACCACTTGTCCAAGCTATGCATGGGTAATTGATATAAGGACCACTACGTTTTCACCTATACTATGCTCTATCATGGATGGTTTCATATCCCACCAATTTTCCAACCTATTTAGTAGGTTGTATTATGGGGGTTTGGTTTCAAGGTACTTCACTTGTCTAAGGTGGGTTCCATTGAACCATGGAGAGAAACTATGTCTACCACTTGTCCGAAATATGCTCCTTTAAAACATAAAAACAAGGTCCACCACTTGTCCAAGCTAAAGTTTCTCTCCATTGAAGCATGGAGAGAAACAAGGTCTACCACCTGTCCAAAATATGCTCCATTGAAACATAAAAGCAAGGTCCACCACTTGTCCAAGCTAATATAACAAATGGGTGTTGGTTACAAGGTGTACCACACTTGTCTAAACTAGTCTTCATGCAAGGTCTACCACATGTCCAAGCTATATGAGCTTGTTTTGAAGGTCTACCACACCTCTTGAAATTAGGATCCATGTAAGGTCCACCTTTTGTCAAGCTATGCATTTAATGAGTACTAAAACTAAGTAAATTGCAGTACTTAAATACCTTTCCAAGCTCATTAAGATTTTGGTCTCTAAGGCCGGCCACCACCACATGTCTAATCTATGCTCTAATTGATTACTTATGCTAGTTCTCAAAGTCCAAACATAAGCTCCCTTCTAGCAAGGTTAGTTTAAATTTAGGCTCGAGCACCTGTCTAAGCTAGGTTCAATTTATGAAGCATCACCATTTAACCATGCTACGATCTAATGTATCATATCAAGGGGGTATTGATAAAAGGTCCAAAACTTATTGAGTTCAAGCTCTTAAGTAATTAAGTCTTTGTGAGTTTTAGTCTACAGATCCACCATTCAAAAACTCAAGTAATTTACTATTTACATTCAAACCTTGAATGCTTGAGATACAAAATACAAACTCAATCAATACTATATAAAGCAAAATCTAACATTAAGAGTATCAAATCAGTAACAAGAAACACTAACATGCACAAGAAACTCAAAACATACGTGTCTCCATTTCCAAAAAGTCCTCCATTGACAGAGGATGGTGTTGTTGTTGTTCTTCTTCTCTTTGTGGAGAGCACTCCTCTGTAACAGGCACAATGTCGCCTGATTGCGAAGTGGATTGTTGAAGTCCAGCCCATTTTTCTATATCTTCATGAGACTTAACAAAGTCTAGCAGCATGGTCTCCACGCTTTTTGCCTCCTCCACACTATCAATTAAGCAGATAACTTCTTTTTTCTGTTGTATTCCTTCTTGTGCAACCAAGGAGCCATCACCAAAAACATCAACAAGCTTGCGGTCTTCAAAACAATATGTACGAATGTAGTGCTTGACCAAAGCTCTTTTTTTGGCCTCCAAATATTGCAAATCTGACATATCGTTATCTGCTACTTGAAGAAGAGAACAATCAATTGGCATGGGATGTTCCTCTGATCTTCTTCTCAGGTCTTCAAATGCATTGCCTTGTCCCAAGAAGGCAATAACTGTTAGGAATTGAATTGCTCCTTTGCAAGGAGCTGATGGAAAGTGATGCAATGCACCACAACAATGGTAGCTCAGATTATCTCCCATGGCGTGAAAGGCACATTGCAATTTTGTGAAGTTAGTGAAATCCACAAATGCAAGAAAGACAAATCCAGGATCTGTTGACCCTCCAGCAATAGCCAAGATCCCATCCAAAGCATTGTTAAATGTCTCCTCACTCCACTTCAAATTGCCTCCAACGTTTTTTGTCATATCTAAAACACATAAGCCAATAGGCACTTTATTATTGAAGTGGCGCATCAAGTAGAGATTGCCTTCCATTTGTAGGCTCACCACATAGATTGACCATGGCAAATCTCTAGGCTCAGTTTTCTCCTTTTGAAGGTGAATTGCCCATT
Source organism: Adiantum capillus-veneris (assembly GCF_014529385.1). NCBI lineage: Eukaryota > Viridiplantae > Streptophyta > Polypodiopsida > Polypodiales > Pteridaceae > Adiantum > Adiantum capillus-veneris. The sequence continues at coordinate 12,934,843 of NC_140955.1, forward strand.
GCATGTATTTTATTGCTCCATCTGGAAAAGCCATTTTCTTTGTTCCACGCGTCAAACTAGATCTGATCCATTCCTCGCATAGCATTAAAATTGTTTTATAAACAACATCATTGATGTTATACATTTTGACCACCTCCTCCCAGTCTTTACATGGTGAAGACTCATTCAAATTGTTGAAGCCTTCAAGAAGTGCATCTTGAATCAATTTGTCTTGCTTCAACTGCTTGATTCGATCATACATGTCAGTTGCATCACCATCCTTTGCACTCTTTGACAGTAAAATCTTCTCATCTCTAATCTCTTCTTGAATAGTCTTTACCTCTGATTCCTCAAGGCCACAAAGGTATCTAAATACAGTTGTTGGGGGTTTCTTATTCTCCTCTTCTAGATTTTCAATGATTTCTATCCAGCAATCATAAACTAAATCAGAGTACGTGACCATGTGTGCCTGTTTAGCAATCCAACTTGCTGCTGCACTCATTCTTGCCAATCGAAGAAAAGCCTAAAAAGAAATAGAGAAATAATTAAACTATTGAGCAAGATTTTTAATTAAACACTATCAAAAAGACAAAGAAAATAACTTACATCCCATCCGGCACGAGATGCATGTCCCTCTGCAATTCCACTTGCTGCCTTTGGTGGTCGTCCTGAGAAGATCCATTGACTCCGTAAATGTCTCAATATTTGGCTGTAAGGTTGCTTGACATACAATGCCTGAGCCTCCTCATTTGCAATGGCAGATATAGCAGTTGCAACAAATGGAGGAGCATTCACAACAATGCGAGCCTTTCTAAATTTATACACGCTAATCAGTCTTTCAAAGATCTCTTTGTTGTTTTGTTCATTGTGAAGCAAAACTTTTGCAGCATAGATTGAATGCTGCCCATCAAGAATCCAATAATGATAATCTTTAATTTTTTGCTCCTCTACCTCTTCTACTGCCAAAGGAGTCCCCTTCTTTGATTTTGCATTTCGAACAGGCATCAAATATGCACATGCTGCAGGCTTGGTCGTACTCCGTGAAAATCCAAATAACACACTTTCAGCGTGTTTTTTATCCATAATACGTGCATTATAGTGATCAGGAGCAAGCCAACAATTTTGAATAGGGATATCAAATTCCCTATATTGGAAAGGAAAATAATTTATGTACTTATTCATTCCACCTGTATCTTTTTCTTGTCCTTTCATGGCCTCAGCTTCTAAAACATTGGATCCACAATTCTCATCTTTGACATTGAACCCTCTGTTGATGAGGATGCCAAAGATGCCTTGTCTACATCCAAAATGGAACTAGTTCGCTTAGCTTCTACTTTCTGCACTTTTGCTTGCTTCTTTGTGGATGGTGGTCGTGAAGCTTTCACCTTTTTTCGTTGTAGTGTGGCAATGATGGAGCTTTGAAGTTGATCTGCTGTGATATTTGGATTTGATTCTGCAAACTTCCATCCTCGAGAAAACATTGTCTCTTCTTTGTTTCTAGACATGCGCTCCAATGCATATGCTCCTGGAGATAGTTGAAATTCTAGATTCATTGGAACTAGAATGTCAATGCATTCCACCTCTGGATGACTATCAACTACAGAGACAGATGCTTCCACAACTTGTCCAACATCTTCAAACAAGCTGTCATTCTCCTTTTTGGCAATAAATAGATGCACCTTATGAAATTGTGCACCCTCTATACCATGTATGTCCAAATACCATTTCCTAAGATCATTGCAAGTATAGTCAACTGAGACAGCAACCCTTGCAACCTGTTTTTTGGAGCCATCTTTCCTGAAACAAAAAAAACCAAATGTTATTTTAACATATACTTTTTTGTAATGGATTAAGTTTGTGTGAATACAAGTTCCACCACTTGTTCAAGCTAGATCTAAGCAAGTATACATAGTGATCATTTAAGCTAGTAAACTAAGGGAAGGGAGAAGTAAGGTCCACCACTTGTCCAAGCTCAGCTCTAGACAACATGGAGAGATTCGAGGTCTACTAATTGTCTAATATAGGCTAACTATATTGAAACATAGAGAGAAGCAAAGGTCCACCACTTGTCCAATCTAGGGTCCATTGAAACATGGAGAGAAGGATGCTCCACCATTTGTCCAAAATAGGCTCCATTGAAACATGAAGAGAAGCAAGATGCACCATGTCTTTGAGATGCTAGGCTCCATTGAAATACCTTAAACCCATGATATTTTGTATATGTGGGGTTTAAATTCAAGGTCCACCACTTGTCCAACCTATTATCCCTAGTAGCATGAGTGGTTTGGTCTCAAGATTCACCACTTTTCCACTCTATGTCATTATATTAAGAAGATCTGGGTGTTAAGGTCCACCACTTGTCCAACCTATAAGGCAATATCTTAAATGGTATTATTTACCACCACTTGGAATGCACATGATGGGTTTTACATAGGGGTATGGTTCCAAGGTCCACCACTTGTCCAAGCTAACTCTATTGAAACATAGAGAGAATCAAAGGTCCACCACTTGTCCAAGCTAGGCTCCATTGAAACATGGAGAGAAGGATGCTCCACCATTTGTCCAAGCCAGGTTTGATTGAAACATGAAGAGAAGCAAGCTGCACCATGTCTCCAAAATGCTAGGCTCCATTGAAATATCTTAAACCCATGATATTTCGTACATGGGGGGTTTACATTCAAGGTCCACCACTTGTCCAACCTATTATCACTAGTAGCATGAGTGGTTTGATGTCAAGATTCACCACTTTTCCACTCTATGTCATTATATTAAGAAGATCTGGGTGTTAAGGTCCACCACTTGTCCAACCTATAAGGCTATATCTTAAAGGGTATTCTTTCTCACCACTTGGAATGACCATGATAGGTTTTACATGGGGGTTTGGTTCCAAGTTCCACCACTTGTCCAAGCTAACTCTATTGAAACATAGAGAGAAGCAAAGGTCCACCACTTGTCTAAGCTAGGGTCCATTGAAACATGGAGAGAAGGATGCTCCACCATTTTTCCAAGATAGGCTCCATTGAAACATGAAGAGAAGCAAGCTGCACCATGTCTCCAAGATGCTAAGATCCATTGAAATACCTTAAACCCACGATATTTTGTACATGGGGAGTTTACATTCAAGGTCCACCACTTGTCCAACCTATTATCTCTAGTAGCATGAGTGGTTTGGTCTCAAGATTCACCACTTTTCCACTCTATGTCATTACGTTAAGAAGATCTGGGTGTTAAGGTCGACCACTTGTCCAACCTATAAGGGTATATCTTAAAGGGTATTCTTTCTCACCACTTGAAATGTCCATGATATGTTTTACATGGGGGTTTGGCTCCAAGGTCCACCACTTGTCCAAGCTAACTCTATTGAAACATAGAGAGAAACAAAGGTCCACCACTTGTCCAAGCTAGGCTCCATTGAAACATGGAGAGAAGGATCCTCTACCATTTGTCGAAGCTAACTCTATTGAAACATGGGGGGTTTACATTCAAGGTCCACCACTTGTCCAACCTATTAACGCTAGTAGCATGAGTGGTTTGGTCTCAAGATTCACCATTTTTCCACTCTATGTCATTCTATTAAGAATATCTGGGTGCTAAGGTCCACCACTTGTCCAACCTATAAGGCTATATCTTAAACTTTATTCTTTCTCACCACTTGGAGTTACCAAGATAGGTTTTACATGGGAGTTTGGTTCCAAGGCCCACCACTTGTCCAAGCTAACTCTATTGAAACATAGAGAGAAGCAAAGGTCCACCACTTGTCCAAGCTAGGCTCCATTGAAACATGGAGAGAAGGATGCTCCACCATTTGTCCAAGATAGGCTTCATTGAAACATGAAAAGAAGCAAGTTGCACCATGTCTCCAAGATTCTAGGATCCATTGAAATACCTTAAACCCACGATATTGTTTACATGTGGGGTTTACATCAAGGTCCAGTCAACTTTTCCAAGCTATTATCCAAGATTCACACTTTTTCCACTCTATGTCATTATATTAAGAATATCTGGGTGTTAAGGTCCACCACTTGTCCAACCTATAAGGCTATATCTTAAAGGGTATTCTTTCTCACCACTTGGAATGTCCATGATAGGTTTTACATGGGGTTTGGTTCCAAGGCCCACCACTTGTCCAAGCTAACTCTATTGAAACATAGAGAGAAGCAAAGGTCCACCACTTGTCCAAGCTAGGCTCCATTGAAACATGGAGAGAAGGATGCTCCACCATTTGTCGAAGCTAACTTATTGAAACATGGAAGGTTTTACATTCAAGGCCACCAGTTGTCCAACCTATTAACGCTAGTTGCATGAGGGGTTTGGTCTCAAGATTCCACACTTTTTCACTCTGTGTCATTATATTAAGAAAGTTGGGTATTAAGGTCCACCACTTGTCCAACCTATAAGGCTAGATCTTAAAGGTTATTATTTCTCACCACTTGGAATGACCATGAAATGTTTTACATGGGGGTTTGGTTCCAAGGTCCACCACTTGTCCAAGCTAACTCTATGAAACATAGAGAGAAGCAAAGGTCCACCACTTGTCCAAGCTAGGGCTCCATTGAAACATGGAGAGAAGGATGCTCCACCATTTGTCCAAGATAGGCTCCATTGAAACATGAAGAAGCAAGCTGCACCATGTCTCCAAGATGCTAGATCCATGAAATACCTTAAACCCACGATTTTGTACATGGGGGTTTACATTCAAGGTCAACACTTTGTCCAAGCTATTATCCTAGTAGCATGAGTGGTTTGGTCTCAAGATTCACCACTTTTCCACTCTATGTCATTATATTAAGAAATTTGGGTGTTAAGGTCACCACTTGTCCAACCTATAAGACTATATGTTAATGGTTATTCTTTCTACCACTTGAAAGACTATATCTTAATGGTTATCCCTAGCTATTATTGCTAGTAGCCTGAGTGGTTGGTCTCAAGATTCACCACTTTTATTAAGAATATGTGGGTGTTAAGGTCCACCACTTGTCCAACCTATAAAGCTACATCTTAAAGGTTATTCTTTCTTACCACTTGGAGTGACCATGATAGGTTTTACATGGGGGTTTGGTTCCAAGGTCCACCACTTGTCCAAGCTAACTCTATTGAAACATAGAGAGAAGCAAAGGTCCACCACTTGTCTAAGCTAGGGTCCATTGAAACATGGAGAGAAGGATGCTCCACCATTTGTCCAAGATAGGCTCCATTGAAACATGAGGAGAATCAAGGTGCACCATGTCTCCAAGATGCTAGGCTCCATCGAAAAACATTAAACCCACGATTTGTACATGAGGGGTTTACATTCAAGGTCCAACACTTGTCCAAGCTATTATTGGTAGTAGCCTGAGTGGTTTGGTCTCAAGATTCACCACTTTTCCACTCTATGTCATTATATTAAGAATATGCGCGTGTTAAGGTCCACCACTTGTCCAACCTATAAGGCTACATCTTAAAGGTTATTCTTTATTACCACTTGGAGTGACCATGATAGGTTTTACATGGGGGTTTGGTTCCAAGGTCCACCACTTGTCCAAGCTAACTCTATTGAAACATAGAGAGAAACAAGGTCCACCACTTGTCCAAGCTAGGGTCCATTGAAACATGGAGAGAAGGATGCTCCACCATTTGTCCAAGATAGGCTCCATTGAAACATGACGAGAAGCAAGGTGCACCATGTCTCCAAGATGCTAGGCTCCATCGAAATACATTAAACCCACGATATTTCGTAGATGAGGGGTTTACATTCAAGGTCCACACTTGTCCAAGCTATTATTGCTAGTAGCCTGAGTGGTTTGGTCTCAAGATTCACCACTTTTATTAAGAATATGTGGGTGTTAAGGTCCACCACTTGTCCACCTATAAGGCTACATCTTAAAGGTTATTCTTTCTTACTACTTGGAGTGACCATGATAGGTTTTACATGGGGGTTTGGTTCCAAGGTCCACCACTTGTCCAAGCTAACTCTATTGAAACATAGAGAGAAGCAAAGGTCCACCCTTGTCTAAGCTAGGGTCCATTGAAACATGGAGAGAAGGATGCTCCACCATTTGTCCAAGGTAGGCTCCATTGAAACATGAGGAGAAGCAAGGTGCACCATGTCTCCAAGATGCTAGGCTCCATCGAAAAACATTAAACCCACGATAGAGTGGTTTGGTCTCAAGATTCACCACTTTTCCACTCTATGTCATTATATTAAGAATATGCGCGTGTTAAGGTCCACCACTTGTCCAACCTATAAGGCTACATCTTAAAGGTTATTCTTTATTACCAGTTGGAGTGACCATGATAGGTTTTACATGGGGGTTTGGTTCCAAGGTCCACCACTTGTCCAAGCTAACTCTATTGAAACATAGAGAGAAACAAAGATCTACCACTTGTCCAAGCTAGGGTCCATTGAACCATGGAGAGAAGGATGCTCCACCATTTGTCCAAGATAGGCTCCATTGAAACATGACGAGAAGCAAGCTGCACCATGTCTCCAAGATGCTATGCTACATCGAAATACATTAAACCCAGGATATTTTGTAGATGAGTGGTTTACATTCAAGGTCCACCACTTGTCCAAGCTATTATTGCTAGTAGCCTGAGTGGTTTGGTCTCAAGATTCACCACTTTTATTAAGAATATGTGGGTGTTAAGGTCCACCACTTGTCCAACCTATAAGGCTACATCTTAAAGGTTATTCTTTCTTACTACTTGGAGTGACCATGATAGGTTTTACATGGGGGTTTGGTTCCAAGGTCCACCACTTGTCCAAGCTAACTCTATTGAAACATAGAGAGAAGCAAAGGTCCACCGCTTGTCTAAGCTAGGGTCCATTGAAACATGGAGACAAGGATGCTCCACCATTTGTCCAAGGTAGGCTCCATTGAAACATGAGGAGAAGCAAGGTGCACCATGTCTCCAAGATGCTAAGCTCCATCGAAAAACATTAAACCCACGATATGTCGTAGATGAGGGGTGTACGTTCCACGTCCACCACTTGTCCAAGCTATTATTGCTAGTAGCCTAAGTGGTTTGGTCTCAAGATTCACCACTTTTCCACTCTATGTCATTATATTAAGAATATGCGCGTGTTAAGGTCCACCACTTGTCCCACCTATAAGGCTACATCTTAAAGGTTATTCTTTCTTACTACTTGGAGTGACCATGATAGGTTTTACATGGGGGTTTAGTTCCAAGGTCCACCACTTGTCCAAGCTAACTCTATTGAAACATAGAGAGAAGCAAAGGTCCACCCCTTGTCTAAGCTAGGGTCCATTGAAACATGGAGAGATGGATGCTCCACCATTTGTCCAAGGTAGGCTCCATTGAAACATGAGGAGAATCAAGGTGCACCATGTCTCCAAGATGCTAGGCTCCATCGAAAAACATTAAACCCACGATATGTCGTAGATGAGGGGTTTACATTCAAGGTCCAACACTTGTCCAAGCTATTATTGCTAGTAGCCTGAGTGGTTTGGTCTCAAGATTCACCACTTTTATTAAGAATATGTGGGTGTTAAGGTCCACCACTTGTCCCACCTATAAGGCTACATCTTAAAGGTTATTCTATCTTACTACTTGGAGTGACCATGATAGGTTTTACATGGGGGTTTGGTTCCAAGGTCCACCACTTGTCCAAGCTAACTCTATTGAAACATAGAGAGAAGCAAAGGTCCACCACTTGTCTAAGCTAGGGTCCATTGAAACATGGAGAGAAGGATGCTCCACCATTTGTCCAAGGTAGGCTCCATTTAAACATGAGGAGAAGCAAGGTGCACCATGTCTCCAAGATGCTAGGCTCCATCGAAAAACATTAAACCCACGATATGTCGTAGATGAGGGGTTTACATTCAAGGTCCACCACTTGTCCAAGCTATTATTGCTAGTAGCCTGAGTGGTTTGGTCTCAAGATTCACCACTTTTCCACTCTATGTCATTATATTAAGAATATGCGCGTGTTAAGGTCCACCACTTGTCCAACCTATCAGGCTACATCTTAAAGGTTATTCTTTATTACCACTTGGAGTGACCATGATAGGTTTTACATGGGGGTTTGGTTCCAAGGTCCACCACTTGTCCAAGCTAACTCTATTGAAACATAGAGAGAAACAAAGGTCCACCACTTGTCCAAGCTAGGGTCCATTGAAACATGGAGAGAAGGATGCTCCACCATTTGTCCAAGATAGGCTCCATTGAAACATGACGAGAAGCAAGCTACACCATGTCTCCAAGATGCTAGGCTCCATCGAAATACATTAAACCCACGATATTTCGTAGATGAGGGGTTTACATTCAAGGTCCACCACTTGTCCAAGCTATTATTGCTAGTAGCCTGAGTGGTTTGGTCTCAAGATTCACCACTTTTATTAAGAATATGTGGGTGTTAAGGTCCACCACTTGTCCAACCTATAAGGCTACATCTTAAAGGTTATTCTTTCTTACTACTTGGAGTGACCATGATAGGTTTTACATGGGGGTTTGGTTCCAAGGTCCACCACTTGTCCAAGCTAACTCTATTGAAACATAGAGAGAAGCAAAGGTCCACCCCTTGTCTAAGCTAAGGTCCATTGAAACATGGAGACAAGGATGCTCCACCATTTGTCCAAGGTAGGCTCCATTGAAACATGAGGAGAAGCAAGGTGCACCATGTCTCCAAGATGCTAAGCTCCATCGAAAAACATTAAACCCACGATATGTCGTAGATGAGGGGTGTACGTTCCAGGTCCACCACTTGTCCAAGCTATTATTGCTAGTAGCCTAAGTGGTTTGGTCTCAAGATTCACCACTTTTCCACTCTATGTCATTATATTAAGAATATGCGTGTGTTAAGGTCCACCACTTGTCGAACCTATAAGGCTACATCTTAAAGGTTATTCTTTATTACCAGTTGGAGTGACCATGATAGGTTTTACATGGGGGTTTGGTTCCAAGGTCCACCACTTGTCCAAGCTAACTCTATTGAAACATAGAGAGAAACAAAGGTCCACCACTTGACCAAGCTAGGGTCCATTGAAACATGGAGAGAAGGATGCTCCACCATTTGTCCAAGATAGGCTCCATTGAAACATGACGAGAAGCAAGCTGCACCATGTCTCCAAGATGCTAGGCTGCATCGAAATACATATAACCCACGATATTTCGTAGATGAGGGGTTTACATTCAGGGTCCACCACTTGTCCAAGCTATTATTGCTAGTAGCCTGAGTGGATTGGTCTCAAGATTCACCACTTTTATTAAGAATATGTGGGTGTTAAGGTCCACCACTTGTCCAACCTATAAGGCTACATCTTAAAGGTTATTCTTTCTTACTACTTGGAGTGACCATGATAGGTTTTACATGGGGGTTTGGTTCCAATGTCCACCACTTGTGCAAGCTAACTCTATTGAAACATAGAGAGAAGCAAAGGTCCACCCCTTGTCTAAGCTAGGGTCCATTGAAACATGGAGAGAAGGATGCTCCACCATTTGTCCAAGGTAGGCTCCATTGAAACATGAGGAGAAGCAAGGTGCACCATGTCTCCAAGATGCTAGGCTCCATGGAAAAACATTAAACCCACGATATGTCGTAGATGAGGGGTCTACATTCAAGGTCCACCACTTGTCGAAGCTATTATTGCTAGTAGCCTGAGTGGTTTGGTCTCGAGATTCACCACTTTTCCACTCTATGTCATTATATTAAGAATATGCGGGTGTTAAGGTCCACCACTTGTCGAACCTATAAGGCTACATCTTAAAGGTTATTCTTTATTACCACTTGGAGTGACCATGATAGGTTTTACATGGGGGTTTGGTTCCAAGGTCCACCACTTGTCCAAGCTAACTCTATTGAAACATAGAGGGAAACAAAGATCCACCACTTGTCCAAGCTAGGGTCCATTGAAACATGGAGAGAAGGATGCTCCACGATTTGTCCAAGAAAGGCTCCATTGAAACATGACGAGAAGCAAGCTGCACCATGTCTCCAAGATGCTAGGCTCCATCGAAATACATTAAACCCACGATATTTCGTAGATGAGGGGTTTACATTCAAGGTCCACCACTTGTCCAAGCTATTATTGCTAGTAGCCTGAGTGGTTTGGTCTCAAGATTCACCACTTTTATTAAGAATATGTGGGTGTTAAGGTCCACCACTTGTCCAACCTATAAGGCTACATCTTAAAGGCTATTCTTTCTTACTACTTGGAGTGACCATGATAGGTTTTACATGGGGGTTTGGTTCCAAGGTCCACCACTTGTCCAAGCTAACTCTATTGAAACATAGAGAGAAGCAAAGGTCCACCCCTTGTCTAAGCTAGGGTCCATTGAAACATGGAGAGAAGGATACTCCACCATTTGTCCAAGGTAGGCTCCATTGAAACATGAGGAGAAGCAAGGTGCACCATGTCTCCAAGATGCTAGGCTCCATCGAAAAACATTAAACCCACGATATGTCGTAGATGAGGGGTTTACATTCAAGGTCCACACTTGTCCAAGCTATTATTGGTAGTAGCTTGAGTGGTTTGGTCTCAAGATTCACCACTTTTCCACTCTATGTCATTATATTAAGAATATGCGCGTGTTAAGGTCCACCACTTGTCCAACCTATAAGGCTACATCTTAAAGATTATTCTTTATTACCACTTGGAGTGACCATGATAGGTTTTACATGGGGGTTTGCTTCCAAGGTCCACCACTTATCCAAGCTAACTCTATTGAAACATAGAGAGAAACAAAGCTCCACCACTTGTCCAAGATAGGGTCCATTAAAACATGGAAAGAAGGATGCTCCACCATTTGTCCAAGATAGGCTCCATTGAAACATGACGAGAAGCAAGTTGCACCATGTCTCCAAGATGCTAGGCTCCATCGAAATACATTAAACCCACGATATTTCGTGGATGAGGGGTTTACATTCAAGGCCCACCGCGTGTCCAAGCTATTATTGCTAGTAGCCTGAGTGGTTTGGTCTCAAGATTCACTACTTTTATTAAGAATATGTGGGTGTTAAGGTCCACCACTTGTCCAACCTATAAGGCTACATCATAAAGGTTATTCTTTCTTACTACTTGCAGTGACCATGATAGGTTTTACATGGGGGTTTGGTTCCAAGGTCCACCACTTGTCCAAGCTAACTCTATTGAAACATAGAGAGAAGCAAAGGTCCACCCCTTGTCTAAGCTAGGGTCCATTGAAACATGGAGAGAAGGATGCTCCACCATTTGTCCAAGGTAGGCTCCATTGAAACATGAGGAGAATCAAGGTGCACCATGTCTCCAAGATGCTAGGCACCATCCAAAAACATTAAACCCATGATATGTCGTAGATGAGGGGTTTACATTCAAGGTCCACACTTGTCCAAGCTATTATTGGTAGTGGCCTGAGTGGTTTGGTCTCAAGATTCACCACTTTTCTACTCTATGTCATTATAGTAAGAATATGCGCGTGTTAAGGTCCACCACTTGTCCAACCTATATGGCTACATCTTAAAGGTTATTCTTTATTACCACTTGGAGTGACCATGATAGGTTTTACATGGGGGTTTGGTTCCAAGATTCACCACTTGTCCAAGCTAACTCTATTGAAACATAGAGAGAAACAAAGGTCCACCACTTGTCCAAGCTAGGGTCCATTGAAACATCGAGAGAAGGATGTTCCACCGTTTGTCCAAGATAGGCTCCATTGAAACATGACGAGAAGCAAGCTGCACCATGTCTCCAAGATGCTAGGCTCCATCGAAATACATTAAACCCACGATATTTCGTAGATGAGGGGTTTACATTCAAGGTCCACCACTTGTCCAAGCTATTATTGCTAGTAGCCTGAGTGGTTTGGTCTCAAGATTCACCACTTTTATTAAGAATATGTGGGTGTTAAGGTCCACCACTTGTCCAACCTATAAGGCTACATCTTAAAGGTTATTCTTTCTTACTACTTGGAGTGACCATGATAGGTTTTACATGGGGGTTTGGTTCCAAGGTCCACCACTTGTCCAAGCTAACTCTATTGAAACATAGAGAGAAGCAAAGGTCCACCCCTTGTCTAAGCTAGGGTCCATTGAAACATGGAGAGAAGGATGCTCCACCATTTGTCCAAGGTAGGCTCCATTGAAACATGAGGAGAAGCAAGGTGCACCATGTCTCCAAGATGCTAGGCTCCATCGAAAAACATTAAACCCACGATATGTCGTAGATGAGGGGTGTACATTCAAGGCCCACCACTTGTCCAAGCTATTATTGCTAGTAGCCTGAGTGGTTTGGTCTCAAGATTCACCACTTTTCCACTCTATGTCATTATATTAAGAATATGCACGTGTTAAGGTCCACCACTTGTCGAACCTATAAGGCTACATCTTAAAGGTTATTCTTTATTACCACTTGGAGTGACCATGATAGGTTGAACATGGGGGTTTGCTTCCAAAGTGCACCACTTGTCCAAGCTAACTCTATTGAAACATAGAGAGAAACAAAGGTCCACCACTTGTCCAAGCTAGGGTCCATTGAAACATGGAGAGAAGGATGCTCCACCATTTGTCCAAGATAGGCTCCATTGAAACATGACGAGAAGCAAGCTGCACCATGTCTCCAAGATGCTAGGCTCCATCGAAATACATTAAACCCACGATATTTCGTAGATGAGGGGTTTATATTCAAGGTCCACCACTTGTCCAAGCTATAATTGCTAGTAGCCTGAGTGGTTTGGTCTCAAGATTCACCACTTTTATTAAGAATATGTGCGTGTTAAGGTCCACCACGTGTCCAACCTATAAGGGTACATCTTAAAGGTTATTCTTTCTTACTACTTGGAGTGACCATGATAGGTTTTACATGGGGGTTTGGTTCCAAGGTCCACCACTTGTCCAAGCTAACTCTATTGAAACATAGAGAGAAGCAAAGGTCCACCCCTTGTCTAAGCTAGGGTCCATTGAAACATGGAGAGAAGGATGCTCCACCATTTGTCCAAGGTAGGCTCCATTGAAACATGAGGAGAAGCAAGGTGCACCATGTCTCCAATATGCTAGGCTCCATCTAAAAACATTAAACCCACGATATGTCGTAGATGAGGGGTGTACATTCAAGGATCACCACTTGTCCAAGCTATTATTGCTAGTAGCCTGAGTGGTTTGGTCTCAACATTCACCACTTTTCCACTCTATGTCATTATATTAAGAATATGCGCGTGTTAAGGTCCACCACTTGTCCAACCTATAAGGCTACATCTTAAAGGTTATTCTTTATTACCACTTGGAGTGACCATGATAGGTTTTACATGGGGGTTTGGTTCCAAGGTCCACCACTTGTCCAAGCTAACTCTATTGAAACATAGAGAGAAACAAAGGTCCACCACTTGTCCAAGCTAGGGTCCATTGAAACATGGAGAGAAGGATGGTCCACCATTTGTCCAAGATAGGCTCCATTGAAACATGACGAGAAGCAAGCTGCACCATGTCTCTAAGATGCTAGGCTCCATCGAAATACATTAAACCCACGATATTTCGTAGATGAGGGGTTTACATTCAAGGTCCACCACTTGTCCAAGCTATTATTGCTAGTAGCCTGAGTGGTTTGGTCTCAAGATTCACCACTTTTATTAAGAATATGTGGGTGTTAAGGTCCACCACTTGTCCAACCTATAAGGCTACATCCTAAAGGTTATTCTTTCTTACTACTTGGAGTGACCATGATAGGTTTTACATGGGGGTTTGGTTCCAAGGTCCACCACTTGTCCAAGCTAACTCTATTGAAACATAGAGAGAAGCAAAGGTCCACCCCTTGTCTAAGCTAGGGTCCATTGAAACATGGAGAGAAGGATGCTCCACCATTTGTCCAAGGTAGGCTCCATTGAAACATGAGGAGAAGCAAGGTGCACCATGTCTCCAAGATGCTACTGTCCATCGAAAAACATTAAACCCACGATATGTCGTAGATGAGGGGTTTACATTCAAGGTCCACCACTTGTCCAAGCTATTATTGCTAGTAGCCTGAGTGGTTTGGTCTCAAAATTCACCACTTTTCCACTCTATGTCATTATATTAAGAATATGCGCGTGTTAAGGTCCACCACTTGTCCAACCTATCAGGCTACATCCTTAAGGTTATTCTTTATTACCACTTGGAGTGACCATGATAGGTTTTACATGGGGGTTTGGTTTCAAGGTCCACCACTTGTTCAACCTAACTCTATTGAAACATAGAGAGAAACAAAGGTCCACCACTTGTCCAAGCTAGGGTCCATTGAAACATGGAGAGAAGGATGCTCCACCATTTGTCCAAGATAGGCTCCATTGAAACATGACGAGAAGCAAGCTGCACCATGTCTCCAAGATGCTAGGCTCCATCGAAATACATTAAACCCACGATATTTCGTAGATGAGGGGTTTACATTCAAGGTCCACCACTTGTCCAAGCTATTATTGCTAGTAGCCTGAGTGGTTTGGTCTCAAGATTCACCACTTTTATTAAGAATATGTGGGTGTTAAGGTCCACCACTTGTCCAACCTATAAGGCTACATCTTAAAGGTTATTCTTTCTTACTACTTGGAGTGACCATGATAGGTTTTACATGGGGGTTTGGTTCCAAGGTCCACCACGTATCCAAGCTAACTCTATTGAAACATAGAGAGAAGCAAAGGTCCACCCCTTGTCTAAGATAGGGTCCATTGAAACATGGAGAGAAGGATGCTCCACCATTTGTCCAAGGTAGGCTCCATTGAAACATGAGGAGAATCAAGGTGCACCATGTCTCCAAGATGCTAGGCTCCATGAAAAAACATTAAACCCACGATATGTCGTAGATGAGGGGTTTACATTCAAGGTCCACCACTTGTCCAAGCGATTATTGCTAGTAGCCAGAGTGGTTTGGTCTCAAGATTCACCATTTTTCCACTCTATGTCATTATATTAAGAATATGCGCGTGTTAAGGTCCACCACTTGTCCAACCTATAAGACTACATCTTAAAGGTTATTCTTTATTACCACTTGGAGTGACCATGATAGGTTTTACATGGGGCTTTGGTTCCAAGGTCCACCACTTGTCCAAGCTAACTCTATTGAATCATAGAGAGAAGCAAAGGTCCACCACTTGTCTAAGCTAGGCTCCATTGAAACATGGAGAGAAGGATGCTCCACCATTTGTCGAAGCTAACTCTATTGAAACATGGGGGGTTTACGTTCAAGGTCCAACACTTGTCCAAGCTATTAGTGCTAGTAGCATGAGTGGTTTTGTCTCAAGATTCACCACTTTTTCACTCTATGTCATTATATTAAGAATATTAGGGTGTTAAGGTCCACCACTTGTCCAACCTATAAGGCTATATCTTAAAGGTTATTCTTTCTCACCACTTGGAGTGACCATGATAGGTTTTAAATGGGGGTTTGGTTCCAAGGTCCACCACTTGTCCAAGCTAACTCTATTGAATAATAGAGAGAAGTAAAGGTCCACCACTTGTCCAAGCTAGGGTCCATTGAAATATGGAGAGAAGGATGCTCCACCATTTGTCCAAGATAGGCTCCATTGAAACATGAAGAGAAGCAAGATGCACGATGTCTCCAAGATGCTAGGCTCCTTCGAAATACCCTAAACCCATGATATTTCGTAGATGGGGGGTTTACTTTCAAGGTCCACCACTTGTCCAATCTATTATCGCTAGTAGCATGGTTTGGTCTCAAGATTCACCAGTTTTCCACTCTATGTCATTATATGAAGAATATCTGGGTGTTAAGGTCCACCACTTGTCCAACCTATAAGGCTATATTCTAAATGATATTTTTTTTGACCACTTGGAATGTACATGATATGTTTTACATGGGGTTTTGTTCCAAGGTCCACCACTTGTCCAAGCTAGATCTATTACATATATATTATACATACAATATTCATCTAGATTCCCTACCTATCATGTCCAGTAGCATGGATGCTCTAGCTTGAAGGTCCACCACTTGTCCAACCTATACTCTCTTATGTAAGGGAGATCTCGCTATAAATTCAAAACCTTCCCGCCTAAATTTAAAATATCCCTCCCAAATCTTAAATATCCCGCCTAAATTTTAAACTATCCCGCCCAAATTTTAAAATTCAAACTTTTTTATAAAAATTTAAATTTTACTACTTAAATTTAAAATATTCCACGCGAAATTGATTTTAAATTCAAGTTTACCACAAAAAGATATCATTATACCACCTAAATTCAAATATGCAAACCTCAAATCATTATATTGTACATAAATTCAAACAAATTCAAATTAACAAGCCTAAACTGATATTAGTTTGCATAGATATGAATTTATCACACCTAAATTATGTCACCATGTTAGAGAGAGTGGTTAGAGAATTTGAACAAGGTCCACCACTTGTCCAACCTAGATACCAAGAAGGATTGAGTGTACAAGGTATTGTTTGGAGGTCCTTATAGTCCATTGGTCTCAAGGTCCACCACTTGTGGTAAGGGTCACCAAAAAGTGTATATATTCATCCAAAGAAATACATGTATTTTTGGTCTACATGTCCTAGTTTAAACCATTTATGTCCATTAGGTGTATCACTAAACAACACTACTATTTTTGAGAAACAGAAGTTACAATCATATCTACAAATGGATTAGAGGAAAATCAGCTCAACATACATCCAGAACTCGCTACAAGAATCGACTTTAACAGATCACGCAAGTAAGTCTTCCATTCAATTTTACTAGTATTACAATGTGTTAGTTATTTGTGATATTTATGTATGTATATATACTATGTGTGCATATCGTAATTAAGTGTAATTGTGTATCTGCATTATGTATGAGTATTACAATGAAATAACACAAATATACATACATACACATAGATAACACAGACGCACACATACATGAGCATGTATTTTCAAGAGAGAGATAGCAAGATACAGAGATAGATAGATAGATAGATAGAGAGAGAGAGAGATAAATACGTGTTTTTTAGAGAGAGGAGAGAGAAAGATAACAGATTTCACTGTGTTTATGTATGTGGAAGAGAGGAAGACGATGTATGGAAATATGTGCACGTATTTTCAAGAGAGAGACAACAAGATAACATATTTCATTGTGGTTATGTATGTGGAAGTGAGGAAGACGATGTGTGGGAATATGTGCATGTATTTTCAAGAGAGAGACAACAAGATAACAGATTTCACTGTGGCTATGTATGTGGAAGAGAGGAAGACGATATGTGGGAATATGTGTATGTGTACGGGGATACTTTTAAACTATGTATCTCTGTCTTTTGACGAGAGAGTGTGTGTGCAAGAAGAGTTACAGAGAACCATCTTCTCTATATGGAGAAAGACAGAGAGTGAGAGAGAGAGAAATACCTGTTTTTTCTCTATTCGTGAGGTGTGCAATGTCTCCTGAGAAGACTGCCCGATCCTGCCCTTCTGGAAAGCGTTGTGTACGCTGCTGTTTCTTTATCTTGTGCGCGAACTTTCAATCCTGTGCACTCCACCTGTGTGTTGTGTACGATGCCGAGCTTGCTCCTCTACGCGCGCGTATAATCCAACTGTGTGCGATCGGTGTGTGCTTTCTGTGTGTTTGCTGCTCGCCTGCTTTCTCTGTGTGCGTTTCTCGTGCGCTCTCTGTGTGCCTAATCTTGATAGGGTTTATTAGAATGCCACGTATGCTACAAGTCCATGTTTTATCATAGGATTAAAAAAAACAAAAGCAATATAAAAAATTAACCAATTCACACGGCCAAAATTAAAGAAATCATGGTTGAAAATATGAAAAACATGCGTAACTCTATACTAGGAATTCACTTAAAAAAAAAAAATCATGCGTAACTGCCGCCCCTTGACCCCGCCTGGGGCGCTGCCCCAGGACCCCGCCCAGAACAATATCCCAAAATCAACCTCCCAAGCCCCGCCATCGAGAGCGCTATATTCCACATCCCCATCAAGAGCGCTACCCCCAAACCTCACGTGGAAGCGCTACCTTGTCACCCCATTGTGGCATTGCCCTAAGACCCCGCATCTGGAGTGCTAAATGGGAACATTCTTCATTAGTGAAATTTTGAACATAAATTATATTAGCATATACTTAAATATAATACAAATATTAACATATTAGCTATACTACTAATTTACTATAGCAGTTCTAGATTATGTCCCATACTATATTTAAGGTGCCAAAGGTTTGGCCTTATGGTCCTAGATTTAGCCAAGTGGTCAACACATATAGGACCAAGTGCACACTGTGCCACAAAACTTGGCCACCACTTCACTTGCCAAAGTTTAGGCCACATGGTCAATCCTAACTTTCCAATGTTCTTATTATGTCACCTTTTGCCTCGTGGAAAACCTAGGCTTGTTTTCACATACTCAGGCACTTCAAGCCACAATAAATTGTCATTACTCTTCGACAACCCTTTTGTTCAAGTCTTTGAAAAAACATTGTTTAAGGCCACCCTAAACCATTTTCATTTAGGGGTGTCTAAAACTAGCTTTTTGGCAATTCGAGAAGAAAATGGTCAAAGTTTTATACTTAGTTTTAACCACTTGACCAATTCAAATATTGGAAAGCAAGGTCTTGTAATACTTTTCTTTGGACATCACACATTAAAACTAGGTCCCTCACTTGTCCAAGCTATGCGCTAATACAATAAAGGGCTTTTGGTTTCAAGATGCACCACTTTCCCAACCTTGATTCCATTAAAGAAGCTAGCTCTACTTAGACATTTAATAGCAAGGTCTTGCAGCAGTTCAGATTGAACATTTTCCATGGCAGCTAGGTCCACCACTTATCTAAGCTATGCTCTAATAGAGTAAGGGGGTTTTGGTTTCAAGATCCACCACTTGTTCAAACTTGATTTGGGAAGCAAGGTCCTATAATAGTTTGCTTTGGACATTCACCATTACAACTAAGTCCACCACTTCTCCAAGCTATGTTCTAATACACTAAGGAGGTTTTGGTTTCAAGGAGAACCACTTGTACGACTCTGTTTTTGGAAGTAAGGTCTTTACATAGTTCACCTTGGACCTTGGACATTGGATACTACAACTAAGCCCACCACTTGTCCAAGATATCCTCTATATATAGCCAAAGGGTTTGGGTTTCAAGATTCACCACTTTTCCAACCAGAAAGGAGGGGCTTTATAACTAGGTCCACCACTTGTCCAAGCTATGCTCTGATATAGAAAGGGGCTTTTGGTTTCAAGGTCCACCACGTGTTCAACCTTGCAAGACTCAAGGGATACTTGGACATTGGAAAGCATAGTCCTATAGTAGTTGATAGGTGGCAGTGGGTATTACAACTAGGTCCAACCTATGCTCTCATATAGCAAAGAGGCTTTGCTTTCAAGGTCCACCACTTGTCCAAACTTGCTTCCATTAAAGAAATGAGGGGCTACGTAAACATTGGCAAGCAAGGTAGCAAGGTCCTAAGGTGTTTCACCTTGGATATTGGGCATTATAACTAGGTCCACCACTTGTCCAAGCTATGCTCTGATAAAGAAAGGGGATTTTCGTTTCAAGGTTCACCATGTGTTCAACCTTTCTAATATAGAAAGGGGATTTTAGTTTCAAGGTCCACCACGTGTTCAACCTTGAAAGACTCAAGGGATACTTTGACATTGGAAAGCATAGTCCTATAGTAGTTGATAGGTGGCCGTGGGTATTAAAACTAGGTCCAACCTATGCTCTTATATAGCAAAGAGGCTTTGGTTTCAAGGTCCACCACTTGTCCAACCTTACTTCCATTAAAGAAATGAGGGGCTACGTAAACATTGGCAAGCAAGGTAGCAAAGTCCTAAGGTATTTCACCTTGGATATTGGGCATTATAACTAGGTCCACCACTTGTCCAAGCTATGCTCTGATATAGAAAGGGGATTTTTGTTTCAAGGTCCACCACGTGTTCAACCTTGAAAGACTCAAGGGATACTTGGACATTGGAAAGCATAGTCCTAGAGTAGTTGATAGGTGGCAGTGGGTATTACAACTAGGTCCACCACTTGTCCAACCTATGCTCTCATATAGCAAAGAGGCTTTGGTTTCAAGGTCCACCACTTGTCCAAACTTGCTTCCATTAATATAGCAAGGAGGATTTGGTCTCAAGGTTCACCACTTGTCCAACCTATGCAAACCTTTTTCATGTTGTAGCATGATTTTTGGTTTGAAGAGTATTTTTCTATAACTATGGATTTAACAATGTAATCTTTTTACTTACAGGATGGACTTCGAATCTGGGGAGAAAGTACATATGATACTTGACAATGAAATCGTTGGTATTGGTTGTGTGTGTAGAACAGATCCAGATTCCACTTGTGGTGGTACAAAGATAGGGCTGGGAAATGTCTCCATACTAGTGGAGGAATGCTTGAAGGATGTGGTCCTACCTTTTCCTACAATGGATACTTCATCTCTCCAAGGCTCATTATGGAGTGTTGTTCGATGGTCAAAGCTTCTTTTGCAATCTTTTGTATTAAATGGGAACTTAATTGATCCACACGAAAGCTACAATGGTGATGAAGAACATGATCATTCTGATCCTCTAGTTACAGATGCAATACCTATGACAAGCCCAGAATTTGAAGCAATGATTCGAGAGTCTTGGAGAAATCAGAGGGTCCTTTTAAAAGATGACACAATGATGCAAACCATGAATGAAGGGACCATCTTATATGTATTTCCACATGATTATGTCAACTTTCAGGAACTTGGTCCTGATTGTGTGGGTGTGGGTATTGAAAGAGAAAATGCAAGCATTGATGATGTGGTTGAAGTGGGTAGCATCACTTTGCTAAAGTGGCCCATCAAGCAGACAACAATGTTGAATGGGAGCCCATTACAACGCTTTGTTCCTGTTGATGGCATGCATGCTACATATGAGGATGTATCCAACGATGGGAATGTTGGAAAAAAACTTGATGGGAGTAATGTTGTCCAGTTGTCAAGGAAGAGACGATACACTTTCATGAACAGGACTCAAAAATCAAAAGCAGCACCAGCTTCGACTTTTTACCTTTCAAACAAATCAATTCAAAGGGTATCATGCATTGATTGTTGTGCACAAAAATGCTGCCAATTTGCAGATCATGATATGGTGACAAGGTTACGACAACAATTTTGGGGAGAGTCTCAAAAATCATGCACTAATTATGTTTATGATGTTCTTTCTATATGTTATCAGAAATATGAGAAGTCACGATACCAATTCAGGCTAAATGGCTCTATTGTTTGTTGTAGAGCATGGTATGAGCTACATGGAATACCAAAGACATCATTTTATCGATACAAGGAGAACTTTGAAAATGGTGTGCGCCAATATGTACATGGGAACACATGTACATTGAGAAGGGGACTTCAACATACTAGTTTAGCAAGAGCACTACTAAATGAGTTTGTGGAAAACAACTCTGAGAAGATGCCACATAGAAGTAGAACACTTCTAGATGGCTCAAGAGAGACTCAATTGGTGATTCCATCAACATACAAACAAGTGGATATTTTATGTGAAATCAACACGACACTTGACCAAATGGGCTATGAGAAGAAGCTATCCCAATCTTCTTTTGGTAGAATTTGGAACAAAGAGTACCCACATGTCACTTTAACAAAGACGAGTGAGTTCTCTAAGTGCAATATTTGTAGCTCAATCAAGGCAAGGTTAAAAGCTAAACCTTCTCTTGAAGAGAGACCTCTTCTCTTGAGGGAGAGAGAAGTTCACATGGCACAACAAAAGAGTTGCAGAAGCCTATATTATGCATGGCGCACGTATTCAGAAACTCAACCACAAAAATATGTATGCATAATCCATGATAAGATGGATCAAAAGAAGACTGCCATTCCTAGATTACGCATTGTTCCCAAGGGTGTGGATTCAGGATATAATCTGCAAGTGGCATTGATTGGCATGATCACTCATGGACATGGAGAAGGTCATTACGGACACTTTGTCTTGAATGGTTTGTGGCCAGCTGATCCAAATCTTACAATTGGCTCAATTGCTAATTGTTTACATAACCTCGAGAGGATAGATAAGCATCCTCTTGGTGATCTAGTAACAAATGGACTTCCACGGAGCAATATTTCACTACTACATGCTTTGAACTCAAGGGATGCTTTGGACTACCATAACTTGAGTGATGGAAAAGAGCCCATTGTGCAGTCGTCAGAAATTGCAGAAGAGGAATTGGGGTCAACATTTCGCAGATTCCCAGAGAACTTGTTGCTACAATTGGATAATTGTGCAGGGGAAAACAAAAATCGATACTTATTTGCCTATTTGTCAATGCTTGTTGCAAGGGGTGTTTTCAAAACCATCCAGCTGGGATTTTTAATGGTTGGGCATACACATGAGGACATAGACGCCATGTTTAGTAGGTTTTCAGAGAAGTTGAGAGTTACACAAACCTATACTTTGCCACATTTGATGGATACATTACGAAACAGATCATCTTCATCTCCAGCTCCATTTTTTCTCACAAAGATCCCCGATTTCAAGCAATATTGTGATGGCTATCTTTGTGATGGACAAGACATACTTGTTGGACATTCCAAACCGCTTCAGTTCAGGTTCTTTATGCAGGATGAGACACCAATGATGCAATATAAGGCACATGTAGGTGTATCAAGTTGGAGTGGAAGTATTCGCCTTTGGAAAACAGACACAGAAGGCAAGCCAATGTTACCACATGGAGATCCACCTCTAGTACAAATGGCGGAGTATGTCAAGGCCCACGAAGAAGTCATTTTGGGGCTAAAGAACTATATAAAATTTTGGAAAAATTTAGGGAATGGTTCAAGTATTCCGCGATATTATAGACCCGTGATAGATTATTGGAGTAAGGTAATTGAAGAGATTGGAAAAGCAATCATATCAGAGGGAGTCTTGTATGAAATGTTTTGGCCAAAAACTCAAGAATATTCTCACCTACAAAGCACTACAATGAATTTGCAACAAGGAGCAGAAAGATTCCTAGGCCTTGAAGAGTTGAACGATCATTTTTGTGGGCCTCAACGAGATAGGCCAAGGGAAGAGTTTGACCCTATGTCTGATGTGCACCAAGGTGACTTTCTTATGCTTGTTCCGAGTGACACAGAAATCTATCCAGTGTGGCTTGCAATGGCTTTATGTGACATTGATAATGAGCCTACATCACCAAACTACAGAAAACTCTTGATTCAATATTGGGCACCTTGCGCGAGAAAAAGTGGGATGACAAATACTCAAGCTTACAGTAATTGTTGGAAGGGTTATTGGGCTGTCAACTATAAGGACCCACAAGTGTGGGAAACTATAGATGCAATTGTTTGGTCTTGGAGACCCAACAAAGAAGGACCATTTTATAGAATAAAGATTCCAGAAAGACATTCTCTAAAAGCCAAAGAAGGCCTCACTCGTGCACATCAGCCACACTTGGATCAAATTTCAGATATGGTATCAAATGTGGAGTAGAATTATGTGGAGCTTCTATTGTGACTATACTAGTCAATTTGTAAACAAAATCTTTTTTGTATCTTCCTTTGTTTTATGTAATTTATAGTTATTATTCAAATCCATGTGTTGTACATCCTCTTGACTTTTGGTGTTTATCAACACCACAATCCTATGAGATTTTCACTTTATTTACTAGCCACACACCTCAATTTTTCCCACTTTAAGTGGAAAATTCCCAAATTACATGAATTCGGTCGATTTGGAGATTCCCATAATGTGAGATTTTTACCAAAATACCTAATATGGTCTTCTTGGACAATCATGTCGCTGTATTGTTGAACACTATGGCCAAAATATCATTCCCTTGGCTAAAACATTCAAACGTCAGTCTGGGAGCCATTAATTACTACAAAACAAACATTCAAATAAAATTACATCGTCATTTTTGAATACTTCAACTACTTTATCATAACTCAAACCAAACACTTCCATTCAAGAAGACAAGTCAAACAAGTTCCATCAACCATTGTCACTTATAGATGTATCATGAATACAATATCCTTTTTCAAACAGCATGCATGAATGCGTACATGATGCATAACTAGCTCAACTAGTATGAGGCTTTAGGCTATCCCCATAGCCTTAAGCATTGGCTCTGATACCAAGTGAGAGATACCCCTCTCTAGGGGTCTAAGAAAAAAATATACAATTTACAATTTTTGACAATTTTCAATATCCATCAGAGTCGCGAAAGCATTTTCATAGGGGAGGAGTTCTCAGCGCCCGACCAAGCATGGAGTTTAGGCCATGGGCCGGACTGCATCCAGAGGCACCTAGCGAGACTAGTGCTACACTTGAATGGGTGTTATGAATGAAAGCATACTCAAGAAAAATATAACATTGTGGAGGGTGAATATATGTGTACACCGCATTGCGGGAAGAGAGAGAGAGAGAGAGAGAGAGAGAGAGAGAATATAA
Organism: Adiantum capillus-veneris; assembly: GCF_014529385.1. Classification (NCBI taxonomy): domain Eukaryota; kingdom Viridiplantae; phylum Streptophyta; class Polypodiopsida; order Polypodiales; family Pteridaceae; genus Adiantum; species Adiantum capillus-veneris. Next base: position 12,959,140 of record NC_140955.1, read on the forward strand.
TGGAGGGTGAAGTAGAGTGCATAGAGACATGAGAAGATGACAACAGATAACCTTTAAATTCCCATCTAAATGGAACAGGAAACCATGTATTAATGCAATGACAAAATCTGGGTATACCATAACATCAAAAAGTTTATGAAAAAACAACTAGCAGAGCACCGGACCCTGTGTAGAGATCGACTGGTACACCAATCCACTTCTACTCTACTACGGATAGAGAGAATTTCACTTTGCCAAGAGCGATCCAGAACACCTCCAACCTACCTGAGCCAGACATAGACTGAGGAGGCCGCTTTGACTCCCTTCATGAACCCGAGCTCTGAAAGGATCCCAAATACCAGCAGGTGGTAGGGTATCAACACCAACCATACCAGTTTAGGTGCCATGACTCTTTGATGCCTAGCTCCGCATACCTAGGCAAAGCCAAGGAAAGATCCTTGATGTGTTAGCCATGTAAGTCATTCAACCCCCGACGCACTAACCGTGTACATGAGCCTAACAAAAAATAAGAAGACCTAGGCAACACCCCCGATCCAGCAAAGCCCCAGGTGAGTGACCCTTTAGTCTAAGGCTAATCAATGTAGCTAATCCTAGTCTTGTATAGCGACGCTGCTATGAGAAACATAACACATGAGTCCAATCACAATAGCACTTCCCAGATCCACAAACAATCCATTCCAAACAATTAGAGTGTGCAAGGTCTCTACCCTTACACGTCTACCATAAACCATCTTGATCACTTCATGATCCAATCCAAAAACTATAAACCATAATCCGATCATATCACACGGGTGAGCACCCTCCACCCTACTTGGGTGAGGCACGACCAATCGTGCATAACCACTTTAGAACATCACATGGCTGCAAAACTTTTGACACAGCTAACCCAATCCAGAAAAAAAACCATAAGCCACACCGGCTTCCACCATAAAATTTCAACCATAATCCATGAGCGAATGTCATCCCTTAACCATAAATCATAATCACACTGAACCAACTCCCACACTTGGAGTTTGACCCATCTCTTGCAATCAATCGGAGTCTACACACATGTGACCCTTAAGAAGTGATTCTTTCATGCATAAAAAGAGTCCAACCAGAAACTAATCATGTTATAAAAATCCAATCTTGACAACATCCAATCATGCAAAGTTGATGCATCAGATCTGCACTTCACCACTCTACCACATAGAGCTAGTTGACCTAGAAAGGTGGAAAGCGGTCATAACCATGCATATGAGGCATCCACATCATCCATGAATTCCCATACATCATACAATAACATTCCAACACCATTAACATGATGCAAAACAACTCCGACCTTTAGGTCAACCATAAACCATAACTTCACACATATGCAAAAAACAAATTTTTGACATTTTCGAGAGCATGCAAAACATGCAAATGAAAGTGTTTGACCTAAAATCAATGCATCAAGTTTAGCTCCATAATATAGAACATCACTCCATCACGTCACTTTGACCATATGGTACTCACACAACAAACAGTAACCCTCAAAGAAAGTCGCTTTATTCATATCTACCTATGCGGTTCGGGATGTTTAACCATATACTCCTATACAAGTTTATGACCCTATAATAATTGAAATCAACTCACCAAAACAAACCATAAAACGGCTCGATTAACTCACGACGTCATATGGTATCCCCCCTAGATAGTACTCCTACATGTGTAGGTAAAACTGATAATAGAGTGATTAATAACTTGCATTCCCGAAGTGATAACGGAGACCTAAATTCATGTATCATCAAGTTTCATCAAGCATTTAAATTGGATAAGTGGGTTTTTCCATCGGGTGAATCTATATAGTGCTTCTCCAAGGAACCTGGAGTCAAAATCTATATAGTGGTTCTCCAAGGAACCTCGAGTCAAAATATTTGGTTGTGGAGTGGGTAGCAAATTTATTTTTGACCATATCTCTTAGCTTGTGCATGTTTTTCACATGACACCTAGGAGAGAAAATGTCTTAAATTATGTGTTTTAACTCTGTATAAAGGGTTCAGACTGATTCATAACGGTTTGTGATTTATGACCAAAACAATGTTCCTATCATCTCTATAACGTGAAACAAAAAATTCTTTTTATCCATGTGCATGATCATAAACGCATCATGTGAATAAATCAGCGTGTTAAACATGATAAAACAATCATGAGGCAACCTCGTATATACTTGGTTAATCCATACACGCACTTGTATGCGAAAAAACAATCATCGAGAGGGTTACTACACAAAAAATGACATAGAGAGAGAGAGAGAGGAGATGATGACTATGGACTTTATGGTTTCTCACCATGCTTTAGAATCGATTAAGGATTGTCGAATGGCTTCTTTCTTTGCCGCAAGAGAGTGGTGATGAGAGCTATGTAGAGGTGTCCACAAAAGCTTCCGGAGAGCGCATACACCGTGAAATGAGAGGGAAGATAATAAGCAAGTAGAGAGAGAGTATCCTTCTTCTTCTTAAGAGAGAGAGAGAAGATCTTATGGAGATGGTTATGCAAAGCTTGCACCACTCCGTTAATAGATAGGTAATTCTGACATCAAGGCAAGAGAGGTGCCGCGTCTGAGAGTGTATCTATGTGCATCCAAAATGAAGGGAGAGAGCTCTTTATATAGGCTCTCAAGGCCAACATCACAAGCCAAGAATAGAGTGAGCAAGGAGAGACAAGTTCGCGCATGTTCGTGGCTTTTTTTAATTTTTTAATTTTTATTTTCTCTCGCGGACATGGATTTCGATGCGCAATTTAGAGACTCTAAGAAGAACCATGGCTTCCAAGAAAAGAGTTCTAAACTAAGCTCATTCTCTCTTTTCTAAAAAGACTCTTTCTTTCCTAAAAACAAGCCTTTGCTTTTTGGTGGTAACTCTTCCACTTACCATTCAATTTTTACAACAAATTGACCATCCGTGCAGTATATGGCCAACTAGTGGAAACCATAGCTAGACTATGCCACACCGCAATATCCAGACAAAATTATGACTTTCCAATATTGTCTATCAAGCATCTTAAGTCAAAATTCGGCGAAATAGATATTGAAATTTATGTTTCTTATTTTTTAGAAGAGACCCAAAAATTGCAGATCTTACAAACAAAGGGTGATCAAAGTAATATTAGGTGATCCTATTTTAGAAGCATGAGATACCAAGAGGAGGAAGAGAATGAGAGAGATAGAAAAGAAATAGGTAGCTGATAGAGAAGCATAGAGATTGCAAGAAGAACAAAGAAGACAGAGAGAGCAAGAAGAATGGCAGAGAGCAAAGGCTAAGAGAGCTCACTTGGCTAACTTACAAGCATGACCAGAGGCAGAGAGGAGAGCGAAAGAGGATAGAGCTCATGCCACCCAACAAGAAAAGGCTAGGAGCTCCAGACCTTCAAAAATTCCTCAAAGAGCAAAACAATGTGCTAAAAAGAAAAAGGACAAGCTTACACCCAAAGAGCAACAAGCCCAGGAGAAGAGGAGAAAAAAGTACAAAAACAACCTCCTCAATGGGCTAGACAGGCAGCTCCTCCACCACCAACAACAACGTAGAAGAAACGGCAATGGAAGCTAGGCACGGTTGCTTTACGTGAGATCCAAAAATATCAAAAGAGCACTGAGCCAATAATACCGAAAGCAACATTCTCTCGGGTGGTGAGAGAAATAATGGATGAGTATTCAGATTTGGTTACATGTATAGAGTGTGCAACTCTATTGGCCTTACAGGATGCTGCCGAGGACATTTTTGTGCAATTTTTCCAAGATGGCATTTCATGTATGGTGCATGCTAAGCGAGTTACACTAAAAAATACAAATCTAGCTGTAGCGATCATGTATGGTGCATGCTAAGCGAGCTACACTAAAAAATACATATCTAGCTCTATGATCATGTATGGTGCATGCTAAGCAAGTTACACTAAAAAATAAAAATTTAGCTCTAGCGATCAATCTGAGAAATGAACGGTGCCCCCATAAGAATTAGTTTACCCCATGTAACATCTGTTTATGAGATTTCTAATCCTTTCATATAGCATGAATGAGTGAAATTTCTACCATTCAGTGCAACTGTAATAATTAACTGTGTACTTTTTGTTCTTGAAGTATTTGAATTAATCAAGTTGTTAGATTTCACACCTCCTTGACCATCCAAGCACTTGACGGACGTCGGAGGCCTCTCAGTGAATTTTTTGTGAAACGGGGTCATTTTGGGTGGACACGAAGGCCACGGTATAGGCCTTATTGTGGCCCATGTAGCGCTGCCGGGCATTTTTGTGCAACATGGAAGTCCTGTGGCTTTTGTGCGTACCCAAAATGACCCCGTTTTGCAAACATTTCAACGGGAGGCACCCCAGGTCCGTCGGGTGCTTGGATACTTGAGGAGGTGTGAACGCATTGCAAAAATAAAAATTTATTGGCCAATATGAGTAATAGAAAAAAGAAAGTACAGAAAGTGACAAAAGACAATAAAAAGAACAAAATTATTGGATGTTTGAGGAGGTGTTAACGCATCACAAAAATAAAAATTTATTGGCCAATATTAGCAATAGAAAAAAGAAAGTACAGAAAGTGACAAAAAACAATAAAAAGAAAAAAATTATTGTATATTTCTTTGGATATTACATCTTGGTTGGTTGGTTTTCTTGTAAATTACATATGTGGATATAGGGAAAATAGCAGACTTGACACCAAGATTTTTATACTATTCTCTGGGTTTGTCATCCCTTGACCTAGGCTTAAGGCACAATGGGAGAGGAGTGACCCAGGGTGCTTGCCTGTAAAGGCATACAATCCTGCCTCCCGGTCCACCAAGATACAATTGTGAGCATTAAGGATAAGGGAATCTTCAGCAAAGATGACACTTAATGCTTTGCACTTGAGAAGCTCCACAGAACCATGCTAGGAGAACTCTGTGTGAGAAACTCGAAGAGTGGATCGGCCTAGGTGGCTAAGGTAGTTCCACAGGGAGCTATCCCTACCCATAAGAATGGTGCACAAACCTCCAGTACGCATTGCGAACTTATCAACATGGTATGCGATCTGAAAAACATTTTAAACGACTTCAACACTTGTTGTAAGGAACAAAAGACTATCGACTAGGTTAAAAAAATGCTTACCTTAGTTTCTTCATCCATCTCTTCAAGAGTTTGCCTTGTAAAGTTGATGCTAGAGTGATTTTCTCCACCCATAGTGATCAGCTGTTTGTGTGGGTGAAAAGCCCTTTCTGGGATGCTTTCATAAAATGAGACAGATGATTTGATTTCTATAAGTGTATTTGCCATGATTTGTACCAACTTTCGCTTGTTTTCACTATGGGGGAAAGAGAGGTTTTTTGGGAGACCTTGGTCTTCAATGTCAGATTGAAAGTTGACCTTCTCTTGCTTTCCATTGGGATCCGTCATGCCCGCATAGATAGCAAGCACTGACAGTGACTCATCTTCTCTGAGTCCTAGCGTCTTTGCAATTTCATCAAGGAACAAAAAATGACAACCATCCACCACCACTACATGCAAAGTGAAAATTTGGAGGTCAGGAACTTTCTCGAACACCTCGTCTTTGTCTATCATCCAATGTTTCTTCCAATGTTTCTCCCTAGTTGAGCTAGGATCTTGCAGGAGGACAAGTGCCATAGATGCTTCAATGTGCTCATCAACCTCTTCAATAACTTCATTTGATTCCTCCTCAATGGTCAAAGGAGATTTTTGGTTGGCCTTTTCCTTTGATTTTCCCTTCTCCATGCTGTCAAGAACAAGCAAGACTAGAACCATGTCCCAAGAGATGAATTGGGTGCCTATGCACCCCATGCCCAAGTCTATGAGTTTATCCTCATCCTCTGTCCTGCAATCTTGATCAGTAAGCCCTATAATAAATCTCAACAAGCAATAGAAAATTTTTTTGTCGGCCGCATAGAGGTGTTTGAGTAAATCCACTGGCAGCCACGCCATTGGGGATCCTACAAAGACTATTGCATATTCTTCCATGTGCTCCGTCATGTAGTCAAGAAAGCTTTGGAATCCCTCTACATAAAGGTTAGCAATATCGTCCCCTCAAACACACTGATTAGTTCATGTACACAATCTACAAGTCCTATCTTTTCTGGTTGTGTGAGAAGTGCAGCAAAAGATGTCGCCATGGGTTTGTTCGCGACAAGAGGATGGAAAGAGAGCTGAAAGCTAGAGTTTTGTGAATATGAGAATGTTCGGGCTCATCAACACAATGATCTTGTAAGGTCTCCGGCCCCGATAAAAAAGAACACCATTGTACCTTGAAATGAAAATAATGGAATAAGTTACTATTTTTAGCAGTTTTCCAAATTCTTTCAGTGCCATGATGTTTAGAATGTTTTAAAGCTTTGAAAAGTGAATTAAAATAATTTTTGTAAAAAAATTCCAAAAATAGCAAGTTTTTGGTCACCTGACCCGTCCAGTTTTGATCGTCTCGAAAAACTGCACCTGTACCCCAAATTTGAAAAAATGCATTTTCGGACCCCGGGGGCTGCTAAATATGGCAGGTACTCGGGCCAGTGCGCCTTAGTTAGAGCTTGCTATAGCAATTTTTGGCATCAAAATCCGACTCGTATGACCCATTTTAGCCTAGAATCAAATTTTCTCAAAATTGCCCGGGGAGGTACCGGGGGCCCGGGACTGTGTGGGAACAGGTTCCAGCCCACTCCAGATCAGCTTTAGAAGCTAGGGGGTGCCCTCTTGCTTTGTGGGAGTCCTGGGAGAGTTTCCAAGGCAGCAGCTCAGTCTCAGAACCAGTTAACCAAGCCAACCTGACACTTGGTGGGCAGGGAACTAGACTTGCCATGCTTAACTGGAGAAGCTCCCAGATGCATTTAGCAACCCAGATCGATTTTCAGCTTGAGGAGGCCTATTTAAAGACCTGCACGCACACACACACACACACACACACACACACACACACACACACACACACACACATATGCTCACACACACACAGTGCACACACTCACACACCTACACACACTCTGGGACGGTGCTGCCGGAACACACACCTTTTGAAGGGGAAGCAAGGAGGGAGGTGCTGTCGAATTCTCGCCTCAAGAAGCTCGATTAGATCAGAGAATCGAGAGGATTATCAGCCCTTAATCACGGTAACCACGGTTTAATTAATGCTTTCTGCAAATCCTTTTTCATTACCATCTAAATTTCTCGTCTATTATGCTTATTCCTAGTCGTAATTCTCTATGATTACTCTCTAAATTCTCCTTATCCATATTCTATTATGTAATCCTCATTCCATAGCTGAATTATCAGCCATTCATCACTCTCGATTAATGATTAGAACATAATTATCAGAATTTTCTCTCTCTAGGTAGCATAGTAATTAATTGGTAAGCTAGTAATTGTGTAGATTGAAGAGAATCACTCTTTTAATCACTCATTAACAATGAAGCTTAATTAAATTCATTCTCTTATGCATTAAGATATAATTAAGGAGGAATTAATCTGTCATTAAGACTCTAAGAATTAGTTTTCCTCGCACATATGCCTAAGGTAAATCTGCATCGTCTATTTGCTAGGAAATAGTTTAATCATACTTAATTCAATTCTCTGGTAATTACAATAGTGAAATCCTAATTATTCTTAATCATGTAAGCCGAATAATTATCTTAGAGCCGGTTCCCATAGGATTATGTGCCATCCTTAATGATTGCTTTATGAAAGAAATCTAGATCTCTCATATAGGAGAAATTAATTGATGTCACTAATCTACCCATTGGACTGTTATGATGCTTGCGAACCTTAGCTCTTTCTCCAAGCTAATCATTTAAAGTAGTGAGAAATGGCCCCGGTTAAGAGGACGCGCTTCGGTGGTGCCCACGATCGCGAGGCAGGAACGAGTAATGTCAACGGAAAGGGAAAAGCTCCTATGGAGGAACAAATACCGGCCATCTCACGGGCCATCGATGAAGAAGTGGAAGAGGTAGATCATATTTTTATTCAAGTTGTTTAAATTAACATTGCATACGCTAGTTAGGAATGCTCATATCCCCAAACATGTTGGAGAAATCCGACGGAAACCTCGGCATTGAAATCATTGTACATTAAGTTCTAAAGTAGGAAGGTAATGTTTGATGGCTATGCTGTTTGCAATAGGAAAGAATGTCTGCTAGGGAAAATTTAGCTCGACATGTTCATTTTCATTCCAATGTTGAATCAGTCCCGACCCCCCTACTGATCACAGGGGGCAGAGTTCCTCGTTAAGGACTCTTGAATCCACGACTTGCTTTCTATGCGGTGGATACAAACGACTTGCTTTCTATGCGGTGGGAACCCACGTCTTGCTTTCTATGCGGTGGGAGTGTCCATGACGTGCTTTCTATGCGGTGGACATACCTAGTTGTATGGGCAGCTAGGCGACAACGGGAGGAGTGAACTCTCGCTGGAGGGGGGATGTTGTACCTCCAAAACATTGGAACTTTTATGAATAAGTTTGAGTAGAATTTTTACTAGAATTTTGTCTTGGTGCTGTTTGCAATACTGGTTGAAGGGCTGTCTTAACGAACAATGTGATTCGGAATTAAACAAGGAATATCTTTGTTGAACAATCTTTGTGGTAGTAATTAGGTCACACAAGGAAGTGTGAGTGTGGGGGTGGAAAGTGGGGGCTTGGCTCAGGTTGCCAATGCCAACGAGATGGGTGGTCCCGATTGGTCGGGAACTCTCTGTGCCCATTGTGCTTACTTCGATATTAGTAATACTCATTGCCCCTAGAGCGGTGAAATATCGAGAGTACGTGCCTCTAAAACATGGGAAAAAAGGCACTCGAGGTTTCTCTCCTCTTGGAAGGTGGGTCTTAGGATCTCTACATAGGTTAAATCACGCTTCCCCTGCGAGGTGGAGCTAGATCTCCTTGCTAGTAGGCTCGAACTCAATTCACTTTGTGATGAGAGATCGTCCGCTAGATGAACCCAGACCACTTTGTTTGCTTCCGCTATAGATCTAGTGGCCACCAGGTTTACCATCAGATCCATTGTTGAGACGACGTGTTGGGGACCTCACACCTGGTATCAAAGCCTAGGTTAGGTTGGGAAATAAAGTCGTATTGTTTGAACATTTAAAAGGAATTGAAAGTATATAGGTAGTTGATCCGAATTCCTTGCATTGGTGTTGCAGGAAAACCCCGTGCTCGAATATCGAAAGTTCCAAGTGTTTGAGCTTATTTATGAGCAAGCTCGAAGATCCCCAGTTTACCAGTTCAGGCAAGATGTCATGGAGATACTGTTGAAGGCTTATAGGCCACACTCCACTCTCATTGATAGAGGATGGGAACTTGATTGGACATTTCCAGGAGGGGTTTACTACATCAACGCTCGGAAGCTAGGATGCCTGGCTACCGACTTGAAGAAGATACGTTGGGGAGAAGAGTTGAGAGTAATAGAGATATTCTACTTGGTGCCTACACGATTGGACCAGACTGTTTCAGACAACTCCAATCAAACCATCAACGACTGGCTTTTGGAGAAGGTCACCAACGTGATCCTAGCGAACCGAGTCAAAACCTTTGGATTACTGAAGGCGGAACTCCGGCTTGATATCTTAGTTTATTATCCACTCAAGAATGAGTATAGAAACTATTACACGAATGAAGTAGTGCATCACGTGAATACCATCTCCTAGGCGTATTTTATACGCAATCCATAAAGCCATGTAATAAGCTGATCATCAGTTATCCTAAACCTTGAGCGGTTTCAATTGTAATAAATTTTCATCAATAAAGTGCTTTTTGTCTCTGAATCTCTGTCTCTTGATAAAGTAGAATCTTGAATTTTATTTATAGTCTCGTGTCTATCCAAGTAATGTATAAGGAATTCGTATAATCCATGTAGGTACCGCCTGTTGCTCTGTACTCGGCAGTGCAAGAGAAGAAGCTCCTCCTTAAGCAAGCCCAACCTCCGATCTTTAAGGGCGAGGGGGCAAATGTGGAGAGAGATGCGGAAGTATGGATGGAAGCCATGGACGATTACTTTGAAGCTGCGGGGACCCAACCCGTAAATCAGACTATGCTTGCGATGTTCCGCTTAACTGGCGATGCCAAGATATGGTGGAAGCAACATTGCAGGGACATGGACATTAAGGGATCTTCCCAGTCCTCGGAAGACATTAAAGCTGCGATAATGGGGCGTTATTTACCGCCTGCCTACAGAACCTTGAGGATGAATGACTTCTTTTCACTTCGGCAGCAGAATTCATCTATCGAAGAATACTATGCAAAGTTTGTCACTCTTCGGAGATATGCTCCTAAGATGACCTTGGAACAATAGGTGGCAAGGTTCTGTCAAGGAATAATCGATCCCTTGAATACTCGGCTGGAAGCTCTCAGGCCAACGACGCTACAGGATGCCTTCTTAAGGGCCAAACCTCTAGCTCTCGAAGTACAAAGGGCTAATCAGAACAGGAGGAATTATTGGGCAAAGAGGGCAAGGACCACTGCTTGGGATACCAGACCAGCCAACCAAGCCTATAACCAGCGCCCTAGTTTGGCTACAACCACAACCATGGAGTTCCCCGATGTTTGATGCTATGGTTGCGGCGAGCATGGACATTACAGATCCAATTGCCCCATGAACATTCAGGCAACCAACGCCAATGCCATACCCTTGAATACCCGTGGGCGTGGCCAAGCTAATGGAAGAGGATTACGAGGAAGGATGAACAGAGGTCGAGGGCGTGGAGCTACCGCCAGAGTGAATGCCGCAGTGGTACAACCAACTGTGGGTGATGAAACAGTGGAGAGAGAAACCCTACATGCTGCAATTGACAATCCCAATGGTTGCGAGCAATACGCAATCATTCATACGCCAGGATCTCTCAGAGGTGAACAAGTTAATTTCCTTATAGATTGTGGTAGTACTCTTTCATTTCTTTTGCCCAGATGCATGAGGAAGCTTAAGCTAGATAAGTACCCAACAAGCAAGCTAGTTGTAGAGTTAGCAAATGGAAAAGAAGTAGTATCTCAACATTCTGCAGGAAAAATTGATTTTGATTTAGAGGGACACCCAACTTCTACCCAATTTCGAACCCTACCCTTAGGATTCTTTGATGGGATACTAGGGATGGACTGGCTAAAGCAAAATAGGGCCCACATACATTGTGCACAAGGGAACTTTACTTTTACAGATAACTTGGGTAATGAAGCCTTAATCCAGGGAAAAAATGGGAGACCTAGGGCTACTCTAGTTAAGGCCATCAGACTTTTGAAGGGACTAAGGAAGGGTCAACAAATTTATGCGGTTAAACTCAACAAAGTGGACCAATCAGATACCTCACTTCGACCAAACTGGTTGAGGGAGTATGATGATGTATTCCCTGAAGACCTTATGAATCTTCCACCACACAGAGAGGTAGATCATGAGATAGAGACTATTCCTGGATGTGAACCTATCTCAAAAAGACCTTATAAGATGTCACTTCCAGAGGCCATCGAACTCAAGGAACAGCTTAGGCAACTCATTGAGCAAGGATTCATTCGACCCAGTACTTCTCCTTGGGGTGCTCCAGTTCTTTTTCAGAAGAAGAAGGATGGAACCTTAAGGCTATGCATAGACTATCGTGGACTGAACCAGGTAACTGTTAAGAACAAGTATCAAATTCCAAGGATTGACGAACTTTTGGACAGGATCCACAATGCCAAAATATTTACAAAGATTGATCTAAGGTCATGATATTACCAAATCAGGATCAAGGAATCAAATATTCCAAAGACAACTTTCAATACTAGGTATGGGCACTACGAGTTCACAGTAATGTCTTTTGGTCTAACAAATGCTCCTGCAAGCTTCAATCGACTTATGCAGGATATTTTCAGACCTTACCTGGATGATTTTGTCTTGGTTTTATTTGATGACATTCTGATCTACTCTAATAATGAGGCAGATCACGAAGAACATGTTCGCAAAGTACTTGATCTTCTTTGAGAACACCAACTTTACGCTAAAGAGAGCAAGTGCACCTTTTCCTCACCAAAAGTCAACTATCTTGGATTTGTCATATCGGCTGAGGGGATTTCAGTAGACCCAGACAAGGTCAAGGACATCGTTGATTGGCCTCAACCATCCACCGTCAGTGAAGTAAGAGGATTTCTTGGAATAACAGGATGGTACAGGAATTTTGTCAAGGACTATGCACGTATTGCTACACCTTTGACGGAACTCCTAAAGAAAGGAATGAGGATCAAATGGAAGACCGAACACGAGTCTAGCTTTGCTAAGCTAAAAGAATTCTTGGTCTCAGCTCCTATTTTAAAGCTTCCAGATTTCAACAAGGAATTTGAAGGAAGACCAGTGGCTTATACTTCGCGAAAGCTGAGAGATCATGAGAAGAATTATCCTACTCATGATTTGGAACTTTTAGCAGTTATTCATGTGCTGAAGTTATGGCGACATTATCTTCTTGGGCGCAAGTTTCAACTGGTTACAGACCACAAGAGCTTAAAATGGATTTTTACTCAACCTATTCTCAATATGCGACAGCGACGATGGATAGAGTTGTTACAGGAATATGACCTTGACATAAAGTATAGACCAGGAAAGGAAAATGCAGTTGCAGATGGTCTTAGCCAAAAATCCTTTCTCGGAGCTATCTTTATTCCAAATAACCCTATTGGGATAGAATCAAAGAAGAATCCTTGGTAGATTCAGAGTACCAACGTACAGTATCTCTAGTCCAGCAGAATAAGATGCCTGAAGCTAAATATTACTCTCTTATGGGAGGATGTCTTTACTAGAGACATAGACTCTATGTACCCAGAGATCCATCCTTAAAGAAGGCCATTTTGTATGAAGAGCACGATAGCCCTACATCCGGACATCCAGGCTATGCTAAGACTCTTCATGTTGTCAGGAGGAGTTGTTTTTGGTATGGAATGAAAGGGGACATACTTCGCTATGTGAGGCAATTTCTTTCTTGTCAGTGGATAAAGGCCGAAAGAATCAAGTTACCAGGGCAACTTCAACCTCTTGACATACCCCAGATGAAATGGGAATGCATCAGTATGGATTTTGTTACAGGAGGGTATGATTCTGTTTTCGTGGTTGTTGATATGCTCACAAAAGTGGCTCATCTAATACCTGTAAAGACAACCTTTACTGCTTCAGATGTTAGTCGGGTATTCATCAAGGAGATTTTTAGGTTACATTGTCTACCCAAGCGTATCGTCAGTGATAGAGATGCCAAGTTTACATCAAAATTTTGGACTTCTCTTTTCCAATCTATTGGGTCACAATTAGCCTTTAGTACATCGTATCATCCACAGACAGATGGGCAAACTGAGAGAGTTAATCAAGTCATCGAGGACATTCTCACAGCCTATTGTTCACAAGAGCCAAAGAAGTGGTTACAATATCTACCTTTGGTGGAGTATGCTTACAACTCTTCCGAACACAGAAGCATTGGAATGTCACCTTTCAAAGCTCTTTATGGACAGGACTGTTTAGCACCACTGAACTTCTCAGATCCAACCATCAGGGTAGAAGCCTCTAGAAATATGTTAGAGGATATGGAAGCACAGACTAGAGCTATTCGCCAGGACATTCAGGCCGCTCAGGATAGACAGATGCACTATGCAGATAAGAACCGTTCGGAAAGAACTTTCAAAGAAGGAGATAAGGTTTTTCTGCGAGTCAGACCAAAGAAAAGAAACTTATCTCTAGGCAGATATAAGAAGCTAAGCCCAAGGTATTGTGGACCATTCGAGATCATTAAGGTTGTGAGTGACAAAGCTTACAAGCTAAAGTTACCTGCAAACTTGAAGGTTCATGATGAATTCCACATCAGCTTACTCAAACCCTACATTCCTAACCCTGATCAATTCTTGGACTCAGATCAGATAGTCATGCCAGCACAAGGAGTTCTCGAGCTCCAACCTAACTACGTACTGGAAACAAGGGAAAGGAAGTTACGCAACAGAACTATCACGGAGCATCTGGTAAAGTGGAAGAAGATGCAACTTGGGAGGACGAACCAACGCTCTTAAAGGATTACCCAAACACATTCTTGAGATGAGGACATCTCAAATTTTTCACATTGGGGAGGTTGTAAGGTCTCTGACCCCGATAAAAAAGAACACCATTGTACCTTGAAATGAAAATAATGGAATAAGTTACTATTTTTAGCAGTTTTCCAAATTCTGTCAGTGCCATGATGTTTAGAATGTTTTAAAGCTTTGAAAAGTGAATTAAAATAATTTTTGTAAAAAATTTCCAAAAATAGCAAGTTTTTGGTCACCCGACCCGTCCAGTTTTGATCGTCTCGAAAAACTGCACCCTTATCCCAAATTTGAAAAAATGCATTTTCGAACCCGGGGGGCTGCTAAATATGGCAGGTACTCGGGCCAGCGTGCCTTAGTTAGAGCTTGCTATAGCAATTTTCGGCATCAAAATCCGACTCGTATGACCCATTTTAGCCTAGAATCAAATTTTCTCAAAATTGCCCGGGGAGGTACCGGGGCCCGGGACTGTGTGGGAACAGGTTCCAGCCCACTCCAGATCAGCTTTAGCAGCTAGGGGGTGCCCTCTTGCTTTGTGGGAGTCCTGGGAGAGTTTCCAAGGCAGCAGCTCAGTCTCAGAACCAGTTAACCAAGCTAACCTGACACTTGGTGGGCAGGGAACTGGACTTGCCATGCTTAACTGGAGAAGCTCCCAGATGCATTTAGCAACCCAGATCGATTTTCAGCTTGAGGAGGCCTATTTAAAGACCTGCACACACACACACACACATATGCTCACACACACACAGTGCACACACTCACACACCTACACACACTCTGGGACGGTGCTGCCGGAACACACACCTTTTGAAGGGGAAGCAAGGAGGGAGGTGCTGTCGAATTCTCGCCTCAAGAAGCTCGATTAGATCAGAGAATCGAGAGGATTATCAGCCCTTAATCACGGTAACCACAGTTTAATTAATGCTTTCTGCAAATCCTTTTTCATTACCATCTAAATTTCTCGTCTATTATGCTTATTCCTAGTCGTAATTCTCTATGATTACTCTCTAAATTCTCCTTATCCATATTCTATTACGTAATCCTCATTCCATAGCTGAATTATCAGCCATTCATCACTCTCGATTAATGATTAGAACATAATTATCAGAATTTTCTCTCTCTAGGTAGCATAGTAATTAATTGGTAAGCTAGTAATTGTGTAGATTGAAGAGAATCACTCTTTTAATCACTCATTAACAATGAAGCTTAATTAAATTCATTCTCTTATGCATTAAGATATAATTAAGGAGGAATTAATCTGTCATTAAGACTCTAAGAATTAGTTTTCCTCACACATATGCCTAAGGTAAATCTGCATCGTCTATTTGCTAGGAAATAGTTTAATCATACTTAATTCAATTCTCTGGTAATTCCAATAGTGAAATCCTAATTATTCTTAATCATGTAAGCTGAATGATTATCTTAGAGCCGGTTCCCATAGGATTATGTGCCATCCTTAATGATTGCTTTATGAAAGAAATCTAGATCTCTCATATAGGAGAAATTAATTGATGTCACTAATCTACCCATTGGACTGTTATGATGCTTGCAAACCTTAGCTCTTTCTCCAAGCTAATCATTTAAAGTAGTGAGAAATGGCCCCGGTTAAGAGGACGCGCTTCGGTGGTGCCCACGATCGCGAGGCAGGAACGAGTAATGTCAACGGAAAGGGGAAAGCTCCTATGGAGGAACAAATACCGGCCATCTCACGGGCCATCGATGAAGAAGTGGAAGAGGTAGATCATATTTTTATTCAAGTTGTTTAAATTAACATTGCATACGCTAGTTAGGAATGCTCATATCCCCAAACATGTTGGAGAAATCCGACGGAAACCTCGGCATTGAAATCATTGTACATTAAGTTCTAAAGTAGGAAGGTAATGTTTGATGGGTATGCTGTTTGCAATAGGAAAGAATGTCTGCTAGGGAAAATTTAGCTCGACATGTTCATTTTAATTCCAATGTTGAATCAGTCCTGACCCCCCTACTGATCACAGGGGGCAGAGTTCCTCGTTAAGGACTCTTGAATCCACGACTTGCTTTCTATGCGGTGGATACCCACGACTTGCTTTCTATGCGGTGGGAACCCACGTCTTGCTTTCTATGCGGTGGGAGTGTCCATGACGTGCTTTCTATGCGGTGGACATACCTAGTTGTATGGGCAGCTAGGCGACAACGGGAGGAGTGAACTCTCGCTGGAGGGGGGATGTTGTACCTCCAAAACATTGGAACTTTTATGAATAAGTTTGAGTAGAATTTTTACTAGAATTCTGTCTTGGTGCTGTTTGCAATACTGGTTGAAGGGCTGTCTTAACGAACAATGTGATTCGGAATTAAACAAGGAATATCTTTGTTGAACAATCTTTGTGGTAGTAATTAGGTCACACAAGGAAGTGTGAGTGTGGGGGTGGAAAGTGGGGGCTTGGCTCAGGTTGCCAATGCCAACGAGATGGGTGGTCCCGATTGGTCGGGAACTCTCTGTCCCCATTGTGCTTACTTCGATATTAGTAATACTCATTGCCCCTAGAGCGGTGAAATATCGAGAGTACGTGCCTCTGAAACATGGGGAAAAAGGCACTCGAGGTTTCTCTCCTCTTGGAAGGTGGGTCTTAGGATCGCTACATAGGTTAAATCACGCTTCCCCTGCGAGGTGGAGCTAGATCACCTTGCTAGTAGGCT
This sequence comes from Adiantum capillus-veneris, assembly GCF_014529385.1. Lineage (NCBI taxonomy): Eukaryota > Viridiplantae > Streptophyta > Polypodiopsida > Polypodiales > Pteridaceae > Adiantum > Adiantum capillus-veneris. The sequence continues at coordinate 12,975,824 of NC_140955.1, forward strand.
CGAACTCAATTCACTTTGTGATGAGAGATCGTCCGCTAGATGATGAACCCAGACCACTTTGTTTGCTTCCGCTATAGATCTAGTGGCCACCAGCTTTACCATCAGATCCGTTGTTGAGACGACGGGGTGGGGACCTCACACCTGGTATCAGAGCCTAGGTTAGGTTGGGAAATAAAGTCGTATTGTTTGAACATTTAAAAGGAATTGAAAGTATATAGGTAGTTGATCCGAAGTCCTTGCATTGGTGTTGCAGGAAAACCCCGTGCTCGAATATCGAAAGTTCCAAGTGTTTGAGCTTATTTATGAGCAAGCTCGAAGATCCCCAGTTTACTAGTTCAGGCAAGATGTCATGGAGATACTGTTGAAGGCTTATACGCCACACTCCACTCGCATTGATAGAGGATGGGAACTTGATTGGACATTTCCAGGAGGGGTTTACTACATTAACGCTCGGACCACTGCTTGGGATACCAGACCAGCCAACCAAGCCTATAACCAGCGCCCTAGTTTGGCTACAACCACAACCATGGAGTTCCCCGATGTTTGATGCTATGGTTGCGGCGAGCATGGACATTACAGATCCAATTGCCCCATGAACATTCAGGCAACCAACGCCAATGCCATACCCTTGAATACCCGTGGGCGTGGCCAAGCTAATGGAAGAGGATTACGAGGAAGGATGAACAGAGGTCGAGGGCGTGGAGCTACCGCCAGAGTGAATGCCGCAGTGGTACAACCAACTGTGGGTGATGAAACAATGGAGAGAGAAACCCTACATGCTGCAATTGACAATCCCAATGGTTGCGAGAAATACGCAATCATTCATACGCCAGGATCTCTCAGAGGTGAACAAGTTAATTTCCTTATAGATTGTGGTAGTACTCTTTCATTTCTTTTGCCCAGATGCATGAGGAAGCTTAAGCTAGATAAGTACCCAACAAGCAAGCTAGTTGTAGAGTTAGCAAATGGCAAAGAAGTAGTATCTCAACATTCTGCAGGAAAAATTGATTTTGATTTAGGGGGACACCCAACTTCTACCCAATTTCGAACCCTACCCTTAGGATTCTTTGATGGGATACTAGGGATGGACTGGCTAAAGCAAAATAGGGCCCACATACATTGTGCACAAGGGAACTTTACTTTTACAGATAACTTGGGTAATGAAGCCTTAATCCAGGGAAAAAATGGGAGACCTAGGGCTACTCTAGTTAAGGCCATCAGACTTTTGAAGGGACTAAGGAAGGGTCAACAAATTTATGCGGTTAAACTCAACAAAGTGGACCAATCAGATACCTCACTTCGACCAAACTGGTTGAGGGAGTATGATGATGTATTCCCTGAAGACCTTATGAATCTTCCACCACACAGAGAGGTAGATCATGAGATAGAGACTATTCCTGGATGTGAACCTATCTCAAAAAGACCTTATAAGATGTCACTTCCAGAGGCCATCGAACTCAAGGAACAGCTTAGGCAACTCATTGAGCAAGGATTCATTCGACCCAGTACTTCTCCTTGGGGTGCTCCAGTTCTTTTTCAGAAGAAGAAGGATGGAACCTTAAGGCTATGCATAGACTATCGTGGACTGAACCAGGTAACTGTTAAGAACAAGTATCAAATTCCAAGGATTGACGAACTTTTGGACAGGATCCACAACGCCAAAATATTTACAAAGATTGATCTAAGGTCATGATATTACCAAATCAGGATCAAGGAATCAAATATTCCAAAGACAACTTTCAATACTAGGTATGGGCACTACGAGTTCACAGTAATGTCTTTTGGTCTAACAAATGCTCCTGCAAGCTTCAATCGACTTATGCAGGATATTTTCAGACCTTACCTGGATGATTTTGTCTTGGTTTTATTTGATGACATTCTGATCTACTCTAAGAATGAGGCAGATCACGAAGAACATGTTCGCAAAGTACTTGATCTTCTTTGAGAACACCAACTTTACGCTAAAGAGAGCAAGTGCACCTTTTCCTCACCAAAAGTCAACTATCTTGGATTTGTCATATCGGCTGAGGGGATTTCAGTAGACCCAGACAAGGTCAAGGACATCGTTGATTGGCCTCAACCATCCACCGTCAGTGAAGTAAGAGGATTTCTTGGAATAACAGGATGGTACAGGAATTTTGTCAAGGACTATGCACGTATTGCTACACCTTTGACGGAACTCCTAAAGAAAGGAATGAGGATCAAATGGAAGACCGAACACGAGTCTAGCTTTGCTAAGCTAAAAGAATTCTTGGTCTCAGCTCCTATTTTAAAGCTTCCAGATTTCAACAAGGAATTTGAAGTAGCGACCGACGCTAGCAAATTTGCTCTAGGCGGAGTTCTTACTCAAGAAGGAAGACCAGTGGCTTATACTTCGCGAAAGCTGAGAGATCATGAGAAGAATTATCCTACTCATGATTTGGAACTTTTAGCAGTTATTCATGTGCTGAAGTTATGGAGACATTATCTTCTTGGGCGCAAGTTTCAACTGGTTACAGACCACAAGAGCTTAAAATGGATTTTTACTCAACCTATTCTCAATATGCGACAGCGACGATGGATAGAGTTGTTACAGGAATATGACCTTGACATAAAGTATAGACCAGGAAAGGAAAATGCAGTTGCAGATGGTCTTAGCCAAAAATCCTTTCTCGGAGCTATCTTTATTCCAAATAACCCTATCTGGGATAGAATCAAAGAAGAATCCTTGGTAGATTCAGAGTACCAACGTACAGTATCTCTAGTCCAGCAGAATAAGATGCCTGAAGCTAAATATTACTCTCTTATGGGAGGATGTCTTTACTAGAGACATAGACTCTATGTACCCAGAGATCCAGCCTTAAAGAAGGCCATTTTGTATGAAGAGCACGATAGCCCTACATCCGGACATCCAGGCTATGCTAAGACTCTTCATGTTGTCAGGAGGAGTTGTTTTTGGTATGGAATGAAAGGGGACATACTTCGCTATGTGAGGCAATTTCTTTCTTGTCAGTGGATAAAGGCCGAAAGAATCAAGTTACCAGGGCAACTTCAACCTCTTGACATACCCCAGATGAAATGGGAATGCATCAGTATGGATTTTGTTACAGGATTACCTTCTACAGGAGGGTATGATTCTGTTTTCGTGGTTGTTGATATGCTCACAAAAGTGGCTCATCTAATACCTGTAAAGACAACCTTTACTGCTTCAGATGTTAGTCAGGTATTCATCAAGGAGATTTTTAGGTTACATTGTCTACCCAAGCGTATCGTCAGTGATAGAGATGCCAAGTTTACATCAAAATTTTGGACTTCTCTTTTCCAATCTATTGGGTCACAATTAGCCTTTAGTACATCGTATCATCCACAGACAGATGGGCAAACTGAGAGAGTTAATCAAGTCATCGAGGACATTCTCACAGCCTATTGTTCACAAGAGCCAAAGAAGTGGTTACAATATCTACCTTTGGTGGAGTATGCTTACAACTCTTCCGAACACAGAAGCATTGGAATGTCACCTTTCAAAGCTCTTTATGGACAGGACTGTTTAGCACCACTGAACTTCTCAGATCCAACCATCAGGGTAGAAGCCTCTAGAAATATGTTAGAGGATATGGAAGCACAGACTAGAGCTATTCGCCAGGACATTCAGGCCGCTCAGGATAGACAGATGCACTATGCAGATAAGAACCGTTCGGAAAGAACTTTCAAAGAAGGAGATAAGGTTTTTCTGCGAGTCAGAACAAAGAAAAGAAACTTATCTCTAGGCATATATAAGAAGCTAAGCCCAAGGTATTGTGGACCATTCGAGATCATTAAGGTTGTGAGTGACAAAGCTTACAAGCTAAAGTTACCTGCAAACTTGAAGGTTCATGATGAATTCCACATCAGCTTACTCAAACCCTACATTCCTAACCCTGATCAATTCTTGGACTCAGATCAGATAGTCATGCCAGCACAAGGAGTTCTCGAGCTCCAACCTGACTACGTACTGGAAACAAGGGAAAGGAAGTTACGCAACAGAACTATCACGGAGCATCTGGTAAAGTGGAAGAAGATGCAACTTGGGAGGACGAACCAACGCTCTTAAAGGATTACCCAAACACATTCTTGAGATGAGGACATCTCAAATTTTTCACATTGGGGAGGTTGTAAGGTCTCTGACCCCGATAAAAAAGAACACCATTGTACCTTGAAATGAAAATAATGGAATAAGTTACTATTTTTAGCAGTTTTCCAAATTCTGTCAGTGCCATGATGTTTAGAATGTTTTAAAGCTTTGAAAAGTGAATTAAAATAATTTTTGTAAAAAATTTCCAAAAATAGCAAGTTTTTGGTCACCCGACCCGTCCAGTTTTGATCGTCTCGAAAAACTGCACCCGTATCCCAAATTTGAAAAAATGCATTTTCGAACCCCGGGGGCTGCTAAATATGGCAGGTACTCGGGCCAGTGTGCCTTAGTTAGAGCTTGCTATAGCAATTTTCGGCATCAAAATCCGACTCGTATGACCCATTTTAGCCTAGAATCAAATTTTCTCAAAATTGCCCGGGGAGGTACCGGGGCCCGGGACTGTGTGGGAACAGGTTCCAGCCCACTCCAGATCAGCTTTAGCAGCTAGGGGTTGCCCTCTTGCTCTGTGGGAGTCCTGGGAGAGTTTCCAAGGCAGCAGCTCAGTCTCAGAACCAGTTAACCAAGCCAACCTGACACTTGGTGGGCAGGGAACTGGACTTGCCATGCTTAACTGGAGAAGCTCCCAGATGCATTTAGCAACCCAGATCGATTTTCAGCTTGAGGAGGCCTATTTAAAGACCTGCACACACACACACACACACATATGCTCACACACACACAGTGCACACACTCACACACCTACACACACTCTGGGACGGTGCTGCCGGAACACACACCTTTTGAAGGGGAAGCAAGGAGGGAGGTGCTGTCGAATTCTCGCCTCAAGAAGCTCGATTAGATCAGAGAATCGAGAGGATTATCAGCCCTTAATCATGGTAACCACGGTTTAATTAATGCTTTCTGCAAATCCTTTTTCATTACCATCTAAATTTCTCGTCTATTATGCTTATTCCTAGTCGTAATTCTCTATGATTACTCTCTAAATTCTCCTTATCCATATTCTATTACGTAATCCTCATTCCATAGCTGAATTATCAGCCATTCATCACTCTCGATTAATGATTAGAACATAATTATCAGAATTTTCTCTCTCTAGGTAGCATAGTAATTAATTGGTAAGCTAGTAATTGTGTAGATTGAAGAGAATCACTCTTTTAATCACTCATTAACAATGAAGCTTAATTAAATTCATTCTCTTATGCATTAAGATATAATTAAGGAGGAATTAATCTGTCATTAAGACTCTAAGAATTAGTTTTCCTCACACATATGCCTAAGGTAAATCTGCATCGTCTATTTGCTAGGAAATAGTTTAATCATACTTAATTCAATTCTCTGGTAATTCCAATAGTGAAATCCTAATTATTATTAATCATGTAAGCCGAATAATTATCTTAGATCCGGTTCCCATAGGATTATGTGCCATCCTTAATGATTGCTTTATGAAAGAAATCTAGATCTCTCATATAGGAGAAATTAATTGATGTCACTAATCTACCCATTGGACTGCTATGATGCTTGCAAACCTTAGCTCTTTCTCCAAGCTAATCATTTAAAGTAGTGAGAAATGGCCCCGGTTAAGAGGACGCGCTTCGGTGGTGCCCACGATCGCGAGGCAGGAACGAGTAATGTCAACAGAAAGGGGAAAGCTCCTATGGAGGAACAAATACCGGCCATCTCACGGGCCATCGATGAAGAAGTGGAAGAGGTAGATCATATTTTTATTCAAGTTGTTTAAATTAACATTGCATACGCTAGTTAGGAATGCTCATATCCCCAAACATGTTGGAGAAATCTGACGGAAACCTCGGCATTGAAATCATTGTACATTAAGTTCTAAAGTAGGAAGGTAATGTTTGATGGGTATGCTGTTTGCAATAGGAAAGAATGTCTGCTAGGGAAAATTTAGCTCGACATGTTCATTTTAATTCCAATGTTGAATCAGTCCTGACCCCCCTACTGATCACAGGGGGCAGAGTTCCTCGTTAAGGACTCTTGAATCCACGACTTGCTTTCTATGCGGGGGATACCCACGACTTGCTTTCTATGCGGTGGGAACCCACGTCTTGCTTTCTATGCGGTGGGAGTGTCCATGACGTGCTTTCTATGCGGTGGACATACCTAGTTGTATGGGCAGCTAGGCGACAACGGGAGGAGTGAACTCTCGCTGGAGGGGGGATGTTGTACCTCCAAAACATTGGAACTTTTATGAATAAGTTTGAGTAGAATTTTTACTAGAATTCTGTCTTGGTGCTGTTTGCAATACTGGTTGAAGGGCTGTCTTAACGAACAATGTGATTCGGAATTAAACAAGGAATATCTTTGTTGAACAATCTTTGTGGTAGTAATTAGGTCACACAAGGAAGTGTGAGTGTGGGGGTGGAAAGTGGGGGCTTGGCTCAGGTTGCCAATGCCAACGAGATGGGTGGTCCCGATTGGTCGGGAACTCTCTGTCCCCATTGTGCTTACTTCGATATTAGTAATACTCATTGCCCCTAGAGCGGTGAAATATCGAGAGTACGTGCCTCTGAAACATGGGGAAAAAGGCACTCGAGGTTTCTCTCCTCTTGGAAGGTGGGTCTTAGGATCGCTACATAGGTTAAATCACGCTTCCCCTGCGAGGTGGAGCTAGATCACCTTGCTAGTAGGCTCGAACTCAATTCACTTTGTGATGAGAGATCGTCCGCTAGATGATGAACCCAGACCACTTTGTTTGCTTCCGCTATAGATCTAGTGGCCACCAGGTTTACCATCAGATCCGTTGTTGAGACGACGGGGTGGGGACCTCACACCTGGTATCAGAGCCTAGGTTAGGTTGGGAAATAAAGTCGTATTGTTTGAACATTTAAAAGGAATTGAAAGTATATAGGTAGTTGATCCGAATTCCTTGCATTGGTGTTGCAGGAAAACCCCGTGCTCGAATATCGAAAGTTCCAAGTGTTTGAGCTTATTTATGAGCAAGCTCGAAGATCCCCAGTTAGCAGTTCAGGCAAGATGTCATGGAGATACTGTTGAAGGCTTATAGGCCACACTCCACTCTCATTGATAGAGGATGGGAACTTGATTGGACATTTCCAGGAGGGGTTTACTACATCAACGCTCGGAAGCTAGGATGCCTGGCTACCGACTTGAAGAAGATACGTTGGGGAGAAGAGTTGAGAGTAATAGAGATATTCTACTTGGTGCCTACACGATTGGACCAGACTGTTTCAGACAACTCCAATCAAACCATCAACGACTGGCTTTTGGAGAAGGTCACCAACGTGATCCTAGCGAACCGAGTCAAAACCTTTGGATTACTGAAGGCGGAACTCCGGCTTGATATCTTAGTTTATTATCCACTCAAGAATGAGTATAGAAACTATTACACGAATGAAGTAGTGCATCACGTGAATACCATCTCCTAGGCGTATTTTATACGCAATCCATAAAGCCATGTAATAAGCTGATCATCAGTTATCCTAAACCTTGAGCGGTTTCAATTGTAATAAATTTTCATCAATAAAGTGCTTTTTGTCTCTGAATCTCTGTCTCTTGATAAAGTAGAATCTTGAATTTTATTTATAGTCTCGTGTCTATCCAAGTAATGTATAAGGAATTCGTATAATCCATGTAGGTACCGCATGTTGCTCTGTACTCGGCAGTGCAAGAGAAGAAGCTCCTCCTTAAGCAAGCCCAACCTCCGATCTTTAAGGGCGAGGGGGCAAATGTGGAGAGAGATGCGGAAGTATGGATGGAAGCCATGGACGATTACTTTGAAGCTGCGGGGACCCAACCCGTAAATCAGACTATGCTTGCGATGTTCCGCTTAACTAGCGATGCCAAGATATGGTGGAAGCAACATTGCAGGGACATGGACATTAAGGGATCTTCCCAGTCCTGGGAAGACATTAAAGCTGCGATAATGGGGCGTTATTTACCGCCTGCCTACAGAACCTTGAGGATGAATGACTTCTTTTCACTTCGGCAGCAGAATTCATCTATCGAAGAATACTATGCAAAGTTTGTCACTCTTCGGAGATATGCTCCTAAGATGACCTTGGAACAATAGGTGGCAAGGTTCTGTCAAGGAATAATCGATCCCCTGAATACTCAGCTGGAAGCTCTCAGGCCAACGACGCTATAGGATGCCTTGTTAAGGGCCAAACCTCTAGCTCTCGAAGTACAAAGGGCTAATCAGAACAGGAGGAATCATTGGGCAAAGAGGGCAAGGACCACTGCTTGGGATACCAGACCAGCCAACCAAGCCTATAACCAGCGCCCTAGTTTGGCTACAACCACAACCATGGAGTTCCCCGATGTTTGATGCTATGGTTGCGGCGAGCATGGACATTACAGATCCAATTGCCCCATGAACATTCAGGCAACCAACGCCAATGCCATACCCTTGAATACCCGTGGGCGTGGCCAAGCTAATGGAAGAGGATTATGAGGAAGGATGAACAGAGGTCGAGGGCGTGGAGCTACCGCCAGAGTGAATGCCGCAGTGGTACAACCAACTGTGGGTGATTGAACAGTGGAGAGAGAAACCCTACATGCTGCAATTGACAATCCCAATGGTTGCGAGCAATACGCAATCATTCATACGCCAGGATCTCTCAGAGGTGAACAAGTTAATTTCCTTATAGATTGTGGTAGTACTCTTTCATTTCTTTTGCCCAGATGCATGAGGAAGCTTAAGCTAGATAAGTACCCAACAAGCAAGCTAGTTGTAGAGTTAGCAAATGGCAAAGAAGTAGTATCTCAACATTCTGCAGGAAAAATTGATTTTGATTTAGGGGGACACCCAACTTCTGCCCAATTTCGAACCCTACCCTTAGGATTCTTTGATGGGATACTAGGGATGGACTGGCTAAAGCAAAATAGGGCCCACATACATTGTGCACAAGGGAACTTTACTTTTACAGATAACTTGGGTAATGAAGCCTTAATCCAGGGAAAAAATGGGAGACCTAGGGCTACTCTAGTTAAGGCCATCAGACTTTTGAAGGGACTAAGGAAGGGTCAACAAATTTATGCGGTTAAACTCAACAAAGTGGTCCAATCAGATACCTCACTTCGACCAAACTGGTTGAGGGAGTATGATGATGTATTCCCTGAAGACCTTATGAATCTTCCACCACACAGAGAGGTAGATCATGAGATAGAGACTATTCCTGGATGTGAACCTATCTCAAAAAGACCTTATAAGATGTCACTTCCAGAGGCCATCGAACTCAAGGAACAGCTTAGGCAACTCATTGAGCAAGGATTCATTCGACCCAGTACTTCTCCTTGGGGTGCTCCAGTTCTTTTTCAGAAGAAGAAGGATGGAACCTTAAGGCTATGCATAGACTATCGTGGACTGAACCAGGTAACTGTTAAGAACAAGTATCAAATTCCAAGGATTGACGAACTTTTGGACAGGATCCACAATGCCAAAATATTTACAAAGATTGATCTAAGGTCATGATATTACCAAATCAGGATCAAGGAATCAAATATTCCAAAGACAACTTTCAATACTAGGTATGGGCACTACGAGTTCACAGTAATGTCTTTTGGTCTAACAAATGCTCCTGCAAGCTTCAATCGACTTATGCAGGATATTTTCAGACCTTACCTGGATGATTTTGTCTTGGTTTTATTTGATGACATTCTGATCTACTCTAATAATGAGGCAGATCACGAAGAACATGTTCGCAAAGTACTTGATCTTCTTTGAGAACACCAACTTTACGCTAAAGAGAGCAAGTGCACCTTTTCCTCACCAAAAGTCAACTATCTTGGATTTGTCATATCGGCTGAGGGGATTTCAGTAGACCCAGACAAGGTCAAGGACATCGTTGATTGGCCTCAACCATCCACCGTCAGTGAAGTAAGAGGATTTCTTGGAATAACAGGATGGTACAGGAATTTTGTCAAGGACTATGCACGTATTGCTACACCTTTGACGGAACTCCTAAAGAAAGGAATGAGGATCAAATGGAAGACCGAACACGAGTCTAGCTTTGCTAAGCTAAAAGAATTCTTGGTCTCAGCTCCTATTTTAAAGCTTCCAGATTTCAACAAGGAATTTGAAGTAGCGACCGACGCTAGCAAATTTGCTCTAGGCGGAGTTCTTACTCAAGAAGGAAGACCAGTGGCTTATACTTCGCGAAAGCTGAGAGATCATGAGAAGAATTATCCTACTCATGATTTGGAACTTTTAGCAGTTATTCATGTGTTGAAGTTATGGAGACATTATCTTCTTGGGCGCAAGTTTCAACTGGTTACAGACCACAAGAGCTTAAAATGGATTTTTACTCAACCTATTCTCAATATGCGACAGCGACGATGGATAGAGTTGTTACAGGAATATGACCTTGACATAAAGTATAGACCAGGAAAGGAAAATGCAGTTGCAGATGGTCTTAGCCAAAAATCCTTTCTCGGAGCTATCTTTATTCCAAATAACCCTATCTGGGATAGAATCAAAGAAGAATCCTTGGTAGATTCAGAGTACCAACGTACAGTATCTCTAGTCCAGCAGAATAAGATGCCTGAAGCTAAATATTACTCTCTTATGGGAGGATGTCTTTACTAGAGACATAGACTCTATGTACCCAGAGATCCAGCCTTAAAGAAGGCCATTTTGTATGAAGAGCACGATAGCCCTACATCCGGACATCCAGGCTATGCTAAGACTCTTCATGTTGTCAGGAGGAGTTGTTTTTGGTATGGAATGAAAGGGGACATACTTCGCTATGTGAGGCAATTTCTTTCTTGTCAGTGGATAAAGGCCGAAAGAATCAAGTTACCAGGGCAACTTCAACCTCTTGACATACCCCAGATGAAATGGGAATGCATCAGTATGGATTTTGTTACAGGATTACCTTCTACAGGAGGGTATGATTCTGTTTTCGTGGTTGTTGATATGCTCACAAAAGTGGCTCATCTAATACCTGTAAAGACAACCTTTACTGCTTTAGATGTTAGTCGGGTATTCATCAAGGAGATTTTTAGGTTACATTGTCTACCCAAGCGTATCGTCAGTATTAGAGATGCCAAGTTTACATCAAAATTTTGGACTTCTCTTTTCCAATCTATTGGGTCACAATTAGCCTTTAGTACATCGTATCATCCACAGACAGATGGGCAAACTGAGAGAGTTAATCAAGTCATCGAGGACATTCTCACAGCCTATTGTTCACAAGAGCCAAAGAAGTGGTTACAATATCTACCTTTGGTGGAGTATGCTTACAACTCTTCCGAACACAGAAGCATTGGAATGTCACCTTTCAAAGCTCTTTATGGACAGGACTGTTTAGCACCACTGAACTTCTCAGATCCAACCATCAGGGTAGAAGCCTCTAGAAATATATTAGAGGATATGGAAGCACAGACTAGAGCTATTCGCCAGGACATTCAGGCCGCTCAGGATAGACAGATGCACTATGCAGATAAGAACCGTTCGGAAAGAACTTTCAAAGAAGGAGATAAGGTTTTTCTGCGAGTCAGACCAAAGAAAAGAAACTTATCTCTAGGCAGATATAAGAAGCTAAGCCCAAGGTATTGTGGACCATTCGAGATCATTAAGGTTGTGAGTGACCAAGCTTACAAGCTAAAGTTACCTGCAAACTTGAAGGTTCATGATGAATTCCACATCAGCTTACTCAAACCCTACATTCCTAACCCTGATCAATTCTTGGACTCAGATCAGATAGTCATGCCAGCACAAGGAGTTCTCGAGCTCCAACCTGACTACGTACTGGAAACAAGGGAAAGGAAGTTACGCAACAGAACTATCACGGAGCATCTGGTAAAGTGGAAGAAGATGCAACTTGGGAGGACGAACCAACGCTCTTAAAGGATTACTCAAACACATTCTTGAGATGAGGACATCTCAAATTTTTCACATTGGGGAGGTTGTAAGGTCTCTGACCCCGATAAAAAAGAACACCATTGTACCTTGAAATGAAAATAATGGAATAAGTTACTATTTTTAGCAGTTTTCCAAATTCTGTCAGTGCCATGATGTTTAGAATGTTTTAAAGCTTTGAAAAGTGAATTAAAATAATTTTTGTAAAAAATTTCCAAAAATAGCAAGTTTTTGGTCACCCGACCCGTCCAGTTTTGATCGTCTCGTAACACTTCACCCGTATCCCAAATTTGAAAAAATGCATTTTCGGACCCCGGGGGCTGCTAAATATGGCAGGTACTCGGGCCAGTGTGCCTTAGTTAGAGCTTGCTATAGCAATTTTCGGCATCAAAATCCGACTCGTATGACCCATTTTAGCCTAGAATCAAATTTTCTCAAAATTGCCCGGGGAGGTACCGGGGCCCGGGACTGTGTGGGAAGAGGTTCCAGCCGACTCCAGATCAGCTTTAGCAGCTAGGGGGTGCCCTCTTGCTCTGTGGGAGTCCTGGGAGAGTTTCCAAGGCAGCAGCTTAGTCTCAGAACCAGTTAACCAAGCCAACCTGACACTTGGTGGGCAGGGAACTGGACTTGCCATGCTTAACTGGAGAAGCTCCCAGATGCATTTAGCAACCTAGATCGATTTTCAGCTTGAGGAGGCCTATTTAAAGACCTGCACACACACACACACACATATGCTCACACACACACAGTGCACACACTCACACACCTACACACACTCTGGGACGGTGCTGCCGGAACACACACCTTTTGAAGGGGAAGCAAGGAGGGAGGTGCTGTCGAATTCTCGCCTCAAGAAGCTCGATTAGATCAGAGAATCGAGAGGATTATCAGCCCTTAATCACGGTAACCACAGTTTAATTAATGCTTTCTGCAAATCCTTTTTCATTACCATCTAAATTTCTCGTCTATTATGCTTATTCCTAGTCGTAATTCTCTATGATTACTCTCTAAATTCTCCTTATCCATATTCTATTACGTAATCCTCATTCCATAGCTGAATTATCAGCCATTCATCACTCTCGATTAATGATTAGAACATAATTATCAGAATTTTCTCTCTCTAGGTAGCATAGTAATTAATTGGTAAGCTAGTAATTGTGTAGATTGAAGAGAATCACTCTTTTAATCACTCATTAACAATGAAGCTTAATTAAATTCATTCTCTTATGCATTAAGATGTAATTAAGGAGGAATTAATCTGTCATTAAGACTCTAAGAATTAGTTTTCCTCACACATATGCCTAAGGTAAATCTGCATCGTCTATTTGCTAGGAAATAGTTTAATCATACTTAATTCAATTCTCTGGTAATTCCAATAGTGAAATCCTAATTATTCTTAATCATGTAAGCCGAATAATTATCTTAGAGCCGGTTCCCATAGGATTATGTGCCATCCTTAATGATTGCTTTATGAAAGAAATCTAGATCTCTCATATAGGAGAAATTAATTGATGTCACTAATCTACCCATTGGACTGTTATGATGCTTGCAAACCTTAGCTATTTCTCCAAGCTAATCATTTAAAGTAGTGAGAAATGGCCCCGGTTAAGAGGACGCGCTTCGGTGGTGCCCACGATCGCGAGGCAGGAACGAGTAATGTCAACGGAAAGGGGAAAGCTCCTATGGAGGAACAAATACCGGCCATCTCACGGGCCATCGATGAAGAAGTGGAAGAGGTAGATCATATTTTTATTCAAGTTGTTTAAATTAACATTGCATACGCTAGTTAGGAATGCTCATATCCCCAAACATGTTGGAGAAATCCGACGGAAACCTCGGCATTGAAATCATTGTACATTAAGTTCTAAAGTAGGAAGGTAATGTTTGATGGGTATGCTGTTTGCAATAGGAAAGAATGTCTGCTAGGGAAAATTTAGCTCGACATGTTCATTTTAATTCCAATGTTGAATCAGTCCCGACCCCCCTACTGATCACAGGGGGCAGAGTTCCTCGTTAAGGACTCTTGAATCCACGACTTGCTTTCTATGCGGTGGATACCCACGACTTGCTTTCTATGCGGTGGGAACCCACGTCTTGCTTTCTATGCGGTGGGAGTGTCCATGACGTGCTTTCTATGCGGTGGACATACCTAGTTGTATGGGCAGCTAGGCGACAACGGGAGGAGTGAACTCTCGCTGGAGGGGGGATGTTGTACCTCCAAAACATTGGAACTTTTATGAATAAGTTTGAGTAGAATTTTTACTAGAATTCTGTCTTGGTGTTGTTTGCAATACTGGTTGAAGGGCTGTCTTAACGAACAATGTGATTCGAAATTAAACAAGGAATATCTTTGTTGAACAATCTTTGTGGTAGTAATTAGGTCACACAAGGAAGTGTGAGTGTGGGGGTGGAAAGTGGGGGCTTGGCTCAGGTTGCGAATGCCAACGAGATGGGTGGTCCCGATTGGTCGGGAACTCTCTATCCCCATTGTGCTTACTTCGATATTAGTAATACTCATTGCCCCTAGAGCGATGAAATCTCGAGAGTACGTGCCTCTAAAACATGGGGAAAAAGGCACTCGAGGTTTCTCTCCTCTTGGAAGGTGGGTCTTAGGATCGCTACATAGGTTAAATCACACTTCCCCTGCGAGGTAGAGCTAGATTTCCTTGCTAGTAGGCTCGAACTCAATTCACTTTGTGATGAGAGATCATCCGCTAGATGAACCCAAACCACTTTGTTTGCTTCCGCTATAGATCTAGTGGCCACCAGGTTTACCATCAGATCCGTTGTTGAGACGACGGGGTGGGGACCTCATAGATCTCTCTCAACAACCATACTCTCCACAAAGAATCAAACTTCACTTAAAAATCAGACTCATCAGAGAACACAGTCATACATTTTCAGACAGAGCAAAGTCATAGCAAAGATAAGAAGATTAAACACAGTAAGAAAGCTCCATCGATCAAAGCTTGGTTACATCTTGACTCTTGTGTGTTTGTTACGTACACATTCTGCCATAAAAAGAGTTACAACTATCTAAATGAATGTTCTTGGCATACATATCCGATTGAGAAAAATCCAACCTAACCATACTCCGACCAAGACTAATTTCGACCAGCATTACATAATCCGATTGAGCACTTTTTTTATCATTCTATTACCCTTTCAACACATGGAACTACTGGTGGTGGATTTCAAAGAAATCCAACACGAATTCACATATCCCTTGATCTAAAACAAAGTATGACCAAAATAGCTTCAAAAATGACATATTCTACTCGTTTATAAATGCTAAAGCATTATTCACTTCTTGGTAGCTTCAGACACATCACCACCTGCAACGGCATCAAAAGAAACCTCCACCTACTGAGAATTGTCATCAACTTGGATTGTAAAATCTGCTAACTCAATGCCATGTAACTCTAATTCAGGCTCAACATTCATTTTTTGCTCTGATTCTTGATCTTTTATCTCCTGCAATGGTTTTTTGAACATTTAGCTAAGTCTTATTTCTGTTGTTGCTCTTCAACTACCACCTTCTCCTTCTGTTTTGCTTTTAGTTCTTGGACCTGCTTAATCCAATGCTCTCTTCTCTTCCTGAGTTGTTCCACCTCCATCGTCAAGTTAGCTTCATGTGTACTGATGACAAAACCAGTTTTGACCATTTCATAGGGGTGCTTCAAGAAAGTGGTCAATCTCTCCTTCATTGTTGTCCATGCCTATTGCATTGTACTCTTCAATTGTTGCCTAAGTACCTGCACATCCCCTTTTGACATCAATACTCCATTGACATCTAACTCCTCTTGTCAAAACCTGCTTCTCCATATCCAACAAAGGTTGAAGCCTCTGTTCAGACATCATATTTTGAACCTGCAAATATGCATTTGTGCTCGCCAATTGATCCAGATCATGGTTCACTTTCCCTTCCAGAGTCATCGTCCATTCCCTGAACATCCCCAAAGACATTTTGACCTTTGTGATTTCACCCTTATGCTACATCAAAACATCCTACATATCATCTTTATGCTTCAGCTTTAAATTCTCCATCTCCAAGTTCAAATTTTGCACAATGTCAAGCTATTCTTGCAATAATAATACATGTGCATCCCCTGATTTTGACATGGCCTGGTTCAAAATTCTGTTGTCTTACTACTTTGAACACTTCTAAATCCACTTTCCTTTTCTTTGATAGTGTAACACCTTTTCCAATTTAGTTGTTGGCACCTCTCATTAGAAGTAATGATTGAAGCCTCCAGTTTCTTCATAGATTCACTCATCTCTGTATTTTGTACTGCCTTCAATGCTTCCTCCTCAAAATATCCTACTTGTACCAAAAAACTAAAGCAAGACATTTTTTTCTTTTTTTCCTGTGCATCTGCTGGTAGCTCTACATTTTGGCTTGAATTCTCATCATCCTTCAATACCTCTATTTTTACCAACAATCCTGCACCTGTTTGTTCATCTGCACCCTTATGTTCACTCAGGGATTTTTTTGAAAAACTAATCATAGCTGCTAAAAAATGTTGACAATCTGCTGCAATTTTGGACCTTTCTTTTGTCTAACATGTAAATCTCAGCTGTAATTTTGTCATATAGCCAGTTTGCCCAATTTATTGTACCGCCCTACTTTGCAAAACATAACGGTCCATAGTTTTCCTTTGACATATATTCAAACTTATTAAGAAAGCATAATCTTTCCAAATGCCATTTGAGATGCTCTCTCTTGGCATAATTTACATTCTTCACCATGTAGTACTTCCTATTACTGTCTGTAGGCCCAAACTCCTTTTCCAACATAGCTTTAGAACACTTAGGGATTGTGAGGATACCTTCCAGTGGTAAATGAAATACATGTGAAACCAATTTTAGGGTAAAGGCTACTGTGCTTGAAATCATACCTCTGGTTTTTTGGAGAATATCCAGCTGGCATTTTGCATAGTAGTTAAAATTCCATTCATCCCATGGCAGTGTTGAAAATGCATATAGACCTATCTTTTCTAACCATCCACATTGGACTCTAGTGTCAAGTCTAGAGATACCTTAAAATCCATAAAAGGATCCATCAAGGACTATTGCAGTTTTGTTGTGCTAAGAGGAGTGTCTGCAACCACTTCTTCTTCCCCTGAATCTTCCTCCTCCTCAGGGCTACTGATGTCGATAGTTGGGACTTGTCCCTTGTGACGCAACCTTCTTGATGGTTCATCATGCTCCAACTCAGGCTGCATGGCAGTGGTAGACTTCCATCTCACCATAGCTTTAGGTATGTGTAGGGTTGGTGTGTACTTGAAAAGATTTGGTGACAACCTAAGAGAGTATAGAACTCGACAGAGTTGATGGCTCGCACCTTCAGGTAGTGAAACCTGATTTTTACTCACGCCAAATAGTACTCGCTGCACTATAATTTCGGTTAATGGAGAATCATCCCGCTTTTTGAAGTAAATCTTCATATTTGCCTTAAAAAATCTAACCCAGAAAATATCCGATGAGCAAAATTCCGACCTCAGGTATTCCAAAAATCCAAGTTGACCACTCTAGAATTTGATTCCTTTGTCATGTTATTAAATTACTATGCATTGTACAATTAACCTCTTCACTATTTTTAGTCATCCTCTTTTGAAATTGATGAGCTCCAAACCTGCTTCCCTGACCACTTTCTGCAAACTCTTCTAGTTGAATCAATCCTACTAAAGGCCATTCCAAATGGGGTGGTTTCCCTTGGAATTTCTTTAATTTGAAACCATTAACATGTTTCTCAACTGTGGTATCAAAAACATCAGCAACTATGAATAGAACCTGTCCCAAATCCTAGAAAATCTTATATGGACCAATATACCTCAAAGTTAACTTTCCTGAATGTGGCCCTAATGTGGAGTTATACAACATTACCCAGTCTGCAACCTTGAAACTTTAAACTTAACATTCATACTCACCCATGCTTTCCTCCTTATTTGAATCACTTCTGAATCCTTCTCTGAACCACTAATCATTCTATCCTCTTCTAACTGCATCAAATATTTGCTCATATACCTGATTGACAATTTGGGACTCATCTTTTCTGTAGTTACTCTAAGTCTTGGAACCACAAATTCCAACCAATTTGAATGAAGTCATATCTGTGACCTTAAAGGACCACAATGTTGAATCAAGTTTTGGATCCCAATCCTTCTTATTGTCTTGAACAATTTTCTTCAATATCTTCACCAAGGTCTTATTTGTGCTTTTAGACTGTCCATTAGCTTGAGGATGATAAGATGTGGACTTTTTGTGCATAATCATATGAGTTTTTGTTAATTCAGCAATCACCTCATTTAGAAAATGTCTTCCTCTATCACTCACCAACTCCACAAGACATCCAAACATAGTCATGATGTTATGATAAAGAAATATGGCTACACTTTGAGCTTTATTGTCTTTGAGAGCAACAGCTTCAACCCACTTGGTACAATAATCTGTAGTCACCAGAATGTATTTACATCCTTTACTAGTAGTGGGCTTGACAAGTCCAACAAAGTCCATTCCCCACTTGTGAAATGGTTTTAGAGGTAATATAGGATGATCAGACATTCTATTCCCAGAATTTGGCTGACCCAACTTTTGACAAATCACACAGCTTCTAGCATGCTCATGGGCATCCTTCAATACAGTGGGCCACCACAATTGAGCTTGCAACAATTTCTTACCTCTTATATCACCTAAAAAATATCCTCATGCTGTTCTTGAATGAGCTTCTTGCAAAACAACCCTTTGTTCAAAATTTGGAACACATCTTCTAATGACTTGATCAATCCCTTTCCTGTATAATTCTCCTGCTATATCACCAAAAATAGTCTACTTTTAAAGAAAACTTCCTTCTTTGATCACCTAAAAATCCCATTGACATTGTACCATTTGTCAAAAATTTCAACATCTGATCATACCATGATTTTAAGACTGTATTATGTACTTCAAACAAATCAGCATCAGGTAGGTCATCTTGAACACCTATTGGTTCTTCACCAGTATCAATTCTATTGAAATAATCAGCAATGGTGTGCTCTTTGCCAAGAGTATGAACAATTACAAAGTCAAATTCCTATAACAATAACATCCATCTTGCTAATCTTCCAGTTAGTAATGGTTTCTTAATCAGGTAATGCAATAACTGATGATCCACATGAAAAATAACTCTGTTGCTCAGTAAATAATGTTTGAATTTGGTTAAAGCATATACCATGCCAAGAGATTCTCTTTTTGTCACAACATAATTCCTTTCAATTGATGTTAACACCCTACTAGCATAGTAGACAGGTCTGAACCATCCCCTAACTTTTTCCTGCATGAGGAAACCACCAATAGCCATATCCGATGCATCAACAAATACATGGAAAGGGAAGGACCAATCTGGAGGTTGTTGTATTGGTGCTATTGACAACATCTTTTCTAACATCTAGAATGAGCTCTCTTGAGGTTCTACCCATATAAAAGGTACATTCTTCTGTTAGATGAGTAAGAGGTAGACAAACATTTGCCAAATATCTGACATATCTAGCATGTCATTCACCTGACCAATAAGTCTGCTAACTTCCTTCACATTCTCTGGGGTTTTTGCTCTTTTAATAACTTCAATATTTGGACATCCCTTCATGAGAAACCACATTCCCTAAAAGTACTCCACTTCTGACAGCAATAACACTTTTAAAAGGATTAAGGCACATCTTGAATTGTTTACACCTTTCAAAACATAACCTCAAATGTTGTAGATGTAGTTCCTTCTTTCCAAATACTAAAAAATCATCCACAAAAACTCTCATGAAATCCTGCAAATAAGGCTCAAATGTCTTGTATATTGTAAAATTGAATGATGATGGTCCATTTTTTAGTCCAAAATTCATAAATGTAGATGCAAAAGCACCCCACTCTGTTATAAAAGTTGTTTTGTGTTGATCCTCTTCAGCCACCTAAATCTAAGTATACCCTGAAAAACCATCCAAAAAGCTATACATTTCTTTCCTTGCTACAACATCCAATATGGCATCACAAAATCGCATTTGAAAAGGATCTATAATAGTGGCTGCATTCAACTTTCTGTAATCAACACAAACTTTGATTTTTCCTTTTTTCTTGGGCACCACAATGATTGGTGACAACCACATAACCTCATCAATTAGTTTGATAAACCCAACAGCTAATAGATTATTAATATCCTGCTTTACCTGTTCTACAAAGCTTGGATTCATTCTATACCTCTGTTGCAAAATCGGAACTATATCCTCCTTTAGATTAATGTGATGCTGATGTAAGCCAGGATCTATACCTTTCACTTCAGGATAGTCCCCTGCAAAGACATATTTGTATTATTTCAGCAACAGAAACAACTCATGCAAAAAATAACCATCTATATGAATGTTGACCTTGATAATTTTGGGATCCTCTTCTGTACCCAAATTGAGATCCTTTAACTCATCTTGCTTCACCCTAGCTGATCCTCCAAATCTTTTATTGTAAATCTTTTCATCCAACTCTTTTGCTTCCTTTTCCTCTTTCTATAAGGCTTCCTTTGGATTGGGATTTGAATTTTGATCCACCATCTGCACCAACTCTAATCCTTGTATTTTCTGCCCAATTAATAAATTAGATTCTACATGTTCCTCCTCTTCATCCTTCTGCATGATACCTTCAACATTAACTTCAAATACTGGTATAATGGTTGGATTTGCTTTTAAAAATGCTTCTTCTTCATCATCCTCCACTTCTTCTACCAAATTAATTGATTGAGCATACAATGGTCTTTCCTTAAAAGTAATATTATTTCTTTGAAGCATAGGAATTGCAATTTCCTAATTCCCTTTCTTTATGAAAACTTCATTCTCACTCCAATCCTACTTGACTTTAACCAATCTAAACCAGGGCCTCCCCAGCAACATATCATAGGAGGTATCACCTCTCTCCATCTTCAATACAAAAAAATTCACATGAAACTGAATTCCTGCAATGTAAATAGATTGATGTCTCAATATTCCTGGTGGTTGAACTCTTGTATGATCTGCCATCTTCACCTAAAATGGTGCTGCCTGCAATTCTCCCAACTTCATTTTATAATACATCAACTCATCCAAAATGTTGACTCCAAATCCTCCATCCAATAATACTTCATCAAACAAAGTGCTGTGAAATACCACTTTTATAATAGGAACTACAAAGTCGACATCTGCTAGATCAACTTTGTTCACTACTGGCTCAAGTATGCTATTTATTTGAATTGGATACTCCCTTGATAGCAATCTATTCAACAATTTTTCTTTGAAGGTTGGAACCTTATATAATAACTGATCCAAGAACATCTGCAATGGAGAGTTTATTAATTCTTAAAACTAGTCCTTGCCATATTTTTTAATCAAGGGTCTCTCATAGTGCTGTTGCAATTGATTCCCCTAAACATTTGAAGTACTATCATCCACATTCTAAATCTTTTGGTCCTTCTGCACATGTTTTTGAACCTAACCTCTGATTCCTTTTTGTTCCTTCCAATCAATAGGACCTTTAGCCTTAGACCTTGTAATAGCCATGACATCTATCTTCTGGTTTTCCCCACACTAATTACAATCACAAGCCCATTCATCACAATGCTCTTAGTATGGAAGCTCCATATTCTTACCAAGGAGCACGTCTGATATTTTTTGCTCATCAATGTCAATTATGATGACATTTGCTTGTAATGTAATTGGCCTATTTAATTTGATAGTAGGGGAAATTAATGAGAGTACTTTTGAGAAATGACTTTGTGAGCATAGTGGATGAACATAATTGAAGATAGCAACATAATCATAGCAATTAGTTAACTTGGCATGAACAATACTTTTGCAAGAGAGAGAATTTAGAGAACATGACAACAATTGAGGACCGGATTTATGTGGAGCCAGTCCCCCCTCCAATAGGCATTTGTATTATGATTTCTTCCATTAAGAGAGACTTGTTACAATACAATCTTTGTGTTCCTTGTGACCTAGGTGATGGAATGAAGATGGAAAGCTTCATGCATCACAAACATAACATAAACTTGAAGAAAGATTTAACTATCCCAAGCCTCAGTCCCAAGACCTCAAACACCTTTGAAGGTGGAGAGAGCTAGCAGGGAATGAGGGTAGGGAAGAGGAAGAAGAAACATTTCATAGGAGAAAGAATTAGTTCCTCACTTATCATAACTCTTGTTGCTAGCATATATAATAGCATAGTAATGAAGAAGAAGTAGCTGGAAAGCTTAAGCATTGAAGCATGGCTCTTGGTTGGATTTGCACTCCATATCCAAGAGTGTTGGTGTAGGCTCTCAACTTCTCCTTGCTTGGAGAAGGAGAGGGAGCTCTTGCACTTTGCATAGAACACCATGAGAGTGTGAGTGTGTGTGGGTGAGTATACCCCCTAAGCAACCCCCTAGATTGCTTGGGTCAACCCCCCCTTGTAGCTCATGCTTGAAGCTCATTGGACCCCTCCAGGCCTAGCCAATCACAAGCAGGAGGCATTACAAGCAGCAAGGGTAGCCTTGAGACAAGTGTCCCCTTTTCCCCTTTGAGAGAGAGGGCTAGATAAATGCTAAATCAATTAATTAAATCTCCTAAATTATTATTGGACCCCTTGGGTGGCCAACCAATAGGCTTTAGGCACATCATGAGGGCAACATGAGGAGGAACTTGACAAGTGTCCCTTTTGCTTTCTTTGTACCATGCATGCCTTGTGTGAGTGTGTGGGTGTTCTCTCTCATCCCCCCTCATGTAGGGCTCACCCCTTCCTTGTAGGGATTGAATCTTTGACTTTTTGACACCTCAACCCCTAATGCATAGGCCTAGTTCCCACCACAAGCTTGGATCATAAGCACTTTAAGCTTGGGCTAGGTTCTCACCTCAAGTGCAACCCTAGCATCTCAAGCATGTCAAGCACCTCAAGCATCTCAATTATTAAGCACCTCAACCATCTCAAGCACCTCAATAATCAAGCACCTTAGTGTCATCAAGCATGACAAGCAGGACAAGCACCTCGAGCTGGGTCGGGTTCCCGCTCCTCAAGCTCAGCCCTAGCTTCCCTAAGGTCAAAGGACTTTTACACACATGATTGGAGGTCTTCAATGAAGCTAACCCTAAGGTCTTATGCTCCATTTGTTAGTCTTGCTCTTTGATAGACCATCTCTCATTTGGGCCCCTTTACCATTGGCCCAATGTTGAGATAGATCTATAAGCACATGTCTATATCTTAACACTTGTTACCGTTTATTCTCCCACATTAAGTGACCAATTTAATATGAGAAAATCATTTGGGTTGGTTAGATATTAGATATTAGATTTTATGAAATTTTATTGAGCTAGTGGTTGATGTTGGTGCTACTGTTGTGGGTTAGGTTGCTGATTATCTTGGTTGTAGAGTACAACTAGCATCCCTCTTTCCTCTCTAAGCTTAGCCCACAAAGCACAATTCAGACCAACCCAACAATCTGGTGCTGAACAATACACAAATGGCATGATGCCTTGTGGTCTTCTCTGATTATTATCATGATTTCTCCAAAGTGGTCTTGGAGGTCTAGGAGGTCTCCGAAATGGTGGCCTCCCTCTAAATGGAGCTATTTGATTTGTTTCAACATCATTTCTCCCTCTGCCTGCTTGTGGAGTTGATCTACTCCTATTATTAGGGTTGTACTAACAGTGGGCTGTGTTATGGCCTTCCCTTTCACAAATCTGACAGTACTGCTTTTCCTTTGGAGCTACAATAGAATAACCAATTTTCTTCAATTGGCTAATCAAATCTTCTTCTTTATCTTTTTTAGCTTTTTCTTCTTACCACTCTGCTTCTTCTTCTTCTGGTTTCCTTTATTGCTTTCAGCCTCACTATCACAGGACACCTCGGAATCACTATCTTCATTAGTTTCGGACTCATCGTTACTTTTGATTCAGAGCTATGCTTGCTCTTAGATTTTGACCTGATCATACCAAGTCTTTTTTCAAACCTTACTGCAGCTGTGACCAAATTGTTGAATCCACCTACAATGTCTATTTTGGCCACAACATTCTTCAATCCCTTTCTTAGACCTTTCAAAAAATAACATGTTTACATCTTATTTTTGGGTCTCTCATTACCCTGTAATCTCTCCACCAAAATTTTGAATTTCTGAGCATATTCTTCCACCAACATACTTCCTTGTCTACTTTCCCTGATTTTCTTTAGAATAGCAGTCAAAGTTTTCTCTTTTTTGAATCTCTGTAAGAATGCTACTTTGAATGCATCATAAGTTGCAAAATGTACAATTCCATATTGGCTAAACCAACTCATTGATTTACCTTACAGTGTTACTGCAAATTGTTGCAATTTGATATCATCACCATATACTGTCTAACATCCACTAGCTTGCCACTTGGTCTCAAATTGAGCCACATGACAATCTACATCTTCACCTGACTTGCCTCTGAATTTTGTTTCTTTAACCTTTGGATTAAGAGGTGGTTGAGCCATAGAGGGAGGCTGAGGTACTCTCCTAGGTCTTTGCCTGGTAGATACCTGTAGTGGGTCAAAGTGGAATCTTCTTCTACTTACAGATCCTGCTGTCAAGAGTAGAGCCCCGACAAATTGGCCCACCTGCCTTCCTATTGATGATCCTAAAATCTCCCCTACTTGATTCCTTGGTTGCACTTCTGAGACATACACTTTTACTTCTTCCTCTATTGTATCTCATAATGGAAAGGATCAATATTCCATGCTTGGGTATGAGCCCTTGTGTAATAGACTCGAGATACCCTTCTTGGTCACTCTGACATACATCATCAGTTAATGAAACAGAGATACCCGTAGCAATGCTGACACTGAGATAATTCCGACCAAACCCTAACAAAGTTATAAGCATAGCAGGATTGCCAAATGTTTGGGGTTCAACAACACAATGATCTCTCTAAACAACCATACTCTCCATAGAGAATTAAACTTCACTCCATAATTAGACTCATCAAAGAACACGTCCAGACAGCTTCAGATAAAGCAAAGTTAGAGCAAAGAGAAGAAGATAAAACACAGTAAGAAAACTCCATTGATCAAAGCTTGATTACATCTCGACTCTTATGTGTTTGTTACCCACGACTCCTACCATAAAAACAATAACAATTCTCTAACTAAATGTTCTTGGCATACATATCCGACTGATCAAAATCCGACCTAAACATATTCTGGCCAAGACTAATTTGACCTGCATTACATAATACAGTTGAGCACTATTCTGATCATTCTATTACCCTTTCAACAAAGAAATGAAGCTTAAAACCTAGAAAGTCACTTTTATACTCAGTGTCACTTTTTAAAAGCACTTAAAATTAATGTCAAATTAGCTTAAAACTATAATTATAAATAAAATCACGCACTAAGACATTGAAAGAACCAACATTGAAATCTTGCACATTTCAATCAAAATATTGAATAAATTAAGCCTTGAAAAAAGATTCAAAACACTATATGTATTGATGGGAGCGAAATCATTTCAAGCTTTGACATTAATTTATCACAAAAAACCAATGTTTGCACACAGAAATATCTTCTCTTTTCTAGAACGAACAACCTTTTCATTGATTACAAAGAAATATTGATTGGACAAGGGGTATATCTAAGATTAAGATACCTACAAAGGTGAATGAGATTCCAGTCGTTATTCATCAAGATGTCATGCAGTGCATCATCGTGGAGGCATATTTGTAGATCAATTGATCCTCTAGTAGCAACATCAGAGTCTAGTGCCTCCCATTCCCCCTTTGTCAACTTCCATCTTGTGTAGGGAAAGACAATTGACAAGCTTTGCTTCACATATGGTATCTGCACACCACATTCTTAGCAACTATATAGCACGTGATTGTATCTTCCTGGTGGTTGACCACCTTAGTCTCCCATCCAATTTCAAGGGAGCCATTGATTACACTTCCCCCTTTGCAAGTCCACATTGTTGGTGTCTTCTAAACACTCTGCAATCAAAAGATAAACACACACATGAGGGGACATGAAACAAGTTAGGGAAGATTTGTGGGAACCGTAGGTGCACTTCATTACTGAATGCACATCCCCCTCGATTCTCCTTTTGGTTGTTGTTATCAAGGCACTATCTGACTTAGGCCATTCCAAAATCTGCAAGGTGGGTGGGTGAACCGGAGAAAGATGACCATACCCACTTTGCCTAGGTGTTACATAAGTATGGTTATATAAAAAATGTCCAATGAGACAAGCTCCACGAGTGGACAACTAGCATAGAGAATCTTGCCAAGGTCAATGTGGATGGACTCAAAGTTCTTGTGAAGGACTCTATTGGCTCCCACTCTATAAGATCGGATGGAAAAACATCTACAAACATGAACAAGAAATGAAAACCTTATAGACATCAAAGCAATATATACGGCATAAATAAAAAATAAACAATCTAAAAACTTGACAGAGGAGTGAAATTATAGTTTGCAGGAAACCTCGATGGAGCCACTGTTGTCTCTAGATATAGTTGTGAAGGAACATACACATGCTGCACCTTTGCAAGCCACTTGCCATCATGGTGTGCTTGAGAATCCATGTGTCTCCTTGAGACCTTGTGTGCACCACTTGAGTTGGGCTGCATTGTCACCCACATCAATCATTTGAACTCTATCGTCCCCCAACATCCACTGTCGTCTTGCACATTGTTGCATGAAATGGAGTCAATGACACTCCTAGGTCGTCGAGTACTTGATGATGCCATGGAAAATAGTGGCACAATCTACAAACAAACACTTATGATTGACCTATGCACATCCATGTTCACAGTTGCACAAAGAGAAAGATTCTTGGTGGTGTACAAAGACGGTTAATGTCACTTATTGTTGTACTCCACTTGCAAGTTGGATTAATGGGAAAGATAATGTTGCAAAGCTTGAGAGGGAAGTAGATCCTCCCTAGAGAGGTTAGCAGAGAAGGAGAAAGAACCCAATTGAGGAAATAAAGAGGGAAGATCTAGCAGAAGGATATGTTGTAGATCTTGAATTTTAGGTAGAGGTGTTTTGTGAGGGTCATGGAGTAATGGAGAACTTCAGCTTGAGTAGAATGCAATGAGCTTGAGGAGGGAACGGAGGTCCAAACTTCTACTACATTGATTTTGGGAGGAAAAAGTGAAAGGAAGGAAAGAGAAGCAACTTGCAAGGTGTGGAGTGAAGAGAAGAGAGAGATGGTAGAGTAGAGAGAGAGAGAGGGAGGGAATGATCAACACATTTTTAGGGGGACCCCCTTTTAGGAGAGGGGGGGAGAAACTAGCAGCCACTAGAGAGAGAAAGGATTGGTTTTACCCCACTATATCAGAAAAGTTCAATTTTTTAAATTTATAACTTTTATATTTTATAAAAGAGCACAAGTTTGACCACTTACTTTTAGGCCTTGCCATAACCACCATTTTATTCCACATGGCATCCACCCATTTGTCCCTACCAAAATCTCCTTTTTAATCTTATGGAAAATAAAGAGGCCCCCTTAGACCCCATTCCCTTCCTAATGACAGAGCAGTGTCAACATACAACAACCAAGTCAAGAGAAGCCAAAGTATGCCAACCTACCAGACAAAATGGTGGCAACCATAAACTAGCACAATGAAAGAGACCAAGATTTCCAAGAACTTATGGAATTGGGTTTTTGGCCTTGAATAGATACGTCCAAGTCTCCATTAAAAATACATGGCATAAGAGTCAAGCTCAGGCAGCTAAGCCGCTGAATGAGTGAGGTGTTAGTTCCAAAGCTTCAAGTAATATTTTATGTGGTCTAAGTGTCTTAGCTATTTTAGGTACTGCTCAAGTTGGAAGAGTTGAGCATATATACATTGTGTCGCTCATGCTAGTATAGGTCAGCATATGAGGCGAATATGTATATTAAGTCTGGTGAAGTGAAGGAGGAAGTCCAAAAGACGATCATGTACTCAACACAATGAGGTATGAGTGGAGAAGCTTCTACACTGGAAACCCGTCTTAGAAATGTGAAAGCTATTACAATGTCCTTTGATGTACCATATGCTACACTTGTTCCTTGAAGCACCCATCAACTCCATCTTTCACACTGCATGCTTTTGCTTGACAAATTTCTCATATGAATATAGAGTGTCCCATAATTGACACTTGCATTAGGCACTCTATATGGGACTCCCAAGCACTCACCCTGTATGACAGGCACTTCAAGTCCAATTGCTCAACTCAAATAAGAGTGTATACCAAAGGTACTTTTTTCCCACCGGGTCTTTTCCCTATGATCATCTAGGTTTTAGACCCTAATCTAAAAACGCATTATCTTCTTGTATATGAGGAAGTGGCTACCCAACTCAATCAACAAAAACTTGGAGCAAGAGTTGTAGATCACAAGATACTTATCAAGAGCAAATCTTACATTCAAGGAAAACGACAAAGCTTCAACAAACAATGGCAAGTTGAAGAATAGCATATAGACAAGCAATGGCATACAAGTTTGAACCTTTTGAAGTAAAAAAACAAGTAAAAAGGTCATGATGGCTTTCTAAAACAATAAGAAATTGATAAAATCATTTTGTTGAGTTTAACTAGAATTATATGAGGTGAAGCAATGTTAAGGAGTGTTGCTTTTATTAAGCAACCGAGTCTCCTCCTTGCAAAGAAGCGAACCAAAAATACTAGGAGAAATATTAAAATTTGTGGAATTTTGAAATAAGTTCTCACATATTTCATCGATTTTTCTCCCCTTTACCATGGTTTGCACATTAATATATATATATATATATATATATATATACATATACATATATATGTTTATATATATGTATATGTATATATATTTGAAATAAGTTCTCACATATTTCATCGATTTTTCTCCCCTTTACCATGGTTTGCACATTAATATATATATATATATGTGTGTGTGTGTGTGTGTGTGTGTGTGTGTGTGTGTGTGTATGTATATATACATACATACGTATATATACATACATATTAGAAGGTAAGCAAACAAACACACACACACACACACACACACACACACACATGTGTATCTATATATATAGATACATATATATACATATATATGTGTGTGTGTGTGTGTGTGTGTGTATGTATAGAATTTACTAGAATCATGCAAGGTAAAGCTGCACTTTAGCATTCTAAAACAAGGTGAAAATTCACTACGGCCTACATAAGGCTATTTAGAAGAATTTCATAATAAGAGGTTTCTTTGTGAGAGAGAAAAAGAGAAAGTGACACAAGTATTTTAAAACATGTGGTATCACAATAAAATATTATGTTTTTTGGAAAAAAGTATAACAATGAACTATTTATATTAAAATATATCTCAAAAGCATATAAAATAATTCTTGACACAATACTTAATGCCCTTCTTTAAAGAGAGAGGTACACAAATGTTAACACCCTCTCACAAGAACCTGATCCAATGGTCCATAAATGAACCCAAAATTTAAAGCTTTACTAAGGACTACTTATGTACTCCAGAAATAGAATGCAAGAGAAGTCAAGCCATGTGAGGATATGAAATGAAAGGTGAAATAAAAAGATCCATTTAATATTATAAAACCAAAATAACATTTAAAGTAAGTCTGAATCATCATTGAAAACAGTAAAAGTATTCCTAACTCAACTCTCCTCTAAGGCTTCTTTTCGAAAGAAAAAAAAAAGATGACTTTTGACTTTTGTACCTCCACACTAAAGCTAAATTGACCTTCACTTTAAAAGGAAAATCACTTGTTGCCACATCATTGATATTAACCATCTTTTTTCTCCAATCTTTAACCTTTGAAGTAGATCTTCTGGCTTGACTTACACAAGCGTGCAATATGCCAACACAACATCTCGTCTAGACAAGTACTACGTATCCCATCAGCCGGACTGGCTCCCCTCATATGTGACATTAGGTGTAGATACCTCCAAGAGCATGTCGGATCACTTTCCCCTGAAGTTCCACATAGCCATGGCCAGTAATGACGGGGGTTACTTGGAGGGGCAAAAAAAGAAACTAGCCTGAAGGGGGAGCATCTTTTTAAGGACCCCCTCTTCAGGTCGTTAGCAAAGACAACCCTTTGCAAGCTAAGACAGGATGTGGGAGCCGATGACCCTCGAGCCTAGTCCTGTTTGGTGCGTAGAATCCAATCAGCAATTAAACGAGCAAGGCATAAAGTGAAAAAGGCTTGAGAGGATGCAAACAGGGAGCTGAAAGAAGAAGTAGAGTAACTAGCCAAAAGAAAGCAAGAATGAAGAGATCTTGAGGAAGAGCACAAAAGATGGTTGGAGGGCAAAGTGCTTCTCACTGAATTGCAAGCTAAGGAAGACCCATCTGCTGAGTAGAGAGCTTGCTCTCAAACCCAAACCTGGTAACCAAGCTCATTTCTTCAAATCTCTCAAAGTTAGAAGAATAAGGGACTTTATCATAGCAATCATTAATGAGAAGGGGAATGTAGTAAGAGACCAAAATGTTATGGTCAAGCTCATGCTTCACCATCTCAGTCAAATTATTGGTCAATCCAAAATGTGCACTCAGGATGTTGAGGAGGCCATAGCCCTCTTGCTTGGTATGATCAAATGTGATATATTTCCTTCTGAAGCAAAATTATTGGAGAGGCAAATCTCTATCAATGAATGTTGGAATGCCTTGCAGACGATGGGAAAGGAAAAGTCCCCTCGGTGGGATGGACTAATTGTTGATTGAATGCTTTAAAGAGTTATGAGAGGATCTTAAAATTTTGATAGCACAGATAGTGTTGAACCATGGGTCAACAATACGACATAACTCGACAAAGCCTTATTTTATGAGAGTTAGTCTAGTTACAAAATCTAGGGTGCAATGGCACTTCCAAATTGTAAATACAAAGCCATTTGACCCTTTGAAATCTATTCTAGGTTTAGCCTATGGTAGCCTTAGTATATAAGGTACCTAGGTCATTTTGTAAAGAGAAATTTTATCATAATCAAGTTTTAAGCTTCCATCGACTGTGTGTGAGAGAGAAAAAGAGAGATCGTGAGCTTCATCTTGGTGATACTCTCCACTTGCTCATTGCATTGGAAATTCGATTGCACCATCACGATAAGCTTGGCAAGATCTACACAACAACACAAGCATTCCACACGAGACGGAGCAAATGCCCTCGCACATCTATGAGCTATTTGTGGCCGTAAGTATATCAAACGATGTTTGCTTTCTGTGTGAAAGTAGTCATTAGAACCGTGGCAACGTAAGTTATGCATATGCACTCATAAACTTCAGTTTCAAGCACTTTCAAAATCCAGCTCTATATTCATATGCGTTTTCTATAGATGGGTCTAGAGTGAGGGTTTTGAATGTAGAGGCTTTGGGACAGGTGTATCCTAGTGAGGGGATGGTGTTCCTCAAGTTTTGCATGATTTTGGCATGGTTTGGTGAGTTTCCTTTTGTTTGTGTGTATGTGGGTTGGGTGGTATGGTTGAGAGCAGTGAGATTTTAGGTTGTGGTTTAGTTAGCCTTCCAAAGTGTTGTATGCGTGAGATGATCTTAGCCTAACAAGCTAAAGATATTGCCTCTGTGCACCTATAGTGTCATCTGTGTCCTTGTAGACGGCTGGATAATCACCATGTGGGAACGTGTTCTTGAAGATGGGCATCGAATTACTTAGTAATTACTATAGTAATTACTACAGTAAACCCGAAGTGTATAAACAGGGCCCATTACATTATTATCGGGTTGGAAGTTGTTATCACTTGTATTAGCGCTTTGGGCTATCATTGTACTTGAGCATCAGTGGCAGTATTGTTGGCTGTACTTTTCCTCTGTAATCATATTCGTCGTAATCTTGATCTGTAATCTCAATCATGGCATATATTTCAGTGATACTTACTTCTCGTCCAGTCTTCTGAATCTGAATTTGAATCTGAACCTTATTCCAGTCTATAAGTTTGATTCTTATTTCAGTATCCACATTTCAGTCTAGTCTCTGATTTCTGTCCAGTCTGCTGTCTGAAATCTTCCCACACTAGTAGCTGAAATCCTTCAACACTGGAATTAGCTGTCTCAAGAGATCAGCTCCAATTCCATTTCGGCGATCATGGTGGCTCGAGCTGAAGCTGGTTGACTGCAAGACTCTTCTCCCAGTTTAAGTTTTCAGCAATGACACCAAAATCCAATCGTGGCCGGAAATCTACCATTCGTGTGGACCCCATTACTGAGGAGTCAGGAAGAGAGTCTGACCCCAAGCAAGAGAAAATGACTGACACTGAGGCTCAGGAGGAGCATAGTCAGGCTGATGAGGCGCAGGGTTCATAGCACTCCAGTCATTCTCGACGCCGACGGGCAGAACGGGAAGCACGAAAGGCAAAGAGTTCCAAGAATTCTTAGTCTCGCCAGAGAGATGAGCATATCAAGGGCAAAAAGGGAAGTCACCGTACTTCTAGCAGACAAAACCGAGAAGATACTGATACTGAGACAGAGACAAAGATTGATTGGGATGCTGACACTGAAAATTGCAAGAAGGCTCCCAAACGTCATTCTGAAGCCAAGAAGAGAAGTGGTGGGATCAGCATTAATCGAAATGATTACACATCTTCCCTGAAGATTTCCTTTCCCATATTCAAAGGAGGGAAAAAGGATGATCCAGATGTTCACATATAAGCTTTTGAGCAGTATGCTGAACTAAAAAACATTGATGAAGATGATTGGGGGGAATATTTTCCACAAACCTTGAAGGAGGCAGCGAGGAAATGGTATTACCATTACCCTGCATGTCAGCTAAGATCATATAACAAATTACTTAAGGCCTTCAGGTTGGAATATTCCGACAATCGAGGGGATGAGGATATTCTCTGTGAATTGGATTAGATCAAACAAAGGAATTTTTCAGTCCGCAGCTATGTAGAAAAGATAAAAGAATTGACCAGACAGTTGCAAGAACCGCTGTCTAAGAAGAGATTGAGGGCATGGTTTCTGAATGGGTTCAGAAACAAGAAGCTTAGGGAACAAGAAGTACCAGCCCCTACAAAAAAATTCAATGACCTAGTCCAAAGAGCATTAAAGCTGGAACAGCAGGCTAATAAAGAGAAGAGCCACAAGAAGCGAAGGACCAGTAGCAGTAGCTCGGCTACTAAAGCTTTTGATTCTAGTGCAACGTCCAGCAGCTCCGAGAGCAGCTCCAATGAACGAACAAAGGAGAAATCAAAGAAGGGATCATGGACCAAGAAGATTGAAGAAATGGCTAGGCAGATTGCATAAATTAGCCACACAAGACAGCCGGTCCGAAAGATGGAGACTTGGTGTTCAAGATGTAAATCCAAAGACCACATCTCCATTGAATGTCCACAATGTACCTACTGCAAGGCCTTTGGTCACCTATGGAATAATTGTGGCATCAGAATTCACCATTTTATGAAAGGAAAGGATCTATTAGTGGTTGCCTACACTGAACTAGTTAAGGTAAAACCAATCAAAGTAGCTCAAGAGGAAAGACCAGGTACCAGTGGTACTGGTCAAGGACGGCACAGATACCAACCAAGAATGGGCAGAGGAAGAGGAAGAGGCAACTTCCAAACCAGGAGCATGAATTGCTATACCTGTGGGAAGTATGGTCATTTTGCAGCCCAATGTCTAGATGCACCGGTAATGACTGCTACTAATGCTAAGGCACCAGAGCCAGTCCCAGTCAGGGTGGTTACCAGAATCAAGGGAGTAATCATTGAAGAAATTCCAGACATTTCAGAAGTACCAACCAATCCTAACAGCAGCAAGTGGGCTCAACAAAGGGCAGTTTGGAAGGCCAAAGGTAAAGAAAAGGTGGTAGATGAGTGGTAAGAGCAGCGGGAACTAGCAGCTAAAATCACAGAGGATTTAGCTAAGAAGATGCCAGAGCAGCCAGAAAGTTTCGAAGCTAGAGTCATTCAGAAGATACCAGCCCATCGACTGATAAAGATCAGTAAGTACCGGCCATGACAGAGACCATGTTGGCTATAGTACATGGACTAGCTGATGAAATTGGAGTGGATGGAAAGAGTAGAAGTACTGCTAAAGAAGAATGGCAGTGTGAAGACACCAGTTCTTCAAGCTCTGACAATCAGTCTAACTAAGAGCGAGAGGAAATTCATGTGAAAATTTGTGATCCAGAAGCTGACTGTAGAGCTGGAGGATATAAGAAAGACCTTACCTGAGGTGGCCAACTTTATCAGACAACGTAGGAAGACTGAGGCAGAGGCCTGAACAGTGGACTTGACGGTTTTCCGGGATGATGAAGTTCTACTTATTCAGGTAGACTACAAGGTCAGAAAGCAGTGGAAACCTCTCTCAAGCGTCATACTGGATGGAGGAGCAGGAGTCAACATAATGGGAGCCCATCTTCAACAAAGAATGGGTATCACTAACATGAAACCAACACCATTCAAAGTAAGAATGGCAGATCATCGAGTCGTACAGGCAATGGGTATGATTGAAAACATGCAGATAAGAGTTGGGAGGGAGAAATTCCAAACCAGTTTCCTAGTCTTGGATGTGCAAGGAGCATATAGAATGCTACTAGGCCGCCCATGGTTAAGAACAACACATGCTGTTCATGACTACGCAAACCAAACTTTGACCATAGAAGGGGCCAATGGAAAAATCAAAATCCAGACCAACAACACCAGGAGCTGGAAAAAGGAACTGAGGCCGAAGGAGTTGTGTCAGAAATACAAAGCCAAGAAAATTGAGCAAATGCTAGCAGCTATGAACATATTTCCTTTGGCAGAAATCGATTTGAATGCAGTCCTGCTGACAAAGAGCAAGCTGACAAGCAGAAGAGACAATTCCCTGATCAGTTTACTAATATCAATGTAGGGGAAAGAACAGTTCAGCTAACTGGAAGAATGGAGGAACCAGCTGATACTGGTATAATGGAAGAACCAGTATGTTCTGAAGAGTACCCACTGGATCAGAATAATAATTCAAAAATGAATGGACCTTCTTGGGACTACGCTAAAGAATCGACCAAACGAAAAGGAGGCGGACCAAACTGGTTGCTTCCAGACGATCAGGAAGTAGAGGAGTGAAACCTGGGATTAGAGGAAATTCCCAGAATGATCAAAGTCAACAAGCACCTCAAATCGGCAATGAAGGAAAAGGCACGGAAAATATTCCAGAACTATAAAGATGTGTTTGCCTGGGAACATACAGATTTGAAGAGAGTAGATCCTGAAGTCTGTCAGCACCAAATACCTCTGAAACCGGATGCTAGGCCAATAAGATTGCAAAGATACCGAATGAACCCCAACTATGCAAAGAAAGTCAAGGAGGATATTGATAATCTTCTCAAGGCAGGGTTCATTACGGAAGTAGCAAGCAGTGATTGATTATTTCCCATAGTCATTGTTCCTAAGAAGAATGGGAAATTAAGAGTTTGTGTCGACTATAGGAAACTAAATGCCCAGACTATTAAGGATCCATTTCCCTTACCTTTTACTGATATGTTGCTTGATGAGATCACAGGATATGAGATGTATATCTTCATGGATGGTTATAGCGGCTATAACCAGTTACAGATCGCTCCTGAAGATAGGGCCAAGACCACTTTCATCACTGAGTGGGGAGCATTCATGTATCCGGTGATGCCTTTTGGCCTGTGCAATGCACTAGCTACTTTTCAGCGGTGTATGATGGAGATGTTTAATGAATTTCTTCATCGGTTCCTCGCCATTTTCATGGATGACTTCACTGTCTATTCAGATGAGGAACAACACCTTCTATTCCTAGAGATGGTTTTTTAACGCTGTCAGGAGAAGAGGATTTGTTTGAATCCATTCAAATATATATTTCTGGTCTGGAAGGGATAGCTACTGGGACATGTGGTTTCCCGCAATGAAATAGAGATGGCCAATGACAAAATACAGTGTGTCCAGCAAGCTAAAGCACCCAGAATTGCTTCAGAGTTGAGTTCTTTCTTGGGTTATGTGAATTTCTATAGAAGATTTGTACACAAGTTTGCTTCTCAAGCAATACCACTATATGAGCTTACAAAGAAGACCAGTAAGTTCAACTGGACTGCTGAGTGTGAGGAGAGTTTCCAGAATTTGAAAAAAGCCATTACCAGTAAACCAGTCCTTAGGCAGCCAAATTGGGATATTATTTTTCATGTACATGTAGATGCTTCAGGATTGGAAATGGGGGCAATATTAGCTCAGCCAGATGGAAGAACAGACTATCCGGTCTATTTTGCTAGTCGCAGATTCAGTCAGGCTGAACAAGGCTATACGACTACTGAAAGAGAAGCCCTCGGAATGGTTTTTAGCACTACGAAGTTTAGGCATTACCTATTGGGGAAGTTATTCCATTTTTATGTGGATCATCAAGCTCTTCTATTTCTGATTAACAAAGTTCTTATTCAAGGCAGGCTGATAAGATGGATGATGTTCCTTACGGAATTTGAATTCATAAATTTCCATTAGCCTGGCCGAAACCACTGTGGAGCTGACTTTCTTTCCAGAAGTACAGAGGGATATTCAGAATCACCTCTGAGAGATGAACCAGTGGTGGATGCTGATTTATCTCAGTTAGAAGCAGAAGAATCAGTGGATCCTGAGTGGTATGATATTTATCGATTCCTTTCCCAAGGTGCCTTTCTAGAGGATTGGAAACAGAATCAAAAGAAAGCTCTGATCATAAAAAGCCTGAAATTTACCATCATCGGAGGAGTACTTTATCGACTAGGTGTGGATGGTATACTTTGACGATGTGTCCCTATGGAAGGAAGAATGCAAGTGATTTCAAAAGCGCATAATGGTGAGTCAGGTGGACACTTTTCCAACGAAGTGACCTACAAGAAGATTCTGCAAGTAGGTTTGTGGTGGCAAACACTGATTGCTGATGTCAGAAGTTTTTGTAAAACTTGTGACATATGCCAAAGAATGGGCCGACCAACAGCTGCAGACATGACTCCTTTAATGCCAATACAACCATTGGGAGTATTCATGAAATGGGGACTGGATTCTATGGGACCTTTTAAGAAGGTGACTCCCAGGAAGAACAATAAGCTAAGGCTCTTCCTGACAACACAGCCAAGTCAACTGCAAGGTTTCTGTTTGAGAATATTGTTTGCCGATATGGATGTTTAGTAGAAATTGTGACCGATCAAGGAATACATTTTATCAATGATACTATGGATATCCTATTGGATATGTTTTTAGTCAAGCATCCAAAATCTACTCCTTACTATCCTAGATGCAATGGACAGGCTGAAAGTAGCAACAAGACAATAAAGACTATTCTCACTAAGGTGGTGCAAAAGAAACTAGACCAGTGGGATTTGAAGCTTCAGAATGCTCTATGGGCTTATAGGACAACTTATAAGGTAACTACTGGAATGAAACCATTCAGAATGGTGTATGGTGCTGAAGCTGTGGTTCCTATGGAGTTTGTAATCCCCAGTCTGAGAATGGCAGTGAAGTATGGATTAGACTTCAACCATAATCTTAAGAAAAGGCCGGATGAACTGATGCAGTTAGATGAACTCAGGCAAAGGGCTATATTGGAACAAGAAATTTTTCAACAATGAAGGAAGAACTGGCATGATCGCCAAATTAAAGTTCGAGAATTCCATAAAGGAGACTTAGTGCTTCTATATCAGTTAGATTAGGTCCAAAGAAGCCGAATTTGAAGATTGCATGGGCAGGACCTTTTGAGGTCGATTGGGTCTTCTCCAATGGCACAGTCAGGTTGAAAGATTTATCTAGACTAATGTTGCCGGGAGTGTATAATGGAGCAAAGATCAAGCTCTATTATTCAGAGGCCAGAGAAAATGGGCTAGAACAAGGACTAAGGAACTAGAGATTGTTGATCAAGAGATACCGGAATCATATATTTTTGGACTTTTCATGTGCAACCAGTTCCAGTTTCAGAACCAGTACCAGAAGGACTAGATCAGTCTAATCTTAGAATCAGTACCAGTATGGTCGCACCAGACTGGGAATCAGTTCAGTACCAGTATGGACACACTTTCCAAATTTTAAGCGCCCAACGGTCAAATGGCACGCCAGTGGTAATTATTCGACCTCTGACGAGACAGCTGACTATCAGACAGTCTTACCAGCGACACCAGGAAACGGCTTCGACACAAGTAAGTCATCTTCTCCTTCGCCTGTTTCATCGTCATCGACCTCACAGTGTATGGGTAGAAGGAAACGCTCAGAGAAGATGCAGGAAACTCTTGAGGAAACTCAGGCTATAGTTGCTAAGGCAAAGGCTGAAGGAGTACGAGCGGAAGTGCGATGCGAGAGAGAGTGCGAGAAGAAGAGCACGACGATATGGTGAACTCGCTCTACTGTAATGTGTAGAGCATAGTGAGTTCTTATTAGGTTTTTACAAAAGAATATGTGTACATACCTGGCGGCCCGCCCACTTACCTGGGCGACCACATTGGGATTTATACCCCAAAAACCTCCCACTTAAAGTCCAATGTGGTACTTTAAGTGTGAGAGAAGCTACTATACAAGCTAATATACAAGAGATGTAGAGAAGTGATGTACTACCCTACACCTAACTGCTTGCGAAAATGCGCAAAGCTCTCTGAGGGAAGTCCTTTTGTAAGTAGGTCAGCAGGATTTTCTGTGGTGTGAACTTTGACAAGCTGAAGTTGCTTATCCTCTAGCATTTCTCTGATGAAATGATACTTCACATCCACATGCTTTGTCTTTGAGTGATAAACTGGATTGCGAGCCAATTGTATAGCACTTTGACTATCACAATATAACACAGGCATCTCTTCTTTGATTCCCAAATCTGTTACTAGTCGATTAAGCCAAATTGATTCTTTGCATGCCTCTGATGCTGCAACATATTCAGCCTTTGTAGTAGACTGAGTAACACAATCTTGTTATCTAGAACGCCATGATACTGCTCCACCAGCCAATGTAAAGACATACCCTGACGTAGACCTTCAGTTGTCTAAGTCACCTGCATAATCTGAGTCTGTAAAACCCTTTACACTTAGCTCCTGACTCCCATAGCATATACGCATACTCTTTGTAGCTTTCAGGTATCTCAATATTCCTTTCATTGCCTCCCAATGTTTCTTGCCTGGGTTTGACATGTATCGACTTACTACTCCCACTGCAAATGCAATGTCTGGGCGAGTAACAATCATTGCATACATCAAACTACCCACTGCAGATGCATATGGAATCTTATCCATTTCAGCCTGTTCTTTCTCAGACACAGGACAATCTTGTTTGCTAAGTTTCACATATGGTGGCAATGGAACACTCAGTGCCTTTCTCTTCTCCATATTGAAACGTTGCAAAACCTTGTCAATATACTCTGTTTGAGATAACCAAATCAACTTCTTTGATCTGTCTCTCTCAATGTGCATACCAAGTATATGACTTGCCTCACCCATGTCTTTCATGTCAAACGATTTTGCCATCTTTGACTTAAAAGCTGAAATTTCTTCCAAGTGCTTGCCAACAATCAACATGTCATCCACATACAAAATAAGGATCAGCCAACTACCATCCTTAGCCTTCTTTGTATATAGACAGTGATCGAACTCACTACGTTAATAGCCTTGAGAAAGCATAAACTTGTGGAATTTATGGTACCATGCCCTCGGTGATTGTTTTAAGCCATAAAGACTCTTTAACAACTGGCATACCCAATCTTCCTTGCCTTTCTCAACAAACCCTTCTGGCTGCTGCATGTAAATTTCCACATCTAAATCACCATGCAAGAACGCTGTCTTGACATCCATTTGGTGCAACACCAAATCTAATATGGCAACCAATGCAAGAAAGCATCTCAATGTAGTCATCTTGACCATAGGAGAGAAGACTTCATCAAAGTCAATGCCTTGTTCTTGCTTAAAGCCCTTGGCAACAAGCCTTGCTTTGTACTTTGGCTGACTATCATGAGCGGTGATCTTATACCTGTAAACCCATTTACAAGGTAGAGCCTTTTTGCCCTGTGGTAATTTAACTAGCTTCCATGTCTTGTTTTTATGCAGAGCTGTCATCTCTGACTGCATGGCCAATTGCCAATTCCCGGAGTCCTTCATTTGCACTGCTTCCTTGTAACATGAAGGCTCATTGCAATCAGTCAACATGACATAGTTCATAGATGGAACAAACCTATCAGGAGGTCGCGTGACACGTCCAGATCTACGCACAATAGGTGGCTCAGGCTCAGCCACAACCTGTGGTTCCACTCTATCCTGTCCTTGCTGCTCTTGAGCCATGACATTTTGTCTTGCACTTGCAGGTCCATCTTCTTGGAAGACAACTCTTCTAATCTCCTCAACCCTCTCTGGTTTAGAATGATATTTGGATTCATTAAAGTGAACATCATTGCTGCGGACAACCATTCTGGATTCGAGATCCCAAAGTCTGTACCCCATCTCACCAGAATCACCGTAGCCTAGAAAGATGCACTTTCTACTCTTTGGCTCAAGTTTGTTCCTAAATTCCTTTGGAACGTGAGTATATGCCTCACAGCCAAAGACTCTGAGATGCTTGTATGAGGGAATTTTGCCTGACCATACCATCTCTGGCACTGAATCCTTCTGCAAAACCTTGCTAGGAGATCTATTTACAAGATGAACAGCTGTTGATACAGCTTCAGCCCAAAACCCATTTGGCAGTTGTGCATTAGACAACATACTTTTGACCTTCTCTTGTATGGTCCTATTCATCCTCTCAGCAACACCATTTTGAGGAGGATTGTAAGGAGCAGTAAGTTCGCGTTTTATACCTTTTGACTCACAAAAGTCCTGAAAGGCCTTTGAAACATACTCTCCACCATTGTCAGTGCGTAAGCATTTAAGCTTCTTGCCACTCTGATTCTCCACAAGTGTCACAAACGTTTTGAAAACACTAAACGCTTCATCCTTGTGCTTGAGAAAGTAAACCCATACTTTCCTCGAGTAATCATCTATAAATGTCATAAATTAAGAAGCTCCCCCTAGAGATAGGTTAGGCATAGGTCCACACAAATCACTATGAACAAGTGCCAACTGTGTATCTCTTCTACTGCTTCTATGCTTATGTGGCTGCTGTGTTTGCTTACCATACAGACAATGTTCACAGAATTCAAAATCATTAAATGAAAAGCCAAGCAAATAACCAGAACGAGAAAAGATTTCCATTCCCTTCTTGGACATATGTCCTAACCGGCTATGCCACAAAGAAACGTTCGGCTGCTCGGTTACATTGATTACATTTTTAGAGACATTTGATACATAACTCATGTAAAGTACTCCAGACTTTACTCCACGTGCTACTGTCATAGAACCCTTGGATATCTTCCACATGTTCTGTCCAAAAATGGTGACGTAGCCAGCATCATCAAGTAAACATGTGCTGATCAAGCTCTTTGTAATTGCGGGAACATGTCTCACATTCTTCAACGTGAAAGAAGAGCCATTCTGAAACTTCAATTGAACATCTCCAACACCTAAGATCTCACATGTCTGCCCATTGCCTAGCCGAACATGATCTTTAGTGGTCACATAAGAGGTAAACCACTCCTTGTTTGGAGACACATGAAGTGATGCCCCTGAGTCTATAATCCAGTCACTCAGTGCATTTCCATCAGATGCTGTAAGAAGAGCTGAGTCCATTGTATTCTTCAAGAAGTAGATGTCTCCTGACACTAGACTGTCATCCTTTGCAACAGTGTTTGTCACATTTATTTCTTGAATCTTCACTGAGGACTTGTTCTTCTCACCATGGTCTTCAGCTTTCTCTTTGCCTTTTTCTGCTTTCCATTCTCTGCAGTCTCTTTTCATGTGACCCTTCTTGCCACAATGGTAACATTCTATGTCACTCTTGCCTTTAGCACTGCGGGACTTGCTACGAGACTGATTCCTCTTTCCACCTTTGTACTTTTCTTTGGTCCTTCCCCTGACAACTAAGGCTGTTCCTTTGCCTTTGTCCACTGTCTTTCTATTGGTTTCTTCAGTAAGTAGACTTCCTTCTACACCTACTATGTTCAAACCATCTGGAGGTGTAGAATTACTCAAAGCTGTGCGAAAAGTGTCCCAACTTTCCGGCAATGTGATCAACAGGAACATAGCTCTAACAGGTTCATCAAACTTGACACCTTGAGCTGACAACTGACTGTAGATTGTGTTGAATTCATTCAGATGATTGGACATAGGTGTCCCTTCTTTCATCTTCAAGTCAACAAGCTTCTTAAGCCAGTATACCTGTGAAGCTGGACTCTGCTTCTCATAAAGATCACTCAGCTTTAACCATGCTTGATAAGCCGACATCTCGTCTGCTACATTGAAGTAAACGCTTTCTGCCAAAGTCAGCATAATGGTAGAAAGTGCCAATTCATCCATTTCGTTCCATTCATCTTCGTCCATATCTTCTGGTTTTATCCCCTTGAGCTTTATAGGTGCCAAATCTGCTGTACGGACACGTGCCAAATCTGCTTCTTCCACAATGGGAAATTGGTTCGATCCACCTTCTTGATATTGTAAAGAGCAGTGTCCTGTGATCCAGCCATAGCTACGCTTCACAATGGTTTAATTTCCTGGGAAAAATTCGGCAGAGTTTCCCCTGTAAACTGACCTCTGAACCAATATCAACCTGTCAAATGAACCAAGAAAGCTTCAGATTCTGCATAAATTTTGGTAGAGTCTCCTTTGTAAAATGGCTCCGGTGTACTCAAAAACAGACCAAAAAACAGCTCAAAAAACACTGTCTCTCTGACACTGTAAGCTGCAGGTAAACCTGTCCTGCACCTGTACTGTCTCTAACTGTCCTGTCACTATCCTGTAAGCATAGACTGCGACAATGCCTCAACGGCAGTAAAGCAAAGATGCAATCCCAACTGTTTAACTCACAGTCAATACATCCTAGCTACCTATCTAAGGGTGCTCGA
Source organism: Adiantum capillus-veneris (assembly GCF_014529385.1). Classification (NCBI taxonomy): domain Eukaryota; kingdom Viridiplantae; phylum Streptophyta; class Polypodiopsida; order Polypodiales; family Pteridaceae; genus Adiantum; species Adiantum capillus-veneris. The sequence goes on from NC_140955.1 coordinate 13,018,603, forward strand.
GGGATCGCTCCAAGACCTGTATCACCGAAAGGATCTCAACATTCAAGAATCCCCCAGCTCAATAAAACCTCACTCGACCCTCAACAAAGGCTGCACTAAATCTGACAGTACATAGACTTCCCACAAAGTCATACATCCACAAATTTCCCACTGTATGTTGTAACTGCTGCGGCGGTTGTTTGCTGCGTGACTCACAGCCAGCAAACCCTCAACAGACATACATCATCTCTGACAATACATCCCATCTGGAAGTACCTGCAATGTGAGGATGAAATCTGGAATATCAAGCAGCAAACACAAGCTACCTGATGAACTAGTGGATGTCGCCTACAGTCTGTGTGTAGATGCGCCCGTGTCGTATGTGACACGCCTCTAAGAACTGTGAGCCGTCCTTCGATGTGTAGACAGCCACAAATCAACACTCTGAGAGTGTCGATATCCTCGGTACCTGCAGTCGTAGGCCGAAAACCCCAAATTTGCAGAGTCGGATCTGCACCCGTCGAGACCACGTAGTCGAAAATGGCCTGCGCAGACCTTTGTCGAAGCCGAACGGTGGCCGAGATGGTCACCTGTCGAATTTTACTCCAATCTGAGTTGGTGACTCTGGCCTCCTGCAGTGCTTCCCCGAGCCTCGATCTGAGCTCTGATACCAGTTGAAGGAGTACGAGCGGAAGTGCGACGCGAGAGAGAGAGTGCGAGAAGAAGAGCATGACGATATGGTGAACTCGCTCTACTGTAATGTGTAGAGCATAGTGAGTTCTTATTAGGTTTTTACAAAAGAATATGTGTACATACCTGGCAGCCCGCCCACTTACCTGGGCGACCACATTGGGCTTTATACCCCAACAAAGGCAAGCCTTCCCGTTCTTCCATACAGTAAAATCCAACGATATGTATTTACTGATCACGCAATGACTCTGCTATAACTCTGGGATCTGCGAGTTGTGTTGCAAGCTACAAGGATTGATTTTGATGCAAATAGCATCAAGCAAGTTCTTGATTCCTTTAATTCTGAAACGAGCAGTGCTATGGTAAATAGTAGGAAGGTGTCAGTGACACCAGAAGCCATTGCATTTGCATTTTGGATGCCTAATGAGCCCAACCGTCTGTGGCAACTGCGCAGCAAATAAGTATCGCCCTGAAGGAGGATGAAACGTCTAGAAAGAAGCGCAAGGCAAGTGCTCAAGGAGTTCCAGTAGCAGGACTGGAAGCCTCCGCTGCTTACAGGTTTGTAGCTGAAGCAGTCAGCCTTAAGAACAACCCACGTATGTGTCAGAATTTTTTTTTGCTATGCTTTTGGCCAAGATACTGGATCCACAAGTCCATATCAACCTTTGTCAAATACTCTCGCATAATGTACTCCAATAGACTGCCAAGCTGAAATCTCAAACTATTTTCAAGGCATGGTATGTCTGGCAATTCCTATATTTGGCTATTGCTGCAGATGTTAATGAGCAGGTAAAGCAGGCTTGGAGTGAGCAGCCCATTTCTGAAGCTAAGAAAATTGAATTTTCCTCAGACAACGAGGAAACAGACACTCAAACGATATCCACTGACCTGAAAAGGAAATCCACTGCGGAAGAAGGTGGCAGTTCAAAGAAGCTAAGAATTACAATGACAAAAAGCAGTGAGTTCTTGAAGAGAATAGAAAGCCAGGTTAAGACAGTAAGCACTGAGAAAGCTGAGATGAGTAAAACTAAGCAACAATCTGCTCAGAAGACTGTGTCTGATCAGCTAGTTGTTAAAAATACAGTTGCTACTGAATCTGGGAAAGATCATGTCAAGCCAGTCACTGTGGAGAAGATACCAGACCAGTCACGGGACAAAGGCAAGAGTCAACTGGACAAAGGGAAAGGTCCAGCGTTCTCAACTTTGTTGGTGGAGTTCCTGCCATTATTGGAAATCCTCTGCAACTGGTAAAACAGGATAAGTTGCAGCAAATGCAAACTCAGAAATTGAGAGGGCATCTTTTGATCAGCAAAGCTGATTATGCAACTTTACCCTACGTGGCTCGAGTGGCAATATATGAACCTGTTGATTCTGATCCAACCACGGTCAAAGACAGATGTTCAGTACTGATACAGTCTTCTTGGAATACCATTGTCAGTTGTATGGAACAATTGGTGGAGGCTGCTAGATCAGAAGACGAAGTCAAAAAGCTTAAAGCTAACTTGGCAGAAGCACAACATCAGATTGAAACGCTCCAGAAAGCCAAGGAAGTGCATAACATACAACACAGGGTACTGGAAGCTCAATCAGAAAGGACTCAGGAGTTGTTGAACAAAAAGTTAGCTAAAGCTGAGTCTAAAATTATGATCATCAAAAGTCAAAGGAATGAAGCACTGAGAGCTGCCAAGCGAGCTGAAACGATGCTCAGGATGAAGTGGGCAGAATTCAGAAAGATGCTATTGCACCATACAGTTCTGAAGAGTTCGCTGACTGAAAGATACATCTATAATAGCTTGTCTGAAATTTTAAACCCTTCAGGAAATGCTGTTTTCAACTTAGAAAATTTAAAGTCCTTGATGGAAAGTATGCAGAGCAATTTGCAGGACAAGGTGGGTGAGTTCAATAATGCTATGATGAACCAAGCTATAATGGATTATATTGAGCAACAGACTTCCCCGGATGAGGATGAAGAAGATGAAGAAGATGAAGCTGATCAGGAGGAGGATGATCAAGAAGCTGAGCATACAAAGGATGATGATGATGCCCCACCACCATCTCCACCTCTAGGACCTGGTACTGGTGGGACAGGGCCAGATGAAGGAGGCCAGTCACAGCCAGACTAGCCAGACCAAAATGAGGGTCAATAGGAAGGACAGGATAAAGAGCACCAGTCGGATAATCAGCAGACTGAAGAGCAGCAGCCCAGTAACACTGGGAATTAGCCAACTGATCAGTCCCATCACAGCAGAAAGGCTAAAGGGAAAATGAAAGTTCAGGATGAGGGACCAGTGGCTGATCATTAGCATTCACTACAGCTCATTACTTTGAATAAGCAACTGAGACATCAACAGGCCTCCATCACCAGACAGTATCTAGAGGATGATGCTCTCTGGACTGACTTGGAAAGATTTCAAAGACTATATGTGGGAGCCAGGGAAATGGTAGAGCATTGGAAATCAGCTGCTTTCCATGATAAAGAATCTTGTAGACTACTTGCCAATCCCAGTACAGTCTAGCTGTTGGAACGAGTTCCAGAATGGATACTCAATGCTGATGAGAAAGTGGCAAACCCGCACTGGCAAAGGCAGTCTACTGCAGATTGTCAGTCCTTAGCTCTAGAACTGGAACTTCTGCTGGTAATAAACCAACTTACCGCTGCATGAAGGATGTTAGGGTACAACTCAAGGAAGTTCTGGTACAAATGCAAGCTGCCAGAGGTGTTTTGGATCGTACGAGAGAGAGTGTGAGCTTCATCTTGACACTACGTGTGCACCGGTGGTCGGAATCGAGTGCGAATAAGTGCAGCGTGTTGCCCCCGACGAGAGCTACGTGTCAATACCTACATTGCGCACATACGGTCCGGTTTTGCGAGCTCCATCTACGAGCTTCATTTGGTGATTCGGTGAGCAAACGTTGTCCGATTTTGCATTGAAGCATATCCACGCATTCACATTGAGTAGAGCTACACATTAGGCACTTTAGATTTCGGAAACGAAGACCTGCAAATTTCGGCCAGACATCCTATGTGATTGTGCACGGGTGTTTTGGGTTGGGGTTTTGGTTCATAGGCCTTAGGGAGAGCAACCTATTGATGTTAGTAGGGTCTCTTTCAAGTTATGTGGTGTTTCAAGATTGTTTGATGGGTATTCGGCTCTAGAAAGCGTTGTAGGAAGTTTCCTCTTATGCACTCTTGAAGGCTGTGACTTAGAAATTGGGTAGAGACCTCTGTAGGAATTAGTTAGGAGTTGGTCGAGTGTAGGTTGACACCCTATGCTTGCTTCCACGCGCCTGCGGGTCGATATTTGTCCTTAGCTGACAAATCTTGTTAGGTGAGTTCGCGTTGTGCTTACTTCTGTCGCGGCGTATCTGTCCAAAATTGGCACCGCTGCCGGGGACAAAAACCTTAGGTAGGTGACCGAGACTAGTCCTTGAGGATAGGTATTTCTGGCTTGCCAAGAGTCTCGTTTTACATTTAGATAGGATCAGAGGGTGGAGGACTCTCTAGGTCTTAGAAGGAGTCTAGGAAGCGTGTGTCTGGCCTAGATCCTTCAACTTAGGTAGATTTAGGTAGACTGAGATAGTTTTAGGTATTAGTTGAGCTCTTGTGTAGGAGTTGGAGTGGTAGAAGCGGTGAGAGGAGAGTTTGAGATTCTGGAGAGGCCAGAGAGCAACCAAAACACCATTATCACCATTTCACATGATGAGTAGGAGTAGAGTAAGTAGGACATCATGATTCAGGATCTAGAGCACTTCATGTATGTATACTTGTTTGGTAAATTCATCACAAGGTTGTAAAAGACTCAAAAAGATGCAAAAGTGTGTTTGAAAGCTGAAGTGAAGTCCAAAAGTTACTGTGAGTGTTTCTGATAGAGCTGCAGAGCATCAGGAGCATTTCTGTCAGAAAAAAAATTAATTTTAAGCCAAGAGACATCCTACGCATAGGATGTCTATAGGCTAATCTGGTGGGAATTTTGGAATTTTGAGTTGACCAGTGTGTTCAAAAGGTGGAGGTTTACCCTATTTTCACCTGGAAAGTGGAAATTTGACCATATCTTGACAGGATAAGGCCAGATAGACTGAAATTACCAGACATCCTACCCAAATTGTGCGAAAGCATTATTTTAAGACCAAAACCATAGGATGACTGCATGGGCATGATCTACATGATATATTGAGTGACTGAGAGAGGTTTCATCTCATTTGGGTGAGAAAATTGGGTTCAAAGCAGACTTTAGCACTTTTGACTGAAAAAGGTAAGAACAGCTAAAATTGGGGACTTTTGAAATCCAAACCAAAATCTAAGCATACCACTGGGTTGCTGACATCAAGGGGAAGTTGTGGGTCAAGTCTGGGGTCAAACAGGCCAAAAATACATCCTACACGTAGGATGTCTTCTGTGTGATTTTGTACTCCAAACCTAATTTTAAGCCTACCAAAGTGATCAGCACCTCAAGGGAAGCCTGTGCTTTGAATTTGAAGCCATTCTGATGAAAAATACATCCTACGTGTAGGATGTCTATAGCAATAAATTGAAGCCAGATATTGACTATGGACATAGCAAGGTGTTGTATAGCCTGAGGCAAGCCTCCTAGTCAATTTTGGTCCAAATTGGAGTTGATTAAACTGATCAAAACCAGCAACAGGCTGTCGGAACAGATTTATGATCCATTGACCAGCTTATAGGTGTCCAAAAAAAAAAGTAAAAACAGTTGTGGACTCAGCACATCAAGGGGAATCCATAGTGCAAAAATCCAGGCAAAACAGAGCAGGAGACATCCTACACGTAGGATGTCTATTGGGACCTACTGAAGAGAAAGTTTGATTGGGCTTAGACAGTGAGGTTCCATTTGGCTTAAGGGTTACAGAACTTCTTTTAGAAGTGAATTTGGACCTTGTTTTTCCATTTGATGGAGCAAACACTGAATTCAAACTTTTTCACGTAAAAATTGACCAACATCCGAGGGAAGTACAGTTCCAGGTTAGCAGAAATAATCCAGAACATCAGTAGTGTATAAAATACAGTAGTGGTTGAGATTAACTCTCTAGTTATACCAATCATTACTAAGATAACCTCTAGCAGTTAAATAATTTGATTCGATTGCTAAAATTAAATGCTTGCGTACATGTATATTCAGCAGCAAAGCAAGAAGTTGTGCGGAGACTGATCCTTTGCCAGGTGAGTGGTTGGATTTGTGATAAATTGCATTGATAAGTTTGATGAATTTAAGATCAGGAAGATACATTTTTAGAGACCAGAAGGTGGCAGGTGACCAAGGTAGGTTAGTGTCCACCAAGGAGAGTGTAACTCAGGCAAGGCTAGATCCACTAGCACCGATTATTGAGGAAGGTAGTGATACTGACACTTCGTCAGACAAATATTTCTTCATGATGGCTAGCCAACAGCCAGGAGGTTTCACCTATGACGGACCAATGCAAGGAGGAAGAACCTCCCTAAATCCTTTGAATGATTCCAAGCTCACTGTGATCTTCTTAGAAGGAACAAACTCGAGGGGAGCCCTAGTCTATTGGCATTATCGAGGACGCAAGTGCATTTGTATTGAAGAAAGACCGGCTCAGAGACTAGAGATAATTCGAGTCTATGATGATAGAGATAGATTCCGAGACGAAAAGGGGAACCACTATCTGATAGTTAGTAACCCTGAAGATTACAACAGATATGGAGATAATGTGGAGAAAGGGAAAATGGTTTCAGAAGCTCAAGAACCGCCACCAAACATTGATCGACCTGGAGCAATTTTTATGTATGATAAGAAAACAACTAGGGTTTCAACTTATAATGAGAACATGGGAATCTACAAGCATGAGAGTGAGGGAATAGTCACTTACTTTTGCTGCAAAGAACCATACTTAACCGAATTAAGCAAAGACAAGGTTCTTTACTTATTCTCTTATGAAACTGCTATGGGAAAGGATATAGTTTTTGTTGATACGTACGGGCGAGAATACCAACGTATTCTCCCAAAGGAGGTAGAAAAGGCAACAGTTCCAGAAGCATTAACATATGTCCCACACGAAGTGCCAAGAGCCACCTACACCCCTAGCAAGTCGACAAATCCCTTTTCAGAGGAGTATGATGCTACCTCACATTCTACCCGACCGTAGACATTCAACAATCAAAACCAACTAGCAACTCAGCCATCATTGCAGGCATGGCTTTGATAGAGTGCAACATTGGAACAAGACCGAAACCAAGATGGTTATCAAGACGCACGAGGGCTAAGGGATTTGCAAGAACCACCACTCTATTCAAGGTATTAAGGAGAGAATAAGCCAAAGACTCAAGGGTCAACAGAGCCTAGAAGACCACCCATAGAAGGAGTTCGTAGAGATGAACCATCTCTGGTAAGAACTGTTAGAAATTATGGCTTACGAGCACTACTATGAGAGGAACCAGCCTACTACAGAAGACTAGAGGAGGTATATCAATTAGGAAGTGGAGATCCAATGATGAGGTTTGTAGACCATCGTAGAATTAGACCTTCTCAAGTGCAAAAATAGGTAAACAAGAAATACACAGGAAAAAAAGATCCAAGAGATCATGTAGCAGCCTTTGTGCGTGTAATTAGAGCTAAAGAGGCGTTAGACTTCCCTACCCAATTTGCAGGGTTTGGACTAACCCTAGAGGATGACACTGCTACTTGGTTTGACTCTGTAGAGCGTATAGACTTTGAGTCTATGGAGGAAGTGTTTGACGAGTTTATCGAGAAATTCTCACAAAGGGGGATAGCTCATAAAACCGACTCACAAATCTATAAATTCAAACAGAAAGATGGGGAATCTGTACGAAAGGCAGTCCTAAGACTAAAAAGATATGTTAAGTTCTGCCTTGTGGAAGAATTGCCAACTCAATCCAGACTTATGCTTATATTCATCCAAGGACTAAGGAATGCAGATCTCCAGAAGGGCTTACATATGAAGAGGAGTGTAACATTTAATGGCCTAATAACTTATGTGTAGCGGAAATTAGCATGAACATAGTGGGAATTTCATTAGAATAGATTCCTAATGAGAATTACAAGAGTGCTTGGGTGGAGAGAGCAACAAAAAGCATAACACCTAGTTAGATAGCATCGACAATACTTTCAAAAGAGAGAGAAATTAAGCTAATGACAACAGTTGAGGACCGGATTTTCATGGAGCCGGTCCCCCCTCCAAAAGGCTTTGTATTATGGTTTCTCCCATCAAGAGAGACATTGTACAATACAATTCTTTGTGTTCCTTCAAGACTAGCTAGTGCAATGAAGATGGAAACTTCATGCACTAAGCAAAACACTTAACAAACACAACTTGAATTATCCCCGTTCTCAGACCCAAGACCTCACACACCTTCGAAGATGGTGAGAGCTAGCATGGTATGAGAGTAGATTGAGAGGAAGAAGGAGTATCTTACGAGAAAGATGTACATCTCCTCAGATAATCACTCATATGTAGCATAGCTTAGCTTAGTAATTAGCTTGGTAGAGGAGATGAGCATGCATTGAAGGTTGGCTCTTGGTTGGATTTGCATCCACATGCCAAGAGAGTGTTGATGTAGGCTTCTATCTCACAAGCTTGGAGTAGGTGATGAGTTCTCCATTAAAGCTTGGGAAGAGATAGTCTTCTCTCTCTTCACACATGAGCTTGTGTGAGTGTGTGTGTGATAATGCCCTGACAAAATCAGCCCCCTCTCTCTCTTGGGCGAGCCCTCTTGCTAACTGCTCTTGCTGAAGCCTCATTGGCCCTCCCCAAGTCAAGCCAATTACAATTAAGCAGCATAAGTGATAGCCTTCTGACATGTGTCCCCATTTCCCTTTTGTGAGAGCTTTAGGTAATTAAATAATTAAACTAAACTCTCATTGAACCCCTTTGCCTCTTGGCCAATAGGAATCAGGCAAGCCATGGGGCTCCTGAATGCTCATTGGACCCCTTGGGAGACTGCCCAATAGTCTTCTAGGAGACTTAATTCTCATTGGTTTCTTTTACTAAATGTTTTTAAATTAATTAAACTAGATTTACTCTAGCTTAATTCTCATTGGTCCACTTCAAGGGTCATCCAATAGAAATTGGGCACACCTTGTGGGCATCTGGTCTAGGGAGCTGACATGTGTCCCTCATTCGCTTTGTGTAAAGGGAGCCTCTGTGTGTGTGTGTGTGGCTTTCTCTCTCATCCCCTACCTTTAGGGCTCGCCCCCTCCCATGTAGGGATGTGCAAAGACTTTTAGGGCACACATAAAGCATCCAATTTTCCCTAGGGTTGACCTTTGGACACAGCCTTTGAATTTTGGAACCTTAGCATTTTGGAAGTCTTAATGGGCTGAACCTTAGAGTCTTTTTAGCCCATTGTTGCACATGGCTCTTTTGCAGATGGCCCCCCCTTTGGATCCCTATTTTCCCTCCTTTGGATCCCTACTGTGGCCGGTTTGCTAGCTTAACCAATATTCTAGCTTTTTCTCCCCTTGTCTTCCCCACATTAAATGATCAGTTTAATATGAGAAAATCATTTAGGAGAATTAAATATTGATTATTATGACATTACCTCTCTCTTGAAATCATAGTCGTCCTCGACTATGGTGTAGAGAAGACAAAGCATGTTCATGAGTCCTTTTCTTAGCGGGTAGAGGATCCCTATGTTACCCTACGACATCATTCCACAATGGATGACTAGTCCATTTGGCGCTTGAGAGCCTGAGGCTGCCGCAAGCATGTCTGCACATTAGTCCTATCAGTCTTCCATAGTAGAGTGACAAGCTCTACTTGGTGTTTGGGAGACGTCGTCTCCGCAAACTTGATCTAAGCATGCATACTACTTCATTTTTTTGCACAAATAAAGAAAAAGAGAGTCTTATAAGACAAATTTTTTTTTCATTTTTAACATTTTGTACATTTGCTTACTCTTGGGAAGCATTGTAAGCATTGAAAAGGTTTAGGTTATCCTTTAATTGTATGCCTTGCATCCATCTAGCATCTTCAAAAGGATAATTCTTAAACTTAATAAGATATCGTCGGATAGTCTTACCGCCTCTTAGTACCTTGTCTTCATGTCGGAGAATGGACTCGGGCTGCAGCACCTCTTCTTGGTCCTCGATCTCCGGTGGGTCTTCAATAGTTGGTTCTTGAGGTGGCTCTCCTTTGTAAGGCTTTAATAGGCTCACATGAAAAGCATTGTGTATGAGCCAATGATTGGGCAACTTGAGTTGATAGGCCATCTCATTGATTGGCCTAAGAATTTGAAAGGGACCATAGTACCTTTTTGCTAGTTTAGCATAGTACTTTTGGTGACCCGTAGGATTCTTGCCCGTTGTGTGCCTTAATCGAGCCTTGGGAAACTTTAACAAGACCCAATCGTTTTCTTTAAAGGCTTGGGCTCTTCTGTGCTTGTCAGCAGCAGCCTTTTGCCTTTGCTGTGAGATAGAGATAGCATCCTTAATCTTTTGGAAAGATTCTTGTAGGTCTCGGCTATACTCATCTGCAGCGAAGATCTTCCCATGTACCTTAAGTAGCAAAGGACTTTTTGATCTTCCCTCAATTACCTCGAAAGGTGCTTTTCCTGAGGAAGTATGTATAGTGTTATTGTAAGCATACTCCACTAAGGGTAAGTACTTCTCCCATTGGGATCTTTGATCTACTTCCGTTACATAGGCTTTTAGTAGATCCAGAATGGTTAGGTTAGCTATTTCACTTTGGCCATCAGTTTGTGGATGATAGGCCGAAGAGAAGTTTAGCCTTGTTCCTAAATTCTCAAAGAGACCCTTCCAAAAATTACTGGTCATTCTAGGATCTCTATCCGACACTATGGACATGGGCAAGCCATGGTACTTGAAAATTTGTGAAATAAAGAGGGTTGCCATTTGATGGGCTTTGATAGTCTTTTTGACAGGTATAAAATGAGCGTGTTTACTAAACCTGTCTACTATCGTCCATATTCCCGTATTCCCATGGATAGACTTAGGCAATCCAAAGATAAAATCCATGGATATGCTCTCCCATGGTGAATTAGGGATTGGCAAGGGTTGAAGCAATCCAAGTTGCTTCCCTCTATCAATTTTTGTCTTTTGGTATACCACACATTTGGAAACATACTCTTGTATGTTCACTTTCATGGTAGGCCAATAGAAATATGTTTCAATTCCCTTTAAGGTAGACTGAATCCCTCTATGCCCCGCATAAGGTGGAGCATAAAATTCATACATTACTTTCTCATGTAGTGAGTTAGTAACGCATAGTCTATTGCCATAGAGAAGATAACCATCTTGTAAAGTAAATGGTTCTTCTTTCTTCCCTAATGCAAGGGCTGAAATCACATCTCTAAAATCGGAATCAATAGCATACTCATCTATCATAGAAGATAGATCATTGTGAGTTGCTATGGAAACTACATTCACTCTCGGTTGTCTTGAGAGTGCATTGGCTGCTTGATTATGCCAGCAATGTGAGCAATATGAAAATGAAATTGTGAAAGAAAGTTTACCCACCTCATTTTTTTGTGGGAGAGCTTGGTCTGCATCATGAAGTACTTAAGACTTTGGTGATCTGTTCGCAAAATGGAAGGAGTCCCCAATAAATAGTGCTTCCATGAGTCTAAGGCATGTAGAACTGCAAGGAGTTCCTTTTCGTATATGCCTAGAGCTTGCTCAACAGGGTCGAGCCTTCGACTCTCATAGCCTATGGCGTGCCCTTCTTGAAGCAAAACAGCTCCAAGGCAATCACCACAAGCATCGCATTGGACCTCAAATGGTTTTGAGAGATCTGGTAGTGTAAGCACAGGTTGAGAGATAAGCTTTTCTTTAAGCTTTTTGAAAGCATTGTTCTCCTTAGCAGACCATGTATACCTAACGTTTTTCTTTGTTAGGTCATGTAATGGTCCCGCAATTTGTGAAAACTTTTCTATGAAGCGTCTATAGTATGCACACATACCTATGAAGCTTCTTAGTTCATGAAGATTCCTTGGTTTAGGCCATCCTTTTATTACCTCTAACTTGGATGGATCCATTTGGATGCCATCTTGAGAGATAATGTGACCTAAATGCTGAATCTCTTGCAAGAAAAATTCACTTTTCTTTCGATTAACATAAAGTTTATTCTCTCTTAAAACTTGAAATATTACCTGGAGGTGTTGCTTGTGTTCCTCCAATGAATTAGAGTAGATGATAATATCATCAAAGAACTACATGGCGTAGCTTAGAGGACTCTGTGAAGCCCTCATCTCCAAACGCCGCATCGAATTGCTGGATAAAGGCCAAGACTTTGTCTGTGGCACCAAAGGTACCATCATAGGTAAGGAAAGAGATACTCTTCCCTCCCTCTTTGAATTTCTTCAGCTTGGACGACCTCTTCCATGCGGCATAGAATTTCCTATGGCCTCTTCTTTTTGATGGTTCAAAAGTTACACCATCACTTTCTTCAGAAGATGAAGAATTTGAAGAAGGTGGAGAAGAGGGTGACCTCTTTCTCGCCTTTTTCTTGTCCTGATCTTTGTCGTCTTCACCATAGCTTTCATAAGAGGAGGAGGATGAAGAAGATGGAGAGGAGGGTGTCCTCTTTCTCTTCTTTTTCTTCTCTTGCTTTTTATCATCCCTCTTCGAATTGTGGTGAGGAGAAGAATACGATGGTCTTCTCCACTTTGGTGGTGATGGAGAGCGTTTAGCCCGCCGTCTTCGTGGAGCCATCTCTGCTGAGGTGGCGGGAGACTCGCTTCTTTCTCGTTCCTTCGGTGGAGGCTCTTGAGTTCTCCTTTGGGAAGGGGATGCATCATCAAGAAGTAAATTCTTGAGCCCTTCATAAGGATTCTCTTCTTCTTCCCGAATCGGAGAGAGACCTCTTTTGGGAGTCTCACAAGGAGGCTTCCTAGGTGTTCTCTCGTCATGGTGATGCGCTTGGAGAATCCCGTGAGCACGGAGCTGCCGTTGCACTTCACTTTGGAGAGATGGATTGCCCATGGCTTGTTGAAGCCTAGAAACAAGATAGTTAACAAGCATTGAAGCATCATTAGTAGCTTTCTCATGAGCAAAATCAAAGTTATCAACATTAATTTCACTCTCTTTACTATTGTCAGCCATTCTAACAACTTTTAGGTGTAAACTTTTTAGGTATACTTTGGCACTTCAAGCCCTAGTTGCTACTCCTCTTTACCCCTTTAGAAAAAGCACTCAAGCTACTGTACCCGCGGCTCGAATACCATTATTTGCAAGGAATAGAAGAGAGGGTCTTTCGACACCAAAACAGCACCGGCTCTTGTCAAGCTTCTAATAGCTCAATAGTGGTTAAGCCGTAGGCGAGCCCCGTAGGACTCCACTATTAAGACCATAGCTCTCAACGGTGATGCCCCGTTAAGTGCACAAAGGCAGGCGCACTGCAAGGCTGAAAAATCTCTATTCTACTTACTCACAGGCAATTAATAATACCAACCATTTGTAGCTAGCTTGAGGACCTCCCTTCTTGAGCAAGAAAAGAGAAACCTTGAGCTCTGATACCAATGTAACATTTAATGGCCTAATAACTTATGTGTAGTGGAAATTAGCATGAACATAGTGGGCATTTCATTAGAATAGATTCCTAATGAGAATTACAAGAGTGCTTGGGTGGAGAGAGCAACAAAAAGCATAACACCTAGTTAGATAGCATCGACAATACTTTCAAAAGAGAGAGAAATTAACCTATTGACAATAGTTGAGGACCGGATTTTCACGGAGCCCGTCCCCCCTCCAAAAGGCTTTGTATTATGGTTTCTCCCATCAAGAGAGACATTGTACAATACAATTCTTTGTGTTCCTTCAAGACTAGCTAGTGCAATAAAGATGGAAACTTCATGCACTAAGCAAAACACTTAACAAACACAACTTGAATTATCCCCGTTCTCAGACCCAAGACCTCACACACCTTCGAAGATGGTGAGAGCTAGCAGGGTATGAGAGTAGATTGAGAGGAAGAAGGAGTATCTTACGAGAAAGATGTACATCTCCTCACATAATCACTCATATGTAGCATAGCTTAGCTTAGTAATTAGCTTGGTAGAGGAGATGAGCATGCATTGAAGGTTGTCTCTTGGTTGGATTTGCATCCACATGCCAAGAGAGTGTTGATGTAGGCTTCTATCTCACAAGCTTGGAGTAGGTGATGAGCTCTCCATTAAAGCTTGGGAAGAGATAGTCTTCTCTCTCTTTACACATGAGCTTGTGTGAGTGTGTGTGTGTGATAATGCCCTGCAAAAATCAGCCCCCTCTCTCTCTTGGGGGAGCCCTCTTGCTAATTGCTCTTGCTGAAGCCTCATTGGCCCTCCCCAAGTCAAGCCAATTACAATTAAGTAGCATAAGTGATAGCCTTCTGACATGTGTCCCCGTTTCCCCTTTTGTGAGAGCTTTAGGTAATTAAATAATTAAACTAAACTCTCATTGGACCCCTTTGCCTCCTCGCCAATAGGAATCAGGCAAGCCATGGGGCTCCTGAATGCTCATTGGACCCCTTGGGAGACTGCCCAATAGTCTTCTAGGAGACTTAATTCTCATTGGTTTCTTTTATTAAATGTTTTTAAATTAATTAAACTAGATTTACTCTAGCTTAATTCTCATTGGTCCACTTCAAGGGTCATCCAATAGAAATTGGCACACCTTGTGGGCATCTGGTCTAGGGAGCTGACATGTGTCCCTCATTCCCTTTGTGTAAAGGGAGCGTGCGTGTGTGTGTGTGTGTGGATTTCTCTCTCACCCCCTACCTTTAGGGCTCGCCCCCTCCCATGTAGGGATGTGCAAAGACTTTTAGGGCACACATAAAGCATCCAATTTTCCCTAGGGTTGACCTTTGGACACAACCTTTGAATTTTGGAACCTTAGCATTTTGGAAGTCTTAATGGGCTGAACCTTAGAGTCTTTTTAGCCCATTGTTGCACATGGCTCTTTTGCAGATGGCCCCCCCTTTGGATCCCTACTGTGGTCGGTCTGCTAGCTTAACCAATATTCTAGCTTTTTCTCCCTTGGTCTTCCCCACATTAAATGATCAGTTTAATATGAGAAAATCATTTAGGAGAATTAAATATTGATTATTATGACAAGGAGCACGACGTTGAATGAGTTGACTAAGGAGGCTCTTTACCTTGTGGACAATTGTGCGGTCTACAAAGACGGGGAGTTCAAGTTCCTTGACGACAATCCATCTTCACAACAAAGTGGAAGCAAGTCTTCTAAGACAGCAGTGAAAGGAGAAGTAGTTGTAAACCAAGAGCAGCTTGTAGAGGAAGTGCTAAAAAAGATTAACTTGTACGCCAAACCCCAGGCTAAACAGCCCAAGTGGTGTGCTATTGAACAAAAATGGACCAACCATGGGACAGAGGAATGTTATTATAACAAGGGATATGTGAGAGAGAGACCTTACGCTCCCCAAGCTCAGGTAGCTTCTCCTCAAGTCCATCGATGCCTAGGTATCAAGCAGGCAACCTACCAGGACTTGTAGGTGTAGAAAGACCACAACCAGTGTTGGGGCAACAACCACCACTACCAGGATTACGACCAGTCGGTTTAAGATACACACCAATCATAACCGAATCAGAGGATAAGGCTTTGGTGCCTATGCATGCATATTATGACGATCCCAATGGATATGCGGAAAAATATGTCTATTATCCACCTAAAGAACCCTCGACACGAGAACCATGGAGCATGATAGGAAGTACAGGACCACCAACAGCTGCATAGGTAGCAGGAGAAGGAAGATATAGCTTAGATGAACGAACATTGTTGCTCATAGCCAACGGAGGCATGGGCGGACAGAGACATGCATACCAACAAAGAGGAGCTCAAGGAGCACCTCAACAACCCAAGGGACCCTGCTACAAGTGTGGTGGAGACCATTGGCTAAGAGACTGTCCTCATGATGAAATCATTAGAGTCAACGCATATTGCACCAAGTGTGGAGTTACTCATTTGATTCCTAATTGCCCTAAAAACCCGAGCAAAGGAGCAAAAACTACCTTGAACATGCTAGAAATAGTACCTTCCAGTGGAGGGTCGGAAAATGAAACAATCATACCTATTCAGGTGGTGACACGAGCCCAAGCTCAAAGAATGACGAACGAACCCATAATTGAAGAGCCAAAAACCAATGCCCCAAGTTCATAAATGAAAAATCAGAGAAGCACTTGGAAAGCTAGAAAGGCGCGCATGAAAGCCAGGAAAGAACGAGAGCAAACAGCTCTATCCGAGGAGTTAAAGCATACAAAGGATAGATTAGAGCGGTTAGAGGATCTAGCTAGATTAAGCTCACACACCACGGCAACCATAGCACCCAAGGAAATAGCAGAGCCCAAAAGTGCAAGATCAGGAGGATCAGTACTGGCAGACAAGGTAAATGAGCAGTTGGATGCACTTCTAAAAGCTTATGAAGCCAGACTCAAAAAGGAACAAACCCAGGAGCAAAGATGGATGACTTATCCATATGCTGAAATAGGAAAACAAAGGTTGGAAATGTGTAGAAAGATGATTGAAACAACTCAATCATTGATGGAAGACCCGCTTGGTAAACCTGCAAATTGGCATGAAGTACTAGCTCCAACCCCTATCCAACCAACTTTAGAGGAACAAGTAGAAATGAAGGAAAGACTCACGAATGCCTATGAGTCCAGAGGAGAGCCTATCATAGTGCCAAATACAATAGATGAGGAAAGTGACGGGTTCCAACCTAAAACATTGACAAAAATGGGTAAGGACTGTAACGGTCTAGATGATCTGTGGAAACAAATCCGTGAGGCCAATGAGGCTAACAGGGTGAGTAACCACATGAATAGCACGAGAAAAGAGAAGAATGAGATCTTACCTTCTATTGAATAATTTGAGGCAAGGTCGCAAATGAACTTTGATATACATTCACAAGGGGGAGACCAGGGATCAATTAGTTCGGGGCATAGCCAACCAGACTCGCTGAAAACTCTACCCTCTTACCTAGGAGAGTATGAAGCCAAGTCTGAAGTGAGAGCAATCCCATCTCAAAGACTTCCTTCTAACAAAGTGATGGATTCACAAGGATTGATTGAGTTATTGTCCACCCCGGTGGCATGCACAATCACATTAGCCGAACTTCTAAGGTTACGACCAAACATGTGGACCACAATAGGTAAATGCCTAGAAAAATTTGGAGCGAAAGACCCCACCTCGAAGCTTCAGGGTGGGATCAGAGAATTGGACAGGCCTCAACTAAACACTAGGCCAGTACCATTAAACAAGGTTGGAGAGTATTGCGAGGGAGAAGATGGAAACACCACGCTACCAGTAGAATTCCAAGGAGTAGTTTCCAAAGCTATTCTTGACAGTGGAGCGGGAGTTGCTATCGCCACCAAGGAAATCTAGAAAAAATGGGGAAAACAAGCTTTAAGAGCTACCAGAATGAAATTGCAATTGGTAGATGGGTTCATGGAGAAGCCTCTAGGACTCTTAGAAAAAATTATTGTCACTTCGTGCGGAATCTAGTATGAGCATACATTTGCAATAGTCGATTTCGACAAAAATAACAATTATGAGATCATCTTGGGAAGACCATTCATGCGACAATTGAAAATGGTCCAAGATTGGGGTTATGACCACATATATCTCAGACATGGCGAGACAACAACTAAAATACACCTGAAAGACCATAGTTACAAGGAGGTGAACCAGACACCAGTGGAAGAATTTGATTCAGTTACATTAGCAGGATCGGAACTCCTAGCATGGTTAGGGCAACAAAAAGAGCTATGGATGTGCGGAGCTTCACATTGTGGAATCTTAAGAAGAGAGAAATGCTTCATAGAAAGAGTGATTGAGGACAAGGAGTATATTCTAGAACCTTTCCCTGAAGATGCCTTGGAACCTCTAGAATGGGAACACATACTAGCAACATTGGATGTCTGTACTATTACAGATAGTCCAACAACAAAATTTTGCGATAAGGATGGCTATGATGTGATACCCTACTACATGGTAAGCATTATACCAGGAGAAGATGAGATGATAGAATCACCAGAACAAGAAGAGTTTTATAACTAATGATGTAGATAATGAGTGTTTAGACAACTTAAGTGAGTGTGGGGAGAAAGCAAAAAATATCAAGTTTTATGATTTTGCTAATCAGCACCCTAGACGCTAGGAACACTATAGGAGGAAACGGGAAGGAAATAAAGCGAAAGAGAACCTGATGCCCAGGATGAAAGATAAAACTCACTATCTGATGCTTGTAAAAGCAGAGGATTGTGTAAAAGATCAAATATCAATAAGATTCTCAAAAGTTCAAAGGGAAAGAACGCAAGAGGAAAAAAGACAAGTACGAAAAGCTAAAACAGAAACAAAATCACAAAAATCTCAAAACTTGAAAAAAGAAACAACGAAAGACCAAGAGTGGACCAAGCTGGAGCGTAAACAGAAATACCAAGAACTGAAACGGTCTTTACGAGAGATATGGACTACTGAGGGAGATATTGATGGTAAAGGGGAGTCAGAAAAGGGAAACATGAATGTACCATCACACTATTGGAAATTTACCATCCAGGACAGAAACATCATAATGACACCACCAGTCAGGGAAAGAACCAACCAGGAATATTACGATGGGCCAAAAAATGCAAAAAGGATAGACCTTGCGGAACTAGGTGAAAAGCCTCAGCTAGTCTATATAGCAATCGATTTAGAGCCTAAAGAAGAACGGCTAACACAACTTCTCAAGAAGTATAAAGATGCGTTTACATGGTCTTGCAAAGACCTCAAAGGAATTGATCCATCGATATGTCAATATACAATTCCTTTTAAATCGGATGCAAAACCTAGCAAACAACGTACTTATACATATAATGACACATTTGCTAAACGAATCAAAGAGGAGATTGATAAGTTGATGGAAGCTAAATTCATTTATGAAATAGAGCATACAAATTGGGTGTCACCCATTGTGGTAGTCCCCAAAAAGAATGGAAAACTGCGAGTGTGTGTAAACCTCAAAAAGGTGAATGCAACCACCATAAGGGATAATTATCCCTTGCCAATCACAGATCATGTACTTGAGAGGGTGGCCGGGAAACGGGCTTATTCCTTTCTGGATGGGTTTTCAGGATACAACCAACTGGCAATTGCAATAGAGGATCAACACAAAACAGTGTTTGCCATAGAATGGGGAATATATACATATTGAGTTATGCCATTTGGCTTAACTAATGCCCCAACTACCTTCCAAAGGTTAATGATGCACGCATTCAAAGAATACCTGAGAATATTCTTAGACATATACATGGATGATCTTTGTGTACACTCTCTTCTATGAGAGGAACATATTGACCATTTGCAAAAGGTATTTGAAAAATGTAGTACATATCGAGTCTGTCTTAACCCGTAAAAGTGTATTTTTATGGTTAGGCAAGGCCGCATCTTAGGACACATTGTCTCAAGAAATGGCATAACCACTGACCTAGACAAAGTCAAAGTCATAGTAAGCCTACCTAGGCCTACTAATACGAAACAAGTGCAATCCTTCATGGGACACTGCGGATATTATCGGAGATTCATATATATGTATGCAGTCATTGCACAACCTCTGTATCGTTTGCTAGTTAATTTCGATTGGACTGAGGAGTGTGAAACTTCATTCCAAAAGCTGAAGGAAAACCTTGTATTAGCACCTGTACTTAAAGCACCAGATTGGAAAAAGATATTCCATGTTCACATTGATGCTTCTGCATATGCAATCGGAGTATTCTGGCTCAACCTGGAGACGGAACAGTGGATTTTCTAGTTTTTTATGCAAGCCGACAGTTAAATAGTGCGGAAAAGAACTACACAACCACCGAAAGAGAGGGGTTAGGAATGATTTATGCTGTAAAGAAATTTTGGCATTATTTGCTCGCAAAAAAATTTGTGTTCTTCGCAGATCATCAAGCTCTTTTGTAGCTGGTAAATAAACCATGCATACAGGGAGAATCGTACATTGGTTTATTATATTGCTAGAATTTGATTTCACAGTGGTGGTCAAAAAGGGTAAAACCCATCTACGAGCGGATCATCTTTCAAGGATAGAGAACGGGGAAGCTCCTAAAGGAGTAGATGATGACATACCAGATGCTTATCTTTTCAATATTGAAATGATACCCAAATGGTCTCAGGAAATTGTTAGCATTCTTTCCTTTGGAGGTAGGTTTGATAATACGGAATACAGATCCAAACAACAAACAATTCAACAAACAGAAAACTTCCAGTTGATTGCAGGATGGCTGTATCATCTAGGATCGGACCAAATTCTACGATTATGTATAAATCCGAAGAATTCGAGTGTTACCTTGAAGAAGCACATGTCCAGGATTGTGCATTTCATTGTTCAGCAGTGAAAACACACCAGAGACTGAAACAGTTAGGGGTTTATTGGACAACTATGTATGCAAACACACAATCTTATGTTACCAATTGTACTATATGTAGTGCGAAACTACCAGTGGATCACGCGACATTGTTTCAGGTAAACATTGCACCTGCATGGAGTCAATATATCATTGATTTCTTGACCACTAGGAAGTTTCCTGAAAACATAACAAGAGCACGAAAAAGGGCTATAGAGTTGGAGGCTCGTGCCTTTCAGTTAATTGGGAATCAACTCTATAAGCGAGGAAAGGACAATCAACTTAGAATCTGTGCAAGTAAAAGTGAATACCTGCTGATTCTAAAACATGCACATAGCGGAATAAGTGGAGGACATTTTTCAGGCGATAAGACGGCAAAAATTGTCTTAACCGCTGAAATATGGTGGCCTACATTGCATATGGATGCTGAAGAGTTTGTAAAGGGTTGTGGCGCATGTCAGCGCACCAAGGTGCCGATAAAGAGAGATGAGATGCCACTACGGCCAATGATGGGAGCAAGGGCATTTGCAAAATGGGGCATTGATTTTGTGGGACCTATTTCACCCCCTGCATATAGCACCCATACCCAATATATCATCGTGGCTACGGACTATCTCGCGAAATGAGCGGAAGCCAAGGCAACGCAAAAAGCAGATGCACGGACCACTACACAATTTTTGTATGAGAATGTTTTTATATGATACGGTTTACCAATAGAAATTGTCAGTGATCGTGGAACACATTTTCTTAATGAAGTCATTGAATATCTGCTAGAGGAATTCATGGTCATACATAGGAAATCTGCTCTATACCATCCACAGGCAAATGGACAAACTGAGGCCACAAATAAAACACTATGCACGGTTCTCACTAAAATTGTGTCAGAGTCAAGAACACATTGGGATCAATAGCTACACTCAACACTATGGGCATACAAGGTAGCTTACAAAACATCGATAGTAACAACACCGTACAACATGGTGTTTGGCCTAAATGCTATATTACCCATAGAAATGCCATTTGACTAACGAAATTTGACAAAGACACAGTGGAGCCAATAATTGCAGTCAAAGTGGGTAACAATCAAGTTGAATCAGCGGCATTGCTTGATTCTGGAGCTCAAGCAAATTTGATCTCTTACAGATTATACCAACAACTCAAGTCCACAGGTCAACTTCATCCTACTCTTCAAGTGCTGGAAAGTAGTACATCACACTCGTTGAAAACATTGGGATGGACTATATTGCATGTACAAATACATCAATATATTTACCCACACAAATTTTATGTAGTCGAGGATGAAAGCACACAACACCCCTTGTTGTTGGGACAACCTTGGCAAAAAGAGTACAATGTGCAGATAGATTGGAATGCGAATGCAGTCAAAATTCAGCATGCACAAGAACAACAGGTGATAGCCTTTGCTCAACAACCCCGCAATAATCAACTGCCAGCAATGCAATCACTGGAAAAAGAGCCAAAAGCAAGAGTGCCACCAAAGAACAACATGATACCCAAGGCTAACAAATAGGTAAAATCCAACCATGCTAACTACATACATATGAAGTCACCGATCGCAGTGCAAAGATCTAGGTTACCAAAAAAAGGGAAACAAGTATGGATGCGGAAGGATAGAAATGACATGGCAGACCAAAAACAATACAACGGAAGAATTCAACCGAAGCAGATAGTTCAACCAAAAACCAAGGGCATAAAACAGATATGGATCCCAAAGAAAATGCTCAGCAATAACCCAAATGTTACTCGCATTTGGATACCGAAACAAAAGCAAAAGGAACTCCCTTCAGTACAAGCAACATCGGAAGGTAGACACCTGCATTTGTAACCGGAAAACCAACTTATGTGGATGCCAATAAGCAACAAAATAGTGGCAACAAAGGAAGTAGCAAAAAACCTACAAAAACGAGAAAAAACAAGCTACCAATGGAAAGCAAAAGAGATACGGTCTACGGCCATTCCGGCCAAGCCAATCCTCTCCAAAGAGACAACTACGGCCATATCAACAGTAGCGGCAAAGCGAATGCCTTTTGCAAGAAAGACAATTAAACAGAGAGCAGTAGAGTTACAGTTGTTACTTGCAAAGAAAACAAGAAACCTCGACGGCGAATGCCAATAAGCATCTTGCTTAGACCCTTCTCTTGCATAGCATTAATTTTTCCATGCATTAACCGAGTATGCATAAAATAGGGCCACATTAATCGGCCAAGAATTAGCACAAATTTTTCAACCTATGCACGGCACATACTCCGAGGCGATACCTTGTCGTCCGGGAGGACTCCGGCTAGGAGGGGGGGAGGCATTCTCAAATGCGGAACCAATAGCAGAAAGAGCAAAAAAGGGCATGATTTTCGACTATTTTTAAAGGTTGTTGTTTGATTGCAAATTTTTTTGGACTAACCCAAGTACATATACCCTTATACAGCATGAATCTACAGGTATATGGGGCCAAACGCCGAATCAAGCCCCTAGGTGTGTGTATATAAGTAGAAATAGCCATTTTTCAGGCAAAATATTGGCAAAATAGAGAAATCCGGCCATAAAAATTGCATGTGAGTGTATATAATGTTTTGCGGTGATGTTTGATTTATTATGATTTTTGGGGATTTTCTGGGTTTGATTTGCTATTTTCCTTTTAAGTTTGCTAATTTTCGGCAGAAAAAAACTTCAAAAATACAAAAAGTGGGTGAAAAACGATCGTAATGAAAAACAAAAAATATGGGATGATCAGTGACTATAGGGCAACCTATGGACAATGGGGGTGCAATTATGAGATTGAGCGGAAAGCGTGTTTTGGCCAAATTTTGATTGAAATGCCAAATTTCTGGTAAACAGGGCAAATGGAGTCCAAATTAAGAAATTTTTGAGCCTAAACCGCATCTCGCAAGAAGTTTGGAGCACATGTCAAATTTCATGAAAAGTGGTTTGGGGACCTCCATTATAAGAAATTTCCACCTCATTTTTAGCTCATTTTCACTATTGTCCTTTGAGAGAGAGCTTCTGCCACCTAGGGCGAGCGAAACTTCCAACAGCTTCTACGATGCGCACGACTACCCGACGGGCGTCAGACATGAGAGGTAGGCTCACCACCTTGAGCTTTTCGTGCATGTTTGTTGGTTTTGTCGCGAAAACTAGCGTAGAATTCACACACAAAGCGGGCAGTAGAGACCTACAAGTAGAAGCAGCCACCTAACGGCTAACCCAAAAGCAACAAGACTTCATCGGCACCTTACCCTAGCATAGGAGACCAGTCTTGGATGTCCAAAGGCAGTAGAAAACCATCAGGAAAAACCCTAATTCCTAGAATCCTGCAAAAGGCCACCAAATGGGAAATCGGCGGAAAGGCGCCCAAATGCTACCAGAATTCATGGGTAGGAGCATCTCGACATGCTCGACAAGTCTATGTAGCCCACATGACCAAAAGGTGACCCGAAGCAGTACTAAACTTCAGAAACAACATCAGACACACAAAGCGTCAAATAGCTCTCGCGGCCAAACCGCATGTCCGTTTGCCACCAACTTCATGAGCGGCTTTCCTAGACCATCAACAACCAAGTCCTATGGTGGTAGACCACCACAAATCATCGAAGACTTGTAAACGCAACCACGGGTGCTTCTAGAGCGACAAATTGCCAAATGGAGCTCTGGTGAATTCAAAGTCGACAAAAACCATACAGCAAGGATCCTTAAGGGATCGGGAAGCTATGGAGACCAATATTAAGAAATTTCATCGCCGAAAAGCACTCCAAAAGTCAGAAAACGGCTCGGAGGCTCTGAAATCCACACAGGGAGTTACTTTCTATCCATTTGACTTTTTTGTTGAAATTAGGCTTAAAAGGGACTCAGGGGGACTAAAGGCAGGCACTAGTGGCAGATTCCATGAAAAAATCATCAGGAGACATCCTACGTGTAGGATGTCTCAAGGACATTTCTGGGCACAAAACCCAACATTTTTCATCACACACATTTTTTGAATAGCCTTTACATGCTAGCAACCAAGTTTCATCCCATTTGGACCAACATTGACCTCATATGCATGAAAAAACGCAAAGTTAGGACATAGAGGCAATAATGGGCCATAGACCTACCAAAACTTGTCCAAATCACATGAAACTTGCACAACACATTCACAAGCACATAGCCAACCAACCTGTGTAGAAATTGATGAAGTAGACATCCTACGCGTAGGATGTCTATTTGACATTTTTGGCCTACAAGGGGTATTTTTACATTCCAGATCTTTTCTTATCATCTTCAAGAGCTCATATACCAAGTTTGAAGCCATTCTAATCATTTTTGACCCCCAACACCTTCAAGATACTCTTTTTGAGCCCAAAAACACTAACCAGGGTCTTACCAACATCAATTCTTGACCAAATCAAAATCCAAGAGCATGGCCATGTTCCACATGCCAAGGACTACCTACATAACAAATACCAAGCCTTTTTGATGAAATAGACATCCTACGCGTAGGATGTCTCCAGCATATTTTTGACCTTCTGTGCAAAGAGTGACATCATGGGAGCCAATACCATGTGCAATGAGCCCATATATCAATTTTCAACCCATTTGGACATCACTTGCTACTTGTTGTGGACTTTCTACCCAATTTGTGACCTAAAGCCTGAATCAACCCAAAAATCCGCTTTTTGATGCCCAAATCCAAACCCAAGCACATAGCCATGTTGTACAGGCCAAGGACCACCAGCATGTCAAGTATCACCCAAATCTGATGGAAAGACATCCTACGCATAGGATGTCTAAATGAAAATTTTTGGCCAGAATTGCACTGTGAGCACATGCACAGTTTCACAAGTTCCTTTTAAGCTTTATTTTCAATTTTCAAGTCATTTGGATAGTTAAACCTCAGTTTCTCACTAATATGGAAAAACAACGCTAACTTCGGACTACTGAGTGCAACAGGATCGATGGCAGCCGCAAAGTCATCGGCAAAGAAGAAAAGGATGACCATAAAAGATTACCTAGAAGAGGTAGAGCCCTTCGTCATACCAGAAGGAACTCTAAAGCCAACAAGCACATGGATCCAAGAGGATCTGCTAGAGTCCAATGATCTAAATATTTACGAAGGCGTGTTCAAAGACACCGAAGGAAACGTGATAGAGCTACCAATGCTACCGCGGGAACTCAATGAGTTCGTCAGAAGCAAGATGGTAGAGTATCTGGAGAAGATTGATCTCCACAATTACTTTGAAGCGGTGCCGACAGGTATTGACAAAAAAAGAGTATGGGAATTTGTGACAACAATAAAAGAAGATGGAGTGGCCCGAGTTACAGATCTACAGGGCAAGCCAGGCACTGAGATTCTAATCACAGAAAGAGTAGTGGTAGCTACACTAGACCTCTCCAACAAGGGGGATAGTGTAACCAAAAGGAGAGACGAAGTAAAGGTGTACACCAAAAAGAAAGCCAACTACACCTTTGAAGACATTGCCAACCCTAAAGTGGCAATCATGAGTCAGCTGTACAAAAGTACAGGATGCCGCCTACAGCAATTGCCACAACATTCACGTGGGCAATGCAGAAAAGCAAGCCGAATATCATCAATTATGCAGCTTATGTACATGATAATCTGGTGAAGATGGGCAACAAGAACCCCACATACATCATGCCGGGTGAGCTAATCACGAAGGTGATTTATGGGGCATTTCACGCCAAGGGAAGATGGCCCAACCCTCCATCACAAAACGATTGGCTGAGGCTCAAGGAAGATAAGGAAGAAGAACAGCCCAAAGCACCAAGGGTGGCAACCCGTTTGAAATGCCGGTTAGAAACCATGCAAGAAGAGTAGTTAGAGCTGAAGAAGGGAAAGAAAGAATCTGCCCAAGTGCCAGTAAAAGAGACGAAATCACTGAAAGCGGCACGTCTAAAGCGGCTGATGGAAAGCTTCAGGGCAGAAAGATCCCTCAAAGGAGATTTAGACGAGCTATGGAAGCCGTCTCTAGAAGCAATGTCAAGATCATCCCAAAGGGTGCACAGAGACAGATTCGATGATACATTAAGAATTTTGAGATTCTTGATGCCACAACAGAGAATATCCCACATGTACCCTTTACAAAAGAGGAAATGGAGCAAGTATGACAGAAACTTCTAGAAGAGTAGGAAGACCAAGAGAGAGAAAGGAAGACAAAGGCGGACACAGATTTCAAGACTCAAGCCGAGAACTCCACCGGCAAGCCCTTAATCCAACCCACCACCCTCACCACCTCCTCGTAGCCCTCCACAAGAAGAGAAAGAGGAGCAAGACAAACCAGAAGACCAAGAAGAGTCCAAGCAAGAACAAAGCCAGGAGCAAGAACCAAAGGAAGAGGCTAAGCCTAAAAGTGAGCAGCCAAAGCCAAATGAATCATACAACATATTTCTAGACCTGCTAGCTGTCCGATATACAAAAGAAGAGGCTGCCACAGTCGCATTCGACTTGGCAATCACGGGGCCCAAAGAGCAAATGCAAAGCCTACGGTTAGTAGAGCTAAAGGAGATGGCCATTGATACAGTGGACCTGCACCTGCCAACCAATGATTGGGATGTGGTAATGACAAAGCTAACCGAGCTAAGAGCACAGTCAATGGCCTCAGAAAGAAAATGGCAACTCTCAAAGCCACTGAAGTGCAGATGAAGATGGAAGTTGACACTTTACAAAAACAAAGCCAAAGGCAGATAGAGAGAGAAGCAGAGCTACAAGCCACTCTGGCAAAGACATTGCAAAGATGCCAGGAAATGGAAAGAGAAAATCAGGCATCAGCTCAAAGACTGCAAGGAGCCGAAGAGGAGTATATACAACTCAGCAAGTCCTTGACAGATATAGAGAGGGAAAGGGATAACCTAACCCTACAACTTGCTGAGGAGTCCAAGGAAGTTGAGGCCATGCGAAATGCCAAAGAAAAGAAAAAAATAGACCAGGATGCTAGCCAGGATGAGGTCCTTGAGCTCAAGGACCAGCAAACCATCCAGCGGCTACGGGCATCTCCTGCCAGAGTCAGGGCTACTAGCTCGACTCACACCACTACAGAAAGCCACATCTATGAAGAACAGATGAAAGAGCTTCAGAAAGAGTTGACTTTAGAGAAAAAGCAAAGGTTGATGATGGAGGAAGGGTCGGTGGTTATGCAAACACACATGGAAGAAGAGCAGAAAGCAATGCAAGATGAGCTAGAAATTATCAAGAGAAAGCTCGAGGAGGCGGAGAAGATAAACGCCAAGTTGAACGACCTCCTCGTGAACATGGGAGAAGAAACTGAAGCAGAGAAATAGACACTCCTAAAGCAGATAGAAGAGCTGAGAGGACAACAGGCAGAAGAGCAGGCAGGCACAGGGCTGACAGCCATGGAAGGCATAGACCTAGAGAATGTGGCAGATCCTATGGACACACCCATGCAAGAGAAAATCCTAGTAGGACCCTCTCAAGAGCCACAAGATCTGACACAAGAAGAGGAAGAGAAGCTGTGTAAGGCCATAGAGGCAGAAATCAGAGAAACGGCCAAGGAAGCCTTCGAATGGGAGCACAGGGTTTTTAAATCCATGACCATTCAGAAGTGTAAGGTCTCTACTTTCAAATTTCACACAAGTTCTATTACGCAATTGAATTTTTTTAACCATCACTCATTATTTAAGATATTCAAGTTCAAATTATGAATCGTAGGTTGAGAAAACCTAGAATTTAAAATTTACGCTACAAAATTCTGACATGTTTAGCTATATGAATCACTAACTAACTTATTGCAAGACTTATTTACTGATTGTAGAATTTTCTTTTACTCCTGTAAAGTTAATATAAGACTGTAAAGTTTAACTTAAAAATGTAAAGTAAATTATCATTAAAGAAATAAATAAAATAATTATAAAAACAAAAGAATACACAAAGATGACAAATGAAGGCACATGGACTCACAGAGGAGGGAACAAAGTGGGACACACTGTCACATGAAAAAGGAGAGGCTACTCTTGACTAATCTTAATGAGGGGGGGGCCTATGTGGCCTTATCTTTTGATGATAATGACAAAGTGGTCAAGCTCATGGGTACCACAAGGGTACCAAAAACGCGGGTATGATTTTTGGAAAAAAAAATAATATTTTTTTTAAATAAAAAAATAATATTTTTTTTAAATAAAAAAATAAAAAAATGAAAAAAAAATGGAAAAAAAAGGTTGGACGTTTTCTTTTCTGCTATAAATAGAGCATCCATGGTCACACTTTAGATATAGAGATTGCCTCTATAGCGCTCACGAAGGGCTGCCACTTCTCTTAGGGAGAAGACGTCCACAAACCACTAAGAGAGCAAAAACTCTAGTGGACTAATAAGGTGTGTATTAATTGAGCATTCAATTAGTTTTAAGCAGTATATGTGTGTATGTGTGCTATCTATTACTCTAATCTTCTAATAGATTAGTAAGATTCAAGTAGATATGTGTGTGCTATCTATTACTCTAATCTTCTAATAGATTAGTAAAATTCAAGTAGATATATGTGTGTGTGTGCTATATATTACTCTAATCTTCTAATAGATTAGTAAGATTCAAGTAGATATATGTGTGTGTGTGTGTGCTATCTATTACTCCAATCTTCTAATAGATTAGTAAGATTCAATTAGCTTTAGAAAAGTATGTGTGTGTTCTCTTTTACTCTAATCTTCTAATAGATTAGTAAGATTCAATTAGCTTTAGAAAAGTATGTGTGTGTGTTCTCTTTTACTCTAATCTTTCTAATGGATTAGTAAGATTCAATTAGTTATGTGTGTGTGTGTGCTATCTATTACTCTAATCTTCTAATAGATTAGTAAGATTCAATTAGCTTTAGAAAAGTATGTGTGTGTGTTCTCTTTTACTCTAATCTTTCTAATGGATTAGTAAGATTCAATTAAATTTGGAAAAGATGTGTGTGTATGTTTTCTTTTACTCTAATCTCTCTAAGTATACTTACTCTCTCTAGTTAGTACATCTTCACTATTAACTTATATATTGTTAATTGAAAGTTAATACATAAGAGAACTCATCATATTCTTATTATACATGATGAAATTCTCATTCACCAATGTTATTATCAATTAGGTTAAATAGAATTTTGAGTAATACTAAAAATTGATTTAGTTGAAGTATAGAAATTGAAATTAGAATTGGACTAGAAATGTCATGCATAAAAGTAATGCATTCCTAAACTTTCACTCGTAATGTACACACTTAATTTTTGATTAATTAAGATTAGCAAATATTTGATGTATAGAAATTAGATGTAGAACAACAACACTAAGTGTGAATCCGAGTTGGCGAGGGTTCAAATTATAGACTCTCTTTGAAAACAAGGATATTACTAGGGAAATTGACCAATTTAAAGTTCTTAGTGTATAACATAAGTGTAGTACAAAAAAAATGGCTCCAAAGCGTGCTCGAACCCAAGGCGCTAATGATCATGAAGCTGGTACAAGTAACGGTGGAATCCCTGCGGAAAATGCTATGTCTCCACCAATCGGACCAATCGGAGCTATGGTACAGGTTAGTATTGCAGTTTCAAGTTATGCATCATTGCATATGCGAGACCATAGGAATATATTATTTACCTTATGAAAAGAAAACACGGACCAAAACCACGGGGCTTAACCCCAAGAAACTCGTCATATGTTTGACAAGTAGGAAAGATTGTCTGGTTAAACTGGTTGCTATAGGAAAGAATGTTTGTCCAAAACCTTCTGTATGGTTTTTCTCAAGTATCTCTACTTATTAGCGTTGGTATTATGTGGCAGTTGCCGAGGCGTGAGATGACGCCCAGGATGGCACCGCTAATGCTGTGGTGGGAGTACACCCAGATTAGCCCAGCTGGATACTGCAGTTTTGTTTTGCCGTGGCGTGAGGATGACGCCCAGATTGGCACCATTGTTGCTGTGACGGGAGTACGTCCAGATTAGCACAACGAGTACTTGTCGAGCGGTATGGGACGCTCATGAGGACAATATATACCGATCGGACATAATAGCGCTAGTAGAGAATCTTGAGTGAACCTAATCCAAGGGTTGTTGGTTTAAAATTGGACGACTTCTTATTTGACTATTGTTTGAAGGCCTGTTTTAACGAACCCGTATCATAAATAAAATAAAAGAACATGTATGTTTTAACAGTGTGGTAGTAATTAGATAACAAAAGAAGGGTGAGTGTGGTGTCGAAAGTGGGAGAATGATACCCCGACGGTATCATTCTATGGACGGGTGGACCCGATGAGTCGGGTAACTTTCCAACGCTATAATTTTATTTTTTTTTAGTCATAAGTCTTAAAAGAGACAAACCTTGGCGGCTGTGCTCCTGAAACATGGGAAAAAAAGCGCACAGGTTGGTCACTCTAAGATTTATACTTTTAGGTATAATTGATTATAGATAGTTTTTAGATAGGGTTATGGTGGTCACGCTCCGCCAGAGCGAGATAGGACCAATCCTTCATTAACGGTTCATGCCCGTGGCTACGTAGTAGCTAAGGCAATGTCTGTTGGTTTTTCCTTCCCAGGATTGGAGACCTATCAAAGGTACTCTGCTCCTCTCGACAAGGGGCAGGGACCTCACACTGGTATCAGAGCGTAGGTTAAAGCTTGGGGAGATTTTTAGATTGATGTTTGGATATTGAAGGATGCGAATGTTTGAAATAATAGAAGAACCTAGAAAAATTGTTTTGAGTTTTTATATGGTATTGAAGACTGAAGTTTCCTGGTACAGAAAGATGTTCATTCAGCCTACCAGAAATTGCAGGTGTTCACCATCATGTTTGAAAATGCATGCCAATCACCAAATTATCAGTTTCGAAAAAGGGTGATGATGATTTTGGATAGGGTGTTTGCACCACCTATTCCAAGGGTGCATAGAGGATGGGGTATCAACTGGAGTCCATCTGGAGGAATCTATACCATCGATGCTAACAAGATATGGTGCATAGATACCAATCTTAAAAAACTTCGTTGGGCAGAGGAGTTAAAAGTCATCGAAGTGTATCTTTTCATTGGTACTAAGAATCCAGATGCTACCATCAACAAAATAGATTTCAAGTTGGGAGAATACTCTACATCTGCTATTTTACGAACGTTACCCATAGGAATCTATGACGGAATTCTTGGAATGGATTGGTTAGCCAGTCATAATGCCAATATCCATTGTGCCCAAGGAAGTGTTACTTTTGTGGACAACCTAGGTCAAGAAGTCACTATTCAAGGCCAGAATGGATGACCAAAAGCTTACTTGGTCAAAGCTAATCGTCTTTTGAAAGGGTTACGCAAGGGTCAACAAATTTTTGTAGTCAAGCTAAAGAAAGTAGAAAAATCTTCTTCCAACCCTGAACCAATGTGGCTAGAAGAATTTTCAGATGTTTTCCCCAGTGAACTTTCTGAACTACCACCACCTAGGGAGGTAGACCATGAAATAAAAAATTTTCCAGGTAGTGAACCAGTCTCAAGAGCTCCGTACAAGATGTCACTTCCAGAGGCTATAGAACTCAAGGAGCAGCTCAAGCAGTTGATTGAGCAAGGGTTTATCCGACCTAGTACATCTCCATGGGGTGCACCTGTTCTCTTCCAAAAGAAAAAGGATGGCTCTCTTCGACTTTGCATAGATTATAGGGGCTTAAATCAGGTTACCATCAAGAATAAATATCCAATTCCTCCTATCGATGAGATGCTGGACAGATTACATGGAGCCAAAATATTCACAAAGATCGATCTTCAATCTGGCTATCATCAAATTCGAATCCAGGAGGCTGATATCTCCAAAACAGCT
Organism: Adiantum capillus-veneris; assembly: GCF_014529385.1. Lineage (NCBI taxonomy): Eukaryota > Viridiplantae > Streptophyta > Polypodiopsida > Polypodiales > Pteridaceae > Adiantum > Adiantum capillus-veneris. Next base: position 13,050,386 of record NC_140955.1, read on the forward strand.
TTCAACACTCGTTATGGTCATTACAAATTTAGAGTGATGGCTTTCGGACTTACGAATGCTCCTGCAACTTTCAATCGTTTGATGCACGATATCTTTAGAGAATTCTTGGATGATTTTGTCCTAGTATTCTTTGACGATATCTTAATTTATTCCAAATTAGAGGAAGAGCATGAAGGACATGTTAGGAAAGTGTTAGAGCTTTTATGCCGAAATAAGCTGTATGCAAAGAAAAGCAAATGGACCTTTTTTACCCCTAAGGTCTGTTACTTAGGGTTTATCATTTCACTTGAAGGAGTCTCTGTTGACCCTGACAAAGTCAAAGATATTGTGGAATGGCCTCAACCCACTTCACAAACGGAAGTCACAGGTTTCTTAGGTATCACAGGGTGGTACAGAATCTTTGTAAAGGACTATGCTCTTAAAGCTGCACCACTAACCGACTTGCTAAAGAAAGGAGCAATGATACTTTGGGAAGAAAAACATGAATCTTGCTTCAAACAGCTTAAGGAGTATCTTGCTTCAGAACCTCTCTTAAAACTTCCAGACTTCACCCAAGAATTCGAGGTGATCACAGATGCTAGTAACCTTGCATTAGGAGGAGTCCTTACTCAAGAAGGAAGGCCTGTAGCTTATACTTCTCGGAAGCTTAGGATTCATGAAGTGAATTATGCTACACATGATTTAGAATTGCTAGCAGTTATTCATGCTCTCAAGCTATGGAGACATTATCTATTGGGACGCAAATTCCAGTTGGTAACAGATCACAAGAGTCTTAAGTGGATTTTTACCCAACCTAACCTTCACATGAGACAGAGGAGATGGATAGAGCTCATGCACGAATATGATTTTGATATTAAATTTAGACCAGGTAAGGATAATGTTGTGGCATATGCCCTAAGCCGTAAAGCTTTTCTGGGGGCAATTTCCATGGCTAACAACCCTATTTTAGACAAGGTTTCGTATGCTGCTGTCAGAGATGCAGATTACCAGATGCTTGCTAGTATCCTACGTGAAGAGAGGGTATCATCAAATCAGCCTAAACCTCTACATTACTCCTTAGAAGATGGGAAAATTTACTATAGGAATCGACTATGCATACATAAGGTTTCTACCCTAAGGAATGCTATCCTATATGAAGCACATGATGGCCCAACTTCAGGACATCCAGGTTATGCCAAAACCATCAATGCAATTCGCAGAAGTTACTATTGGCAAGGTATGAAGGGTGATGTCCTTTGCTATGTCAAGCAATGTTTGTCTTGTCAAAGGATTAAGGCAGAGAGACTAAAGATGCCAGGTAAATTACATCCTTGCCTATGTCAAGCAGTGTTTGTCTTGTCAAAGGATTAAGGCAAAGAGACTAAAGATGCCAGGTAAATTACATCCTTTAGATATTCCACAAATGAAATGGGAATGTATTAGCATGGACTTTATCACCGGGTTTCCTTCTATCCAAGCTGGCTATGATTCAATCATGGTCATAGTCGACTTGCTTACTAAAGTGGCTCACTTAATCCCAGTCAAGACAACCTTTACAGCTTCAGATATTGCTCGTCTGTTTGTGAAGGAGGTTTTCAGAATTCATGGTTTACCCAAGAGGATTGTCAGTGATCGTGATGCCAAGTTTACTTCAAAGTTTTGGGTATCATTGTTTCAAGCTATTGGAACCCAATTATGTTTTAGTACTGCTTATCATCCTCTAACTGATGGCCAAACTGAAAGAGTTAATCAAGTAATTGAAGACATCCTTAGAGCCTACTGCAATAGGGAACCTCGCAAGTGGATTCAATACCTACCCTTGGTAGAGTATGCATACAATTCCTCTAATCATAGAAGTATTGGAATGACACCTTTTAATGCTCTTTATGGTCAAGAATGTTTATCACCTCTTAACTTTTCTGGCCCCACTATAAGGGTAGAAGCCTCAAAGAAAATGCTTGAAGAAATGGAAGCTCAAACCAAAGCTATTCGAAGGGATATTCAAGCGGCTCAAGATCGACAAAAGAAGTACGCCGACTTAAAAAGATCTGATCGGATTTTCAAAGAAGGTGACAAAGTTTTCTTACGAGTAAAGCCCAAAAAGAGCAATCTATCTCTCGGAAGGTATAAGAAGCTTAGCTACCGATATTGTGGACCTTACGAAATAATCAAGGTTGTAAGTGATCAAGCTTATAGACTAAAACTCCCTTCTCATTTCAAAGTGCATGATGTATTTCATGAAAGTCTGTTAAAACCTTATGTATATAACCCTGACCATGTCCTTGATGATGAGCAAATCATTTTACCTGCTCAAGATGTTCTACAACTCCAGCCTGATACTATCCTAGAAACTCGAGAGAGAAAGCTTAGGAATAGATCCATCAAAGAACATCTTATCTTATGGAAGGATTTCCCTATAGAAGATGCTACTTGGGAAGATGAGACATCCCTTCTTAAGGATTACCCTTCACTGTTCTTGAGATGAGGATATCTCAAATTCTAAGTTGGGGAGATTGTAAGGTCTCTACTTTCAAATTTCACACAAGTTCTATTACGCAGTTGAATTTTTTTAACCATCACTCATTATTTAGGCTATTCAAGTTCAAATTATGAATCGTAGGTTGAGAAAACCTAGAATTTAAAATTTACGCTACAAAATTCTGACATGTTCCTTTACTTTATTTATGATACTGGTTCATTAAACCAGCCCTTCAAACAATATTACAAAAAAATTGTCAAACAAGAAGTCGTCCAATTTTAAACCAACAACCCTTGGATTAGGTTCACTCAAGAATCTCTGCTGGCGCTATTATGTCCGATCGGTATATACATTGTGCCCAAGGAAGTGTTACTTTTGTGGACAACCTAGGTCAAGAAGTCACTATTCAAGGCCATAATGGACGACCAAAAGCTTACTTGGTCAAAGCTAATCGTTTTTTGAAAGGGTTACGCGAGGGTCAACAATTTTTTGTAGTCAAGCTAAACAAAGTAGAAAAATCTTCTTCCAACCCTGAACCAATGTGGCTAGAAGAATTTTCAGATGTTTTCCACAGTGAACTTTCTGAACTACCACCACCTAGGGAGGTAGACCATGAAATAAAAAATTTTCCAGGTAGTGAACCAGTCTCAAGAGCGCCGTACAAGATGTCACTTCCAGAGGCTATAGAACTCAAGGAGCAGCTCAAGCAGTTGATTAAGCAAGGGTTTATCCGACCTAGTACATCTCCATGGGGTGCACCTGTTCTCTTCCAAAAGAAAAAGGATGGCTCTCTTCGACTTTGCATAGATTATAGGGGCTTAAATCAGGTTACCATCAAGAATAAATATCCAATTCCTCGTATCGATGAGATGATGGACAGATTACATGGAGCCAAAATATTCACAAAGATCGATCTTCGATCTGGATATCATCAAATTCAAATCCAGGAGGCTGATATCTCCAAAACAGCTTTCAACACTCGTTATGGTCATTACGAATTTACAGTGATGGCTTTCGGACTTACGAATGCTCCTGCAACTTTCAATCGTCTGATGCATGATATCTTTAGAGAATTCTTGGATGATTTTGTCCTAGTATTCTTTGATGATATCTTAATTCATTCCAAATTAGAGGAAGAGCATGAAGGACATGTTAGGAAAGTGTTAGAGCTTTTACGCCGAAATAAGCTGTATGCAAAGAAAAGCAAATGTACCTTCTTTACCCCTAAGGTCTGTTACTTAGGGTTTATCATTTCACCTGAAGGAGTCTCTGTTGACCCTGACAAAGTCAAAGATATTGTGGAATGGCCTCAACCCACTTCACAAACCGAAGTCAGAGGGTTCTTAGGTATCACAGGGTGGTACAGGATCTTTGTAAAGGACTATGCTCTTAAAGTTGCACCACTAACCGACTTGCTAAAGAAAGGAGCAACGATACTTTGGGAAGAAAAACATGAATCTTGCTTCAAACAGCTTAAGGAGTATCTTGCTTCAGAACCTCTCTTAAAACTTCCAAACTTCACCCAAGAATTTGAGGTGATCACAGATGCTAGTAACCTTGCATTAGGAGGAGTCCTTACTCAAGAAGGAAGGCCTGTAGCTTATACTTCTCGGAAGCTTAGGATTCATGAAGTGAATTATGCTACACATGATTTAGAATTGCTAGCAGTTATTCATGCTCTATAGCTATGGAGACATTATCTATTGGGACGCAAATTCCAGTTGGTAACAGATCACAAGAGTCTTAAGTGGATTTGGTTTAAAATTGGACGACTTCTTGTTTGACAATTTTTTGTAATACTGTTTTAAGGGCTGGTGTAACGAACCAGTATCATAAATAAAGTAAAGGAACATGTATGTTTAAACAGTGTGGTAGTAATTAGATAACAAAAGAAGGGTGAGTGTGGTGTGGAAAGTGGGAGAATGATACCCGACGGTATCATTCTATGGACGGGTGGACCCGATGAGTCGGGTAACTTTCCAACGCTAGAATTTTTTTTTTAGTCATAAATCTTAAAAGAGACAAACCTTGGCGGTTGTGCTTCTGAAACATGGAGAAAAAAGCGCACAGGTTGGCCACTCTAAGATTTATACTTTTAGGTATAATTGATTATAGATAGTTTTTAGATAGGGTTATGGTGGTCACGCTCCGCCATAGCGAGATAGGACCAATCCTTCACTAACGGTTCATGCCCGTGGCTACGTAGTAGCTAAGGCAATGTCCGTTGGTTTTTCCTTATCAGGATTGGAGACCTAGCAAAGGTACTCCGCTCCGCTTCTCACACTGGTATCAGAGCCTAGGTTAAAGCTTGGGGAGATTTTTAGATTGATGTTTGGATATTGAAGGATGCGAATGTTTGAAATAATAGAAGAACCTAGAAAAATTGTTTTGAGTTTTTATATGGTATTGAAGACTGAAGTTTCCTGGTACAGGAAAATGTTCATTCAGCCTACCAGAAATTCCAGGTGTTCACCATCATGTTTGAAAATGCATGCCAATCACCAAATTATCAGTTTCAAAAAAGGGTGATGATTATTTTGGATAGGGTGTTTGCACCACCTATTCCAAGGGTGCATAGAGGATGGGGTATCAACTGGAGTCCATCTGGAGGAATCTATACCATCGATGCTGACAAGATATGGTGCATGGATACCAATCTTAAGAAACTTCGTTGGGCAGAGGAGTTAAAAGTCATCGAAGTGTATCTTTTCATTGGTACTAAGAATCCAGATGCTACCATTACCTTGGGAGGAGAAGAGATATCTCAGACTCAATGGGTCTATAACCAAGTTACAAAAGTTATCCATGGTGGTAGGATTCGACCCATATGTGTATCTCGTAGATTTCAAGGGTCAAAGGAAACTTATTATTTTGATCCTTTAGCCTATCCTTTTGTAGTCACTAAACTCAAAATATAGAGACATTACAATCGTTGTACCTAAAGTCTACCAACCTTGGTAGTAAATAATGTGTATATAAACAAAGTTTGGATTAATATTATCTTTTGTTTGTATTATTGTCTGATCAAGTCTTGCCTTAAAGTGGATTAAAGTTAGAGTATCCAATAAAGTTTCACATAATCTATATTGCACAGAGTGCGGTGTATACATCTCTTCAAGAGAAAAAGCTACTTCTCAAGCAAGCTAAACTTCCCTCTATCAAAGGGGAAGGAGCCCTAGTTGAGCGTGATGCTGAAGTGTGGCTTGAAGAGATGGAGGATTATTTTGTTGCTGCTGGTACTACTCCTGATAACCAGGCAATGTTGGCTATGTTTCGTCTCACGGGGGATGCCAAGCTTTGGTGGAAACAACACTGCAAAGATAATCAAGAAGCTCAAAACACTCAAACTTGGGAAGACATTAAGTATGCTGTCAAAGGACGTTATCTTCCACCTGCACACGAATCCCTTAAGATGAATGAATTCTTCAACTTACGTCAGTTTCATCTTACAGTGGAAGAATACTACTCCAAATTTGTTACTCTTAGGCGCTATGCTCCGCCAATGACCGCAAATCAACAAGTAGCCCGTTTCTGCCAAGGGCTAAATTCTCCTTTAAATACACGTCTAGAAGCTATGAGGCCTGAAAATTTGCAAGATGCTCTTTTAAGAGCTAAACCCTTAGCTAAAGAGATGTCAAACTCTCAAAGGGTACGAAATGGAAATTTAAGGAATGCTGGAAGGAGAGGACGGCCTATGATGTGGAACCAAAGGCAAGTTTACCCAGTTCACCAAACTCATCCAATAGTTGCAGCTTCAACAAATGGAGCTCAAAATGTAGATCTTAGATGCTATGAATGCAAGGAGCTAGAACATTTTAGGAATATATGTCCGAGGCGAGTCTCCGCAACAAATACACCTAATCGAGCTAGAGGACGAGGCCAAATAATAAATCGTGGAGGAAGAAATGGAGGACGAGGTCGAGGGCGCGAAATGGCTGCTAGAGTCAATGCTATCATAGGAGAACCAACATTGGGAGAAGAACAAGAGGAAAGAGCAACTCTTCATGCTACAATTGATAACCCAACAGCAAGACAACAATATGTTGTCATTCAAACACCTGCAAATCACCAAGGTGAAAAATTTGAGCTTCTTATTGATTGTGGTAGTACTCATTCTTTCTTGTCACCTAAATGTTTAAGGAGGTTAGGACTTAATCAACATCCTACAAGAAAGATGAGAGTTGAATTAGCCAATGGAAAGGAGGTGTTATCTCAGTACACTGTGGGCAAAATAGATTTCAAGTTGGGAGAATACTCTACTTCTACTACTTTTCGAACGTTACCCATAGGAATCTATGACGGAATTCTTGGAATGGATTGGTTAGCCAGTCATAATGCCAATATCCATTGTGCCCAAGGAAGTGTTACTTTTGTGGACAACCTAGGTCAAGAAGTCACTATTCAAGGCCAGAATGGACGATCAAAAGCTTACTTGGTCAAAGCTAATCGTCTTTGTAGTCAAGCTAAACAAAGTAGAAAAATCTTCTTCCAACCTGAACCAATGTGGCTAGAAGAATTTTTGGATGTTTTCCCCAGTGAACTTTCTGAACTACCACCACCTAGGGAGGTAGACCATGAAATCAAAATTTTTCTAGGTAGTGAACCAGTCTCAAGAGCGCCGTACAAGATGTCACTTCCAGAGGCTATAGAACTCAAGGAGCAGCTCAAGCAGTTGATTGAGCAAGGTTTTATCCGACCTAGTACATCTCCATGGGGTGCACCTGTTCTCTTCCAAAAGAAAAAGGATGGATCTCTTCGACTTTGCATAGATTATAGGGGTTTAAATCAGGTTACCATCAAGAATAAATATCCAATTCCTCGTATCGATGAGATGCTGGACAGATTACATGGAGCCAAAATATTCACAAAGATCGATCTTCGATCTTGCTATCATCAAATTCGAATCCAGGAGGCTGATATCTCCAAAAGAGCTTTCAACACTCGTTATGGTCATTACAAATTTACAGTGATGGCTTTCGGACTTATGAATGCTCCTGCAACTTTCAATCGTCTGATGCACGATATCTTTAGAGAATTCTTGGATGATTTTGTCCTAGTATTCTTTGACGATGTCTTAATTTATTCCAAATTAGAGGAAGAGCATGAAGGACATGTTAGGAAAGTGTTAGAGCTTTTACGCCGAAATAAGCTGTATGCAAAGAAAAGCAAATGGACCTTCTTTACCCTTAAGGTCTGTTACTTAGGGTTTATCATTTCACCTGAAGGAGTCTCTGTTGACCCTGACAAAGTCAAAGATATTGTGGAATGGCCTCAACCCACTTCACAAACCGAAGTCAGAGGGTTCTTAGGTATCACAGGGTGGTACAGGATCTTTGTAAAGGACTATGCTCTTAAAGTTGCACCACTAACCGACTTGCTAAAGAAAGGAGCAACGATACTTTGGGAAGAAAAACATGAATCTTGCTTCAAACAGCTTAAGGAGTATCTTGCTTCAGAACCTCTCTTAAAACTTCCAGACTTCACCCAAGAATTTGAGGTGATCACAGATGCTAGTAACCTTGCATTAGGAGGAGTCCTTACTCAAGAAGGAAGGCCTGTAGCTTATACTTCTCGGAAGCTTAGGATTCATGAAGTGAATTATGCTACACATGATTTATAATTTCTAGCAGTTATTCATGCTCTCAAGCTATGGAGACATTATCTATTGGGACGCAAATTCCAGTTGGTAACAGATCACAAGAGTCTTAAGTGGATTTTTACCCAACCTAACCTTAACATGAGACAGAGGAGATGGATAGAGCTCATGCACGAATATGATTTTGATATTAAATTTAGACCAGATAAGGATAATTTTGTGGCAGATTCCCTAAGCCGTAAAGCTTTTCTGGTGGCAATTTCCATGGCTAACAACCCTATTTTATACAAGGTCTCCTATGCTGCTGTCAGAGATGCAGATTACCAGATGCTTGCTAGTATCCTACATGAAGAGAGGGTATCATCAAATCAGCCTAAACCTCTACATTAGTCCTTAGAAGATGGGAAAATTTACTATAGGAATCGACTATGCATACCTAAGGATTCTACCCTAAAGAATGCTATCCTATATGAAGCACATGATGGCCCAACTTCAGGACATTCAGGTTATGCCAAAACCATCAATGCAATTCGCAAAAGTTACTATTGGCAAGGTATGAAGGGTGATGTCCTTGGCTATGTCAAGCAGTGTTTGTCTTGTCAAAGGATTAAGGCAGAGAGACTAAAGATGCCAGGTAAATTACATCCTTTAGATATTCCACAAATGAAATGGGAATGTATTAGCATGGTCTTTATCACTGGGTTTCCTTCTGTCCAAGCTGGCTATGATTCAATCATGGTCATAGTCGACTTGCTTACTAAAGTGGCTCACTTAATCCCAGTCAAGACAACCTTTACAGATTCAGATATTGCTCGTCTGTTTGTGAAGAAGGTTTTCAAAATTCATGGTTTACCCAAGAGGTTTGTCAGTGATCGTGATGCCAAGTTTACTTCAAAGTTTTGGGTATCATTGTTTCAAGCTATTGGAAACCAATTATGTTTTAGTACTGCTTATCATCCTCTAACTGATGGCCAAACTGAAAGAGTTAATCAAGTAATTGAAGACATCCTTAGAGCCTACTGCAATAGGGAACCTCGCAAGTGGATTCAATACCTATCCTTGGTAGAGTATGCATACAATTCTTCTACTCATAGAAGTATTGGAATGACACCTTTTAATGCTCTTTATGGTCAAGAATGTTTATCACCTCTTAACGTTTTTGACCCCACTATAAGGATAGAAGCCTCAAAGAAAATGCTTGAAGAAATGGAAGCTCAAACCAAAGCTATTCGAAGGGATATTCAAGCGGCTCAAGATCGACAAAAGAAGTACGCCGACTTAAAAAGATCTGATCGGATTTTCAAAGAAGGTGACAAAGTTTTCTTACGAGTAAAGCCCAAAAAGAGCAATCTATCTCTTGGAAGGTATAAGAAGCTTGGCTACCGATATTGTGGACCTTATGAAATAATCAAGGTTGTAAGTGATCAAGCTTATAGACTAAAACTACCTTCTCATCTCAAAGTGCATGATGTATTTCATGTAAGTCTGTTAAAACCTTATGTATATAACCCTGACCATGTCCTTGATGATGAGCAAATCATTTTACGTGCTCAAGATGTTCTACAACTCCAACCTGATACTATCCTAGAAACTCGAGAGAGAAAGCTTAGGAATAGATCCATCAAAGAACATCTTATCTTATGGAAGGATTTCCCTATAGAATATGCTACTTGGGAAGATGAGACATCCCTTCTTAAGGATTACCCTTCACTGTTCTTGAGATGAGGACATCTCAAATTCTAAGTTGGGGAGATTGTAAGGTCTCTACTTTCAAATTTCACACAAGTTCAATTACGCAATTGAATTTTTTTAACCATCACTCATTAGTTAGGCTATTCAAGTTCAAATTATGAATCGTAGGTTGAGAAAACCTAGAATTTAATATTTACGCTACAAAATTCTGACATGTTTAGCTATATGAATAACTAACTAACTTATTGCAAGACTTATTTACTGATTGTAGAATTTTCTTTAACTACTGTAAAGTTAATATAAAACTGTAAATTTTAACTTATAAATGTAAAGTAAATTATCATTAAGGAAATAAATAAGATAATTATAAAGACAAAAGAATACATAGGGATGACAAATGAAGGCACATGGATCACATAGGAGGGGACAAAGTGGGACACACTATCACATGGAAAGAAGTGGCCTTATCTTTTGATGATAATGACAAAGTGGTCAATCTCATGGGTACCACAAGGGTACCAAAAACGCAGATATGATTTTTGAAAAAAATAAAAAAGTAAAAAAATTATTATTTTTATTTTTAAAAAAATTAAAAAAATATTTTTTTTGAAAAAAAAAAGTTGGACGTTTTTCTTTCTGCTATAGATAGAGCATCCATGCTCACACTTTAGACATAGAGATTGCCTCTATAGCGCTCACGAAGTGCTGCCACTTCTCTTAGAGAGAAAGCGTCCACAAACCACTAAGAGAGCAAAAACTCTAGTGGACTAATAAGGTGTGTATTAATTGAGCATTCAATTAGTTTTAAGAAGGATATGTGTGTATGTGCTATCTCTTATTCTAATCTCTCTAATAGATTAGTAAGATTCAATTAGTTATGTGTGTGTGTGTGCTATCTATTATTACTCTAATCTTCTAATAGATTAGTAAGATTCAATTAGCTTTAAGAAGGATATGTGTGTGTGTGTGTGTTATCTTTTACTCTAATCTCTCTGATAGATTGGGGAGATTCAATTAACTTTAGAAAAGATGTGTGTGTATGTTTTCTCTTACTCTAATCTCTCTAAGTATACCTATTCTCTCTAGTTAGTACATCTTCACTATTAACTTATATATTGTTAATTGAAAGTTAATACATTAGAGAACTCATCGTATTCTTATTATGAATGATGAAATTCTCATTCACCAATGTTATTGTCAATTAGGTTAAATAGAATTTTGAATAATACTAAAAATTGATTTAGTTAAAGTATAGAATTGGATTAGAAATGTCATGCATAAAAGTAATGCATTCCTAAACTTTCACTCATAATTTACACACTTAATTTATTAATTACGATTAGCAAATATTTGGTGTATAGAAATTAGATGTAGAACAAAAACACTAAGTGTGAATCCGAGTTGGCGAGGATTCAAATTACAGACTCTCTTTGAAAACAAGGAGATTACTAAGAAAATTGACTAATTTAAAGTTCTAAGTGTATAACATAAGTGTAGTACAAAAAAATGGCTCCAAAGCGTGCTCGAACACAAGGCACTAATGATCATGAAGCTGGTACAAGTAACGGTGGAATCCCTGCGGAAAATGCTATGTCTCCACCAATCGGACCAATCGGAGCTATGGTACAGGTTAGTATTGCAGTTTCAAGTTATGCATCATTGCATATGCGAGACCATAGGAATATATTATTTACCTTATGAAAAGAAAACACGAACGGAAACCACAGGGCTTAACCCCAACAAACGCGTCATATGTTTGACAAGTAGGAAAGATTGTCTGGTTAAACTGGTTGCTATAGAAAAGAATGTTTGTCCAAAACCTTCGGAATGGTTTTTCTCAAGTATCTTTACTTATTAGCGCTGGTATTATGTGGCAGTTGCCGAGGCGTGAGATGACGCCCAGGATGGCACCGCTGATGCTGTGGTGGGAGTATACCCAGATTAGCCCAGCTGGATACTGCAGTTTTGTTTTTCCGTGGCGTGAGGATGACGCCCAGATTGGCACCGTTGTTGCTGTGACGGGAGTACGTCCAGATTAGCACAACGAGTACTTGTCGAGCGGTATGGGATGCTCATGAGGACAAGGGGTTTTTAAAAATAATGTATATACCGATCGGATATAATAGCGCCAATAGAGATTCTTGAGTGAACCTAATCCAAGGGTTGTTGGTTATTAAATTGGACGACTTCTTGTTTGACAATTGTTTGTAATACTGTTTGAAGGGTTGGTTTAACGAACCAGTATCATAAATAAAGTAAAGGAATATGTATGTTTAAACAGTGTGGTAGTAATTAGATAACAAAAGAAGGGTTAGTGTGGTGTGGAAAGTGGGAGAATGATACCCCGACGGTATCATTCTATGGACGGGTGGACCCGATGAGTCGGGTAACTTTCCAACGCTAGAATTGTTTTTTTAGTCATAAATCTTAAAAGAGACAAACCTTGGCGGCTATGCTTCTGAAACATGGAGAAAAAAGCTCACAGGTTGGCCACTCTAAGATTTATACTTTTAGGTATAATTGATTATAGATAGTTTTTAGATAGGGTTATGGTGGTCACGCTCCGCCATAGCGAGATAGGACCAATCATTCACTAATGGTTCATGGCCGTGGCTACGTAGTAGCTAAGGCAATGTCCGTTGGTTTTTCCTTATCAGGATTGGAGACCTATCAAAGGTACTCCGCTCCTCTCGACTAGGGGCTGGGACCTCACACTGGTATCAGAGCCAAGTTTCGATCGTGGGACCTGTATGCAAGGATCACATAGGAGGCGACAAAGTGGAACAAACTATCACATGGAAAGGAGTGGCCTTATCTTTTGATGATAATGACAAAGTGGTCAAGCTCATGGGTACCACAAGGGTACCAAAAACGTGGATATGATTTTTGAAAAAAAAATATTTTTTTATTTAAAAAAAATAAAATATATATATATATATAAAAAGTTGGACGTTTTTCTTTCTGCTATAAATAGAGCATCCATGCTCACACTTTAGACATAGAGATTGCCTCTATAGCGCTCACGAAGTGCTACCACTTCTCTTAGAGAGAAGGCGTCCACAAACCATTAAGAGAGAAAAAACTCTAGTGGACTAATAAGGTGTGTATTAATTGAGCATTCAATTAGTTTTAAGAAGGATATGTGTGTATGTGCTATCTCTTACTCTAATCTCTCTAATAGATTAGTAAGATTCAATTAGTTATGTGTGTGTGTGCTATCTATTATTACTCTAATCTTCTAATAAATTAGTAAGATTCAATTAGCTTTAAGAAGGATATCTGTGTGTGTGTGTGTGTGTTATCTTTTACTATAATCTCTCTAATAGATTGGGGAGATTCAATTAACTTTAGAAAAGATGTGTGTGTATGTTTTCTCTTACTCTAATCTCTCTAAGTATACCTATTCTCTCTAGTTAGTACATCTTCACTATTAACTTATATATTGTTAATTGATAGTTAATATATAAGAGAACTCATCGTATTCTTATTATACATGATGAAATTCTCATTCACCAATGTTATTATCAATTATGTTAAATAGAATTTTGAATAATACTAAAAATTGATTTAGTTGAAGTATAGAATTGAAGTTAGAATTGGATTAGAAATGTCATGCATAAAAGTAATGCATTCCTAAACTTTCACTCATAATTTACACACTTCATTTATTAATTAAGATTAGCAAATATTTGGTGTATAGAAATTAGATGTAGAACAACAACACTAAGTGTGAATCCGAGTTGGCGAGGATTCAAATTACAGACTCTCTTTGAAAACAAGGAGATTACTAGGAAAATTGACTAATTTAAAGTTTTAAGTGTATAACATAAGTGTAGTACAAAAAAATGGCTCCAAAGCGTTCTCGAACACAACGCACTAATGATCATGAAGCTGGTACAAGTAACGGTGGAATCCCTGCAGAAAATGCTATGTCTCCACCAATCGGACCAATCGGAGCTATAGTACAGGTTAGTATTGCAGTTTCAAGTTATGCATCATTGCATATGCGAGACCATAGGAATATATTATTTACCTTATGAAAATAAAACACGGACCGAAACCACGGGGCTTAACCCCAAGAAACGCGTCATATGTTTGACAAGTAGGAAAGATTGTTTAGTTAAACTGGTTGCTATAGGAAAGAATGTTTGTCCAAAACCTTCGGTATGGTTTTTCTCAAGTATCTCTACTTATTAGCGCTGGTATTATGTGGCAGTTGCCGAGGCGTGAGATGACGCCCAGGATGGCACCGCTGATGCTGTGGTGGGAGTATACCCAGATTAGCCCAGCTGGATACTGCGGTTTTGTTTTGCCGTGGCGTGAGAATGACGCCCAGATTGGCACCGTTGTTGCTGTGACGGGAGTACGTCCAGATTAGCACAACGAGTACTTGTCGAGCGGTATGGGACGCTCATGAGGACAAGGGTTTTTATAAATAATGTATATACCGATCGGACATAATAGCGCCAATAGAGATTCTTTAGTGAACCTAATCCAAGGGTTGTTGGTTTAAAATGGGACGACTTCTTGTTTGACAATTGTTTGTAATACTGTTTGAAGGGTTGGTTTAACGAACCAGTATCATAAATAAAGTAAAGGAACATGTATGTTTAAACAGTGTGGTAGTAATTAGATAACAAAAGAAGGGTGAGTGTGGTGTGGAAAGTGGGAGAATGATACCCCGATGGTATCATTCTATGGACGGGTGGACCCGATGAGTCGGGTAACTTTCCAACGCTAGAATTTTTTTTTTAGTCATAAATCTAAAAAGAGACAAACCTTGGCGGCTGTGCTTCTGAAACATGGAGAAAAAAGCGCACAGGTTGGCCACTCTAAGATTTATACTTTTAGGTATAATTGATTATAGATAGTTTTTAGATAGGGTTATGGTGGTCATGCTCCGCCATAGCGAGATAGGCATGAACCGTTAGTGAAGGATTGGTCCTATCTCGCTATAGCAACATTGCCTGGTTTCGGTCCGTGTTTTCGGTCTATTACTCTAATCTTCTAATAGATTAGTAAGATTCAATTAGCTTTAGAAAAGTATGTGTGTGTGTTCTCTTTTACTCTTATCTTTCTAATGGATTAGTAAGATTCAATTAAATTTGGAAAAGATGTGTGTGTATGTTTTCTCTTACTCTAATCTCTCTAAGTATACTTACTCTCTCTAGTTAGTACATCTTCACTATTAACTTATATATTGTTAATTGAAAGTTAATACATAAGAGAACTCATCATATTCTTATTATACATGATGAAATTCTCATTCACCAATGTTATTATCAATTAGGTTAAATAGAATTTTGAATAATACTAAAAATTGATTTAGTTGAAGTATAGAAATTGAAATTAGAATTGGACTAGAAATGTCATGCATAAAAGTAATGCATTCCTAAACTTTCACTCGTAATTTACACACTTAATTTTTGATTAATTAAGATTAGCAAATATTTGATGTATAGAAATTAGATGTAGAACAACAACACTAAGTGTGAATCCGAGTTGGCGAGGGTTCAAATTATAGACTCTCTTTGAAAACAAGGATATTACTAGGGAAATTGACCAATTTAAAGTTCTTAGTGTATAACATAAGTGTAGTACAAAAAAAATGGCTCCAAAGCGTGCTCGAACCCAAGGCGCTAATGATCATGAAGCTGGTACAAGTAACGATGGAATCCTTGCGGAAAATGCTATGTCTCCACCAATCGGACCAATCGGAGCTATGGTACAGGTTAGTATTGCAGTTTCAAGTTATGCATCATTGCATATGCGAGACCATAGGAATATATTATTTACCTTATGAAAAGAAAACACGGACCAAAACCACGGGGCTTAACCCCAAGAAACTCGTCATATGTTTGACAAGTAGGAAAGATTGTCTGGTTAAACTGGTTGCTATAGGAAAGAATGTTTGTCCAAAACCTTCGGTATGGTTTTTCTCAAGTATCTCTACTTATTAGCGTTGGTATTATGTGGCAGTTGCCGAGACGTGAGATGACGCCCAGGATGGCACCGCTGATGCTGTGGTGGGAGTACACCCAGATTAGCCCAGCTGGATACTGCGGTTTTATTTTTCCATGGCGTGAGGATGACGCCCAGATTGGCACCGTTGTTGCTGTGACGGGAGTACGTCCAGATTATCACAACGATTCCACCACCCCATTGCAGTAGAATCTAGGAGTAGGGTAAGTAGAATCCAAAGTGGATTTCAGAATATTTCTCTCTCCAAAAGAATCAATTGTGAGTTGTTTATGTGAAGCTGCAGAATTTCAGGTCTACGGCTAGAAATAGCAAAAGAAGACTGTCAACCACTCAATCCAACTGGAGAGTATGCTTTAAAAGTTGTATGAACCAGTGGGTAAGCTCAAGGATGCATTGAGGTAAAAATTTCAAGAGTTTGTAAAAACTCAGATTATTTACTTTTTCTTGATATTTTAGGCCAAATTAAATTTGACTTGACTCAGAGGCTTAAAATAGCTCATGAAAAACTGTCCAAGGAAAATGTTCAAAAAAGTGCTCATTTTAGGCCTAAAGTAAATAATCACGATTATTTACTTTCAGCTCAAAATTGACCAAGCTTGATACCAGATACTCTATGCATGTGTATAAACAACTTTTGTAAAGGCCCATAAAACTTGGATCAC
Organism: Adiantum capillus-veneris; assembly: GCF_014529385.1. Taxonomy (NCBI): domain Eukaryota; kingdom Viridiplantae; phylum Streptophyta; class Polypodiopsida; order Polypodiales; family Pteridaceae; genus Adiantum; species Adiantum capillus-veneris. The sequence continues at coordinate 13,066,776 of NC_140955.1, forward strand.
CAAACTGACCAAAAACTTGGTAAAAATTGAATTTTGTACTGACTTTCGAGAACTTGAGTGTAAATTGACTCATAGGCTTATATTGATGTGTGTACATGCTTAGTAGACCAAAAAGATGCAAAAATTTGCCAGAAGTAAATAATCGTGATTATTTACTTTTGTCCCATTTTTCAACTTCTTTGACCAAACCAACATACCACTAGTTTTAGCATGTTATATTAAGCCCACAAATCAAATTTGGCAAGATTTGGATCATTGGATTGAAAATTGTGGCCAAATTTGCAAAGTCAGTCCTGCAGATACAAAACTCATGACCATTTGAGCAAAAAATTATCCAAACTTTATGAAACTTGTCTAGGGAGCTAAAGTTGAGCTACTTAACAGATCTGTGTCAAAATTGTTGCAAAAAAGTGCACAAAATAGAAGGAGTAAATCATCGCAATTATTTATATCTACTACTACCAAATTTGATAGACTTGCACATATGAGTATACCACAAGGTCGAGCATATCAACAAGTAGACCATACAAATCAATTTTGGTAAAATTTGGATCACAAAATGGAGATTTAAGCGAGATTCTTAAGAACTGAGTCTTCGGACACGAAACAGTTGATAACTTGAACAAATTTTGTCCAACCTTAGTAAAATTTGCCCAAAGACCTTAACAAGTTGCATACTTAGAAAATCAAGCCAGAAAGTGCAAAAATTGGGAAAAGTAAATAATCATGATTATTTACTACTGATACTTACACAGAGAAAGACTTTTTGACTTTTGAACTTGTATAGTGTTAGACCAACATAATACAAGGCCACCGGGCAATTTTGGATTCAATCCGATCTAAATTGGTACATGCTCACTTAGTTTTGAGGTTGCAGATTAGTCCTTTGGCTTTTTGCAAACGTAGAATCTGAAAGTCTCAATTGTTGACTCACTTAGCTCGATTTGAAGCAATACACATAGACCAGTCACAATAGTTAGCAAGAATTGTACAATCTTTGTGAAAGAATAGCTAACTTGATTAGAAGTGATATAGGAATCGGGTTGCAGAGAAGGAATTGAAAGCTTGACAGAAGTTGCAAACAAGTCAATCCGACGGTAAGTACTCTATACAGGGCTTCCCAAGTCTATATGAACCTTAGATCTGGTGGTATACTAGCAAATCAAGGAATATTTGGAGAGACCGCTAGTAGAGTATCCACCGAAGAGAGTGTGAATCAAGGCGATCACTTGCACACTATTTTGGAAGAAGTATCAGAAACTTTTTCAGAATCAACATCTGAAATGTCTTCCTATCAACTCATTCAAAAACCGGAACGACAGTGTGATATAAGCACATACTCTCTTTTTATAAGACTAATTGCCATGGAGCTCAGGTTTACCTGGATCCTAATGAAGAGTATGCTATTTGCATTGATGACCATAACATAGAGTTTGAAGAGAAAATCATCGTAAACAAGCAAGGAAAAATGTACATGGATAAAAACAGACCTCAGTATTTACAAGTCAAAAACCCTGACGTGATAGACAAACGGGGGTTAGAAGTAAATACCATAATTCTAGATATGGCAGCAAAAGAAGGACCACCAACTTTAGAATTTGAGAGATACGATCAAGTTGATTTGAAGCCTCTGAAATGTCTCAGCACAAATAATCCTAGGATCGGAGTCTATTATTGGGAGGATAAAAATGTCAAAGATCTTCTATGGACTTCTCATGCCAAATCACGACAACTAACGTCCATGAATATCATTTATATCTTCAAAATCCAAGACAAGGGATTAGCAGATCTACCAACCTACATATTTAGGGATTGTTATAACAATAAATTTGTTATGATGACTCCTGAGGAGGTGGAACAAACCAAATACCAAGGGTACTCCATAAGGGATTGGATATTGGTCCAAGGACCAGAAACTATTCCAAGAGATGAACTGTGTGAGAAATTATTTGAGAGCAATGTTAAGAAACCAGAAACTACCTCATCACAAAGAAAACCAAGTGACACTAAAGCTAGTCCGAGGCTACATGAGTCGCTATTTCCGACAGACTGGTTTGATGGACTTGGAACATGATGAACTGCCAGAAGATTGGGAGTTGAACCAAACAGGCATGTGAGACTAGCTCATTTTCAAAAATGGATCAGAAAATAGAGTGGATCTAGGGATCCATATGACCACTTAGCGAGCTTTAAGCAAGTGCTAAGAGCAGAACGCATATTTGATTTCCATACTCAATTTAAGGGATTTGGAATGACATTAAAAGGAAAAGCATTGACATGGTTCTAAAACATTCTACCAAGGTCAATGATGGACTTAAATACATTAGCTCAAGGATTTGTAGCTGCATGTTCCAAAACGAGGGTCAAACATAATTCGGTAGCTCAAATCTATAGCTTCAAACAAAAACAAGGTGAGCCTGTTAGGGATTGTGCAACTAGAATGAAGCAATACATTGCAAGATGCCCAGAGCTAGGGATACTTGTAGAGAAGAAAGACTAGTAGTATTGTTTCTAGAGGGACTGCGAAACAAAGAACTTCATGCTATACTCTATAGCAAGAAGCATATGACCCTAGAAGAGTGTGTGTCAGATGCTATTGACTTAGTAGACAATTGTGATATTTTCAATGAAGAATATGTCCCTAAGGATAACCAAAGCAAGAAAACAACATCCACCAAACCAGCACAAGTGAGAACGACTACTACAGCATCGCTTTCAGCCATAGAAGACATGCTCAAAAGTATGAATGACATGATGAATAACATGCAAAAAGCACCTATCAGGATACCAAGGCAAGGAATACCTCAATAGGGACAACCAATTAGGTCATAAAAATGGTGTGCAATTGAGGTTAAATGGATCAACCATGAGACTAATGAGTGCTACTACCGATCGAAGTATGATGTGAATGTTCAATACGTGCCTATGAGGCCACAAGGACAACCCATGTACAGATATCAGCCTAATATGGCCCCAGCTCAAAGACCACCGATGGGTATGGAAAGACCTCAATCCGTGTTGGATCAACAACCTCCATATCTTGGACATAATGTAGTGCATGTAAGGTACATGCATTAAGAGGGAGTCATAGATGAACAAGCACTAGTACATATTACACCCTATGATGAATATAGTCCATCTACATTAATGGTAGAAGGATATTGGTATAATTCACATCCACCACCAATGGAAGAACCTGTGACTTATACTACACCACAACTGACACCGATGTATTATGTAGATAATCAAGGTGTTAGACCTCCGATTGTAAGATCCATGATTAAGCCAAGAACTTGAAATTGTCATAATTGTGGTGCAGATGATCATTGGAAAAATGAATGTCCAAAGCCTGACAAGAACCTTAATCTAGTTGAAGATTATTACATACAATGATGAAAAAAGGGAGGACACTTCCCTGAAGATTGTCCATAAGATCCTTTACACAAGGATAAAACAGTAGTGAACGTAGTCTAAGTGATACCTAGTAGCTCATCTGAGAGTGAACCGATTGTTCCAATCAAGGTAATCACTAGAGTCCATGCTAAGAAAAGGAAACATAACTCCTCTGATGATTCAGAGAATACTGAAATGTCCTCTCAAAAGACCAAAAGAAGCAAAAGCAAAAGGTGTGAGATGAGAAAACAAAAACAAAGGTCTAAAATCGAGGAGAAATCAAAGAAACTATTCCAAGAAAAGGTGAAAGAAACTAGGAGCGAAATCAAGGAAACTTCTGTGAAATCTGGAGAATCAATTTTGGTAGATAATTTTTGAGCCAATTAATGCATCCTTGGAAGCTTACCAAGCGGGACATAAAGCAGGCCAAAACATGAAAAACAAATGGAAAAACTATCCTTCTCCAGACATGGAAGAAGCTAAGCTTGAAGCTTATCAAAATTGGTAAGAATTACTCAAGAGATGCTGAAAAAACAAAAACCAAAGCTCGAGAGTATGGCAAAACTTGAAGAGCTTGTTCTAGGAACTAGTAAAGAGAAATCAGACGTGGTGGTAGAACCCCACCTTGAAATCAAAGAACCAGAATTCATAGTGCCTGACAGCGAAGATGCCTTAGACAGAATTTTATTCATAGAAGAAGACTAGCCAGCACACTTATGGAAAAAAGTTAGAGAGATTAATGATGGGAGCTTAACTCTAAAGTTAGCCCTATAGAGGAATTTTGGCTAGACAATCTACCTCCTGATATGAACATGGATGTACAATCCTTGTATGGGGATTGCGGCTCTAAAGCTTCTGGACTGTCTAAACCATTGACTTTGAAAACATTACCCTCTTACTTGGGAGATAACGAAGATGAATCCATAGTGTGTAAAACCACTCATGTAAAAAGAGAGAAACAGACCCTAGAGGTAGTCAACATTCATTCAATCATGTCTACACCCATTCAATGCACTCTTACTTTAGGAGAACTGTTAAAAATCAGATCATATTTATGGAGTGATCTACTGAAAACTCTAGACAAGGTGGGGATAACGGGGCTAACCGCAAAGAATTTTGGAAATTTGAAACACGAATTGGATAACAAAGAGATCCAATTTGTTCCAATGAACAAAGTCTGAGAATACTACAAAGGGGAAGAAGGAAACACAACCCTTCTAGTGAGATATAATGATATAGAAACCATGACAATACTGGATAGTGGGGCAGGCATAGCCATAGCCATGAGTGCAGTATGGGAATCGTGGGGACAACCAGCCATTAGACAAACTCGAATGAAATTGCAATTGGCTGATGGACACATTGAAAGACCCTTAGGACTGCTCAAAAAAGTGATAGTTAATTCCTGTGGGATTGATTATCAACACACTTTTGCCCTAGTGGACTTTGGAAAGAAACTTAATTATGAAATCATCTTGGGAAGATCTTTCATGCAACAAGTACAACTTATCCAGAATTTGAGAAACAATTATTTGTACTTGCAGCAAGTGGGATCAATAACAAGGGCTAATCTAAAAGATCACACTTCTAGAGATTTCATGAAAACGCCCATTCAAGAATTTGACTCGGTCTCTTTGGCTAAAACTAAGCTTCCATCTTGGTTGAACAAAGACACACCTATTTGGATGTGTGGAGCCTCAAAAAAACAGGAGCTTAAAATGTGAAGAATGCATCTTAGAAAGGGATTTCACATACAAAGCCTATGTACCTGAACACTTTCCAGAGCATTTGTTTGAGCCATTTGAGTGGACTCATATTTAAGCAACAATGGATATGCGTAAATACGTCTATGCCTACTCAATTTTGCAATGAGGATGGCTATGACATAATTCCCATACAAATGATATCAAACTTTCACATTGAAGATGAAATTCAGGAATCCAAAGACTTAATGAAAGCTCAACAAGTCTTTTCAGACCTCTACTATGATGCAACAAATGAGTTAGAAGAACATTCAGCTACCTCAGATGATTCGGGGTCAGAAAAAGAACATGTGAGAGCTAAACTACTCATGAAAGGAGGGGAGGAAAAGTTTTTCGACTTTCCAAACTAGAAACCAAGAAGACAGAAATGGTATAGAAGAAAAAGAGACACCAAAAACTTGAAAGCTAGACCTATGCCAGCAGTCTCCAGTAGAACGCAGTTTCTAATGCAGATAGATGCACATGATTGTGTCAAAGACAAAATCACTGGTAGGTATCCTTTAACTGAAAAACAGAAAATGTCAAAAATATCAAGAAAAATAAGAAAGGAAACTAAAGGAAAACCTAAATACCAGGACAAGGATTCAACCATGACACAAGTTGAACGATGAAAGAAATATCAAGAGTTGAAAAAAGCTCTAAAGGAGATATATACGAGTGAAATGGAAACCACTGAGGAGGATGGTAAAGATGTAATGAGTGTTCCATCCCATTACAAGAAATATACTCTCCAAGATAAAAAAATCATAGTTGAACAACCTGTCGGGGAACTACGAAAACAGGGCGAGTCCTACGAAGGACCTAAAAACGCAAAAAAGATAGATCTGGATGAACCAAGAGAAGAGCCTAGACCTACCTATATTGCAAACGATCTGACAAAAGAAGAAGAAGAGCTTTTGTTAAGCTTACTGAAAGAATACCGAGATGTCTTTGCTTGGTCTCATAAGGATCTCTCAAGGGTATAAACTACCTTTGCAAAACTGAATGGGGTATTTTTGCCTATCGGGTCATGCCTTTTGGGTTAACTAATGCTCTTGCCACCTTTCAAAGATTAATGAGCCATGCTTTTAAAGAATATCTTCAAAATTTCTTGGAAGTATATATGGATGATCTATGTATACATTCATCAATCCGGGTTGATCATTTCGAACACCTCAAAAAGGTATTGGAAAAATGTAGACTTTATAGGATTTACTTAAATCCTCAAAAGTGCACCTTCATGCGCAAACAAGGAAAATTTATTGGACGTATAGTGTCTAAGAATGGCATAGCTACTGATATGGATAAAATTTATGTTATTGCTGATTTGCCTAGACCGACAACAGTCAAAGGGGTTCAAGCCTTCATGGGACATTGTGGATATTACAGACGGTTCATTTACATGTACGCTATAATTGCAAAACCCATGTACAGCTTGATTACACACTTTGAATGGACTGATGAGTGTGAAGAATCCTTCATGAATCTTAAGCAAGCTCTCACTTCAACTCCAATATTGAAAGCACCAGATTGGAATAAGATATTTTCCACATACATGTAGATGCTTCCAATTTTTCTATCGGGTGTATACTAACTCAACCAGGAGACGGGAAAATTGATTTTCCTATTTCTTATGCTAGCCAACAGTTGAATATGGTAGAGAAAAACTACAATGCCATCAAAAGGGATCTATGCCGTGAAAAAGTATAGACATTACCTATTAGCTAACATTAGATAAAATTTGGACTCACAAAGGGGCCCTTTAAGGAGTTTGACTTTACCTCTCTCTACCAAAACGGGCGCATGGATAATTTTTTGCAAGCAAACTCCAAAGTTGACGGAGGTTTGGCAGTTAGAATGTCCTCTTCAAGCTCTATCTAACTACTGATATATAGCATGCCATGAGATTCCTTATATTTAAGAAGATTCTTTTTTTGATTCACTTAGATTTCGACAGAGTTGTCAAAGCATAGGTGAATAAAAAAAAGAATCTTCTAAAATATGAGGAATCTCATGGCATGCTATATAGAAGTAGATAGAGCTTGAAGAGAACATGCTATAACTGTCAAACCTCCACCAACTTTGGATTTTGTTTGCAAAAATTTATCCATGCGTCCGTTTTGGTAGAGAGAGGTAAATTCAAACTCCTTAAAGGGCCCCTTTGTGAGTCCAAATTTCACCTAATGCAAAATTGTGTTCTTTGTAGACAACCAAGCCTTATTGTACTTGGTCAACAAGCCATTCAACACGGGAAGATTACTGAGATGGTTCATCATTCTTTTGGAATTTGATTTCACTGTAGTTGTGAAAAAGGGAACCACTCATCAAAGAGCAGATCATTTGTCAAGGATTGTTTCAGGAGAACCACCTAAGGGAGTAGACGATGATCTACCAGCTGCATATCTGTTCTCCGTTGAAATGATACCTCGACGGTCGGAAAACATGGTATCCTTGATGACCATAGCTCAAGTGGATTTGCAAATACCACTTCCTATTACAAATGGATTAATTAAGCAATTGACTATGTATCAATTACTATCTGGAAGGTTGTACAAAAGAAATCAAGATGGAATATTGTTGTTGTACATTAATCCTGAGGAGAAAACCGATACATAAGTCAAGCACATATTACCATAGTAGGACTTCACTTTGCAGAAGATCAAACTATACGATGGATCTTAAGACTTGGAGTATTTTGGCCGACTATGAGGAGGGATGTTCATTCTTTTGTGAAAAATTGTCCTCAATGTCAAAAACAAGCACCCATACCTCATGTGACATTGTTCCAAATATCACTTGTTCCTAAGTGGAGTGACTATCTAGTTACTTACTTATCAAGCCGAACATTTCCTGAGGATATGAGTAAACGTCATCAAAGAGCAAATGAAACAGAAGCAAGAGACTAGGGTCTTATTAATAACTAGTTGTATCAGAGAGGAAAAGATCAACATCTACGTCTTTGTGCAAATGAAAAGGAATATATTCCCATTATAGAACAAGCACATGCTAGATTAGCTGGAGGTCACTTCTCTAGTGAGACCACCGCAAGAGCAATCTTAATAGCAGGCATATGGTGGCCAACACTTTTTGCAGATGCCAAGGAATATGTTCGAAGGTGTGATGCATGTCAATGAGCTAAAATGCCAATCCCCAGTAGAAAGCATGCCCTTAAGACCAATGATGGAGGCTAGAGCTTTAGCAAAATGGGGTATAGACTTTGCTGGACCAATATATCCACATGCTTATAGAACCCAAGCTCAAGATATCATTGTAGCTACGGACTATTTGACCAAGTGGACCGAGTCTAAAGCAACTCAAAAGAATGATTCCAGAACCACAACCGCATTCTTATATGAGTATGTGTACACAAGATATGGACTGTGAATAGGAATTTTCAGTGATAGGGGAACTCATTTCCTCACCGAGGTAATTGAGTATTTACTTAATGAATTTATGGTCATTCACAATAAATCAGCTCCCTATCACCCACAAGCAAATGGACAAGCTGAACATACGATAAAATTCTTAGCTCGGTATTGACTAAAGTGGTTAGTTCAAGACGGACAGATTGGGAAATGAAAATCCATGCTGCTCTATGGGCTTATAGAGTTTCATTCAAAATAGCTTTAAATGCTACACCCTTTAACCTTGTTTATGTTCTCGATTCCATATTGCCGATATAATTTCTATTGTTGATATTAAGGGTAGCTAAGGATCTTGAGTGGACTGGACATGAATTGTCAGAGAGACTTGAAGATTTAGAAAAGCTTGATGAGCAAAGGCTAACTGCTGTAGCTCACATCTATGCACAAAAGCAGAAACATAAACAATTTTTTGATTTCCATCTAGTTACAAAAATCTTCTGAAAACGGGACTTCGTTTTAGTCTATTCCCTTAAGCAACACATTTCCATGTTTAGAAAAAAGGGAAACAAACCGTTTATCATTGAAGATGTATCTCCAAGTGGAGCAGTTAAGTTGTTCACCCTAGATGGTGAACCAATGGCTAACTGGATTAGTGGATGTCGTTTAAAGAAGTACAATTTACCACTAACCAATGACTTGCTTGAAAAGATGCATGTAGCTAAGCAAAGAAAGATAAAACAACAGCAGGTTATTGATGAAGCCCAAGAGGAAGCTCGGCTTCAAGTACTCAAAAGAAAAGATGCTCTTAAACCAACAAATCTCTATTCCCATCAACACTCTGGAACTAGATGACCGACTATGGGAATTGCAGAAAGATGCAATATCAACAGATGATGAATGGTTAGATGGAATGGACCTTTGTATCAAAGTACTACTGAACAATCATAGCACAAATGCGTTGGTCAATACAGGATCTCGAGAGAATACAGTCAGTTATTCCACGTACAAGAAAGCAACAAATCAGTCTTTGACAACAGGAATATTAATGATTAAAGGATGCAATAAGAACCCAACATCGACATTGGGAGTAGTCAACCTAAATGTGATAGTACATGGATGTTCATGCCCACATCAATTTGTATACTTACCAGATGAACACTTGAATGAAACAATGGTTCTTGAAATCTCATTGATACAGACGTACAAGGCTGTACTAGATTGGGATACCAATCAGCTCAAGCTATCACCTAAAGACGGATAACTCATTGTTCCCATTGCACCAAGCAAGGAGGAATGGAAAGGAGGTTACCAGCAGAACAAACCACGAAGCAATCAATCTTCTCCATCCTATAGACAAAAAATTTCTCCAAGTGGCATGCAAGGAGTCAAAAAAATTTGGGCACCAGAAGCACAGCTTAAGGACAAGCCAATTCAAATTTGGGTGCCCAAACATCATGTATTGTACCAAAGATATTTCCAAGGTTCAAAACACAAAGAGTACCATCTTCGAGAAGGGAACTTAAAGCAAAATGAATTTGAAAGAAAAAGGAGCACTTATCTTCTCCGTGTACAGTAAAACCGATAAAGCAATGGAGAGTTAGTTAAGTCTCAGGAGACTCAACCACAACATTCTGACCAAGACAAACCAAGATACCAATGGCGGGTAAAATCTTGACAATCATCATTCTCGATACCAACAGCTCAAAAAATTACCATGCCAAAGCATCCTAACAATACAATCAAGCAAAGAGCAGACAAGCTACAAAATTTGCTCTTTAGAAGACAGCAAAACAAAATCTCGACATCAGAAACCCTTGAGTTAATTACTCAAGACCCAACTCTTGCACAATATAATTGTCTTCACTGCATTTATTTTCAAACCATGATAGAGCCAACCAAGGCTATGCATAGATACAATTGCTCAACCCATGTACATAGTCGTCCCTGAGTACGCCCTCTAGGAGGGGTGGAAGGGAACTAAGTAATTAAGGGCAATGTTTGAAGAGGGAGGAAAATGTTTGAATTAACATGTGATTTTTTGCAAAATTACCTAATGATTCCCTTAACAAGTCATCAACAAGGAAAATTTAACTGACAACATCTCCCCGATGAGTGTAAATAGTGTATATACTATGAGAAAATCATCAAAAAGGTCTTTTTTGTTATTTTCTATCATTTTTTCTTGATATTGCGACTTAAAAATGGAGAAATTCACTAAAAAACAATAAAGCTATGTTTTTTAATGGATTTTCTTAATTAATGGATTTTCACTTTGCTTTTTCAGCATATTTTGTTATTTTCTTTGATTTTTTCAATAAACATGTCAAAAATTGATACTAAATAGCAAATGAGCTCAAATGGAAAAACTGAAGATATCAAAAGGACAAGGCGGACAGGCACAAAATTTTAATCAAATCGGCAAATGGAAGGGGGAAGCCTAAATTAGGAGGCCAAGGCCTACTTTCGCAATTTTTTGCAGAATGAGCTATAGAAATCCGATTGAGGAAATTTTTGAGCCTAACATAGATTTTACGGCCTAGTAGGACTAACAAGAAAATTTGGGGAAAAATAGTTGGGGAAGTTTGAGTATAGATATCCGAGGTAGCCCAAAATCACCTCATTTCCACTTGTCGCCCTTAGAGAGAGAGCTTTCGACCTTCTTTGTGCCCGATTTTTGGAGTCCACAGCCTATTTACAGCACCGTCTCACACGAAACATGAGGGGTATGTTCTATACTTATCAATGATCACTTATGTATGGCCAGTAGCTAGTCTAAGCCCAAGAAAAAAACCCTAGAATCCGAGCAGTGCACGAAGTCCTATGACCAAAAATTGACCATAGCGGCCTGTTAGCTCAACCAAATCGGACGAGAGTTGAACTGTAGCATGCCCCCATATAATAGAACACTTCTATATCACCAGTTGACCATTCGGCAGGGGTCGAGGGGGGTCCCAAGTAGAAAAGCTAGGTTTTTGCCAAATGCCAGAATTGGATTCTGACTCCACAGACAGCTTATAGACTGGGTCTATATACAATGTATATGGTTGGTTTTGTAAAAACAATCAAGGCAAGCTCTCAAAAAGCAAAAAACAACTCGAAAGCTACAAAGCGTCAATTTTGACATATGAAGTCAAACTGACTCCAAATGAGCCAAAATTGAATGGGTAGCTTCAAGACTATGTAGCGGACAAATCCATAGCTTCAAAAGTGATTAACCAACTCCACAGGCCATGTAGTCACAAAAATCGATGATTTCAGAGTCGACAAAGCAAGCAGTGATGCCGACACGACAAAAATTTACCAAATTCAATTTAGGACTTGTTTTAGGTGTATTGCATATGTTTAGGTCAAAAATTGTCAAGTTAAGCAAAAAACGTTGACTGCTGTAAATAATTATAATCATTTACTTTTGCACTTTTTTGGCTTGAAAATGGTCCCTTTAATTGACCTATCACTTGTGCACACCTATTACTTGCCACATTTCAAGTATGAGCCAAAATGATCAATGACAACTTGGGAAATTGTCAAAAAACGCAAAGAAATCCTTCCAATCTAAATTTTGAGTTATCTATCACATTTTTTGATCCAAATCACCTCATATTTCATACAGAGAGTCTGCACCATGCATAGAACCAAGTTGCAACAGAAAATGTGCATTTTGATGAAAAAGTTAATAATCGCGATTATTTACTTTCTTGCCAAAATGGGGGAAAATTGCAACTTTGACCTTATAGAAACAAAGCGCATGATTTCCCAAGCCCATTGACCAAGTTTGAGCAAATTTGGATCTCAAAATCTAAAAATCCCTTTATATCTATTGTTTCAGAGATGGAAAGCCTAAATCTAGCACCATTTTCGCCATGTGCACTCAAATGAGCCCACACTTCAGTCAGAGCACCCAAATGATATATATTTCAAGCCTATGATGGAAAAAATGCAAAAATTTGGAAAAATTTCTCAGCTATTAATAATTGCGATTATTTACTTTTGTTGCAAATTTTTGCTTCAACTTTATGATTTTGATCCTTACATGTTTTTATGCATCTATGCATGTTCCAAAATTTATTTGAAGCAAATTGGACTCAATTTTTCAGAAATTCAGACTGAAGGGCATTTTAGGGCGAAAATTGTAAAAATTTTCTTTGGCACTGTATTCACTTACAGCAGCAATGCAAGCTATCGAGAAGGCCAAGAAAAGGGTATCCCATAAGGGAAAGCTACAAGAGCTGCCACCCTACCAACTAGACCCAAGTTCAGTAAAGACGGCCGAGGCAACATACTTGTCCAGAGAACAGCTTGAGGAAAACAATACAACAATTTTCACAAGAAGTTCAAGAGTGAAGAAGGACATCAAGTAGAGCTACAACTACTACCGAAAGAGATCTATGATGTCGCTGCAAAGCCAGAAACAAAGGAGACCAACAGAAGGCTGGGCCTCAGAGACTTCAACGACCATGAACCATGGGGCGTAGATTTCCAAAAATCCTATGAGCTACTGTCTACAATTAAAGAGGATGGATCAGCCGAAATTACTGACCAACAAGGGAAAAAAGTAGAAGTGGTGATCACAAAAGAGATTGGGGATGAGGCATTGAAGTTGCTGAGAGAAGGGATGACAATGAGGGCCCGAGACAGGAAGACAGCAAGCACCTTCACCAAGGAGACTACTGCTTCAACCTTTTCCGACCTCATCCAAAGGCAAGTGAAAGAACCAGCACGTTTGTCTCATCAACACTTCCACTTTTTAGCAAAGAGACTGCCACGGTACACCACCCCTAATCATGCAGTTGCGACTCCCTTTACCCAAGTGTTGAAGTCAACAACAAGGCAACCAATTGATCATGTGTAGTATGTGCTAACAATGCTGAAGGGCACCAAGAAAGAAGGAAAGATCCCCTATCTGGGCACGCCTGAGGTACTAACAAGAATAGCATACCATGCTGGCATGGCAGACAATTTGCCACCAGCCTCAGATCAGAACACATGGATTGTGTTTGCACAACCTTATCCAAGAACTACGCGTTCCTCAAAGAGAGTTTATAAATCTAATGAAGAATCTGCTAAAAGCTCAAACAACGCGGAAATATGGGCTAGGATTGAAGAGATAAAGAAGAAATCAGTAGCTGCACACTAAGAGGAACCTCAGCAGAAAAAGGTGAGGTTTGAAAGAGAAAAACAAAGTTACGAAAGAAGCCACCATGCTGCACGTAAGGACCTAGAAAGGTGGGTTCCAAAAGAGATAAGAGGACCCAAAACAAAGAACCCTACAAGGAAAGTAGTAGAGGATCCCACAAACTTCCTTGAGCGCATGTATGCAGAGGCAGAAGCCCTCACGCTAAAAGAAGCTCAAGAAGCTGAGAGAAAAGCAAGAGAAGATGCATCAGAACAACAAAGACAAGCGAAGACCAATTTAGGAATAATGGGAAAAATTCAAGTCCCATTTTTTGAAATGGTTCATCTAATTGAAGGTATTTTGGCAATATACAAGAGCCAACCATGTAATAGAATCCTCTAGTTAGTGTAATGATTTATCCTCTTTATATGTATATAAAAAATCTTTTAGTACATCTTGGAATCTTTTTTCTAATATTGTTCATTGCTACATGGAAAAATAGCTCCGATTCAGTCAAAACTTGACATGCTAAATTTTGACTACTCACAAGTAAGGGTTCTTTTGGAAGATACATTTTCCTGTTTTAGAGGTCGGACTATAGAAAATGCAAGCTCTTAAATTTTAGAATTTTGCAAATGAGCTGCATTTTCTTGCAAAATGGTATGAATTTTGATCCTTAATAGAAAGTTATTATTTGAAGTATCATCTGAAACCCTAAGAGAAAACCTCTCCCTCATTCAAGTATGTGATGGGCATGCAGCAAGCTTCCCTCTCATTTACATACATAATGAGAATGAGGCTCGAACTTAAGTTCGAGACTCCATGCTTTCTAATAGGCACAAAACCCCGTCATTTACATATATAATGAGCACGAACACACATGGATGCTCCATGCTTTCTGCTCATTTACATACATAATGAGCATAAATAAGCGTGGAGGCTCGAACTTATGTTTGAGCCTCCATGCTTGCTAATATGTACAGATCCCACAAGACTCTATGCTTCCCCCTTATTTACATACACAATGAGCATGAACAAGCATGGAGGCTCGAACTTAAGTTTGAGTCTCCATGCTTGATAATAGGTACCAACCCCAGAAGATATTATAAGCTTGGCAACCACCCTCACAGAGGGGTGCTAGCTCAAAACATATTAGCAAAGGTTAGAGAAGATGTGGAGGTGCTCTTCTCTAGTTCCTTCTTGACCCAATACCTATTCTTGGTGTCACTAAGGTTTATTGTCGCTATTAGAAGACTATGGCATTGGACTAAAATGGTGTTCAGGTGATGGCACTCAGTTGATTGGTGTTAAGAGAAGATGTGTTGTTAATCTAGGATATCAAGCACTAGACAATAGTGATCCCCATAAGGCGCATAGCTAGCAACACTTAGTGCAAGGTAAAATGACTTGCTACACAATAGACTAGACCTAGCGATTATGATTAGACATGCTACGCACTTGACCAAGCTGTCACAACTCAAAGGAGCTTCTATAGAAGACATCTCACAAGGCCCAATTGAATGTTCCTTTATCAAAACTTCAAAAAGAATTGAGTTTAGCAATACAGCAGGGCCTCAGTTCTAATGATGGTTACATGTGATGAGTGATAGCAAGTTACGTTTTACAAGCTGGTGGTGGTGGTAATGAAGAGATAGGGAGGATTGCAGCTGGACCTGAGCGTAGAGACGAGAAGTTGGTGGTTGTGATAATGAAGAGATAGGGCGGATTTCAGCTGGCGCAAGTTTGGAGCAAGGTCTGTTGAAAGTGGAGGTACAGATCATGGAGGTGAGGGGGAGGTCTAGGAGAGCGTAGGTGTGGAGGAGGTAGCCCAAGCCTCACACACCCATCTTGAGGCCATGGTTGAGGCTTTCTTGACTAATCTCAATTGACTCGTCTTAGCTGGTGTGTTTGCAAACGGGAAATACTTCTCGTGGAAGCGGGCTAATGATCTGGAAGCACCATCAGGTAAAGAGATGGTTGAAGATCCGAAAGTAGCATCAGGTCAAAGCGAGCTTCTAATCTAGAGCAACATCAGGTGAAGAGTTGGCGTCTTGCCGCTCTTGCAAGCTCACAACTTGCATGACCTCACCTCCACCTCAGGGCTCACACCCTGCGCAATCTCATGTGAGCACCTGCCAACAGCCCCTCCATAGAGGCACGTTCCTCCCCTTGTAGCTTGAACTTGTCAGACGCTTGTCATCAGGCGTCAGGTCATTTGACGGCTGTCAGCTTGAAGCCGCTCCTAGTTCAAATTAAAGTGCAAATTCAAACCAAAGTGCAACTTGAAGGCAGCTTGGTCAACCTTCCCTTTTACTTTTGTCATTATTCATTTCAAAATTTGAGTTTTTTCATGACTTGTATGTTTGGAGCACGATGGCACCACCACAATTTACATGATTTTAAATTTTGTTGAGTCACATTAGAGAAGTGGTGCTCCTATACATTTTAGATCCTTGTGCCTCGCCCTCAAGTTTGAGCCATGTCATTGTCAAAGAGACTCAAACCACAACCCAACTCTCTATCCTTCATGTTTGACGCAAGTAGTTCTCCTCTGGACTTTAGAGCCTTGTGTCTCACCTCAAGTTTGATGCTTGAGCATTGTCAAGGAGCCTCAACTCAGAATAGAACACTCTAACCTCCATGTTTGACACAAGAAATTCTCATCTAGACTTTAGAGCCTTCTCAAGTTGGAGGCTTGAGCATTGGCAAGGAGCCTCAACCCACAACCCAACACACTAGCCTCCATGTTTGAGACAAGTAGAATAGCCAAAATCTTGAAACTCATGCATTTGCAGGGAGTTGTAGCCTAGATTTTCACCCTCAAGACGATGTTTGTTACAATCTTTGTTTTGGGAGAAGCACGGCCTTAAAATTTAAGATTTGTTTGCTTCTTTCAATCATAGCCTCATCGAAAAAAGCTCCTTCCTTTTCTTGTTGCTCACACAAAGTGGATTAGCTAGGAGAATGAAGTGCAGCTAAGACTTTGAGCTTCAAATGTAATATATGACTGTCAATTTTTGCATGTCCACATATAATGTGGTGGCTATAAATAGCACTTGTGAGTGCATCATCCAAACACTACATCATCTGATAGTTCTAATATATGTCTGAGAGTTGTTGCATGTCTGCATATAAAGTAGTGCCTACAAATAACACTTGTGAGTGCATCATCTCATAGTTCTAATATATGTTTGAGAGTTTTTGCCTGTCTGCATATAAAGTAGTGCCTACAAATAACACTTACGAGTGCATCATCCAAACACCGCATTTATTCAAGAGCTAGAGAGAAGAAAATGTGCATCCTAGACCGAGCTCACATCTCCTAAAAAACTAGAGACAAGAAGAATCGTCCCATTTTAGTGAATTTTCCCCATAATTCCTAAATTTGAGTTAGCAGAGGCTACAGGGAAAAGCAGGACATAGCATGACCAAGAAGAAATGTCTCCAAAGCCTACCTCACCCGCTATAGAACAGGCAGATCACCCAATGCCAAGCCCTCCCCCTTCACCAATAGCTAGACCCAATGAGTGCGAGGAAGCGAAAGACAAAGAGCATGAACCACAGGAAGTAGCCAATTTTGAGGAGCCCAAAGCAATAGAGACAAAGGCCACACCTTCTATAACCACCCAACAAGAAACAACAGAGGCATTTACGAAGCCTGAAGAAGAAAAAGCAACCGAGGCAACCGCACATCCTCAAGGAGAGGTAGAACCCCCGCTGCAACCATAAGCAACCGCCACAGAACCTCCTAAAGAGCTACAAGCTGAAACAGTTGAAACATATAGATAGCCTACAGAGTCTAAAGAATGGGAGACAAATGATGAAGTAATCCTACAAGTAAATGAATATGCCAAGCAGATGTAGCTGATAATTGAGAAAATGCGAACAACAACACTTAGCCGTAGTGCTAAGGCTAGGGAGTTGGAGATGGTCATCGATGCTCTACAAGCAGATCTAGATGACAGGATGAATGTCATCTCAGGTCTACAAAGACAAATCAAAGATCTAAAGTATGAGGCATAACAATACCAGTTGGCCAAAGAGAAACAACAAAAAGAAATGAAGGAGCTAGGAGAACTTCTCACCAAGTTAAGCGATGCCTGCAAGATCAAAGACCAACAGATGATAGAGGTAACAAATGAAATCTTGACCACAACTCTATCAGTACAGAAGATCCAAGTGCATATCGATGTGGCGAATGCTTCTCTGCAATATTCAAAGCAAAGGATCAATGATCATACAGCTTTTTTGAGACAGATATGAGAAAATCCTATTGTCCCTTCCATAAAAGGTACATATGAATTATATAAAGATTTGGAAAAGAAGAACAAGGATCTTGAGCTAGAGCTAAAGCTAGAGCAATCCCAAAGAAAAGACCTTGCACTGATACGGGTACAACGAGAAGAGCAACTGCTCAAGGAAATAGCAGAGCTAAAGAGAGTCACTGAGCTGTGGCGAGAGGGACAACCAGAGACACAAGAAGAAGCTAGTACCTCTGAGAAACCAAGTATTGAAATTCCCTCAGTCTCTTTTGCTGAGATGGAAACACAGCCGGTAGAAGGCCTAGGAGGAGAAGAAGACTTTCCGATACCACTCACAGATGCTGATCAAGTGCCCATGGTCCAGCTGTCTAAAGCTGAGAAAGATGCACTCAAAGAGCAGGTTGCCTAGGAGACAGATGCCGAATTAAAGGAGCGATGGATTGGGAGTTGAGAGTTTTCCATTCAGTTACTGTCACTCAACTCACTTCCAACCAAATTAATGCACAATGGCAACAACAAGTATTGCCATATCCTTTGATCAAGGTAGAATTGTTACACGTAAAAGAAAGACTATATAAGGATATGCAGAAATAAGCCGTAGAGGATGTCCACCCCAAGTGGAGAAAGAGATGGTTGAACAAGAATCCCAGATATTTGATTCTGTTCACAAGAGCACCTGCAACCCTTTAGAAAAACCCAACCTTTTGTCTTGTACCACCGGTAAGGACATGGCAAGCACATGAAGCACAGCCTAAGAAGCGGCCTACATGGCTGAACTATCCAAGATTACCAGCTACAGAGCAGGGAACACTGACATAGGAATACATGGTGAAAACCCTAACGGGCAGCATGAAATTCTTCAAAAGCCTCCCTAATCTCTCATGTGCCATGCTCTACAAAATTTGCCGAATGCTGCTCACATGCGTTGAAGCTTTTCACGAGCCAGAGCAAGTAGGAGCACCATGGACGTCATTCCTTGAAGGCAATAAGGATCTTTGCTACGACCTAAGTGGCTAGCCTTTCAAAGAAGTTCTTTACGACTTCTACATCCGATGCATGTTTTTGCCTTCAAGCAATATGTTGGCGTTTGAGGAAGCATTTTATACAGGGTTCTTCACTTCGCGAATGAAGATATTTGGGCCAGTGATAAGAAACCTAACATCCAAATTTGTTGGCTATTCAGACATTGAGCTTAAAAACAGGGTCACGATCATGTAGTTCTTGCAGGTTCCAGACAAAGAAAGAAATATCAGATATGAGAAAGTCTTACATGCACTTAAAGACCGCCTCAACTCGGATACCATTTTTCGGAGCTTTCCTTGTAAAAACATTTATTATATTGATGAATCGAGAATATTATAACTCCTACTTTCCAAATAAATTTTGTAATTGATGAGCTGGGGCTACAAGCTTTCAGATTATATCAATCTGTCTTTAGTTAGAACTCCCAGATTATTAGTTTTGACCACAAAAACCTTGGCTAAGGTATAAAAGCCAGTTTTTATACAAGTTTTTGGGGAATGAAACACAGCGTGAGCTAATGGCGCTCACTTCTCTCCTTCTTGCGCTTCCTACTCCCTTCCCGGTTTGTCACATTGCAGTCGTGTCTGTTGCGTTGCAACCGCAGGTAAGAGCTCTACGCATTGACGTAAGGATTTCACGATATTTCGTAGCTTTTGTATTGTCGACCTTTGGCATAATTTCATCATAAGTAGGAATTTAAGCTTTAAAATAAAAAACTAAGTATATGTGGGGTATTGGGACATCATTGCTAAGCATTTAGATGCATTCTGGGTCAAAAACGACTAAGTCAAAAACTCACTGCTATTAATAATCGCGATTTTTACACTTGACCTAAAGTGAGATTTGAGACCATAAGCATGTGTGCTTAGGTCTTATAAATATGTCCTAGAAGTTTTGTAACGTTTGGATGTCGTTTGATGCTGTAATGGATGTGATTTGATTGCTGATAAGCGATAAGCTTTTGGTGATTTCCATCATTTAAGTGTAGCTTGAGTTAGATGCGAGTTATTTGTTGTTTTCCAAGAGATTGACAACCTCTTCTAGCCTCTATACACTAGTCGAGTCAGCTTCGTCCCGTGGATTGACAATTATATTTATGGTTCTCGCTATGTCTGCAATAAGATAGGAGTGAGGTTAGACACCCGTCCCACATGTTGTTTTGTTTATATGAATGCATGTGAAGATTCTAAATTGAGTTGTTTTTGTGTTAATCATTGTCCTTTTTTCTAAAGCCACCTGTTTTTTGAACTGTTATGTTCTTTTGTGTATAAATATAAGTCTAAAAACAACATCACACGTATACCACCAATGCCCACATCCACGATCTCGCTCAACTAGATTGGACTCTGTAACACACATACCACCAATGCGTAGTCACACTACAGGTTGAGATTCGAGAATCAAGCACATACATAGCCAATGGCCAATCACGTTGCTTCTCTCTCTCTCTCTCACACACACACACACACTGTCTCACTTTGTAGCAATACACTTCTAATTTAATTGCAAATTTGACACCATTTACGTATACTCACATAATTATGGTACACCTTTCATAAAAGATCACCACCACTTACACACCCATACTTACTTCGTCTAACTTTTCGATATTGGCTTTTGCTAACCTTTATTGCATTTAATGATCAATTTTTTGTTCATATTTTAGACTGGGGTGGATCTAGAAAGAGGAACATACTAATGGAGAGTTTTCTACTTATTATGATCAATACATTATCGGACGTGGGCTTCTAGATAATATCATAGCTTATAGTCATTCGAGATATGCAAATTATTTGGGTAGTGAGTAACCTCCCTAGTAATGAACTCCCCAAATCTTTAAATTTCTCTATTTTCTTTTTACTATAAGGATGGCTCTATTTCTTGATGTAAGACAGACCAATTTTTAAAGATATAATTTATTAACACTTGTATGCTCTACCAACGTCTTCAATAATCAATTAGTGGTTCTCTCTTTGGGTTATAAACCCCTATATTTTGAAGGGGTTCAATTGGAATGTATTTAAATTGAATGTTATTTTCCAAAACTTGGTTGCCCATCGTCTCTCACGGGCGATGAGGCTTGATGAACGCTACCTACACTCACCAAACAACCTTTCGGGTATATTTAGGATCGATTGCTCCAGCCAAGAACACCTCTTGATACTTTCGCACACAAGTAAGCTCGCCATGCCTTGGGGTCTAAACTAACCCTGCTACGCACGGAGCACCCGAGTACTTACACCCAGTTCTCTCTCTCTCTCTCTCTCTCTCTCTCTCACACACACACACACACACACACACACGCACGCACGTGCACAACATTGAAATCATTAGGAGTAGTTGGGCTGAAGCGTCTACACCAACTCGTGAAGTCACGGTCAATATTGACCAGGCAATATGCACATACCCTCAATTGCTTCAACCATTGGATTCTAGGAAGCGGCATACATCATGGCCCTCATGCTCTCGTAGGTCAAAAGAGAGTTGAGTTAGACATACTTCCAATGTTTTCGGTGGTGATTGAGACTTACCTTAAATGTTATGTCAGTTTTAAAATATTAAATGGATATTTTTATTTCACCTTTCATTTCACATCATGACATGTATTGACTTTGCTTGCATTCTATTGTTTTAGAATGCTAAAGTGAAGCTTCACCTTGCATAATTCTAGTAAATTTTATTCATACATATATATATTTATTTATTTACTTAATTATATTTACACATTTATTTATTTATATTAATGAGCTCTTTTTATTTCACCTTTCATTTCACAGCTTCGCATGACTTGACTTTTCTTGCATTATATAGCTGAATTCCTATTAGTGTTTGGGAAAGACTCTTTTATTAAGCAATCTCCGGCCAAGTTTCCTCCTCGTCGCAAAGAAGCAAACTAGAAATACTATGAATTTTTTTTGAAATTTTGCATGATTGTTGAACTTTTTTCTCACATATTTCACCGGTTTTTCTTCCCTTTACCATAGTTTGCAACCGGCTAGTCTTGATTTTCAACCAACTCAAGGCGAAGCTAAGGCAATCCTTTCTCAAACACAGATTCCAATTAAACTCAACCTAATGAATTTAACACTTTGTTATTGTTTTAGAAAGCCACAGTGACTCCTTCACTTGTTTTAAAAGTGGTGTTCACTACCTTACACACACCACACATATGTTTTTTATGAACCCATAAGTAGATATGGGAAGCTTATCCAACTGGAAATGTGTAATTTTTAATACACTGCATTTTTAAAAAACGTCATTTCTTAGTTCATTGTGAATACGCAATGTTTTTTAAGTGATTTAAAGTGGTGTTCAGCACCTTACACACCGCACTACTTATGTATACACTTGTTTTTATCTGAAATGAGCCCAATAAAGGTTTAGTGTAATCCCACCATTTGTAGGTGGTGGATTACACGAAACGTAAGTTCTTTTGAATTTTTTGAAATCTTTGAGTTTTTTACCTTTCATTTTTTTTAAAGCCAAGTAAGTGATTCAATTTATTTAAAGGAAATTAAGCAAAGAATCAAGGGCGATTCTCTTGCAGCTTTCAGCTTTGGTAAGTGTAAATTGTCGCCCGTCGCCAGATCAACCTGAGGTCGCGCCGCTAGAACCTCAGTTCGCATGGGTAAGCTGGGCATCCTGCATGTGGTACTGCTTTTAATGCAGGGCGTGGCAGTCGATAGCGGCAGGGGCTGGCAATTGGCAACCAGAGTAAATTTGTCCCGCAGGCAATAACAACAGGGGTCGTGCACAGTAGATTGGCAGATAACCGTCGCACAGGCAGGAGGTCTTTCCATGACCCGTCTGTGAGGTATGTGTCTATGATTCAATAAAACGCAATTTTATTTGCCTGCAGTCACACTTAGTAGGTGATTTGATTTGCCTGTAGTCAAACGCAATTGTATTTGCCTGCAGTCACACACAGTAGGTGATTCGATTTGCCTGTAGTCACACACAGTAGGTGATTGAATTTATTTGAATGAAATTAAGAGGAGAACCGTCGCGCAGGCAGGAATGCAGTCTTGGTGTAGAGTGGGTTTTTCAATTAAACATAAGTGTATTTGTATGTAGTCACAGTAAGGGCACTTGGAGGTGTTTCACACACAGTTCCATGCAAACAAAAGACATCCGGTGATTCAAACAGCAGGCAGGAATTAGTTGCAACAGAGAAATTAGTTGCAGCAGCGAGAAAGTGTGCTCGAAGGCATAATTTCATGAATCAACTACTTGAATTTCATGCTTGGTAAAATTTGTGAACCAGGGTGTGGTTCGTTGGTTTGTGTTTATGAGGGTCCTATGCTGTAGGTTACCATGGTGAGGATGAAGAAAGCTGCACGTTCGGTTGGTGATAGCGGGGATGCATCTGCCTCTTTGGTCCATAGGGGTAGACCTAAGAAGACCGAGGAGGAGCTGCTGGCGGCTGAGAGTAGGCATCCGAAGAGGCTTTTCGAGCTAAGTATCACTATCTCTGTTGGGGGGGTGGACATAGATAGTGGCTTGCTTCCTGTGCTAAAAGAATTTCTAGAGAAAGAGACTATTGCTGGAATGTGTTCCATCGAGCATGGCAGAAATGTATTCCACTTGCACTTCCAAATGGTCGTGCGTATTATGTCCACATCTATTATAGCGGTCAACAAAAAGGTGAAAACATACTTGCGATGGGATAGAGAATCGCATGTGGATGCCACTGTTCTTTGCAGGGCACTAAAGAAAAAGAACATGCACACATTTCAGGGGATGATTGGTTACTGTTTAAAAGATGTAGGTAAAGATCATTTTGAGAATGTTGGCCACAACATATCTCCTGATGACATTAATAAAGGGATCGAGCTTTACACGCTTCATGGGGAAGACGACTTGAAGAATAAAGTCTGTTTGACAAACACCAATGTGTTGGATAGGGCTTTCATGTATTGGAAATATAGTTTGAATCACCCTTTTGGTCATGACTTTCTTGGTACTTTCCACCGCATGATTAAGAGTGGTAAGTACTATCTATCGTCCACTTGGATTACACCTTACCAAGGGCGTGGAACAGAGCAACAGGAAATTGTTGTTGTATGGAAGTGCATGGCATTTCTGAGCACAATTACGTACAACGACATACTCGACATTTTTGTACTCCAAGGTGCCACTCACCCCTGTTGGGATTGATTCCTGAACAGATGGCAAAACAATGAAAGGTATTCCATTAACTGCTCCTCTGTAATGTGACAGCCTAATTATTGGTGTTATTATTTGTCTTTATGAATCGCAAGGAGCAAGGGGAGAATACGGCAACGAAGGAAGTGGTGAACATATCTGATAGCGACGACAACGATAGTGACGCTAGCATTGGAAGTGACTTTATTCCCCTGCTGAAGAGAACTAAAACTGACGTAATTGCATGCTAGGTACGTTGCTAGAATTTCCTTTTTCTGCATTTGCTTTGTTTGTCGATGACTTTTTTTTTTACACGATGGCTCTCGTAGGTGCGTGCGATGGAGTCAACGGAGCCTGCTGTGGAAGCTGAGGGAACGTAAACGGATCTGAGTCAACATGATAATGTAGACGATGCAGTATTTCAAAGATTAGGGGATGTACTGATGCAAATCTGGTGACAGCTCCGTGGTGGCAATGCAGACGACAATGACACTCTCCGTGCTTGCATAGTCAATTGCACACAGAGTGTCAAAGACGTGTTGCAGGATGTGCAACTTAACGCTGCTGATGTCCAGGTTGCAGAAATGCAACAACAAATAAATTCTTTGTCAAGGGAATATAGTTTCTTTCAAGTCACAATTGAATAGGTTGAACGCAATAGTTGTCAGACTAAGAAACATAGCATCTAGAAATTTCTGCTTGTAACACCTACAATAGTTTTTATAGCAATGGGACATTTGTAATTACCTTTTTGGACTATATTCTTACACTTATTGACAGAAGAAGTTATTGTAATTTTTGTGGTTATGATTTTTATACAAAAATACAGTCTTCATATCGTCTTCTCTTGTAAGAAAGTTTCTGTCGTTTTGTCTCACGCCTCGCAAATCATTGCCATGGGTTGTTTTGTACTCTTTCTTAAAAATTAATGCAATTGTCTATGGTCTACTCCTTGGATTTAAAGATGAGAATCTTGGAAGATATGAAATGGGCCCATAAGCTTCGTCCAATTGAAAATGTGTATATTTTTTTAATGGGCACCCTCCACCAAACGGCAACACACTTGGTTATGCTTTGGAATAAAAAACATTAATGAGTATTGTTTGGGTAGGTTCCATGAGCACAAAATATTACATGTTAGCTTCGTAACTTCATGAATTGAGCCTTCGTGAATACCACGACATATATAGAGCTGATTATACTAAAATCGTATGCACAATTATTTTAAGTTGGGAAGGTACAAGAGATACGTAATGTAATCTTTATTGAACAATCTCTTTGAAAATTTCAACAAAATTATCCTAAACTCCATTAAATAATAATATCTAACATGATTCGTTTTTGCAATAAAAGGGAGATACCATAAAACTAACTGCCAGAATGACTGTTGATGTTAGCCAAGCCAAGATTGACATGATTAACCATAAACTAGCTATTGCAAGAGCTAACCTAACCATATGTAAACCAACTCGTACACGAGCTTATCTCCCATAAAAAGCCAAAAACTAGCTAGAAATAAATCACTATTAGGCTAGGTTAACTGTTTTTTATGTGACATCAATAAGGGGGACAATCTGTACCTATCTTCCCACATGAAACAGTGACTATCCTAACAATATGGATGGTGACATGTACCTTTTCTCACCTTCATCAATGTCTAGGAGCCTCGGACCTATGCAATGAGACATTTATTGTTGTAAACAAATATGAATGTAGTCATTATATAATTTGAAAATGGTTCTGCGAAGTATTTATTGCATCTTTTTATCTCTCATTTTCCATTACATGTTTGGCAAAAGTTCTTTTTATTGTTATGCATCACAGAAATTGAAGTTTGTGTGTGTGTTCAAAATTGTGTGTGTGTGTGTGTGTGTGTGTGTGTGTGTGTTCAAAATTGAAAGGTCAAAAATTCAAAGATTCCAAAAAATTAAAGAGTGTGTGTGTGTGTGTGTATGTGAACTTTTGCCAAATATGAAGGGAAGTTCAAACTTAAACACACACACACTAACACATGAATATGCCACACACACACACAACATGGACACGAACGCAAGCACAAGCAGCTGTTGCCGGTTGTAAGGTCTCTATCACCCTTGGAGAGGGGATTTCCATGTAAAGGAATACATATCATGCCATTCTAATCATATACAAAAAGTTACTATTTTTGGCAGTTTTTTATCTTTAATGAGCTAATGATAAATATATTGTTGTAAATTTTTTAAAAATAATTTGTTTACTTTTTTGTCATTTTCGTCCAAAAAAAGAAAGTTTTAAGGTGCTTACATCCACCTAGACGCGAGCGTCTCGTCAAAATCTACCCGTTCCTGAACTTCCATAAAATAGCTACCTGTGCCAAAAATTGATAAATATAGCAGGTGTGTGTATCCGACAAGATTTTCATCCTCAAGATTGTGTTTTAATAACAACTTTTAGAATTAAATTCTGATAATCCAAGCTCACTAGACAATTAATTTTCATCCTAATGTTAACAAATTAATTCATAAGTCTAAGGTATGCATATGTATGCATGTGCGTGGGCATGTATATGCATGTGTATGTATGTTCATAAATGACCCATATCCATGGACCCATCTCTTATAGAATAATTGACTTTGAGCATAGGGACCCTATATGAGGTGTATCACCCAAAAGGGTAGAGAGGGACACCTCTAATGGCTAAGTAGGAGCTTGTGACACCTCTACTCATTATTTTAGCAAGAGGGGACAAGCTAGAGAGGTATGGGGCTAGATCGGGCAACAAGGAACCTCCAAACTCTATATAAAGGGCATTCACACTCAATTTTCGGCACACTTGAACACACATTGGAGATAGAGAGACTCTGTGGTTGTGGCCACTCGTTGGTGAAGCTTCAACAAGGCTTTGAGAGATCAATAACTCCAAAGCACATGTGGGTAATGTAAATCTCAGTTATTATCAATCTCTTCCCTCAATTGGAATCTTTTCCAATTACTACCATATTATTACTCAATTGGAATCCTTTCCATTTTCTACTCTATTATCAAATGCCATACTCTTATTTACATATCCTCAATTGGATATCAACCATCAATATACCTACTTTATGTTATATTCTCTACATTAAAAAGTAATGGAGGTCTCACTGCTTGATTACATAATCAATCCTTCATCAATATAATCTAGATACTTGTATGAATTAGCTAACCATATTTTTTGTCCAATTAAAATGATGGATTGTTCTTGCAAGTAGATATAAGTGATTAATCATGTGATTAGTATATTGGTTATAACGCATGTTTATCATAAGATTATAGCAAGATAAATCAAGCATATGTTTTTGGTTTGATGTGTGGAATAACCCTATATGTTTTTGAATGAAAACACTTATAATCATTTACCCTACTTCCATTAGATTCTTATACTTTAGTTTACAACTTCTCAAGCTAAGTACCTAGTAGTGGGAATGGCATCAAAGAGAACTCGCTATGGTGGATCACACGATCACAAAGCCGGAACGAGTGATGGTAAAGGTAAAGGAAAGTCCTCGATGAATGAAGATGTGCCACTTATCCAACAAAGTGCTATTATTTCTCATGAACAGGTAGGAAGGAGAAAACTACCTAAACATTGGGTCAATCCCAATTTGAAAC
Organism: Adiantum capillus-veneris; assembly: GCF_014529385.1. Classification (NCBI taxonomy): domain Eukaryota; kingdom Viridiplantae; phylum Streptophyta; class Polypodiopsida; order Polypodiales; family Pteridaceae; genus Adiantum; species Adiantum capillus-veneris. Next base: position 13,094,449 of record NC_140955.1, read on the forward strand.
CACATCAACTGGACTTGTTAATATTTTTTAAAGTTGTATTAAATGGAAGGACTGTTTGAGGATATACTGTCTGAAGTAGGAAAGAAATGTTTGCCTAGTAGAAAAACTCTCGAACCTTCTTCATTCAAAATCCTATACCGATATAGTCAAAACTCTCTTTGATATACAGGGTGGAGGGCTTAGCGGAGTGAACGCTAAAGTAGTGCATATGGGTGCACACATCTTGCCGGTTCGTGCCAAGAATGCAAGATATTACTTGCAGGTTTGTGCTCAGGTTGCAAGTTAGTCACTCCGGGTTTGTGCCCAGATTGCAGGATTATCAAGACAAACATCAAGCTGTCGGAATAGATTCCTGATCTATTGACCAGCTTATAGGTGTCCAAATCAAAAAGTAAAAACAGCTGTGGACTCAAAACATTAAGGGAAATCCATAGTGCAAAAATCCAGGCAAAACAAAGCAGGAGACATCCTACGCATAGGATGTCTACTGGGGCTTAGTGAAGAGAAAATTTGACTGAGCTTATACAATGAGGTTCCATTTGGCTTAAGGGTTGGGTGGATGCATGAATAGGTGGACCAAAAACATTGTCCCGGACAGAGGTTTTATAACTGGTACATAAACCATCTCTATTAGTTCAATTCGATATATTCTTTTGAACAGCTTTTTAATTAAATATAGAATTTCCACAGCTTTTTGTTAAATATAGAAGACGGCTTTGTACCTCTTAACTATGCACGTCAGCCAGCTCTTTACACCATTACTATTTCCACGTCTCTTTTTCAAATATAGAAGACGACTCTGTAGCTCTTAACTATGCACGTCAACCAGCTCTTTGTCTTCCCGCTCTCTCGTTTTTCTGTCTCTCTCTAACTCTCTGTGTAGGAGCACAGATTGCTATTTTACTTTGTAGGCCTATCACACATCTATTGCTGTCATATACTGCTCTTGCTCTCTGTAGGCCTATCACCTCACTCAATCTCTCCCTCTCTAGCATGGAGCAAGAATATCACATTGTATGTGACTGCTCTCAGCCTCACTGTGAACTGTGTGCTAGGTATGTTGTTGATGCGGTCAAGGAATATCATGCTAGGAGAAAGAGGGAGCAGCGTGCTAAGAACAAGCTTGAGCAGGTAGCACGTGAGGAAGATAATGATCAAAATGGTGCTGATGATGCAAAGCGTCAAAGAATTTGCAATGACCTTGTTATGCTCTTCAATCGGCGTACAAAGGCCCTCGATGTTGCATCACGCTCATATATTTTGTGCAAGTTTGTCAATCATCCTTCTCTTGGAGACCTTGAAATGCCCAGGGCACAAAAAACCTTCATTGAATCCATACACAACACAATAGATGTAGTCAAATTACCCAAGAGCGGACAGGAGCTCTTTCTTAAAAGGTTCATCACCACAATGCTTATGAATGTTGAGTGTACATCTACCTCAAAAGTGAATGTTTCAGCTGCATCTAAGTTGCTAAATTTGCACAAGAGGAACTTCATAGTTGCAAAGAATCGGTTGAGGGAAGTAGGTGATGGCAATTTTCCAATCTCTTTGTGTGCTCGACAGCCCATGGATCGTGGTTTCATAACACCTGATGAGAAAGATTTGATCTTCTCTTTTTGGATGTCTAACACTTGTGTTTCACCCAATAAGAAGGATGTGTGCAAAAAGCGTATTGGAAGAAATTCATATGTCAAACATCCTGTGCATCTTCTTGAACAATCTCAGGTAATAACCTGCTTCACTATATCCATTTTTGTTTTCTAATATTTGCATTCATGACCTATATTCACTATAAATGGGTTGATAAGAGTAGATATGAAATCGGATATGAAGGAAGTTATAAATGGAAATAAGGGGAATCTGTATTTGGTCCTAGACTAAGAGTAGATAAATAGTGGATGTAAAGGAGAATATAAATGGAAACATAGTTTTTATCATACACGTATGTTTGCTGAAACATACGTTTGCAGATGCATACTTTCACACGCGTATGATATGTATAAACTGTTTAGGTAAAAAACTGGTTTACATAACCAGTAAAAATATTTTAACAATTATTTCTCACTGATATACATAGTGGTTAAGTGTTCACATGTACTGTTTGTCATGTCAGATAGGTAAAAAACATATCTGTTTGAAAGGAAAATACTGGTTTACATATCCAGTAAATTTATTTGTACACTTATTTCTCACTGGTATACATCGTGATTAAGTGCTCACATGTACTGGTTAGGTAAATAACATACCGGTTTTAAATGAAAAGATTGGTTTACATCAGCAGTCAGAACATTTGAACTGGTTGACACTTATATACCACTGGTACGTACCAAGGACATGTGTTCATTTTTTTGAACACATTTTTCTCACTGGTATACATCGTGGTTAAGTGCTTACATGTACTGGTTAGGTAAATAACATAGCGGTTTTAAATGAAAAGACTGGTTTACATCAGCAGTAAGAACATTTGAACAAGTTGACACTTATATACCACTGGTACGTACCAAGGACATGTATTAATTTCTTTTAACACTAATTTATCACTGGTATACATCGTGGTTAAGTGCTCACTTGTACTGTTTAGGTAAATAACATACCGGTTTTAAATGAAAAGATTGGTTTACATCAGCAGTAAGAACATTTTCACTCGTTGACACTTATATACCACTGGTACGTACCAAGGACATGTGTTCATTTTTTTAACCCTTATTTTTCACTGGTACACATCATGGGTAAGTGCTCACATGTATTGGTTAGGTAAATAACATACCGGATTTAAATGAAAAGACCGGTTTACATCAACAGTGAGAACACTTGAACTGGTTGACACTTATATACCACTGGTACGTACCAAGGACATGTGTTCATTTTCTTTAACACTTATTTCTCATTGGTATACATCGTGGTTAAGTGCTCACATGTACTGGCTAGGTAAATAACATAGCGGTTTCAAATGAAAAGACTGGTTTACATCAGCAACAGAACATTTGAACTGGTTGACACTTATATACCACTGGTATGTACCAAGGACATGTGTTATTTTTTTAACCCTTATTTTTCACTGGTACACATCATGGGTAAGTGCTCACATGTACTGGTTAGGTAAATAACATACCGGTTTTAAATGAAAAAACTGATTTACATCAGCAGTAAGAACATTTGAACTGGTTTGACACTTATATACCACTGGTACGTACCAAGGGCATGTGTTCATTCTTTTTAACACTTATTTCTCACTGGTATACATCGTGGTTAAGTGCTCACTTGTAGTGGTTAGGTAAATAACATACCGGTTATAAAAGACTGGTTTACATCAGCAGTAAGAACATTTGCACTAGTTGACACTTATATACCACTGGTACGTACAAAGGACATGTGTTCATATATACTGGTTTACCTAACCAATTAAGTGAAAAAACAATACTGGTTTATAGTAATGTAACAGTTTTCCTCAAAGATAATAAAAACTTATAGTTTTCTTCAATGTTCTTTAACCATATATGTCTTTCATTGTAGGTGGAGCTCTTTCTCAACTTCGAAGAACAATACCCTGAAATTGTAATAAGGCAGCGGGCGTTTGAGTACATGAAGCCATATTTTGTGTGGAAATTGAGAGACCGATATACTTGCTGCTGCATTTCACATGTTCAAATGTCCTTCCTAAAGGATGCCATAAATCACATGCGGAGTTCCGTATTCGGTGTGCATGGAAAAGCTTGCCAATGTCAATGCAACATATGCAAAGACAATGGTGGATGCAAGGCACCAAAAAACCCTATCAAGAGTGTAACAGCCTTATTGGACTGCATACTGTGTCCAAAATCAGATGCATCCACCTTCCATGCCCTTGCCTGCTTGAGTGGTCAATGTAAAATGTGTGGCCCGGATAAGTTAGACTGAAGATTTTTGAGGACCTAGAAGTAGGAACTGCGCGTGACGGTCTGAAGAAGAAAAGGAAAGTCTTATCGCATAAGGAAATATCATGCCAGGATCTCTCAGTCATGCTCAAAGACCATCTTAAGAAGTACATAATGCATAATTTTGTGTATAGATGGCAAGCAGAACAATATAAGAAATGTATACAAAGCTTTCCAGAAGATGTTGTTGTGTCAGTTGTTGACTTTGCTGAAAATTATAGTTTCAAAGAACAAAATGAGATTCAGTCCATGCACTGGTATTCAAATCAAGTAACTATTTTTGTGCACATAACATATTTCGGAATTGCAGGTAACGACATCACCCTAGATCAATATTATTTCTTTTGTATTAAGCCTTCAATAATTTCTTATTTTTATATTATGCAGGTGATATCCACAAGACAATTCACTTCTTCATTTCAGATGACAAGCAACATGACACACATTTTTTTCAACACTGTTTTCTGAAACATGCGGAATGGCTAAAGCAATTTGGTCTAAACATAAGGCGTCATTGGGTATGGTCTGATGGAGCAGCTTCACAATTCAAAGCAAGAAGACGATTCTATTTCCTTGCCAGGTATACCATGTTCTAACAAACATTATCTGAAGGTGGTTTTAATATAGAGACCTATAATATTGGCATTAAAGTTGTAATAAAATGCTTGTCTAATATCAGTAATATTATAATACGTTTTTTTTTGGTAATTTTATCGTGCCAAGAGTATATTAATCTTATTCTATCCATTGAATAAATTGCAGATACAGTGTTTTTACGGGATGGAAAATGTCTTGGAACTTTTTTGGATCCGGCCATGGTATGGGAGTACACGACGGTGCGGGAGCAGTGATAAAAAGGTCTTTAACTCAATACCAATTGCAGCCAAATTGCCCAAAGATAGACTGTGCTATAGATGTTGTAGCATTATTGAGACGGACCTTGTCAGATGGTGCTACAACCACCTATGCATCCCAGGCCCATTATGTAAGCAGGATTTTTTGGGTGATTGAATTGGGAGATGTCGAAAGGGGAAAAAATTGGGACGTGAAGGCTATAAAAAATACCCGCTCAATGCACTCTGTTTCTGCATATTCAGAGCATGATACAACTGCTTTGAGAACACGTTCATTGCCTTATTTCTGTAGTGCATGTAAACAGGAAAAGTGGAGGAGATGTGTGAGCAAGTCACACGTTCCTTTTTGGACATACCTTATTTTGGAGCCTAAAAAAGAAGGGGAAGACGATGACAACGAAATAAATGAGGATGCAGCGTATGAAGGAAACCATGACACCCTCATTCAAGCTCTTATTGTTGGTGATAATTTTGTTGTTCCCGCACCGAATGAAAATGAAGAAAAAGTGGATTTCTATATGGTGAAATGCACTGCAGCTATTTAGGAGTTTCATTTACCCCATCCCGGCAACTCAAAACTATATACAATATCACTTGATGTCAGTGAGTCTATCTACAATAGTATGCCTTTTGAGCTGTAACCATCTTAAGAAATGCATAATTTTGTGTATATCTGCCTTTAATTGTAAACTGAACTGTCTCCCTCTCCCTCTCTCTCTCTCTCTCTCTCTCTCTCTCTCTCTCTCTCTCTCTCTCTCTCTCTCTCTCTCTTTGTCACTTCTCAGTATCATTTCTATATCATACCGGTATCATACCAGTCAATTCCCAGTATCATACCGGTATGATATGGTATCATACCAGTCATTTCCCAGTATCATACCCATATCATACATTCCCCCCCCCCCCCTCTCTCTCTCTCTCTCTCTCTCTGTCATTTCTAAACATCATACCAGTCACTTCTCAGTATCATATCGGTATCATACCAGTCACTCTTCAGTATGATACCGGTATTATACAAGTTCCTCTCTCTCTCTCTTTGTCATTTCTCAGTATCATACCGGTATCATACCAGTAACTCCTCAGTATCATACCTATATCATACTAGTCCCTATCTCTCTCTCTATCTCTCTCTCTCTCTCTCTCTCTCTCTCTCTCTCTCTCTTTGTCACTTCTCAGTATCATACTAGTCCCTCTCCCTCTCTCTCTGTCACTTCTAAGTATCATACTTGTCACTCCTCAGTATCATACCGGTATCATATTAGTCACTTCACAGTATCATACCAGTCACTTCTCAGTATAAGACTCTCTCTCTCTCTCTCTCTCTCTCTCTCTCTCTCTCTCTCTCTTTGTGTGTGTGTGTGTGTGTGTGTGTGTGTGTGTGTGTCACTTCTCAATATCATACCGGTCACTTCTCAGTATCATATCGGTATCATACCAGTCACTTGAAAGAATCATACCGGTATCATACAAGTCACTTCTTTGTATCCGACTCTCTCTCTTTCTCTCTCTCTCTCTCTCTCTCTCTCTCTGTCACACACACACACACACACACATACTTCTCAGTATCATACTAGTCACTGCCCAGTATAATACCATTATCAGACTCTCTCTCTCTCCTTTTATTTGCAAGATACTTCAAATATAGAATATGACGTATATCCGTGCAACTTGCTTGTCAATGTATTATACATGAATTCTGTTACATTGATTGACAAGAAGGCTGAGTAATTCTCCATTTACATCCATCGACAAAAAAATACATAGACAAAAGTCGCCCACTTCCAGACTTTATGAAGCTTTTTTTTAATATAAAAAATATGTTCCTTTCTTCTTGAAAAATTAAATCCGCCATTTCCAATAAAAACGACGCACATAGGTGTCGTCAGGTTGACCGTCTGCACAAATTACAGTCCTCTTTGTATACTCAATTCTGTCCTTAGAGTACAACTAGTGTGCCAGCCAGTTTATGACAGTGGTTGACAGAAAACAGGCGCGCACTTCTTTAGACTGCTTTTCTAGCTTGGGAAAAACAAGAAATGACCCCAATGGATTAAACATTAGCTTATATCCAGAATCATCAAAGATAATTGTGTCAGGTGGTAGGTCAGGATAATTTTCGAGATTCTTGTGGAACACCGGTTTATCTGTCGCGCCCAATTTAAAAGGGGCCCTTGTGCACTGCACGTGACTTACCACTCTATTGAATCTTTTGTGGTGGTTAGGGAACACTGTTGCTAGTGTGTGTTTGAGCTTCTCAAACTCACAGTAGCTCCATATCCACACTTCGAACCATCTGAAACAAAAATTCAGAAACACTTCTGCATCAGGCTTTGCCCAAAACTGTGTATCCCCTTCAACAACATACCGCATTTCTGGCCAGTGGGGCAATTCTTCACCATATTTTCCATCAAATTTCTTGAGTAGTAATCCATTAAGGTCCAAAATGAGAACCCTATGCTGGACGCTCAACGGAGGTGGTGGCCTTGGCCATATCAGTGGGATTCTTTTAATTAGTCTATACCATAGAGGAAACACGAGCACTGCAGGAGACAACACGCAATTCCATATTGCACGAATGTCAGCCCTGCCATTTTGCTTGTCAGCCCTGAACCTATCTACAAGGCGCCATTCTTCAACTGAAAACATATCTGCAGATGCAAAATTACACAAGACTCATATTTAAATATGCAATTAGGACATATCTATAGATTGAAATCATACAATAAAAACACACAATGTTCAAAAATTATGCACAAGATGAAAGAGACGTCGAATGGGAAAGAAAGTTATATTAATTTCAGAAGTGGTTACATAAACATAGGGGCGGCAAACTATAATCTTTTGCAGGCTCTGGGTTTAGGGTCAGAACTTGTGCCGGTATTCTGCATCTCCTTAGTGTCTTCTATGTCCATCTCCTCTTCCTTGCTTTTTTGCTCCATTTCAGGCTTCTCATCTCAAGTCTTCTCGATTTTTTTCTTTTTGCCTTTCTTATATGCTGAGCAAGGGTCTCCTCGGGACTTCCCTCCAGCTTGACATCTACACGACCATCAGCTTTAGAAAGCTGTGCAACAAAAGATCACTTATTAGAGCCATAATCAATGAAAATACTTACTCTTTCCACGTTGGCCTCGTTTTCTCGGGGTCTTTGATCTTGTCACCCGCACGCCAGTGTCTAGAAACACATCGTCTTCCTCATTCTGGGTTTTTCCTTCAGCACCAGTGGTACTCTGCTCCTTTACCTCAAAGTTTTGTTCTTCTTCTGTTGTTTCCGAAACAGGTTTCTCAGCATTACCAGGGACATTTTCATCAAGAAATACCTCCACAGGTGTCTTGTATGCAGGTGTCACTGCATCGTTCCCTGTGTCTTTACCGACAGTAGTTCTGAAGCAGCTTGACTCTGAAAAAACATAAGAGAAGACAAAAATCAACCACCTGATTACCCATTGAAACAATTTTCTCACCTGTTTTTGGGCATGGTTCAACTGGCTTCTTCTTTAGAAGGAATTTGTCTTCTACGTAAATAACTCTGGGGAAATCCTTAAGCATGCACTTTCCTTTCTCAGCCAAGTGAGCATAGCAGAATGCATGGTATGCATGTGAACAAGGCAATAGAACAACACGATTGTGATCATGAATTTTTACACCACAAGCATTGCACACATCAATGAGAACAACACTATGTCCAGGAGCTGAAACTCGTGCAGGCAAGACTATGGTTTCAGGTAGCATTGGTTGACTAAGCATGCCTGTCACAAACGTGACATAGAGACCAAAGGTTTCCTCACGGTCCAAGCATTTGGATAATTCTTCCTGTAGGCAAGAGACCTCTGTTATCAGAAAACGTCAAACAGGTATAAAATCGGTATGAATGCTTGAAAATCGGTATAATGATGTTATCATACCGGTATGATTACATCCTGCCGGTATGATGTTATCGCACCGGTATAATGTTATTATACTGGATAGTATAACATCATACTGGTAGGATAACATCCAGTAACATCATACCGGTAGGATAACATCTGGTAACATCATACCGGTAGGATAACATTATACCGGAAGCATAACATCAAACCGGTTGGATTTTATCATACCGGTTGGATCTAACCATACCGGTCGGATGTAACCATACCAATAGGATGTTATCATACCGGTAGGATTATATCCTAAATCCTATTGGTAAGATAACATCCTACCAGTAGGATATGATCATTCGGTAGGATGTAATCATACTGTTAGGGTATAATCCTACCGGTATGATAACATCCTACCGGTATTGTCATCTATTCTTACCGAATATGATATAATACTACCGGTATTGAAAATCATACCGTATGGTACTTTGCAGGTATTATACTACAATCAGATGGAGTTAAAAGCATACCTGTGCCTGTTGTAGGGTGGCTTTTTCTTGGTCAAATTTTTCTTGGAGGTTGTCAAGCAAGCCTGTTGGTACATTGGCATCATCAGGGAAGTGCATTCGGATGGTGTCAAGGGCACCCTCGCAACGGTGCACATCAGCAATAGATTTGACCACTGAATCCTTAGCCTTCTGACACACGGCTGATACATTGTCATGAGATTTTCTAACCTCAACAAGAAGTTCTTGCAAGGAAGTGGATACTTCAACACTAATGCAGAGTGAGTGGTCGCAAAAAGTCCACTTCCGACTGGTGTACTTCCGGATGGGGTATTTACTAAGAAGATGGCAGAACCACTTGGGGTTCCTGTGGATACTTGGGAAGTCTCTAACTTCCATTGTTCTCTTTTCCTATCTAAGTGACCTTCATTGGTCACATTCTTCACCACCTCAGATGCAAACTCAGCCCACTTACTGGAACTGTGCATACGAAATAAACATATCCGCGTGCAAACTTGACTCCCAGCAGATAGTTTGGTGGTTTGGATTGGCACACCTGCTTGTAGAGCTAGTAGAGTGCCTTGGAGTGATCCGGCCTTGCTGTTTCTATCGGCACTTTTTTCTCCTTCACTCGAAGATACGTGAAAAATTTCATCCAGTCGGATATGGGCACATCTGCATCTGTCAACTTCCTAACATCTATTCCCTGTGAAAATCCTCCTTTGTCGTGCAGAATGCCTTTAATGGCACCTCCACATCCTTGGGGTGAACAAAGCGGCTAATTTTGGGAGGAGGTTGTAACTTTTGTCTCTGAAAGGAATAAATCCATATTCATTACTCAATGTATCCACACCTCAGTACTCTACTACACATACATGTCCGTTGTACACAACACAGAGAGAGATAGAGAGAGGTGACATACCTTCGTGGGAGAATGTAGGGTCTTTGTGGGGGAGACCTGTCGGGCTGCATTCCTTGGGCTCTTTCTTAGGTTGCTATCCATAGCGAAGGATAAGCAGCGTGCACAGGGGGATGTAGAGTGAGCTGAGAAAGGCGCAGAAGGACAAAGGCACAAAGATATAGAGAAGTCACAGTCATGAAAACATTCGACTGAAAATTCGTTATGACGTGGGCTCCACATGTGTTTTTGAATCCTCCACATGATTTTTAAGATTTTGTATCCTCCACATGATTATTTTATTCAAACAATTCTTGCCCATAACACCAGTTTCATACCCCCTTAATTTTAAGCCTCCAAAAGAAACTTTCAACCGGTTAAAACCGGGCCACCTATTCATGCATCCACCCGGTTCCAGAACTTCTTTCAGAAGTGAATTTGGACCTTGTTTGACCTTTTGACGGAGCAAAGACCGAATTCAGACTTTCCATGAAAATTGACCAAACATCCGAGGGAAGTACAATTCCAGATTATCAAACCTAATCCAGAACACCAGAAGTGTATAAAATACAGTAGTGGTTGAGTTTAACTCTCTAGTTATACCAATCATTACTAAAATCACCTTTAGCGGCTAGATGCTTTGATTCGATTGCCAAAATTAAACGCTTGTGTAGAGGTATATTCAGTGGCAAAGCAAGAAGTTGTGCGGAGACTGATCCTTTGCCAAGTGAGTAGTTGGATTTGTAATAAATTGCATTGCTAAGTTTGATGAATTTAAGCTCAGGAAGATACATTTTTAGAGACCAAAAGGTGGCAGGTGATCAGGGTAGCTTAGTGTCCACTGAGGAGAGTATAACTGAGGCAAGGCTAGATCCACTAGCATCAATTATTGAGGAGGGTAGTGATACTGACACTTCATCCGACAAATCCTTCTTCATGATGGGTAGACAATAGCCAGGAGGTTTCACCTATGATGGACCAATGCTAGGAGGAAGCACCTCCCTAAATCCCTTGAATGATTCCAAGTTCACTTTGATCTTCTTAGAAGGAACAAACTCGAGGGGAGTCCTAGTTTATTCTGACTACCAAGGACGCAAGTGTATTTGTATTGAAGAAAGGCCGCCTCAGAGATTGGAGATAATTCGAGTCTATGATGATGGAGATAGATTCCGAGACGAAAAGGGGAACCACTATCTGATAGTTAGTAACCCTAAAGATTACAATACATATGGTGATAACGTGGCGAAGGGGACAATGGTTTTAGAAACTCAAGAACTGTCTCCAAACATTGATCTACCTGGAGCGATTTTTATGTGTGATAAGAAAACAACCAGAGTTTCAACTTATAATGAGAATGTGGGAATTTACAAGCATGAGAGCGAGGGAATAGTCTCTTACTTTCGTTGCAAAGAACCATTCCCCAACCTAGTTAAGCAAAGACAAGGTTCTTTAGTTATTCTCTTATGAAATTGCTATGGGGAAGGACATTGTTTTTGTTGATAGGTACGGGAGAGAATACCAATGTATTCTCCCAGAGGAGGTAGAAAAGGCAACAGTTCCAGGAGCATCAACATATGCCCCCGATGAAGTGCCAAGAGCCACCTACACCCCGAGCAAGTCGACAAATCCCTTTTTAGAAGAGTATGACGCGACCTCAAATTCTACCCAACCGCAGACATTCAACAACCAAAACCAACCAGCAACCCAGCCATCATTGCAGGCATGGCTTCGACAGACTGCAACATTAGAACCAGACCGAAACCGAGATGGTTACCAAGCCGCACGAGGGCTAAGGGATTTATAAGAACCACCACTCTATTCACGGTATCAAGGAGAGAGTAAGCCAAAAACTCAAGGGTCAATAGAGCCTGGAAGACCACCCATAGAATGAGTTCGAAGAGATGAACCATCTCTTGCAAGAACTGTTAGAAATTATGGCTTAGAAGCACCACTGGGAGAAGAACCAACCTACTATAGAAGACCAGAGGAGGTATATCGATTAGGACGTGGAGATCCAATGATGAGATTTGTAGACCATCGTAGAATTAGACCTTCTCAAGTGCAAAAATGGGTAAACTTATGCTTATATTTATCCAAGGACTAAGGAATGCAGATCTCCAGAAGGACTTACATATGAAGAGGAGCACGACGTTAAATGAGTGTACTCAAATCCTATTGGATGGCCATAGAGGTGGAACAATGAGAACCAGGCTATATTAAATCTAGTTTAATTAATTTAAAACATTTAATAAAATAACGAATAGGAATTAAGCTCTCTAGAAGACTATTGGACAGTCTCCCAAGGGGTCCAATGAGCATTCAACAGCCCAATGGCTTGCCTGATTCCTATTGGCCAAGAGGCAAAGGGGTCTAATGAGAGTCTAGTTGAATTAATTAATTACCTAAATCTCTCACAAAAGGGGAAAGGGGGACACATGTTAGAAGACTATCACTTATGATACTTAACTTTCATTGGCTACGCTAGGAGAGGTCCAATGAGGTGCTAGCAAGAGCAAATAGCAAGAGGGGTCGACCAAGAGAGAGAGGGGATAATTTTTCAAAGGCAATTATCCACACACACTCAGAAAATCTCATGTGTAGAGTAAGAAGACTCTCTCTATCTTCTCAAGCTTTAATGGAAAGCTTATTACCTACTCCAAGCTTGTGACAAGGGAGGCCTACACAAAAAACTGTTGGCTTTGTGATGCAAATCCAACCACGAGCCAAGCTTCAATGCATGCTCATCTCCTCTACCATGCTAATTACTAAGCTAAGAAATGCTAATATGAGCGATTATGTGAGGATATGTACATCTTTCTCGTAAGACTACTCTTTCTTCCTCTCAATCTACTCTCATACCCCGCTAGCTCTCACCATCTTCAAAGGTGTGTGAGGTCTTGGGTCTGAGACCATGAAGGAATTGATGTTGTGTTTGATAAGTGTTTTGCTTAGTGCTTGAAGTTTCCATCTTCATTGCACTAGCTAGTATTGAAGGAACACAAAGAATTGTATTGTAAAATGTCTCTCTTGATGGGAGAAACCATAATACAAAGCCTTTTGGAGGGGGGACAGGATCCGTGCAAATCCGGTCCTCAACTATTGTCAATTGCTTAATTTATCTCTCTTTTGAAGTATTGTTAATGCCATCTAACTAGGTGTATACTTTTTGATGCTCTCTCCACCCAAGCACTCTTGTTATTCTCATTAGGAATCTATTCTAATGAAATGCTCACTATGTTCATGCTATTTTCTGCTACACACAAGCTACTAGACCATTAAATGTTACATGCTCAAACTAGTTTTGAAAAAATCAAAGAAGCTTTGGTGAATGCTCCAATACTATAGCTTCCAGACTTCTCAAAGACATTCACTGCGCTCATTGATGTAAGTGGACAAGCAATTGGTGGCGTTCTGTCTCCAGAAGGAAAACCAGTAGCTTATGAATCTCCCAAGTTACTTATACATCAATTGAATTATCCTACACATGACTTGGAATTATTGGCCATTGTGCATGCTCTTAAAGTATGGCAACATTATCTTCTTAGAAGGAGATTTGAACTACATACCGACCATAGAAGCCTGAAGTGCATCTACACCCAACCTGACTTTAATATGCGACAACAAAAATGGATGGAGTTGTTATGCAAATATGATTTTGGAATCGAATATAAACCCGGGAAGGAAAATCTTGTGGCCGATGCCTTAAGCAGGAAGAGTACTCTAGCGGCTCTCACAACCTCTACTACTCTAATTGACCTTATTCGAGAAGGTATGACTAATGACCCATATTACTTAAGAATCCAATACTTGATGAACCTAAATAATCGCACAGAGAAGTAGGAAAGGAAAATCAAAGGCTTTCATGTTGAAGGTGATGACCTTAACTTCGGTAATTGTCTTTATATTCCAAATCAAGGTGGAATCAAACTTTAGATATTACAAGAACCTCATGATATACCTATAGCAGAACATCCAAGATACATTAAGAATTACTCTTCTATAAGAAAGAGTTTCTTTTGGCCAAGACTAAAGCGCAATGTGTTGAACCACATCACAAGATGTTTAACATGTCAACGCATTAAAGCTAAACAAATTCGATATCCCGGTAAGCTTCAACCTATTGATGCTCCACAAATGAAGTGGGAATGCATATCCGTGGATTTTATTACAGGACTTCCTACATATTTGGGATATGACTCTATTTTTGTGGTCGTTGATATGCTTACAAAAATGACCCATTTATTCTCAGTCAAGACAACATTTACAGCTAAGGATATAGCTCAAGTCTTCATGAAAAGCGTTTTCATATATCATGGTCTACCTCGAAGGATAATTTTTGATCGTGATGCAAAGCTCACCTCTAATTTTTGGAAAGCTTTATTCTCAGCTATAGGACCCCAGTTAGCCTTTAGTACTGCTTATCATCCTCAACTAATGGGCACACAAAAAGAACAAATCAAATTGCATTGAAGACATGTTGAGAGCTTATTGTATGCATGAACAGAGTAAATAGACCAGATATTCGTATTTGGTTGAATTTGCGTATAATTCATCATAAAAACGCTCAATTGCAATGTCTGCTTTTCAAGCATTGTATGGACAAGAGTGTCTTACTCCACTCAAATGGACTGACCCTCTCATACGAGTTCAAGCATCCAAAGAAATTTTGGATGAAATGCAGCTACAAACAGATCTTATATGGCAGGATATTAAGACTTCTCAAGATAGACAGAAGAGTTATGTTGATCCAAAATGATCTACCAGACTTTTTGAAGAAGGCAATATGGTATTTTTGAGGGTGAAACCCAAAGGTAGTTCTTTATCAAAGGGTAAGTGTAAGAAGTTAAGTGCCATAATTGTGGACCTTTTGTAATCACAGAGCAAATTAATGATCAAGCTTACAGACTCTTGTTACCACCACACATAAAGGTACATGATGTTTTTCACGTCAACTTACTCAAGAAGTATGTACCTGATCCACAACATATTCTTGATGATTCTCTATTATCTACATCTACCGACGGAACTTTTGAAGTATATCCTCAGAGCAAAACCAAGCCTCTATGTAATCGGACCATTATTGAACACCTTGTCAAATGGTCAACATATCCTCGGGAAGATGCCACTTGGGAACGTGATGATGTAATGAAACTAAATTATCCAGACTTCATGTCGAGGTGAGGACACCTCGAATTTTTCAAGTGTGGGAGGAAGTAAGATCCCCAATTTTTGGGTCTCTTCTAAAAAAAAAGAAAAATAACTTTCAATATCTATTTCGTCGAATTTTGACTTAACATGCTTGATTGACAATATTGGAAAGCCATAATTATGTCGGATATTACGGTGTGGCATAGTCTAGCTATGGTTTCCATTAGTTGGCCAGATACTACTCAAATGGTCAATTTGCTATAAAAATTGAATTGTAAGTGGAAGAGTTGACCGCCAAAAAGCAAAGATTTGTTTTTAGAAAAGAAAGAGTCTTTTTAGAAAAGAGAGGAGGAGCTTAGTTTAGAACTCTTTTCTTGGAGGCCAAGCTTCTTTTTAGAGTCTCTAAATCGTGCATCGAGATCCGTGTCCGTAAGCAAAAAAAGGAAAAAAAAGAAAAAATAACCCGCGAACTTGTCTCTCCTTGCTCACTCTATTATTGCCTTGTGATTTTGGCCTTGATAGCCTATATAAAGATCTCTCTTCCTTCACATTGAATACACATAGATACACTCTCAGACATGGAAGCTCTCTTGCATTAACGTCAGAATTACCTATCTATTATACGAAGTGGTGTAAGCTCTTTATCACCATCTCCATAATCTCTTCTCTCTATCTCTCTCTCTCTCTCAGAAGGATATTCTCTCTCTACTTGCTTATTATCTTCTCTCTCATTTCACGGTGTACGCGCTCTCTGGAAGCTTTTGTGGTGGATACCTCTACATAGCTCTCATCACCGCCCTCTTGCGACAAAGCAAGAAGCCTTTCAACAACCCTTAATCAATTCTAAAGCAAGGTGAGAAACCATGAACTCCATAGTTATCATCTCTCTCTCTCTCTCTCTCTCTCTCTCTCTCTCTCTGTCGTTTTTCTGCGTAGTCACCCTCTCGGTGAATGCTTTTTCGCATATGAGTGCATGTATGGATTAACCAAGTATATACAAGGTTGCCTTATGATTTTTTTATCATTTTTAAAACGCTGATTTATGCACATGATGCGTTTATGATCATGCATGTGCATAAGAAACGCTTTTTGTTTCACGTCATAGAGACGATAAGAACATTATTTTGGTTATAAATCACAAACCATTATAAATCACAAACCGTTATAAATCAGTCGGAACCCTTAATACCAGAGGTAAAACACATCATTTAAGACATTTTCTCTCTTAGGTGTCATGTGAAAAACACGCACGAGCTAAGAGATATGGTCCAAAAACAGTTTGTTGCCTACTACGGTAACCAAATATTTTGACTCCAAGTTCCTTGGAGAACCACTATATAGATTCACCCGATGGGAAAACCCACTTAACCAATTGAAATCTTGATGAAACTTGACGATACATGAATTTAGGTCTCCCTTATCACTTCGAGAATGCGAGTTATTAATCACTCTATTATCAATTTTACCTACACGCGTAGGAGTACTATCAAGGGGGGATACCATATGATGTCGTGAGCTAACCGAGCCGTTTTGATATGTTTTATGGTTTGTTTTGGTGAGTTGATTTTAATCATTAGATGGTCATAAACTTGTGTGGGAGTATATGGTTAAACATCCTGAACAACATAGATAGATATGAATAAAACAACTTTCTTTTGGGGTTACCATTTGTTGTATGAGTACCATATGGTCAAAGTGACATGATGGAGTGATAAAATATATTATGGAGCTCAACCAGATGCATTGGTTTGAGGTTAAAAACTTTTATTTTCATGTTTTGCATGCTCTAAAAAATGTTAAAAATTTGTTTTTTGCATATGTGTGAAGATATGGTTTATGGTTGACCTAAAGCTCGGAGTTGTTTTGCATGATGTTTATGGTGTTGGAATGTTATCATATGATGTATGGAAACTCATGGATTGATGCGGATGCATCATATGCATGGTTATGACTGCTTTCCACCTTTCTAGGTCAAAACTAGCTCTATGTGTTAGAGTGGTGAAGTGCATATGTGATGCATCAACTTTACATGATTGGATGTTGTCAAAATTGGATTTTTATAACATGATTAGTTTCTATTCAGGCTCTTTTTGTGCATGAAAGAATCACTTCTTAAGGGTCACATGTGTGTAGACTCCGATATATTGCAGGAGATGGGTCAAACTCCAAGTGTGGGAGTTGGTTCAGTGTGATTATGGTTTTTGGTTAAGGGCTGAGATTCCCTCATAGATTATGGTTGAAGTTTCATGGTGGAAGCCAGTGTGGCTTATGGTTTTTTTTTCGGGATTGGGTTATGCTACCAAAATTTTTGCAGCCATGTTATGTTCTAAAGTGGTTATGCAGGATTGGTCGTGCCTCACCCAAGTAGGGTGGAGGGTGCTCACCCATGTGATGTGATTGGATTATGTTTTATGGTTTTTGGATTGGATCATGAAGTGATCAAGATGGTTTATGGTAGAGGTGTAAGGGTAGAGACCTTGTACAGTCTAACTGTTTGGAAAAGGATTGTTTGTGCATCTGGGAAGTGCTATTGTGATTGGAGTCATGTGTTATGTTTCTCATGGCAGCGTCGCTACAAGACTAGGATTAGCTACATTGATTAGCCTTAGACTAAAGGGTCACTCACCTGGGGCTTTTCTAGATCGGGGGTGTTGCCTAGGTCTTCTTATTTTCTTTTAGGCTCATCTACACAGTTAGTGCATCGGGGGTTGAATGACCTACACGGCTAACGCGTCAAGGATCTTGCCTTGGATTTTCCTAAACACCCGATGCTATTTTTTTAACTAAGTTAAGAATTTTTTTAACCTAGTCGATAGTCTATTGTTCCTTACAGCAAGTGTTGAAGTCGTTTAAAATGTTTTTCAGACCGCATACCATGTTGATAAGTTCGCAATGCGTACTGGAGGTTTGTGCAACGTTCTTATGGGTAGGGATAGCTCCTTGTGGAACTACCTTACCCACCTAGGCGCATCCACTCTTCGAGTTTCTCACACAGAGTTGTCCAAGCATGGTTCTATGGAGCTTCTCAAGTGCAAAGCATTTAAGTGCCATCTTTGCTGAAGATTCCCTTATCCTTAATGCTCACAATTGTATCTTGGTGGATTGGGAGGCAGCATTGTATGCCTTTATAGGCAAGCACCCTGGGTCAGTCCTCTCCCATTGTGCCTTAAGCCTAGGCCAAGGATGACAAGAGGAATATTATAAAAATCTTGGTGTCAAGTCTGCCATTTGCTCTATTCCCACATATGTAATTTACAAAAAAAACCAACCAACCAAGATGTAATATCCAAAGAAATATACAATAATTTTGTTCTTCTTATTTTTTTTTGTCACTTTTTGTACTTCCTTTTTTCTATTGCTCATATTGGCCAATAAATGTTTATTTTTGCGATGCGTTCACACCTCCTCAACCATCCAATAGTCTTTAGTCACTTTCTGTACTTTCTTTTTTCTATTACTCATATTGGCCAATAAATTTTTATTTTTGCAATGCATTCACACCTCCTCAACCATCCAAGAACCCGACGAACCTGGGGTGCCTCCCGGTGAAATTTTTACAAAACGGGGTCATTTTGGGTATGCACGAAGGCTGCAGGACTTCCATGTTGCACGACAATGCTAGGTAGTGCTACATGGGGCAAAAAAAGGCCGGTAGCGTGGCCTCCATGCCCACCCAAAATGATCCCATTTTGCAAAAAATTCACCGAGAGGCGTCCCACATCCTCAAGTGCTTGGATGGTCAACAAGGTGTGAAATCTAACAACTTGATTAATTCAAATACTTCAAGAACAAAAAGTACACAATTAATTATTACAGTTGCATTGAATGGTAGAAATTTGACTCATTCATGTTATATGGAAAGATTAAAAATCTCATAAACAGAGGCTACATGGGGTAAAATAATTCTTATGGGGGCACCGTTCATTTCAGATTGATTGCTAGAGCTATATTTGTATTTTTTAGTGTAACTCGCTTAGCATGCACCATACATGATCGCTAGAGCTAGATATGTATGTTTTATTGTAACTCGCTTAGCATGCACCATACATGATCGCTAGAGCTAGATTTGTATTTTTTAGTGTAACTCGCTTGGCATGCCCTATACATGAAATGCCATCTTGGAAAAATTGCACCAAAATGTCCTTGGCGGCATCCTCTAAGGCCAATAGAGTTGCACACTCTATACATGTAACCAAATATGAATATTCATCCATTATTTCTCTCACCACCCGAGAGAATGTTGCTTTCGGTATTATTGGCTCAGTGCTCTTTTGATATTTTTGGATCTCACGTAAAGCCACCGTACCTAGCTTTCATTGCCGTTTCTTCTACGTTGTTGGTGGTGGTGGAGGAGCTGCCTCTCTGGCCCATTGAGGAGATTGTTTTTGTACTTTTTCCTCCTCTCCTCCTGGGCATATTGCTCTTTGGTTGTAAGCTTGTCCTTTTTCTTTTTAGCACATTGTTTTGCTCTCTGAGGAATTTTTGAAGGTCTGGAGCTCCCAACCTTTTCTTGCTGGGTGGCATGAGCTCTATCCTCTTTCTCTCTCCTCTCTGCCTCTGGTCATGCTTGTAAGTTAGCCAAATGATCTCTCTTAGCCTAGGCTCTCTGCCATTCTTCTTGTTGTCTATGTCTTCATTGTTCTTCTTGCAATCTCTATGCTTCTCTATCAGCTACCTATTTCTTTTCTACTCTCTCATTCTCTTCCTCCTCTTGGCATCTCATGCTTCTAAAATAGGATCACCTAGTATTACTTTGATCACCCTTTGTTGTAAGATCCCCAATTTTTGAGTCTCTTCTAAAAAATAATAAAAATAACTTTCAATATCTATCTCGCCGATTTTTGACTTAAGATGCTTGATTGACAATATTGGAAACTCATAAATATGTTGGGATATTACAGTGTGGCATAGTCTAGCTACGGTTTCCATTAGTTGGCGAGATATTGCTCGGATGGTCAATTTGCTGTAAAAATTGAATGGTAAGTGGAAGAGTTGACCACCAAAAAGCAAAGGCTTGTTTTTAGGAAAGAAAGAGTCTTTTTAGAAAAGAGAGGAGGATCTTAGTTTAGAACTCTTTTCTTGGAAGCCAAGATTCTGCTTACAGTGTCCATACTCATCATCTCTCTCTCTCTCTCTCTCTCTCTCTCTCTCTATGTCGTTTTTCTGCGTAGTCACCCTCTCGGTGATTTTTTTTCGCATACAAGTGCAGTGCATGTATGGATTAACCAAGTATATACGAGGTTGCCTCATGATTTTTTCCTCATGTCAAAAACACTGATTTATGCACATGATGCGTTTATGATCACACACGTGCATAAAAAGCGCTTTTTGTTTCACGTCATAAAGACTGTAGGAACATTGTTTTGGTCATAAATCACAAACCGTTATGAATCAGTGCGAACCCTTTATACCAGAGGTAAAACACATCATTTAAGAAATTTTATCTCTTTGGTGCCATGTGATAAACACGGAGGAGCTAAGGGATATGGTCAAAAAATACTTTGCTGCCCACTACACAATCAAATAAGTTGCCTCCAGGTTCCTTGGAGAACTACTATATCGATTCACCCGATGGGCAAACCCACTTAATCCATGAAAATATGGATGAAACTTGATGAAACATGAATTTAGGTCTCTGTTATCACTTCGGAATGTGAGGTATTAATCACTCTATTATCGGTTTTACCTACACGTGTAGGAGTACTATCAAGGGGGGATACCATATGATGTCGTGAGTTAAACGAGCGGTTTTGATATGTTTTATGGTTTTTTTTATGAGTTGATTTCAATTATTAGATGGTCATAAACTTGTTTGCGAGTATATGGTTAAACATCCCGAACCACATAGGTAGATATGAATAAAGCAACTTTCTTTTGGGGTTACCATTGGTCGTGTGACGGTACCATATGGTCAAATTGACATGATGGAGTGATAGTCTATATTATGGATCTGAATTTGATGCATTGGTTTGAGGTCAAACACTTTCATTTGCATGTTTTGCATGCTCTCAAAAATGTCCAAAAATTGTTTTTTTGCATATGTGTGAAGTTATGGTTTATGGTTGACCTAAAGTTCGGAGTTGTTTTGCATCATCTTTATGGTGTTGGAATGTTATCATATGATGTATGGGAACTCATGGATTGATGTGGATGACTCATATGCATGGTTATGACTGCTTTCCACCTTTCTAGGTCAAAACTAGCTCTATGTGCTAGAGTGGTGAAGTGCAGATGTGATGCATCAACTTTGCATGATTGGATGTTGTCAAAATTGGATTTTTATAACATGATTAGTAGTTGGTCGGACTCTTTTTGTGCATGAAAGAATCATTTATTAAGGGTCACATGTGTGTAGACTCCGATTGATTGTAGGAGATGGGTCAAACTCCAAGTGTGAGAGTTGGTTTACTGTGATTATGATTTATTGTTTAGTGTTGAGATTCCCTCATGGATTATGGTTGGAGGTTTATGGTGGAAGCCGGTGTGGCTTATGATTTCTTTTTCAGGATTGGGTTATGCTACCGAAATGTTGCCCAAATTTTTGCAGCCATGTTATGTTCTAAAGTGGTTATGTAGGATTGGTCGTGCCTCACCCAAGTAGGTGATGTGATCGGATTATGGTTTATGGTTTTTGGATTGGATCATGAAGTGATCAAGTTGGTTTATGGTAGACGTGTAAGGGTAGAGATCCGGTACAGTCTAACTGTTTGGAAAAGGATTGTTTGTGCATCTGGGAAGTGCCATTGTGATTGGACTCATGTGTTATGTTTCTCATGGTAGCGTCGCTACAGGACTCGGATCACCTACATCGCTTAGCCTTAGACTAAAGGGTCACTGACGTGGGGCTTTGCTGGATTCGGGGTGTTGCCTAGGTCTTCTTCTTTTTTGTTAGGCTCATCTACACGGTTAGTGCGTCAAGGGTTGAATGACCTACACGGCTAACGCATCGGGGATCTTGCCTTGGCTATGCCTAAACACCTGGTGCTAGGCATCAAAGAGACGTGGCACCTAAACTGGTATGATTGGTGTTGATACCCTACCACCTACTGGTATTTGGGATCCTTTCAGAGATCCGGTTCATGGAGGGAGGCGAAGTGGCCTCAGCCTATGTCTGGCTTAGGTCGGTTGGAGGTGTTCTGGCTCACTCCTGGAAAAGTGAAATTCTCTCTATCCATAGTAGGGCGGAAGTGGATGGGTGGACCGGTTGATCGCTACACAGTGTCCGGTGCTTTGCTAGTTGTTTTGTCATAAACTTTTTGATGTTATGGTATACCCAGATTTTTTCATTGCATTAATACATGGTTGCCTGTTCCATTTAGATGAGCATTCAATGATTCTTTGTTGTCATCTTCTCATGTCTCTATGCACTCTACTTCACCCTTCACTATATTCTCTCTCTTCTCGCAACGCGGTGTACACATATATTTACCCTCCACAATGTTATATTTTTCTTGAGTACGCTTTCATTCATAACACCCATTCAGGGGTAGAACTGGTTAGTAGGTACCTCTAGAGCTCATGGCCTAAACTCTATGCTTGGTCCGGTGCGGAGAACTCCTCCCTTATGCAAATGATTCCGCAACTGTGATGTACATTGAAAATTGTATAAAAGTGTAAATTGCATATTTTGTGCATAGACCCCAGGGGAGGAGTATCTGTCATTGTCTGACCCGCGGGGGGAATTTTCACGGCGTAGTCACAATTGCTTGAGCTTCAGGTCCAACCGTTGCTTGAGGTCCAAGTTCTATGACAATAGGTGATGGATATTCATTAAGAAATAGATCCCAATATTCCTCTTCACTCGCTCCTTTTTGTTGTGTGGGTTTGTTTAGAGATGCGATTGGTGGGAGATCCGACAGAGGTGTGCAATTCGCATGATGTAGTGGCTCGAGATTACCAAAAATCTACTGCATGGTGTTCTGATAGTCCGTATTTGAAGATTGGGGGAGTGGTTGGGTGCTTGGAGCTGGTTGCTGTGTTGGGTTATCCACTTGTTGTTGAGGATGTGGATTTGAAGTGGTGGATTCTTTTTGAGGTGCTAGCTGTGGATTTTCAGTGGTGTCAATGGCGGTGGTGCCATTGTTGTGTGTAGTGGTGTGCTCTTGTGTACCTTCCATGTTGTGTAAGATATGAGTGAGTGTACGTTTGGACTCGAGAGAATCTTCTAAAATGTGCAAACAAAAAATGCATTTTAAGTTGCGAGTTTTGACTTATATAGTGCTAAAAGTTTAATTTTTAAAAAAATCTCAATAAGATCACTCAAAATTAAAAGAACATGTAAAATAGACCAAACTTGACCCATGGGACTACTGATTGTGGCCTTAACAAATCACTTTTCATGAAAATGCATGTTTACAATAGAAATGGTTAGTGTAACAAACAATTTAGATTTCCACCCAACACTTGTCATCACATCACCTTGTCTCAAACCACCGTCGTAATTGGTCTTTTGTACTCGAAGCATGATATGATTGTGATCGCCTCAAGCTAACCATTTTTCCTATTCTACATTTCAAACTTCTCTGTTCTCTAGTCTTGTTTCTCTCTCTCCTTGCTAAAACTCTATAGAACCAATAGAACATCTCATGAAGGGCATTGCTATGTTTCGTGCCACCTCTATGTTTTGTATTTTTTAATACATTGCTTTTTCTTGATAGTGTGAGCACTCCATTCCGTGGCTGCTTCATAAGCCTAATGCACCGTAAGTGTCAAGGACAAAATGCACTATGTGGAAAAAGGATGTATTGAAAAAAACACCAAAATTTAGTTTCGCACACATATGCATTTTGACTGCAAAAATCGAATGTTCAACACACCATGTAATGTGTTATGTGTGTCTTTCCCCAAGCATCCACCATTTGTGCTATGAAACTATTGATTATAAAATTTAAGGTGGATATGTCATCACATCAATTATGAGAAGACAAAAAATATCATCAATAGACTACCACGTCACATGAACACGCTTAATTCCTAGAGTTGCTTTGTTACCTTTGTAGATGGTAATGTCACACACCCTTTTCCACAATTGAAACTCACTGAGACTCTAGGAGTTAGAATAGTTTGAAACCAAATGCCTAGCTTTACTACCACCCATAAATACTTTATAATGGAAATCTTGTGTACTTCCAGATGCCTTCTTGTTCCTTTGATAGCTTAAGTGCATCCCCATGTAGACCAATCCTTAATAGAATAGAGTTTTCTCATATATACTCTTCTCTTCTTTTTACAGGCTCCATATTCCCAGTGTAATTAATATGGAGCATAAGCAACTTGTCAAGAATTCATAGACGGGCATGCAGGGTGCACACATGCACATTTATCAATTGTGTTAGAAGAATAGGATCCCAATTTGGATCGTCCATGTTTCGATTAGGGAGGACTTACTGGTCACAATTGAGGATACCTTGAAACCATTGTTGTAGTGCTTTACTCATTGTTTGTGTAGTGGGTACACCTTTTGCAGAGTTAACTGGAACTTTTCCACCCTTACCCTTACCACCTTTCAACTTGCTAGACTTTGCACCCTTGCCCTCAGTTCCCGTTGAGACTTTACCATGACAACAATAAATGCATGGAAAGAGGTTCATTGCACCTTGCTTGCATCCTAACATACACTTGAGTGTTTTCAAGTCTCGTGCCAAATGCCACTCAACTTGGAACATTCCAAGACGTGAAACACGGAATCTTTGTCCTTCTTGTTGTTTCTGAATGACGTCAACGATTGTGGTGTGATTGAAATACCATTTCAAGGCCTCATGTGTCTCATGAAAAATTTCTAGCCACCAAATATTCTCTCTAACTGAACACCCAAATATGTATTTCCCTTCTCATTGGTATTTAGCATGACATCGATACCCGCGAAGGCCCTACTCATCAACGTAATGCTTACCCTCTCGTGCCGTTGACCTTTAACAACCTGATACTCATCAAATTTCATACAAATAACACATTGTCATCACACTCTTGCTGGGTCAACCTATAAAATCTTATCATTGACTCTTGGAGCTTCAACAAGTTGGTATTTGAACTCGCTGTAGCAAAAGGATTTGTTGTCTTCTAATGACATGTCATCCTCCACACACTGAAATCTTCCCAACAAGCTTGCAACATCATTATTGGGGCACTTTTTTGCAACACTGACACTGTAAGGTATTGGCAAAAACCTAAAAAAACCTTTTGTCTGATGATCAAGTGTGACACTTCTATACAAATCTTCATAGGCCTTGAAACTTATTCCTGTGTTGTTACACACCTCCATCATCTCTTGAGGCAACACAATGCTCTTTAGCTCATTGAAATACTTCTACCGTAAAACATTAGGAATGCCAGCATTGGATGGATTATCTAATCGCTCAACCAACTCCTTTGGCTTGATGATATGCTACAATAGAGCACGTCTTGTCATTTGAGCATCGGAATCGATTCCCATTATCATTTGATCCAAGTTTTTGCATATTGAATTAACATTACACTAACTTGCACAAATGATGGAAATCAAAATCTTGCATCCGTATTCTTACCGAGTTTGATGGACACGTTTCTTTCAAGCTCCACCACTTGAGGATAGCAAGGACATCACTTCTCTTGCGCTTACGAATGTAGTAGCTCAGGGGAACGTGTGTGTGAGATGGTCGATTCATCGACGCATATTTTGTGAAGTGTGTTATAGTTGAACATAATTGCCTGGTCCACGCTCCTACTCTTACTTTTTCTATTGTACTTTTTCATTGAGATTCGTCATCTCATTGTTCAATTGGTTTGTCTTCTTGTTGGCTTCCTCTCTGACTTGCTGTAAATCTTTTGCGGACTTCTCTTGCAATGATGAATAGGTAGCAAAGAGATGTTTACTTGCTTCCCTCTCATTAACAAAAGTTAAATACAATCTCCACCAATAGACAAATAGTATGTCTCTTCCATGCCAAAAGGGTAGTGGTTGATTGGTCATTGGATCACCAGGGTAAATGTGGCCATCAACCCATAGGTTGATTGCCTTGCACCCAATGCTCCATACATGATCTACAACATTGGGATTCAATGTGCCAAGTTCCAATGTAGCGTACTCCTGCTTCAAATTAGCATTCAATCGATATCATTTTGTCCTATTAATAATTTTTGGCAGTGGAGGGTGATTGAATGACATGTTTGTTAGCTAATCAAGAATCAGAGAGAGAATGTGTAATGATGACTATTGCAAGCAGAGAAAGCTAGCTATTGAAGAAAAAAGTGGAGAGTACTTAGAGATAGTAGAAAAGGATTACTTTGTGGAGGGAAGAAAGAGAGGAGTGCATTTGTTCGCTAATGAAGAAAATCAGAGAGAGAATGTGTAATGGTGACTATTGCAAGCAGAGAAAGCTGGCTATTGAAGAAAAAAGTGGAGAGTACTTAGAGATAGTAGAAAAGGATTACTTTGTGGAGGGAAGAAAGAGAGGAGTGCAACTCAATCTCCTTTGAGTTCAAAAAGTTCATGAGAGCTTTAGAAGAGAAATGCTGCTGCAAATAGAGGTAGTGGAGTTTTCCATTGCTCTCACCTAGAGCTAGATCTGGAGAAGCATGAGAGCGAGAGAGAGAGAGAGAGAGAGAGAGAGAGAGAGAGAGAGAGAGAGAGAGAGAGAGAGAGAGAGAGAGAGAGAGAGAGATTAAAGGAAGAGATTGGGAGAGAGAGTAGATTTGCAACCTTGGAGGGTTTGAACTTTTTGTCAGATATAGACAACATAGAATGTCCTCTAAATGATTCAAAGGTGCAAGTGACTAGAGACCAAAGGAGGGAAAGAGAAAGAGTTGGCTAACATTTTAGAGAAAGAATACAATGAGAGATTATGAAAAAATTTCTTTTTTTGTAGGGGAGCTGACAAGTGTTTCTTTAATGAGATCTAAGTGAGAGAGAGTCTTTTATATGTTTGAGAGATAGGATAGAGATGGAAAGAAGACATTTTAAAATTCAGTTATCCACCTCTCTTTTGGGTTAAAATAGCCTATTTTCAAATACAATTTATGGATAGGCCGTTTTGCCCTTTCTTTTAGGCTTGGTGAAACTTGGCTTAAGCTTTAAGCATTTTCTTAAACTACCAAATAAAGAGGCCCTCATATACCCCACTCACTTCCTAATGGAAACAAGCTCTTCAGCTACTCTAGGGACTGATGTAGCTTTTGATTTATCTCCCATGACAAGAAGTTGTTGATGTGTGTGAGTTTGCTATGATTGAGTTCCCACTAACAATTTTGGAATCCATCTTGTTTTGAACCTTATGTGACCGTCTTTGGCATCTTACCTTCTTCTCTAACTTGATGGAAACTAGGCTTTAGTATCCAAACTTGATGATGTTTGTTGTAGAAGCCTTGCTTTTGTAGTTAAAGACGAGGTATCCATCTAGAGGTTGTATCAGTGTCAATTTTGACTAGCTTTTGTTGGCATTTAGTTTTGACTTTCAGTCTTTCAATGGAGCCCTCTGTTCCCTGACTGATCTTTGTTGTTCCAAGTTGAACTACGACTTTTGGTAACCATATTTGAGTGTTACCTTTATAAAATCCTTGTGCTTTGAGTAGCTTGACTAGAATCATCCGGTGCTTCACTTGTGTTTGTTTTCGTATTGCATGTGGCTTTGAAGGTATCTTCTGATGCCTTTCACAGTTGTTTTTACTCTTTCTTGAGTTGTTGGTCTTTTGTTGATAGCTTGGATTGCTCTTTCTAGAACTTCTTTCTTGAGGTGAGTAGATTCAGCATGTTACTTTAGGCTTTTTGGCCCAAACATTGGGGCTTCCTTGGAAGTAGTTTTTTGAACCGTGATTGACTCATTTGATGCTATCTACCCTGTCACCTTTTGTTGTTGAGGTTGAAATCATGCTTGATGTATCCAAACTGGATCTTTAACTTGGATGTGCTCTTTGGATAGCAACACTTGGTTGATTCTCTTCGGCTTCTTTTGCATGCCTTTTTGTGATGGAAATTTTGCTTGATAGACTTTTTGATTTGGTTTCCATTGCATTTTTGATGGTGTGGCTCTTGATGTAGAGGCTACACGAAAAGTTTGATGGAGGATCTTTGAAGGTAAAATCGTCTTGCGAGGTTGATCTACTTTTGTTTCTTTAGCTTTATCTTTTGTCTTGATGCTTGGTTGCTCCTTTTTTGCATGGACTTGAGGTGCTTTTGGGTCTTATGATGTTGTTGTTGTTGAAGCTTTTCTTGTGGTTGAAAGAAGATGTCCATCCAGCTTTTTGTTAGGGTGAGACTTTCTTTTATGTGATGGGAGTTGATTATGTGGAAAGTATCCTTGTACTCCCCAGTACTCAACTTGAGTACAGATTCTGCCACGTCAAAGCTAGGAATCAGTATTTTGGAAGTTGTGTACACTTTCTCTTCTAGATCGATGATTGGCGATTTTTCCATCATTATCCATGTTCCATAGGACATTAGACTCTATCACTTTTTGATTAATCACAAATGAAAATGTGATTTTAAGTCCTGTTTCTCCACATATGTTGCATTTATTCATCGTAGAAGACAATGGATCTTCCTCCTCATCGTTGTTCTTCACTTAATCTTGCATTTATTGAACATTGGACGTTGAATTTGGAAGCTCTTCTCCTTCATCTACTTTCATGTGCGTTTTTTCTAGCATCGGCTTCTTTGAAATAGATTTTGTTGATTCTTCAAGTATGTCGATGATGACATATTCTTGTGGTTGCTCTGCTTCCTTCGTTTGCACTTTGGCACCATGCTCCATGAGATAGCTATATGTCTCAATATTTGTTTTTATACCTACTCATAGACCTCATTAGATTTCTTCAACACCTTTATCGTAAATAAGGGAGTTACATCATAGCCACTTGAAAGTTCGTCTTCAGCATTGTTCCTGAATTTTTCACTCCTCAATTCATGGTATTCATCCTCATCATTTTGTGGAAGATCCCATACAAAAGCTTCATCCACTATTTTTTTGCAATCGCTTGTTTATTCAATCTATTTTAGAAATGTTTTTAGTTTCATGGACATTGGATACCATTAGAAAGGGTTTGATGTCATAACCATCTTTGTTGCAAAACGTAGTATTGATTACCTCATTTATGCAAACGTCAAGAGTCGCCAATATTTTATTCTGTACAAAGGGCTCAAATAACTCCTCTAGGAATGGTTCATTCATGTAGTAATCATCTTCTACTATACACTTGAGACTACAATCCCCCTTTCTAAGACTACCGCATTCTGATGCTCCGCACATCCAAACATGAACATCCTTTACCATCCAAGCAGGAAATTAAGTTCCGTCTATTTGTGGTGACATCAAAGTCTTCTACCAAGGTTTGGTTTACATCCCTATAACTATGGTCTTTTGTGTTTACCTTGGTTATGGATTCCTTAGGCCACAAGTGGAGGTGGTCATAGCCTCAATCTTGAACCATCTTGAGTTGATGCATAAACGATCACCCCAAAATAACTTCAAACTTGTTGCGTTTCTCAAAATCTACTACCGCAAAGGTGTATTCGTATTCTATTGCACACGAGGATAATATCACTTGTTTCAACACTCTTAAGGGTCTTTCCACATACCCGTATGCTAGTTGTAGTTTCATGCACATTTTTCTGAGAGATGGTCTTTCCCATTTCTCCCAAATTTATTTTGTAGTGATGGTTATTTCAACCCCACTGTCAAGTATTGCAATGGTGGTCATTCCCTTGTATTCCATAGGTAAGGTGGTGTTTCCTTCTTCCCCTTCACAATAATCACCTACCTTATTTACTGGAGTAGGTTTTGTTTTTGTTTTCTCAGGATTATGTGTCTCTTTGATCTCGTCCATGAGGTCCTCTTTCGGATGGATCTTCACTCCCATCCTTTCCATATTTTTACCCATTTGTCTCCACAGATATGGTTTGATTTTCAACAGCTCTACGAGAGTGATGGTGCACCTGATAGGAGAAGATAACAGATCGTACAAGCTCTTTGTATCCGTCACTTGTGAAATTGAATTCTACTTAGATGGTATAACCTTAACCTTGGAATTAGCCTCACATTCCCCTACAAAGTACGGTAAGGTTCTTATAGTTGCCAGTTTTCTCTCTACTGAGACCTTCATTCCTGCATCTCCATACAACGACTTAATCTCTCTCGGATAGATTTCATGGTCCATATTGATTTCATGGATTAGTGTTGATATTAGAGTGACACTCTTGTCTTTTTTCTTTTTGATCCTCTCTCATAAGGATTGTGGCCACTACTCGTTCACAAGTGTTACCATGCACCGAGCGATCTTTTCCGAGCAAGGACAAACCCGAGCAAGTGTATGTACACGATATAGTAAATTTTATCGTCAACATAATATTTATCGTTTGGTATATATTCATGCACCACAACAAAAAGGGTTATCAATGGATAGACTACCTCCTAAATTCCAAAAGATCAAAGTTTATTTTTAAGAAAATAAACACAATATTTGAAATTATTATCTTCTCTCTTAGGCTCACATGGACTTCACATGTTTTGAGCATAAAGTAAGATTAATAGACTAATAAGAGCTCTAGCCCTGTACTTAATGCTCAGGTCATCGTAAGTTTCTTTTTGTAAGGTCATTTGTAGTGATCCTGTGTCTAGTACTTTGGTTCTTGATTGTCATTTATAATTGAGAGCATGTGCATCCTTCCTCATCTTAGACGCATCAATTTGATATCAATTTATTGCACCTCATTAGTTCATTTATACACCAATCGTCTTTTCCATGTAAGGAGTCATTGATGACATCGTGGCCAGGTAGGTTTTCGAGGGGGGGCTTGGTTATATTTTTTTATTAATGTGTTGCACTATGCCGCGCAACATATGCAGTCTCCTACATTGTTAGCATAGTTGACTTGAAGATGCGCATGTGGAGCAGCGAGAGTTCGAGTCCAGCTTGCTAATTACTTTTTGGTTGGACAACTTGCAAAGGGCTAATGCTGCACCTGTTGGAATCAGGACCAGATTGCAACAAATAAAATAATGAACCTATCAGTATGTTGAACCGAGTAGTAGGCCAGTTGAGGGTAAACGGAAAAGGAAAATTTCCGCCCCAATATAGAGAAAAATAGTGTAAAGCCCCAAAAAATAAGCTTAATTTTCTTAAACTTTCTCCTGACAAATTCAAGAAATTTGTATGTTTGAAAATATGGTTTTTCCTAAACGGTTGAACCAAGTAGGGGGTACCAGCTAGAAAGTATTCGAAAAAAAAATTGAGAATCGCAGATGATGCGAGTAGAGGCAACGATGCTACGCAAAATGTCATTGAAGCCAACGGAGGCCTCAAACGTCAGGCAAGGGGGATACAGATTGTGAGCGGAGGCATCAACATGGTGGATACTATGCATCCGGCCGTGCGTAAGATAAAGAGGGAGTCCTACGTCAAGAAGATACGCCCTAAATACACACACTTAATATCTTCTTGTAGGCCTCAACTGCCCCTCTCTTCCCCCCGCCTTTCCCCCTCTCTCTCACACACATCATCGACACTTCTGGCTTGGTAGGAGAGAGGAGGTGAGCACCTCTCTCTCTCTCTCTCACACACACACACACACACACATCTGTGCATGCTTTGGAGTAGTTTCTCTTTGTCAAAAAAAGAAGGGAGACTGCTCTCTCTCTCTCTCTCTCTCTCTCTCTCTCTCTCTCTCTCTCTCTCTCTCTCTCTCTCTCTCTCTCTCTCTCTCTCTCTCTCTCTCTCTCTCTCTCTCTCTCTCTCTCTCTCTCGCAAAGAGGAAGCTACTTAATTGAGAGCTAGCTGCTGCCAAGAGTGTGCAGGGCACGCAGGATTAAGGGCGTTCAGGGGCTGGTACTCATGCAAGGCTGAGTGTGCGCAGAGGCACGCTGAAGTTTTGCACGACCGTACACACACCGACCCACACACTCGCACCCTCACGCACATAAGAAGAAGCACCTGGAACGAACCCTAACCTGCTGTAAACCACTGATGCAGGCAGTGAACGTTCCTCCCTCAAGTGCGTAGAGACCCCATCAGTTCGTGAAACACAGAGGGGATTAGGGACAACGCGCTCAGAAGCTGTCGGCAGCAGCAGCGAGAGAAAAATTAGAAGGCAACAGTGCAAGAGAGAGTTAAAAAAAAAACTCTCTAAAAGAGCGCACTCCGGCGCGCGCTCTTTCAGAGAGTTCTTTTTACTTGGTGAGCCCTTTTAGATATTTGAATGCAGCAGCCACCACGTAGCCAATTCTCTTTTAAGCATGGACCTGCTATCACGTCATCACCAATCAGTTCCTCAGAATGACCTCCACCCTCGTTTTCAGGCTTTCTTGGGACTGAGAGTGTCTCATAGCCAGCTGTCGCTCAGTCACGCACGAGTAGAGGGGGGCCAACATTGCCGGATTATGTTTGGCATTAGATTTTAGTTTTGAAAAGA
Source organism: Adiantum capillus-veneris (assembly GCF_014529385.1). Lineage (NCBI taxonomy): Eukaryota > Viridiplantae > Streptophyta > Polypodiopsida > Polypodiales > Pteridaceae > Adiantum > Adiantum capillus-veneris. Next base: position 13,127,003 of record NC_140955.1, read on the forward strand.
AATCACTGCCAAACTTCGCCATGAAAAGCTACCAGGTGAATAAAATAAAAGCCGCACTCTGCGTTGTAGCTTTGCAGTCGCATATCATCAAGCTGATGGGTACATCGGATGCTTGCCAATGTGAAGAGCCCTCAGATATTTCATGCGATCAACCCATGGCAGAGGTCTCTATTCTAGTGCTACTGAGTGGACGTCAAGTAGTAAATCATGTAGGTGCCTACGCTTCTGATCAGGATCAAAGAATAGTCAAAGAGCAGATGTAGAAGCTAATTCTTTTTTCCACACAAAGAGATTTGATGCTGGAGAAGCTTACGAACACTGACTGTGGAGTAATGGAATTTTTGGAGACAAGCATACCAATATGTCAGCACCTATTAGCCTCCAAGAGCAGTTCACTGCTGTCCATTCAACAACCCAGTGAGATAGCAGACACTCTATAGACAATATGGCCAATATTGCGGCTTGTAAAGAGCTTCTCTTGCTAATAAACATATTTTGGTGGCGGGTACTATGAGAAAAGGTCCATGTACTTAACAGCTATCGGATCAAGTTCAGATGGTTGCAGATGATAGACATCATGCTAGAGAGAGAGAGAGAGAGAGGTAAGCCAGTCTCCATCGCTACCCTCTGCCAGTCCCCACCAGCAACTATGGACTCCAGACTCCCAAGAACACCTGCTCTCCCTTCCCTGCCTTGCTTGGTCCATCATGTTCTCGACTCTTCACGCTTGTTGGTAATGACGATGGCGATGTTGCCGATACTCCATTTGCCGCTTGTTGTGCTGCCTCCCAACGCTTTTCATTCAAGTACTGCCCTCCCTTTGGCCCCACCTTGTCAACCTGCCGCTACTTGACCGCAATGTTGTGTCTGGATCCATGCGAGTAAGGGTCTTTTGTGCTGTATCCTCATTTTTGTTAAGGTGTACTAGTCTATCCACCTGTCCTTCGAAGAGAGAGAGAGAGAGAGAGAGAGAGAGAGAGAGAGAGAGAGAGAGAGAGAGAGAGAGAGAGAGAGAGAGAGAGAGAGAGAGAGAGAGAGAGAGAGAGAGAGAGAGAGAGAGAGAGAGAGAGACCGAGAGAACATAGAGGGCTACTCTATAAAACAGCCTATGGAGATGGTGTTGGCAACCCAATACATTCTAGCAGGTAAAAGTTTCCGACCTCCAGCACATGACCCTAGAGAAACTCTCCAGCTTTTTCTTACCCGTGTTGATGTTGTTGCCATCTTGTAATGCAAATTGTGCTCATGAGGCGGTCAATATTGGGCCTGCACGTGATTAATAGTCAAGACTAAGACTCTGAGCCCCTAGGTGGTCGGCTTCAAATTCTTCAAGATACCTTTTCTACCTTCAACCTGGGCATCAGTGTTGTTTGCACCTTGATTGCCCGGTGTCAATGATGGGCTCCTGTTGAGGGCCATTAATTGACTGGGTCACTTGGTGAACATGGCCACGTTGGCTTGCCTGGAGCTACATTTGCAATGGCTGCGCATGCCATGCTTCACCTTCTCTATGACTCACTTTCTTTTGGGCCAGAGAGAATGGGCATACCCCATTTTCCCGTGGGGGACATCCCTCCATGTGGAAACACAGCTGCCTCCTGCACATGGCCCATTGGTGTGCTCATCATAAGGCTCTTCCTCTTCTCACCGAGGCCGGTTATGATATTGTCCAAGGATTATGTGCCGAATTATTCCATGGTGGACGTACATAGATATAGTGCATGATGCATTAGGGAATTTTGACAACTTGGACCCCTGGTCCAATGTGATCTTCATAGAGAAGCAGCTGTAGCGGGAGTAAACGGTGGATATGTAGCTAGACAGTGACAAAGAGAATGGCAATAAGGAGTTTATGATGATTTTGGTCAGTTGCCACATGTCTGGTTGGAGAGGTATGCATGCAACGTGTTGGTTGAGGATATGCTCGCAAAATTCTTGAAGAGTGTGTTGGCGCCGCTCATGCACATGTGTCCACACCTAGCTTTGTGCGAGGAAATTGGGACACACTTTAAGAGGCAGATGTCGGAGGTCTTCCTGAGTGGGCACGATGAGACACTAAGAAAAAGGCAGTTTTCAACGGGAGAGAGAGAGAGAGAGAGAGAGAGAGAGAGAGAGAGAGAGAGAGAGAGAGAGAGAGAGAGAGAGAGAGAGAGAGAGAGAGAGAGAGAGAGAGAGAGAGAGAGAGAGAGAGAGAGAGAGAGAGAGAGAGAGAGAGATAACAACACGTCGCACAAAAATCAGCGCAAATACTGACGAGACAAAGCTTCTTTTAAAAGTAAAATGCATTGGAATAAGCATTAGAATACATGCTGGTATGGTGGCGTCGGTATATGCGCCGATATATACATCGTCAAAAAACACGCTGTTACATACATCGGAACACACGCTGTTACATGCGTCGGTATTTTTTTAAATTTACGGACGAGCCTTGTTTTGAGGCCCCTACTGGTGCGTGTGCCGAATTCTATTTGGATGACCAAACCTGCAATTTTTTTTTTGGGCAAAGAGGGCTGGGAACTGATGCTGCATGTACTATCCTTTCCCTGCCAAAGATTCTTCCTTTGCTTTCCTCTTTGTTGCTATTTCCTTCCATGCAGAATGGCAATGACTACACCCCATTAAAAGGAAGGAGAGAGAGAGAGAGAGAGAGAGAGAGAGAGAGAGAGAGAGAGAGAGAGAGAGAGAGAGAGAGAGAGAGAGAGAGAGAGAGAGAGAGAGAGGCTATCCTTTCCCTGCCAAATATTCTTCCTTCGCTTTCCTCTTTGTTGCTATTTCCTTCCATGCCAAATGGCGATGACTACACCCCATTAAAAGGAAGAAGGGAGAGAGAGAGAGAGAGAATGATACCTATCCATTCTTGTGTAGCACAAATATGGAGGTCCATGGGGTGGACTAATGAGGAGGGTGCCAATTTCGGACCCACTTCTTGTTGCCATGTGGCAGTTTCATGAGACGCCTCTCTCCATTGTTATAGTTAGAGTTAGAAATTGCCAAAAAATCCTTTCAGCATAAGGGCATCACACATTGGGTTAGTAATCTGGGTTGAGGCATGATGGACAAGTCAGCAGACTAGGAATCCCAAGCACTCTACGAACTTCGAGCAGTGCTTATATAAACATGGAAAATTTAAGAGAAGTTTTTTCCACTAAATTTCTCTGAAAGGGTTTTGTCAGTCAAAAAATTGTGGTTGATTTACCATTAAAAATAGGTGCAATATTGAATTCATTTTTTGTTGTTGTGCTTGAAGTCACCTAAGAAATCATGTTTGGTTTTTGTTTTGTATATGTGCCTTGCCCTATCTCGCTCGTTTTAGGGATTGTGTGCGACAATTTTTGTAGTCCAGGGTTCTTTCTTGTTCCGTTTCGCACGTTTGATCTTGTTGTTTGAATTTTGGGAGCAATTTATGGGAAAATGATTCCTTTCACAACAATAAGAGAATCTTTCTATTTTAAGTTGTTTGAGTCTCTCCCGTGTTCCTGTGTTTTCCTTTCCCAGCTCATGTGTTATAGGCCCAAGAGTTTTTGCCCGGGGAGGTCACCTAAGAAAAATGTAACCTATCACGTGAGTTCAACAGAAGGGTATTTAAAGTTCTTGAAACTTACAAAAATATATGTACAGAAGGACATTATTTTTTCAAATTTGAAAAAAATTTACAGATTTCAAAAGAAAAGGGTACATTATATTCCTAACAAGATTCATAGATAAGGGGTTTTACAAACATGTCTTGAACTTACGTGAGATGGTAGTTTTACACATATTGAACCCCCCGAGAGTTTTTGGACCTCCACCAGACTCCATTAGGGCTTGAGAAATTGCTATAACTCTTTTGCACACTTCCAATCTTTTGGTTTTGTCTTTTGAATGCAGATAGGTTAGTAGTCTTTGTTCTAAAGTTTGGTTTTTATCGAGCCATGCCCCTTAGGCTTGTAACATAGTGTCTAATTGCTTGTTCATCTTCTCCACCAAAACTAAACCTTCGGAGTTAGTATTTGACTCTTCCAATCCCTTTGCGTTCTTCTTGATCTCTTACTTGCGTCTAAGTAGTTGTTTTGTTTAAATCAGTTCCGTCTTCAAGGCTATTTTTCCTTCATCCTCTTTGCTTTCATTTTGTCTCGTTTTGATTTCCATAATTTTCTTTGAGTTCTCATTGATAAGTTTTTGGTTTTTGTTTGAGGCGGCAATGTGGGTTTGTCCTCAACAAGTGTATTTTTGGCAGCTTCTTGAAACTTGAGCTCATGTCATCTCCTTTATAGGAATCGTCGGCTCTACCTCAAATCCGCTTGAAGAAGGCATCACTTCTACAATGTTCATTGCTGCTTTCCCCTTGTTTTCTGGATTCCTAGCACAATGTTGGAGGAGATGGTCTCTTCCACAACCGTCATCGAATCCAAAGATTTCTACTCGTTGACCCTTGTCTAGACAACCTCTTTCCCAATGGTCACCTCCACATTCATAGCTTGGACCTTCTTGTTGCATAGCTGGTGATCCAGCCATTAGTTGTTCTTGTTTGGTGAGGATGGTCTTTGAGCCATACTCTTGACTGGCTATGAACACGAATGTATTTGCATCCATGGAGTATTGATTTCTTTTGGATTGTGGCACATGTGTTGGTGGTTGAGTGTAGATGACTATTACTCTATCATCATTCAAAAGAGGTGGTTGTTTCCCTAGAATACATTGTGGTTTTGGCTGAATGCTACACCATGGAGTGGGATGATCCCCTCTGCATATCCTTGTGGACTATTTTCATTCTTTCAGGTTCTGGTTGTAGCCTTGATTAATTCTTCTAATCACTTCCTCAACCAATTGATCAAAGCTTGGTTTTGTAGGAGTTTGAACATTAGCTTGGTTATTGATTCTCTCTTTGGAGATGAGGCACTACTATTCACATTTTCTACGTCATACGTGACCTCTTCGTAGGCCTTTCAATTGTCAACTAGATATAGAGCTTTTCTAATGACTTGCTCAAACGTCATGCATGCTTTCAAATGTAGGTATTTTTTTAGAGTCTCATTTCTCAAGCACTCAATGAAGAGAACTGAAAACATCTCATTTTGCGGTAACTCTCATGTGGAATACCTCTCTATGTATTGTTTGAAGCAAATCAAATCTTCTTTCACTCTCTCATTATTTTTTTGTTTGAAAGCGTAGATTTATGACACCATGTAGTGTTTGATCCCCTTTATTGAGAAATCCATTATAAATTCATGTAAGAGTTGTGCTATGTTGGGAAAATCATCTCTGTCCATGGTTGGAACTAGGTTAAGGTTGTTCCTTCCAATGTCAACCCAAATCCCTCATATTGTGTATGAAAATACGCAATTTGTTCAGCTCTCAAGACTTATTTAAAGAGTGACACCTGTTGTTTGACATGATCTCTAGTGCAAAGATCATGAGAATCCAAAATCTTTTCGGGCTCATGAGGAATGCTTGGTGGTTAGATAAGGTCAACTAACACACCTCTGTCAATGACGTTATCATTCTGTCCTAGCTGTTTTTGTAAACGGCTAACATGAGAAACAGGATGAACTCCTGAGTGATCTGGGAGAGCTAACTTATAGGCTACTTGAACTATACATTTGAGAATGGTAAATGGTCCAAAATAGCATGGTGAAAGTTTAGCAACTTTTCCCGTCTTCAGAATTTTTGAATGCTCCGGAACTTTGAGGAAAACCTTGTCTCCTTTTTCAAAAGTAGCAAGACGGTGATGCTCATCTGCATACTTCTTATATCGATCTTGAGCTTGCTTAACATTCTGTCGAGCAACTCGAAACATGTCAAAATGGTCTTGGAGAAAATCCTTTGCTTGTTGTATCTTCTCCTTAGCCAACCCCACTGTAACGGGTGATCTAGGTTGAAATCCATATAAAAGCATAAATGGACTAAACCCTGTAGTCGCATGCTTTGAACTATTATAAGCAAATTTCAATATAGGTAAGTAGTCTTTCCAATTGGTTTGCTTGTTGCTAACGTATGCTCGTAGCATATATCCTCTAGCACTTGATTAACTCTTTCTATTTGACCATCCATTTCTGGATGATCACTTGTACTTAGATTAAGTTTAGTTTCCAACTTTTGGAACATATCTCTCCAGGAGTGATTATCAAACTTTTGATCTCTATCACTAATGATACTAGCTGGAAGACCGTAGAGTTTATATATGCTCTCTACAAATAGACGTGCTAATTCCGTTGTCTTAACCGTAGTCTTAATGTGAATGAATCGACCCATTTTTGTGAGACGGTCTACAATTACCCAAGTGGCATCATTGCCACAATTTGTAGTAGGTAGTCCTACTACAAAATCCATAAAGATACTCTCCCACTTACCTTCTGGAATCTCTAAAGGATGTAAAAGGCCACCTACCTTGAGGCGCTCTGCCTTATTAACTTGGCACTGTTGGCAATTTAGTATATACTCTTGAACATCATGATGTAAGCCCAACCAATAAATTTGACATCGAACTAAGGCATATGTCTTACGAATACCTGGATGACCATCAGTTGGACTATCGTGACACTCAAATAAGATTTGGCGCCTAGTGTCTGAGTCCTTTGGCACACATAATCTACCTTTGTGGAGTAAGTATCCATCATCAATGGAAAAATTATTCCATCTCTTAAGCTCTTTCTGTGTAGGGGTGGAGCTTTGTGTGTTGGAGTTTCTATCTGCGCGTGCAGAGAATGTTGATTTGGTTGTTCAAAGACATGTGAGTGTGAGGGATCCCTTTTTAAAACTGCACTCCACACTTTAGCATATGATTGATCTTGTGTGCACTTGCCACATAATGACTCCAAAAATCTACTCTTTAGTTCCGTGAAAGCAAGTGAATTAATATGAGGCATCCGACTTAGTGCATTCGCTACTACATTATATCGCCCCTTGCAATATCGTAGCTTACAATCATAATCTTGAAGGATTTCTGCCCATCTAGCTTTATGGCCCTTCAAGTCTGTTTGAGTAGTAAACCACTTGATACTCTCATGGTCAGAAACTACTTCAAACTCGCCACCATATAAATAGTGTTGCCACTTTTGTAAAGCGTGAATTATGGCATAGAGCTCTCTCTCATAAACATAATAATTTTTTTGATCTCAATCTAAGTTTTTACTTTCAAAGACTATAGGTCTTCCCTCCTGGAGAAGTATCGCACCAATGGCTTTATTACTAGCATCAGTCTCTACCACAAACGGCTTAAGTGGGTTGATGATTGCTAGGATGGGGGCAGTGGCTATAGCTTTAAGTTGATCCGTCATAGGAACAATGATTTTGTCATAGTCACGGATATAATTTCAAAAAAATCCATCCATGCCTAAAAATATTTGAAGCTCCTCAACCGTGTTGGGATGTGTCCATTAAAGAATGGCAGCGACCTTGTCAGTCTCCATCTTGATGCCAAAATAAGAGATCACATGACCGAGGTAATGTATCTCTATTTTAAAGAAATCGCACTTTCTTTGCTTAGCATACAACACGTGAGCTCGTAGTTGTTCAAACACTAATTGTAAGTGTTCTTTGTGTTCATATTCAGTCTTACTGTAAATGAGAATGTCATCAAGGAAAAACTACAACAAATTTTCCAAAATAGGGACGTAAGACACTATCCATGAGTGTCATAAATGTAGTTGAAGCATTGGTTGGACCAAAAGGCATAATAAAAAATTCAAAATTCCCGAACCGTGTTCTATAGGTAGTTTTGGAGATATCTTGCAGTAAGATACGTACCTGGTGGTATCTTTGTGCGCTCCTTGCCGCACTGTCGAAGCAAGGGACTTGCCAATACACCGTGTGCGAGCCACAAACGGCTCCAAGCACACAACAAGCCTAAAGTAGCAAGCTCAAGAAAACAAAGGGTGTGTCACTCACCGCTCTACGCTCGTCTTCGTGGTGGATTCCTCGCCGCGATGAAGAAGAAGCTGCAGTCGTGCCGCGCTCAACCGCTTCGCCGCTGTCGTGCCTTCGTAATGCTCGATCGCACACACACTCTCCCTCTCTCTCTCTCTCTCACACACACACACACACAAGGAGGTAAAGAAGAAGAAGATGGAGATGGAGCAAGAGCACTCTTCAATTGCACAAATGAGAGAATGAGTAAAAATTAGGTTTAGTTGGCTTTTATAGGAGCTCACCCCATTCACACTTGGGCGCCCATGCTTAGCCAACTAATCCCTTGAATGTCCAAGTTAAAGTGCGCCTCTCATCGACGATCACTCTACCTTTCCCTATTGGACCGACAAGCCCGGTACCTGACTCTAAATAATACAACGTTTATAGATCATAGGGTGTCCGTGTGCCGTGAGGGTTAACATGCCCCCCTTCCTGATGTAGATTCCGTCCTCGGAAGCTATTGAGTTGAAGCTGTTTCGTCGAGGTGGAAGAGCATTTGAGATGAATGTCCTTAGCCTTCTTCAGTCACTGCAAAATCAAACAGCATTGGCACAGTAATTGCATTCTCTTAAAAAGCATATGCAGTTTTAGGTAGACACATTGATTGGTCAAAGAATTTCAAACAATTTGGTAGCAATGAACATTAAATTGCAATGTAATCAAATGCATAAACAGATGTAAAGGTAAAAAATTAAACAAGTCTGGGGTCGCTAATTTGACGGTCGAAAGGCACTAGAGATCGAATATTAATACCATGGGTAAGCTTCTTAATTTTCTGTGGTCAATTAAGTTGTTTAATCGCGAGAGCCAAGTATTCATGTTCGAGGGCCTGACTAGAGGCTATATCTAGAAAACTTGTAGTTAAGCTACCATAAAAGGAATTTCTCATGAAATCATCGCCTGACTGATTACTTTTTCTTTGACCCCCCAAGGTCTTTTCACAGTGATTCAATTATGATGTGTGTGCTTATTTTGTATGCCTTGGGTTTTTTGCTTCTCAAGGAAAAGCGCCCACACTGGGAACCTCTAGGGCTCTAGTACCATAGGCAATACATGTGAGTGAAGTACCAAATCAAGCTGAGATTTCTCTTCCAGCTTAAAATTTTACATTGTGGCACTTTGATTTTTTGCTTGTTCATTTTCAGCATTTAAATTTTGTAACTTTGGGGGGTCATATAACACTGTTACATTCCCCAGGCTCATCACATTAGTAAACTCCCTTTATAATACTTAAGCTAAAGGTCAATAGGGTCAAGCCCACTAGAAAGCCCTAGTACATTTCATACAATGCTGCCTAAATCGGATTAAGAACCTAAGTAACCATTGCTTATTAGGAAGGCATCCCCCATGGTATTAAGAGAAGATTTCTAATACCTAGCTTGGTCAAACTAGCTTAGTCGGACTGCTTGATTTTTACACCTAAACAAGTGATTATGAGAAAACATTACATTGAATTAAATGTTTGATACTAAGCCAATGCGCTGAATATTATGCTACCAATCACAATCAAAGCAGACAAACATGGATGCAAAAAGATAAAGGCAATGCTAATGGACAAGAAACACCTGTTTGTGTTGATGGTCGCGCTTGATTTGAAGGTTCCATGAAGGTCCAAATCCTATCAATAGCAACACGCTCCTGTACACACTAGGAAACAAAAGGAATACCTCCAGAAGGAACATCAGTGGGAAAAGAGAACTTTACTAATCTCTCAACTCTAAAACAGTCAGGACATAGGTTTCTGTTTCAGTGTACCAGATGTGACATGTGTAGGTCTGAGTCAATGTTTTGACTTTAATGTGCATACTCGTTTGCTAATTGCTCTTGCTCTTTATTTTATTTTTTTGTGAGTATAAAGATTTATATGTACATTCCCTAAGATTGGAATTGAGAGGTCAGGGAAAAAGGTTGAGAGGGAAGCAAGTGAATGATGGATGTCCACAAACACTCCCCCCTTCCTTGGGTAGATCATACCGTTTGAAATGAGCTTGTCACCCTTTGAAACCAATTGTTCCAGTTGGTAATAGGTGAGGATTTTTGCCAATAGTTTTCTATTACCCTAGGTGCCTCGTCAAGCTGCAAGGGTGGTAAGGTACTCTCCCAGGATCGAACTTGAAGTGGTTCATTAGGTGATTCTTGAACACTGGGAGGTGTGGATTCTCTTGTAGCTTCATTGAGGTCCACTACTATAGATGGAGGCTGTGTAGAAGCTTTTACCTCTATGGATGTATTACATGAGGAGCTAGAATCTTCATGGGACTCCCCCCTTTCTGAGCTAGGTGGAACAAATCGTTCTTTCTTTGGTACCCAAACTAGCTCGGGAGCGGGTGTGTAGCATTCTGTGATTTTTTCCTTTTCACGATCATTGATTCGTTTTGGAGCTATGGGATTGGGCTCACTTGGGTCAGGTGTTAGGTAAGAGCACACTTTACGTTTTGGCACCCAGATTTGATCATTTCCTTGATAGTAGCCTTGGGCTTCCAATAGTCGTTTAGGGATCCATCGCAACATTTTCTTACTTTTCTTGGAGCGAGTGGTACGTTTCTTACAAGGCTTCTATTTTTTAGCACTAGCTATGGTCACTAAAGAAGCTTTAGGGACCCACTTGTATGTTTTCTTCGTTACATTAGGATGAGTCTTGTTGGAAGCGATATGCATTGCTTGTAGCATATTTAAGGGTATACGCATTTCATCCCCCTCAGGTGTTACCCAGGTCGTCCCCCTATTTCCCCAAGTGTCTATGGTTGATGCTAGGTGGACCCAATCCACATTGTCCGATTCAGTCATCCCAGGTAGGATATCCATATAAGGAGAATCTTGGCCAATGTCTGTATCCTCCTTACAAGTATAACAATATTGTAGTGGGGCCGAGTGAACCGTGGTGTCAGAGCGATGATCAATAATGGTTTTACTCCCTAAGGGGTGTACCTTACCAGTCACCAAATCCACTCTAAGGACAGAGTTTTGGAATTGCAAATAGACATGATTTTTAGACCAATCGTGAACCATTTGTGCTTCCCTCATGAATGGTCGTCCTAAAATAATTTCATATGACATAAGGTGTTTAGAGAAATCCATTACAATGAACGTATGTCGTACCTTGTGTCCTAGAACTTTGATCTTAAGATCCTTGAGCATCCCCATAGGTTTGGCTATGGTACCATTTGCCATCTTTACCACAATGTTAGTAACACTGAGGCGGGGTTTTCCCATGGATTCCCAACAATCTTTTGTAACGATGCTAACTCCCGCACCACCATCAAGAATTCCCTTTATAGTTAATCCCTTGGTAGTGATGGGTAGGGTCGCATTAGACTCGTCGCCTTCAAAATACTGCCCTAATTCGTTAATGGGTACCTCGATCACAGACTCGTGTCCATCTAAGTCAAGTGATTGCACATGATTTTCCTCATCAATCATAATCGAGTCAGGCCTATTTGGTTGCGCAAACTGCGGTAATCCCGTTCGTAGCTCTCCGTTAAGGAATGCTCGAAGTGCAAGGAATAACTCAGGATCTCCATACAGCTTTGCTATGATCGTGGTTCGGACCTCAGAAGACATGAAGTCCACTAGTTTGGCAACATTCATTGGCGTTTTGCAAGGTGTAGGTCCTTGACTAGGAACTGGTGAGGATGGAATCTCATATTCCTCAATGGGATCAGGTATTCCTTCGTTAAACATCCTTTCCAACAAGAAGGGTGTATGCTCACTTTCTGATGTCCCGTCCTCACTCCCTTCTTGGATGATACTAGATATGGCTAACGGTCTATGGTTCATGTGGGGTGGATGAACTTGCGTGGGAAACACTGTGTCATGAATTTTGACATGCATGGGTTCTGGTTCTAGTTTCCTTTGAGTCTCCTCCACTAAACCTTTAGATGTTTCACCTGCTTAATCTCGTCTACAGGGTTTGGGTACGTCCCAATCTTCTTTTTACGATTCTTCCCTTTTTGCCCCTGCGGTTTATCTTGGGGGTCTTGGATTGGATTTGGAAACACTTGTGGTGTTTTCAGAGGCTCTTTATGATTTTCTCTTATTCGGTTTTCATTTGGTTCCATGTTACGGTTTTCTTTGTCGGTCTTTCCCTTTGTGGTATTGGTTCTAGTCTCCATTGTCTCGACTGAATCTGAATCATCCTCGAGGTCATTCATATACACGGGGTCATCTCCTGTTCCTATGTTTGTTTTGGAACTTGGCTTTGAATTTTCCGTATTCTGCGACTTCTTCCTTCGTGTCTTCTTTTTCTTTGCTTGGATAACTGACGCGGTATCTCTCTCTTCGAGGATATGGCCTGGCCCTTGAAGCATGGACCGTGTAATCACATAAGCGGGTGCGACGGGTGGTATTGGTGATGTCACACTAGCAATTTCGACCAAATTTAGGGGTGTGATTTTAGGCGCATTTGGGTTATAGGGACATTGGGCAATCAAGTGATCTATGCCACAACGATTACATGTGAGTATTGGCATTGCAGACGTGCTCCCTTGATTCACTTGCATCTGTGCAGCATTCTTTTGCAGCCTAATAGGGCACTCCGCTGCTCGATGTGGTCCACCACACTCGTAGCATTGAAGAGGTGGCCTCCTAGCCTGGGTGTTGATATTTTGACCTCTGGATGCGAGAGCAGCAGATTGATAAACCGGCTTGACTTGTCCCCAACAATCTTCCATGTAGTATATAGGACACTCTTCCAATGTATCAAGTCCGTAGGCAATACTAGTGTCTATTTCCTCCTCACAGCCATCTGCATAAGCATTAGATGGCTCGCAACCCACTTGGTTCATAGGGGCGACTCTTGGATGCGGGGACTGCGGTCCTAGCACAGGAGGTGGTAGCGGTGTAGCTTGTACAACATTTTGAGGTCTAGGGACCATGTGTTGCGGTAGTTGCTCAACATGTGGAGTAGGCATCAATACAGGAGCTCGAGGTGCATCCGTCCAGGCTACAGGTGGTCTATTTGCCATCATACGTTTGATCATTAAACAATCCTTAGCTTGGTGACCATACCTACCACATGCGTTGCAAGTTCCATTAAATTTTACTCTAAACGTAGGGCACTCACTAGTGCTATGTGGACCTAAGCAAATGGAACACCATTGTTGCTCCCTTCTTGGATACATGTGACTATTTTGAGGGGGTCGATTATCCTTAAGAGACTCTTGGATTGCCTTGGTGAGGTCTGTCAAGAATGTCTCAAATACCTTTGGCTCATTGGCAATGGGCTTTGCAGTCATGGGTTCATACTCAATGGCTTGTGAGCTAGTGGATCTCGTGTCAGTAGACACCCTCATGCCTGCTATCATCAAGTTGTCCTCTAGTTGGATTGCATTGGCAGTGACATCTTCCCAGGTTGTGATACCTCTAATCACTAGTCCATTATAGATTCCTTCATTCCTCAACCCTCGAATGAATCGATCAAGCAGTTGGTTATTGTTGAAGCGCTCATTTACAGGGCAACGAGATTTTAAGTGCTTTAGACGACTAATGAAGTCCCTTACTGACTCTCCTTCCTTACGTTCGGCCTTCTGTAGCTGAGATGCTACACCCCAAAGCACACCTTCTCGTATGTACTCCTTTAGAAACAACCTTCGAAGGGTAGGGTAGATTGTTTTCTCATCCACCCTTAGGGTCCTATACCAATCTCCAGCCTTCCCACTTAATGTCAAGCTTAAGGCATTGCACTTATGTAGTTCGTTGCGTTCCCCTAAGGAATCACATACTTGTTCAAACACTTCAATGTGTTTTCTAGCATCTTCGTCCCCATTGAATTTTTGCGTGAGTTTGGCAATTTGTACTGCCTTACTTCTAGGCTCTCTATCAGATGCATGACGCATATTTTCCGCGATAGATCGACCTATGGTTTGAGCAAACGCTGCCAAGTCACCTATGTGAGGAGGTAGGGCCGGTGGAGGTACTCTTGGAATCATATGTGGGAGAGGAACGGGTACCGGTCTTGGCATATGTGTAGATGATGTAGGATATGGAACATAACCGGGCATAGGTCCACTCGGATAAGAGCTAGGGAGCGGCACTCGAGGAGCATAAGCAAGTGGTACAATTGGAGGTGTGGGGGCCATGTGTGCATAAGGGGCTAGAGGCACATATGGTCGAGGCCCCATATTAGGTACTACGACACTAGGTAGTGGCACTGCGCTAACCGTAGATGTCATTGGTACATTCTCTGTCAGGCTTATCCCTGGAGTGAGCACTGTGTTTTCCTTAATAGAGAGTTGAGCCAAGTTAGGGAAGCTAAAGTTTTCGCTCGGAGGCTCAGATTGCATAGAGACCCCAGGTGAAATGACGTAAGATGGGTCCATGGGGCTCATTAGAGGAGTCTCCATTTGTGACAGAGTAGGCTGTTGAGCCTTGCTCGTATCCAGAAATCTCATGGGGCCAGCTGAGAGTATATTTACCCCTCGGTTTTGCCTTTCTGATTGAATAATGCCATGGATAACATTACAGATCATTTTCTGTTGATCTTTGATGCTCGTGGCACTAGAGGTGGATTGTACAATCTCTATCCATCCTACATGGTAGGCGTGGCCAGAGTGTAGATCTGTCAACACCTCAGTGTGGAGGTCGTATGTCCAATGATCATTAATGAACCATCCTTCTAGAGTCGACGTGTTAACGGTTTCTTGTGAGGTAGAAGCAATATTGCTCCCCGTGGTTTTACTTGCCACCAACGGTACTCTAGAGGGAACTTTTGAAGGAGGCAGCTCAACAGGGCCTTCTTGGTAAGAAGTTGGCAGGATATCCACATGGACACTCTTTGGGGGTGTGGGGTCCACGTGCGATGTGAAAGGAGAGTCCACTTCCCCACCCCCTTCGTGTGCTTCATTTGCATCAGGTTTCGAGCGAGTAGCTCTACCTAATGTTTCCATGAAACGGCTAAACATACTAGTACTAGGCTGTGGAGCTTCGAGAGGTGCATGGCCTTCTCTCTCAGTGTTTTGGGTAGGGTATGCTTCCATGATTTCTGAGTCGGAGGAGGAATCACTAGCGGCTATTTTAGGGTCTTGGGTGGTGCTACCTTGTGTCCCCGCTGAGGGTCTAGAGCTTATCGTGGATGGGTAATGGGTGTCCGTATGAACAGAGGCACCCTCAATATGCTCGTGTTCTAGCACCCGCCCAGAGCGTAAGTGCATGTGCTTTTGATACCCTAAGGTGTCAAAAAGCTGCTCTAAGAGGCCTTGTGACTAGTTTTTAGCGTGTTTTTTGTTTGTTTTTTTGCTAGATTTTTTAGAGCGTGTCGTGGAATGGGCCGTGTGATAGCTCGAAACGAGCGTATCGGTCAGAGGGTCGTGCCGTGCTTTACAGCCCTCCGTTTGGTCACTCTATGCCCTCGGAATCCCTAAAACTGTCAATTTCCAGTAGGGAACTAGGCCCAAACTAGAAAGTCTAAGGGTGCAAGTGGGAAGAGAAAGGAGGAGAGTGGAGGACTTGTCCCACATGCTCTCATTCTCTCTTGAGGGAGTAGGGTATATATATAAGAGTGAGTCTAGTATATATCATAAGACTGAGGGCTTGGGCTTGGGCTTGGGAAAATGATCCCGATCCCAATCTATCTTTTATACAAACCAACCCGTCCGTTTTAAGAGTCACGTTTTAATTTCCGAATTTTTTAGAAATTTTTTTTTTCCCAGAATTTTTTTTTTTGTTGCAGAAAAAACAGAAATTGAAAACGCAGATATGCAGAAAACGCAGATATGCAGAAATTTCAGAAAACGCAGAAATTGAAAAAACACAGAAATTGCAGAAAATGCAGAAATTGCAGAAAAAAGCGCAGAAATTGCAGAAAAAAACGCAAAAATTGCAGAAAATTGCAGAAATTGAAAACGCCGAACTTGAAAATGCAGAAATTGCGGAAATTGAATAAACGCAGACAATAGCAGAAATTGAAACTTGACAGCAAATGCAGAAAACGCAAAAAACAAAAATCTCCACACACTCCTTCCTTGCCTTTCCTATGATAGAAATTGCACCACAAGGAAGCGTAAAGTGCTAACCGAGCTTAGTGTAGGGCATATCCCCGGCAACGGCGCCAAAAATGTGCGCTCCTTGCCGCACTGTCGAAGCAAGGGACTTGCCAATACACCGTGTGCGAGCCACAAACGGCTCCAAGCACACAACAAGCCTAAACTAGCAAGCTCAAGAAAACAAAGGGTGTGTCACTCACCGCTCTACGCTCGCCTTCGTGGTGGATTCCTCGCCGCGATGAAGAAGAAGCTGCAGTCGTGCCGTGCTCAACCGCTTCGCCGCCGTCGTGCCTTCGTAATGCTCGATCGCACACACACTCTCCCTCTCTCTCTCTCTCTCACACACACACACACACAAGGAGGTGAAGAAGAAGAAGATGGAGATGGAGCAAGAGCACTCTTCAATTGCACAAATGAGAGAATGAGTAAAAATTAGGTTTAGTTGGCTTTTATAGGAGCTCACCCCATTCACACTTGGGCGCCCATGCTTAGCCAACTAATCCCTTGAATGTCCAAGTTAAAGTGCGCCTCTCATCGACGATCACTCTACCTTTCCCTATTGGACCGACAAGCCCGGTACCTGACTCTAAATAATACAACGTTTATAGATCATAGGGTGTCCGTGTGCCGTGAGGGTTAACAATCTTGAACAAAGATCTATCTTTGTATAGTATCTTGCCCCATGGAGTTGATCAAACAACTCATCCACTCAAGGTAGAGGATACTTGTTCTTGATGGTTATCACATTTAATCCGCAATAATCTACGCACATGCGCATAGTACCATCGTTGTTTGTTACCAATAGAATTGGTGATGCCCAAGGAAAAGTGCTAGGTCTAATGAGACCACGAGTGAGGTAGTCAGCCAACTAACTCTCAGCCTCCTTTTATTCTTTAACACTCATACGATAAGGTGGTTTACTCACCGTTTTAGTGCCTGGCAAGACATCTATGCCATGCTGCACATCACATGTAGGGGGTAAACCCGGTGGTAAATCACTTGAGAACACATCACTATACTTTGTGAGTAAGTGAGTCATCTTTTGCCGTTCAAAAGAATAAAGTAAACTAGAGTTATGCTGGGATGGATAATCGTGTAATTCCTGTAATTTTTGTTTTACAACAGTTGCACGTTGCTCTATAGAATTAAAGTTGAGAGCACTTTGCTCGTTAGATTTGTTAACACTTTGTGTATCATTAGATTTCATTACACTTTGCATACCATTAGAATTCATTGCACTACATTGCATACCATTACTAGAAGTGACCGCACTTTGCTCTTGAGAATTCACAAGACTTGGAGACAAGCAGTAACACAAAAAGACTTCATCTATTAAATCTGCTTTCTACAAAATAGAAATCTTGGCTGTACATATAAGAGGTGCAGATGGTATATTTTTCTCACCAAGCAAAAGCACATGTTTACCATTGGTCATAAAGGATAAGGAGTTGTGTTCATAACTAGTGTGCAATGTGTTTCCTAAACCATGCAGCCACTCTCATCCTAAAACTACATTAGCACGTTCCATGTTCATAACTTGGAAGTCAAGGGTCATCGTATGATCTTGAACAATAAGCTCAACCCCTTGAACCATCAGGTCACATACTTCTTTATCATTCCCAGACATCTGCTCCACCACATACTTGTGAGAGCAGGGGTCTGTGTAAGCTTCAATTTCTTGACTAGCTTATAGTTCAAGAAGTTATGAGTTGCACCATCATCCACTAAAATACGAACACATTGTCCGTTAATAGTGCCATGCATGTGAATTAAATCATGGGGGCCAAAGGTGGGCTGCCACATTGAAGCAGGCACACAACACTTGTGCTTTTCTTCCATATGAAGAACCTCTATAGCACAATATTTAGGAGATTGATCTAATGTGAGGCGTTGCACCATGTGCATGGGCCTTTCTTTGCCTTGCAAAAAAGAGGACACTCTTTCTTGTTATGTTGGTCTGAAAGACATCTAAACACAAATTGTGTTTCTTTGCATGCTCAAAATCAGCAGTACTGAGAGACCCATGTGGAGTATCTCGTGATTGCTTAGGCTTCTTAGCCTCTTGTGGGTGTGGAGAGGTAGATTGTCTCTTATTCCTCTTGGAACATATGGGAGATCTACCTTGCCATTGTCTCTTAGCCACATTGCTGTTAGCAAAAGTACTTTTAGAGTAGAGAACATTTCCTTTCCTCTCTTTTTCATCATCATATCTTTGGGCATGACTGATGGCTTCTTCCAAAGTTTTTGGATGTTGGGTCTTGACATGAAGACGATAGTCTTTGTCAAGACCCCTATTAAAACCGCGTATCTTTTGGAATTCATCTAGACCTTCTAGTTTTAATATGATTTCACGATACTTCGAAAGGTACTGTGTGAGATAGAGGCCAGACATGCAGCATGCATCCCATGCTAACCAATTTTTATCTTCTTCATTGGAGTCCAAAAACTCTTTTGAGAAAGAAGCTTGAAACGCAGCCCAAGATGGAGGATGAGCATCTATTGAAAATGTCATCCACCACTTATAGGCCTTGCCTTTAAGAGATAGACTTGTTTCCATAGCTGTCTTTATATCCGGGGTGTGTCTCAATCTATGAATATCACTCCATTTGTGTAAGAACATATTGACCGCATCCTTGTTGAGATCACGCTCTTCCCCGTGAGACTGAGGAATGGTGATATTCTTAAGTAATGCATTGCTACCCCTTGCATCTTCTTCAACACTTGTCTCTTGGACTCCTTGAGTTGTGCGAGCTTGGTTCCCTTGAACCATGCCACTTGTGGATCCTTGAGTCGTCTGTGAATTCATAAATTTCACAAGTAACTCCGTAAGATTGGTAACATTTGCATTAAGTGCAGAGAGGTTTCATTCAAGCATGCTTTGGTGATTTTACAAAGTCTTGAAAGTAGCCATATATACAAGGCCATGATCTCCTAGATCATCTTCATCATGCATATTAGTGTCAACTGCACCCGTGGTGCCCTAATTTTGATCTATGTGCTCAAAATCAAATGTGTGTGTAGGTGGGATATCCTCACTGGCCATGGTAAACACACACTAATGCAAAGAGAGGGAAAAAAAAACAACAACTTGTAGCTTGTGGAATTGAAGTCTTTGTGTTTTGTATGCTCCGCAATTTGTGTTGCATGCAAACCTCGCCTTGCGAGAATTTGAGCACTTCACTTGTCATTCGTTGTAAGAACACCTTTGTTGATTCTTCACAAAAACCCGTCGTTTTTGTGAAGGCTTTTGTTCACTTTGAAGCTACCTCCTTGAGGAAAAAAGGATTTTTGGAGGAAAACTTGTCTTCCTCCAAGAAGTGAAAATGAAGGGTGAAGCTACTTCCTTGAAGTTTGAAGCTTTCCCTTTACTTCTAGTTTTCCTTTCAAGACAAGTATGCTATCTTTCCTTTTTATACATAACAAGGGTCAACAGCTTGATGGTAAAGTGTTGTCCTCTTACCCTCATGGGGTGAGTTCAACCCTCCTTCATGCAAGGGTTAAGCGGGCCTTCCTACGCGTGGTGCCAACGAAAGCCTTCGGAGCCTTGGTGCCATCGAGTTGCCGGTCGTTTTTTCCTTGGTCTCCCACCTTAGTTGCCCGTTGTGGAGGACATAGATGGGGTAGCCACGGTCGGTTGTCGCTGTCTGTCCATGCACTGTGCAGAGGAAAGTGTGCCTGTCTTCTTTTGCTGCACAACGGAGACGTCGCTATCTGTGCAACGTGGGAGAGAAGCAGATCATTGCATGCACAACCCGCTTTTTGCCTCCTCCTAAAAATAGCTTGGATAGGGTGGTGGTAATGGGTATGCTAGTCTCCATCCAACTGTGCTATCTTATAGCCTCCCCCTAGCATACACACTGTCCGGCCATGCCGGTGGCCTTGCCCATAGGACCCATGTCCTTATAGCTTTTAACTAAAAGTAAGTAGATGTTGGAGTAACCTTGTATGTATATTGTTTCGGGTCAATTGGATAAACAAGTTTGTACTCTCGTCTATACTTATCTACCATCAATACTTGCACTCTGTGGGAATCTGTATATGTGAATGCATATAGGTTCTTATGATCTGTCATTCTCTAGCATTGAGAAGATATGTGGATCCTTGTTTGTGAATCTATACAACCCCTCATGAATGTAACCTGTTAGAACTCCAATGGCCTCATTGGTTTTGATGAATCTCATGTTTGGTTTGTTGATCATAGGATGCCTCTTCTCTAGGTCTTTGTCAGTCCTCACTCTCAAAGGCGTTACAAGGTTTCTTGCTGTTTGCATGTCACTGAGTGGAGTAGAAAATACTGGTGGTGGATGATTTGTCATTCTCAAGTCTCACTCAAAACTCTGAAGGTAGTCCTTAACAAGCACACTTTGGCTTAGTACAACTTGATAGGTGTCTCAAAAGTCAGGTCTTTGTGATTCTTTGGTCTCTAGAAACTAAAGCTGAATACCTAAAAGTTTGGAATTAGAAAACCTAAAAAATTTCAGCTTCTATTGGTTGCAAGCTTTCTTCCTGGCTATACCTGACTCAATTTGGAGTTGTCTATCAACAATCAGAGCAATTTTGGTGAGCTGCACTTGAAACATCACTCAAAGTAGTTTCAAGACCAGGACATAGGAACTTCGGCTTGTATCTTAGTCTCTAGAAGGTATTTCTAGCTCACGCTTGAGATTTGGGGTGTAGTCAAGTATGTCTACAAGCTCATTAGGTAAGATACCCCCACTATGAGGAGGTACATGCACTTGGGGTCACTATATATAAATTTTTTATATCACGTGCATTCAAGAACTATTTATAAAACTCCTTATCTGTGAATTTTTTATAAATAGAATACACCCTTTTCCTATTCAATTTGTATTTTTTTTTCTCAATTTCATTTTATAATACCCTTTGGTATGTGAAAATGTTAGAAAAAATAAATTTAATAACCCCTTTTGATGCACTCACATGATAGTCATAAGTGACCCCCCCCCCGTGAGTACGTGCATCGCAATCTATGATCCCCTGTCAAATTTTGACTTGAAATTTTGAGAGTATGTAGACGAGGTTATGCACAAACTCTGTATTAATTTTTGCCAAATTCTAAGGTTGGCGAACATGGATTGCGATCCATGTTCAACCACATTTTGACTTCATCTCTTGGAAACTTGTTGCACTCTCTGTTCACAAGCTGAATCGCAGAGTCTTTTTGAATTTGGACTTGGTTTGCTATGTCAAATGACCAGCACTGGGTCTGCACTGCAGTTTACAATTTGTCACTTGTTTTTCTCCCTTTTGACCCAAAATTATTGATTTTTTTTCCAAAATTGGACTCGAGGATATATTTCCTTGTGTATGCACTACTGATCTGGAAATTTCAAATCAAGATGTCACTATGGAGACATGGATCGTGATCCATGTTTTGAGTTTTCTTGGTTACATCAAAATCAGCATGACTATTAGGTCGTATGGTATCAAATATTTTTGAAAATGGACCTGTGGATTGAAAATTAGGTCAATTCTGACACTTTGTCAGAATGCTTGATAGTTTTGGGCTTTTTGGCTTGGTTTTTGATATCGAAACTAGTTTTGAAAAGACCACTAGATTCCCTGTGATGTGCTCTAGCTAGGGTGCAAGTTTGGTCTCAGTTTGTGTGACAGGGAAACATGGATCCCGATCCTTGTACCCTTGTGTCAGATGGTAATGAAACTTGGCGCGCAACTGCCCCTTGGTCCATTGATCCTAGGTATATATATGGTTTTCATATGATTTAAACTTGATTAAATTAATCGAAAGTCAATCCCTAGGGTTGTTTTGTTGGTTTCTCTCCTTCAACTATTTTTTGCACTTTTGATGCATTTTTTGGACTTGTTTTGACAAACCTCCTTTGAGAAGTTTTGTTCACAATGGTCTCTGCTATAGGTTGATATAGTTTCTCTCAAAAAATTCACATGGGGTTCATGGATCGCGATCCATTTTTGGTCACTTCTGGATTTGAGATTTGGTGAGTTGATAGGCTCTGATGTTTGTAGCGAGCTCATCAAGAAGTTTTTGAATCTGGATCAGTTTTGCCCAACCAAAACTGAATTCTACAGTTTGTTGTGATAGTTTTAACAATTTTCTGTTTTTTTCTCTTTTGACAACTTTCTTGCAAATGATTCTTTTGGGAAAAGTGTTTGTCTATGTCTCAGCTACCTACAGCTCAAATCTCAGCCAAAAATCTTGACGGGAGACATGGATCGCGATCCATCTTCCATCAAATCTGAACACCAAATTTGGCATACTAATACTCACACTATCAGTAGCTACTCCACCACTTCTTTTTGGATTTGGAGAACTTTTTGTCAATCAAAAGCAAGTTTTATGTCTGCCTTGTGATTTTGGACTATTTTCTATTTTTGGCTAATTTGACCAACTTTTTTCAGGTTTTTGACATTGTGTCTTTTAGGAAAGTTGTTCTAAATGGTATCAGCCATCTGTTGGTCAAATCTTAGCTTAAGATAGTCAAGGGATACATGGATCATGATCCATGTTCCACCACTTTTGAACATGCAATTTGGTGAGTAGTATGTTTGCACTCTATAGATGTCAGATTTTTAGTTATTTTTTTATTTGGATCCCAAAAAGTTGAAAAACCCCAAATTTTGTGTCAAAAATGTTTGTTTTGCTGTTTTTTCTCTATCAGCCAATTATCATTAGGAAAGAAATGGATTCATTTTTGGGCCTTTCAACTCTAGTGAGAGAATGCTCCTTAGCCAATAGGAAGAAGGCTAACGTTACGTTGAAAAAACCTTTTTTCTCATTTTGAAAACGTCCATGAAAATCATTTTGGTAAAATTGTCACTATCATCAGGAAAGTAAGGCGCTTGATAATGACATCTGGCACAAGCGCCGAACGCCTTTTTATGACCCGCTGTTGCTATCATATAAAGTGAAGGACTTGTACTTGTGCATCTCGCACAAGTATCAATCACCTTTTTATGAAGTACTCGCAATTTAAATTCAAACAGATTGTACTTGATAGTGATTGATAGGTACTATTTAAGACTATGAAGGAGTCAGAACCAAGCGAATAGAGGCGCTTGAGGGATCTATGGGACCTCTATTCGCTTGGTTCTGACCTTATGAGGCCCTAGGATTAAGATATAGAACTGTTTAAGCCCACGGATGCATCCGGAACGTCCAAAAACCATAGGATAGCTCTTTAAAACGCTGAAATCTGACGTCTCTAGCTCAAGATAGAGCATTTTTTAGCCTAGGGTCTCATGAGGTCAGTACCAAGCGAATAGAGGCCCTTGAGACCCCTCAAGGGCCTCTATTCGCTTGGTACTGACCTCATGAGGCCCTAGGCTTAAAAATGCTCTATCTTGAGCTAGAGACGTCAGATTTCAGTGTTTTAAAGAGCTATCCTATGGTTTTTGGACGTTCCGGATGCATCCGTGGCATTATTTTTGTATTTTGAAAACAAATCTTGCGTGTTTTCTCTCATCGTACATCATATCACTCATTAAGATTCACAGACATGGAATTTTGTGTTCACTTAAGTTTGGCTCTCGAAAAGCATTTTGTACGAGCATGCATTTAAGTGATTGAACAAACTTTTACATATGTACTATGAGAAATAGAATTCCAAAAAAAACCTTTTTAATTTTTCATAATTACCTCTCTCTATGCTAAGTTGGCGTTTCTTAAAGGGCCCAAAATTGAGTCCAAGTTTCTCCTAATGGGTGTGATTTTTGAGTTTTTCTTTCAAGCAATCTTTCTCAGAGCAATGTCCCACTGAAGCACAATGTCTGCAAAAATGGTCTTTTGGGGACATGGTCACGTTCCTCCACAGAATCTGCTAAAACTTTCAAGATCACTTCTAAAGAGTCTTATGATGCCCTTTATCAATAGTTTTTTGAATTTAGATCACTTTTCAGGTCTCTACCATCAAATTTTTAGAATTTCAAAGTTATGGTCGTTTTTGCCAAAATATGGTTTTCAACAGTCTTTACGTGATTTTTCAGCCCAAATTTGATGGTAGTGGTTTCTACTTACCCTACTCCTAAGTACTGAAATGAAACATGAAACACAAACAAATAGAACAGTACAGAATAAAGTCAAAATGAAAAACAATACAACACTTTGAAAGCAACGAGAGAATTGAAGAATGAAATGCTTTTGGCTATCTCACTCACAACCCTCTTTATCTCTCGAGAATAGATCTAGAAAGTCCTTGACTTCTAGACTCTACCAAGCACTAAACCCTCTGTCTAGCTGCTTTACTACTGAGGTGTAAATGGATTGGAAAGACAAAATTTCAAAAAATAATTCTCTCAGATGCACTAGGTCACTCACCATCTAAGGATCATTCCTCCTTGGGCAACGGCGCCAATGATAGCAGGTCACCGCGACTGACGTTTGTAGCATAGCTATCTGGCACTAACATAATGTCAATACTCAAGGAAGTGACTCAGATGGAGCATAGAGACTCTTTGAGGTTGTCAATCTTAAGAAGTGAACCTAACAAGCAAACAAACCAACTCAACAAGTAGATCAATCACTCAATGATTAGGGAGATTTGCCCATGTCATTTCTCATCACTCTACGTCATCATGCCATTTCCGAAACCTGATAGAAGGGTTTACACACGTGCACACACAAAAAGATCGCTATCTTAAAATTCGAATATCAACATCTATGTTTGCATTTGAGGAATTTTTACATTAAAAAGAAAGTGGCATGAATGAACATAACATTATGTGACAAAGGCCTTTTGTGTGAGTAATGGCAGATCCAAGTCTTATGAATTATAACATGTTCGTTAAGGTAAGAGCAAGAAAGACCCACTGAAGGCGGGTTACGCAAGCTAGTTCTAATGAGACATGGAGAACTTGACATTTGCTCTAATTGTCTCATGAACACTTAGATTAGAGATTAGGAAATCACTAAAGAAGTAACTTGGGGAAATCATCACAGTATATATCTAAAGGTGGTATATCATTAGGTATCAATGGGATTGACATATTCTCACTATGGGGTCATCATACTTTTTTTTCTCTAGCTAGAGAGATCATGGAGTTATTTTCTATAGTAATTGGGGTAAATGTGGAGTGAAATTTGGGCCTTTTAAGAATTGCCAAGTCACTGGTATGTTAGAGAAAGGGGGCTTCTGGAAAACTAAACTTGATCACATATTTGAAAGATCTCGCTAAGAAGATTCAAACATAGTAGCTTTTGACAAAGTTTTAGCTCATATGAAAAATTTATGGGCTTTCTATTAAGAAATAACTTCAAAAGTTTTGTAATAAGAACGCTATTTCAAATTTTCCATACGAAATCCTCTATAGAATCCCTAGAGTCTTGAAAGGCCCAAAAGTGAGTCCAAATTTTGGACAATATTTTGTTTAATTATACATCTCCAATTCTCATAGAAATCAAAATTCTATAATCCACTCATAAGTGTTTGTTATAAATTACAGTAGGTGGATTTTTGAGGGTCTTTAGATCAATATATTATCATCTCTTTATATACATAAAATTCCACTAGATGTCAAAGTTGAGATTTGGTCTATGCCCTCATTAACTAGCATTACTCTCATAAATTTTGTCTTTCATTTCACGGGCTGTAAAATGTGTAACTTAAGAAGTGAACAAGTTCGGTGTGCTAACAATTTTTGGAGAGTTCTAATGCATCGAGGAAGAATCCCTTGTTTTATGTTGCATGGTCTATCCCCCACCTCACAAGGAAGAATTTTCTCTAACCACATTTTGAAGCAATTATACCCCAAAGATGCATGTTAACCTAAGTATGATCACTTATGTGGGTGGCTAGGTAGTGGGTATATTTGATGCATTGTGTGTGTGCATTTAGGGGGCTCTGTTAATTCCATGGATAGGATTAGGCTGGCCTTATTTCTATGCTTGTCATTGTTTGAAAAGACAAAAGACATTCTTTCTTTCTTAATCACTTTGTATTAACAAAAGTAAAAGAGTGTGTTTGCATAATTTTTGTTCAATTATAGCTTGAACTTTAACACAATGCAACCCCAAGTCATAACTACACCCAAACTTTGTCTACTCATATCAACAAAGCCTAGCATAATGCTCATAGATCTCCCCATTTCTATCCTAACCTACTCACTCTTCCAAGATCCATTATAACATCATCTTTACCCTTAAAAAATTCTATGTTTGAGGATCCAAAAAACCATGGAGGTAACCACATGTAAAAAATTATATGGAGCTTGGTCTCCTAACATAGCTACGTAAACATGAGATTGAGAGTGAGGGAAAGCAAGCATCGATGAGTTTCAACATTAAATCTCATCTTGTTTTCTCACTTTGCTTATGTATGTGTATGCACACGCATGTGTGTGTGTGTGTGTGTGTGTGTGAGAGAGAGAGAGAGAGAGAGAGAGAGAGAGAGAGAAACTTGTAGACCTTATAGAATGGAAGATAGAGTTGTAACTTGGTGGGTGGGACCAAAATGAATCAAATTTCACAAAATTAAGGCTAAATGTGATTGCAAGAAGGAAATTGGAGGATCCTATCATCATTTCATCACCTCAACACACAAAAAATGAAGTAGGAGATCCACGTCTTTGGAGTATAAATTTTCATACCAAGAAAAAAATTGTCCTTAAAAGTGATGACTCATCCTTCATTGTCATATCAATAGCCTTATGAATTCTCTAATGAAGAATGATTATCTGAGAGAGTGACATTGAATCATGATAGCCTTGATCATGCTATGGTGATAATTGAAGATCTCAAACAACAAGCTTAAATAGTAAATTATGACAACTTATAACAATCCAAATTACCACATTTCTATCAATTGCTAAAGCATGTTAATATCTAAGAGATGATCGATAGAACTCACCTATAGATGCTTGAGCTTATCTCGCCATCCGTACTTTGCATCTTAGCGGTGATCTAGCTTAGCTCTCACTCCCTTTGATATGAGACATAGAATTGGGGAATTTGGGAAGTGTTCTCCATTTTTCCATACTATGCCCCTAGCAAGTTCAATACTCTTAGCTTCACATACTCTACTTGAGTGCTTAGCTTTTATCACATTTGAGCTAGTGTCCCGCACATTTCTAGCCTCCGAGCTACCTTATGGATGTTGGATTGCCACCCTGATGTTCACAATCCTCAAGCATCAAGTCATTGATCAACTTAGTATAGAGCATCTGACATGTTTGATTTTATCCCATAGGTCCCATTATAACCCTTGAGAAAATAATATTCTCTCTCTCTCTCTCTCTCTCTCTCTCTCTCTCTCTCTCTCTCTCTCTCTCTCTCTCTCTCTCTCTCTCTCTCTCTCTCGTTGTTCACACACACACACACACATACACACATCTTTTGTTCTTCTTATCTCTTTGGGAGCCTCCTCTCTCTTTGAGATCATCTATGTTTGGCTCTACGGGACATAGGAGCAACCTTATATATTAATATATATTCTGCTCTTGTTGGCTATGTGGGAGCATTCTCTCTCTCTCTCTCTCTCTCTCTCTCTCTCTCTCTCTCTCTCACACACACACACACACACACACACACACACACACACACACACTCATTTAATAGTATAATACCTTTAACTTCCACTTCCATCGTCTCCGTAGAGCTTGCTCTCACAAGGGGAGAGAGAGAGAGAGAGAGAGAGAGTTAAAGCAAGCTCTCTCTCTCTCTCTCTCTCTCTCTCTCTCTCTCTCTCTCTCTCTCTCTCCCCAACCGTATTTGAGTAAAAAATCTTGATTTTGACTTGTCGAATCGATCTCTAAGGTCTCCTTCTTGTTAAGCCATAGATCTTGAGTTTGACTTGTCAAATGAAACTCTAAGCTCTCTTTGGATTTTTTCTACAACATTAGAATTTTTCGTCAAGGGTGTTTGTGTATGTATGTATAAATGTATATATACATATATTATATATATATATATATATATATATATGTTTGGGCATTCTTAGATATTTTTCAAGTAATACAAATAAGCCTTTTTTCCGAGAGAGAGAGAGAGAGAGAGAGAGAGAGAGAGAGAGAGAGAGAGAGAGAGAGAGAGAGAGAGAGAGAGAGAGAAGGGGGGGGGGGGGGGTTAAGAATTCCTTTCTATTGCCTATATGTAGTAAATTGTTTATCCACAAAATTCCCTTCTAAGTGAGAGGTTCAGAATCCCAAATTTATTGAATGTAGAACTAATCTTCTTCCTCCTCCTTGGCCTCCTCCTCCTCTCTCTCTCTCTCTCTCTCTCTCTCTCTCTCTCTCTCTCTCTCTCTCTCTCTCTCTCTCTATTTACATACGTGTATAGTTGACCCGCTATCTCACAGCAAAAAAAACTAGTTCATCATCTTTTACTAAGATGAGGATACTTTAACGTACACCTTTGTTGAACATCAACCTCTTTGTGATCTCTCTCTCTCTCTCTCTCTCTCTCTCTCTCTCTCTCTCTCTCTCAAGTATTTATGCTTCAATGAGTGAATGAAAGGTGGATGGATATATTCTACATGTAAGGGTGTGAGGTGCTTAACTATATTACATGAGGAAAAAGATGAACCCCAAAAGGGCCCTTTAGCTTAAGGGGTGATTAAGCATGGACCAATAGAAGAGAGTGGTGGCCATAGCTATACCATCTCAAAAGGTAGGGTAGTAGGGGGCACGGGGGCTTGTTGTTCCCCTCATTATAGTTTTGTCCCCTAGAAAGATAGAGAAGGGGGAAAAGGGAGGGGGGGGTCGCCTCCATTTTCATGGGCGTCCATAAAGTATCCCTAGAATTTCAATTTTTTACAAAAATCTCTAAATCTCACTTTTCACTCTTCCAAAGATCTCCTAACCAAATACATGGTCAAAAAAACCATTTTCTTTGACCAAAATTTGCATTTCTCAGCAGTACCCTCTATTCTACCTGTTCTCTCTTCTCTCTCCCCTTCTGCCTCCAAGATTTTCATAGCTGCAGCACATAAGAAATCTTTCCATAGTTGCACCACTTGTCTCCCCCTTTCATCCACACCATCTCTTTGAACTACTTCTTCTCTCCTTGCTCCCCATTGAACCACTTCTCTCCCTCCCTCCAAGATTTCCATAGTTGCATCACAAATGGAAGCTTTCCATAACTACACCACCTGTCTCTTCCTTTCATCCACACCATCCATTTGAACTACTTATTCTCTCCTTGTTCCCCAATTAAAGCACTTATCCTCCTCACTTCATTATTGAAGCAACATGACTCTCTCTCTCTCTCTCTAACACCACAACTCTTCTTCTTCTTCTTCTAGTGCTACCATGTCAACCCCCTCCACTTCAAGGAAGCCAAAGGATGAGATAGAGGCGGTTTTGTTGCATAACATTAGGGATTTTCATGTGGAATGCTTGCCGCAACTGTTTTCTAAAGGATCTTGGGTCTTCATGACACCTGTAGCTATCGGGCCTCATTCAGTTCAAAACCATTGCAACCTTGACGAACATTGGAAGAGGAGACTTCTTGGTTTCAAAAACCATAGAGTCAATGTCACAGTGGCTATTGTTCAACACATGTACTCTTGGTGTTCCATGCACTTGAGGAATGGAAGCTCAAGATATTTCCCAATAAATTATAAGTCGTAAAACACTTGTTATCTATTTTTGACTTGATACTTTTTGGTGTTGTCATAGATATATTCCCATCCGACTTTGTTGAATAACAACCAATCAAGAGTCTCATACGAACCTTCAACGCTCGTCATGCTGACATTGGTGCTATGATTCTTTCCAACTTGCCACCTTTGATTCTGCTGCAACACAAAATCTTTATCTACTCACACACATATATAATGCCGGCCTTGAAGGATGGATACGGTAAGATCATTGCTTTTGACAAACCTTTATTACTCAGCCTAGAATGGTTACAAACTGATACATGGTCACTCTTCCCAATGAAGGAGAAGATGCTTTTTGATATTTTCTCCGCATTAAAATTTGGGAAGGCTTCCATATCAGTAGGGCTTAGTTGGTGATGCCCCGTGCATGTTTTTGTACACTTGTTCTCAATACATTGCCATTCAGTATCACACCTAATATGTTTTCTAGCAAGAATTTTATGTATGAAGCACTAAAACTGGTATTTGGAGATAATAGGGGAATGGTTGAGAGAGTGCACCAAGGAGATAAAGATAAGTATAAGGTGGGGGCTTCAGGTATAGGGATACGATATTTCAAAGTGTGCACTACTTTGTATCTACATTTCCACTATGAGTGTTGGATGTGTAAGAGTGGAAAGTGGATAACCTTACATTCCAGTGTTTCTGATTTTGTGACCTTTGACATGCACGTTACTTTGCCAAATGGTGTTTCTGAGATTGTGCAAGTTAGTGAACACTAGACTCTCACCAACATACGGTAACACTTGATTATATTGGGCTACGAAGATATCAAAGATATCAATCGGCAAAAGGTCAATTCAATTTTTATGTTGTCTATACATGTGCCAATTGTTAGTCTTATTAAAATAATTTTTGTTGTTTCAGATTGGTAGGCGGATGGAGGCAGCCATGAAAGTGCAAGAGAAGTGGAGGGTTGGCAACACACTATCTTTAAGTTGATCTAATAGATTAATGTAATTGGCTCTAATGCCACGTTTAAAGCATTTAGTTTAATGGAAATTCAATTTTTTTTTATCATTATACTATCACATTCATTGATTAAGTGTTTAAAATTTTGTTTGGGTGTTTGTGTGTGTACCCATGTGTGTTTGTATGTATATCAAAGAGCTTTGGGATGATATATTTTTCTGCAGCGGGCCACAGGCAGGGGGGTGTCTATAAAGGGGAGGGGGCTTCTTATATGTCTATCAACGCTTGAGAGTGAGACCCTGGGGAGGTCACCTGATAAAAATGTAACCTATCACGTGAGTTTAACAGATGGGTATTTAAAGTTCTTGAAACTTACAGAAATATATATACAAAAGGGTATTATTTTTTCAAATTTGAAAAAAACTTATAGATTTTGAAAGACAAGGGTACATTATATTCTTAACAAAATTCACAGATAAGGGGTTTTACAAACATGTCTTGAACGCACGTGATATGGTAGTTTTACACATAGTGAACCCCCGAGAGTGAGACAGAGGGAAAGACACAAAGAGAGAGAGAGAGAGAGAGAGAGAGAGAGAGAGAGAGAGAGAGAGAGAGAGAGAGAGAGAGAGAGAGAGAGAGAGAGAGAGAGAGAGAGAGAGCGATCACCATGGCAGCACGTGCTAGCTCATCATCCTCCCATGTAGCACGAGCATCAAAAGAGCCACACACACCTCTGTTGCGGTTCCTTCTTTTCCTAGAGGACATCAAGTATGTTGGACGCAATGATCTTCATGGCTTCTTCACCCACACAATGGATTTACAAAAAACCATGCAACTCCACAATGATACTTTTCACGACATCATAGAGTATATGCATGTGTACATAATCAAATATGTTGTGAACTTTGAGGACAATTCCATGCTATGGTTGCCGTGCAATCTGCTTCGCTACATCCACAAGGGCGACACTCAATTTTCAAAGAGATCATCCTGCTTTGAGGCGATTGCAAAAGAGGAAAACCACTTCCACCAAGTGACAAAGGAAGTTGCAAACTCCTTCAAAAAGCGCAAAATTGGGCAATATTTCTTGTCCAACATTGCCAATCTCTTCTTCCTTGTCAATGAGGAGCCCTCCTTGGAGGAGATGTAGATCCCACATCTAGTGGTGGGTGGGGTGTTTCTGGATCTTCAAGATCCAAAGCCCGCCCTTATAGATGTCTAAAGTGAGCGAAGATTGCAAACCGCCGAATATCCCCATGGCTTGGAAGGGGCAGTTGTAGTCAGAGAGCAGAGTGCTCGCACATTTGAGATGCCCGACCTCAAGAGCCATGACACTACTGCAATTCCCAAAGTGGAAATTAACCGTCTCAGCATCATAATTATAGAAGATGAAGATTATTTATTCTTACACAATCTAGAAAATGCATTTGGTGTACGGCTAGATCATTAGTAAGACGATGGGGTCTAGAAGGGCCTCTTTATTTGGCAATTTAAGGAAGTCAAACCTTTAGTATTAAGAAAGTAATCAAAAGATACCTTTTGAATTTAAACAGGTAAATGGCTAGTTTATTTGAATTCACAGTTTCCCCCCAAAATGAAATTTAAAATCTAATGGGTAAAACCATATCATGTAGCATACCTATGGAAATAACTCGACGCCTAAATTAAAAATCTATGATGTCCTCTCAAATCGGAGATCATACGTGGGAGTTATGAAAGGCCAAAAATCATAAAACTTTCCACCTCCTTTCTGGGGGGAAAAGTGCATCCTTTGACCACTCTTACACATATCTTACACACCCACCATTCT
This sequence comes from Adiantum capillus-veneris, assembly GCF_014529385.1. Taxonomy (NCBI): domain Eukaryota; kingdom Viridiplantae; phylum Streptophyta; class Polypodiopsida; order Polypodiales; family Pteridaceae; genus Adiantum; species Adiantum capillus-veneris. The sequence goes on from NC_140955.1 coordinate 13,159,186, forward strand.
TGCACACATGGCGTATACCTATTCATCAAAATGTTAATCACCTCCATAAGCTCATGGAAAATAAAGAGGCCCTCCTACACCGCATCTTCTTCCTAATGTGAGTTTCTTAGCCTCATATGCAGCAAGATGGAGTTCCCCCTTAATCCTACACCAGAAGCTATAGATGACAAGCTGCTTCCATTGGGGGACTTTGTTGCTGACACAATTGCACTAGTGACAATGGATATTCTCATTGCAAAGTAGATTCAAGTCATGGACGAGGAGTTTGTTTCAACACAAGCAAGGGTTTTTCCAACCAAACTCCTATATGCCCCGACTCGCCTGGTTTGCGGAGCCCCCACAAGGTTGATGAGAGAAAATCCTCTATCAACCTTGAAGCCACACCAACTATGGATGATGAGGATAAGCAACAAGAGGCAATACTAAGCATCTTGTATGTTGATAATTCAACCTTTCTTCTTTTCTTTCGGTTAATTCCATTTTTGCACGATGTTTTGGACATGGACCTAGGGGCTAGCCGGAAGGGGGGGGGAGCACACGTGTTTGGCCTGAGGCAAACACGTGTCCATGATCTTTTACAAAGTTCAATTTAATGATTTGATCATGTTTAGTGAGGACAAGGCAATCTGTGAAAATTTTACCCATTTGTGATCTGTATCTGAATGTTGATTTTGTACATTGAAAAATTTGTCCAAAAATTGGCATGTAAATTACATTTTTGTAATGTGTCCACAAGGCAGGAAGAAAATGCCCTCCAAGCCTACTGTTTGGCCAAATCTCACTGCCTTGTGAACACACCCAATTTGGCAAATATTGCCATATTCAGGCAAATGCAAAGCAAAATTTTTACTTAATGGACAATTTCAAGCCAGTCAAGAAATTATTTTACCCTTAGTTGCCATTATCTAAGCTATGCTTGCAATTTCGAGAACCTTTTGTACAGTTGATTATCATCTCACCTTCAACCATTTAACAAAATAAATGTAGAAAAATATAGACATTAATGTGGACATTAAGTTTACATAGAGCGACAAAAAGAGACGTGATTGTATTTGTCGCAAAGTGCAAATAAATTGTGATCCCAAGAAAACTTGAATCCAATACAAGGGTTCCAAAGAAAACTTGATTCTAATACAAGAGTTAGTTACAAAAAGAGGTTTTGACGTCAGAGGGTATCACTCATGCCTTAGGCAATGTACAAGTTGCATGTCCTTGGCCATGATTGTTACACACTTGGCATGGAAAACACATAAGAATGTGTCCTCAAAGAGACTGAGCAAATAAGCCTCTGTAGCCTCTTGAAATGATTCGAGGGAAACTGCAGACATCCAAATATCTATGCTATAGATTTGTATCACTTTTTTACATGTCTGTGCAAATGGTGCTTTCCTAATAAGCAGGTCCGCTATCTTTTCGTAATGCCTAATTTCAGCAAATGCTCGACAAAATTGTCGTGCTCTTTGAGGTCGATGTTGTGAAGGCCTTTGAGCTCCAATTGGCCGTGCTCTTTGCAGCTTCCTACAGAATTTTGACTTGCGATGGTGCTTGGGAGGTGGCTCTTGGGCATCTTCATCCGGATCATAATCTTCATCTCACTGCTTCGCTTATCGTTATTGGGTTGATCAGAAGGCATGGCACCCGTTTCGCTGGGTAGTGACTTGACGGTGGCGGCCACAATTTGGCGACTTGGACCAGATGGCATCGTGCCCATCCGGACTGGCAATTTATTTTCACCCACCCTATGATTCACTGGGATGTTCTCATCTTCCCATGATAGACTCTCATCGAACGTGTCTGTCTCTGTGCGTTCCGGGTCAGTTATCTCTTCTGGTTGCTGATTGCACGTATCTTTTGCCTTCTATGCACCTCATTGGTTTTTGGATTCTTCTTTGCAGTTTGTTTTGTGCTTGCCATCTAGAAAGTGAATTTGGGGGGCTTCTTAGATCTTGTGGTGCTCTATGAGGGAGGGAGTGTTCTGTGTTTGTGAATGGAGGTTTTCCCCTCTTTATACAGGGTGGCCATATAAGGGTGGGTTGACATGGTGGAAAAGAGCCGCTAAAAGCACGAGAAAATATTCTTTTGAATTACAAAATCACATGAAACTAGAGAACTATTCTAACACGCAAAGAAAACTGTCTACTTGTAAAATTGCGTAAACAATTAAACAACAAAAACGCTCGATCCAAAAAAAGAGAGGGTTGTGGCACAATAAAATATGCTGTAATGCTTAAATCACAGTGATAACATGTGCATACAATTGCAATGAATCTTACATTATCATGAGATTCTAAATACATCTACTACTTTCCTGGCCGAAACTTTTCGCACCCTAGTGCTTGCTACACTGCATGTCGTGCTCGACCTTGTGAGGATCTCCAACGCTTTGAGGAATGAACATGAGCCATTTGACTGATTTTTTTTTCCAAGTGCGATGACCTTGCATGTTCAATCAACACTTTGCATCCAAAGGTGCTACAGTAAAACCAGCTGACATTTTTTAAAGATAGCATGAGTGCACTAAACCCCCTCCATGTCTTGTATTCTTGAAGTAGACACCCCTAGCATGATAATGTGACTTCTCCATATCTTGCATGCTCCAAAGATCCAATAAACCATACATGTTCATAAAGTATGCACCATGGGCATAGAGGATGTGTTTCCCATAAAGCCACAACACATTGATGATCAACACTAAAGCATAGTACAGACCAAGTCGGAATAGCAAGCACTCACCATATATTGTGTAATGTTTGATTGATCCCATGTAGTGAGATGACCACCTTTATGAACTCCACTACCCAATTTTCAAATTCTTGTCGTTGCTCACTGGTTGTGCTTGCAAGCCATAGTATCTTCATCATCTTGTTCAATACCGCCCAAACATGTTGCTGGCTAATCACAACACTTGCATTGCTATCATTGTCCGTTGTGTACTTGCAAACATTCTTCCACAACTCCCATCCTCCTTCACATGTTGATGTTTCAGCAGCAGCACTACTTTCCTTGGCCAAACCCTCTTCAAAAAATTCCTTGCCTTTAGTCCACTCATGGACACTGGCTGGGCCACTTCCTAAGAGCTTGCATTGTTCTTTTGTACAACAATGGAGGTGTTGGTCCCATCACAACCTATTGAATTTAAGATCCCTTCCATTTTTCAGATAGTGTACAAACGAACTCTCCACAGGCTTCATTGTAAAGGCATAATTAATATGAAGCTTTAATAAACAATCAAAGATGCACATAAAAGCATGAAGTGTGAAAAAATGCACATTTTTGAGAGGGAAGTTAATTATAGGGTTACATTCACTATCTTTTGTGGCACAATTGGGCTCCTCTAGCATAGGACATTGTGTACTGAATGTTCCCACACACGTGTAATTTTTGAATTGTCCTCTTCCTTTGTTTTGTCTACTATTGCAATTTTATGTGCATTCCCCTTATAGACCTCAATGAAAAATGGACAAGGATACAGAGCTCTAGCCCCTTTTTTGCACCCTAGAATGCACTTGATTGTTTTCAAATTTCCATCTAAGTGCCAATCAACTTCAAACTCCCTTATTCCATCTACTTGGAGTTTTTCCCTAGCTAGTTGTGTCTTAATGACATTTGTTATTCATAGAATGCATTCAAAAATCCAAGAGAGCACTCCATGGGTCTCCTTGGGAACCTCAATAGTACCAAGCCACCAAATTTTTTTCTCATGATCCACACTAAAAGATGGTGCACAATTTTTGTTCATAGAAGTACATTTTGCATGAAATAATTCCTTGTTCATGAGAATAATACTCATCCTTTCTAGTATTTGTTTCTTCATAATCTGACACTCATCTATCTTGAGCAGAAACACCAAATTTAAACCTAGCAATCCAAAATATCCAAAATAATATTTTTCAAAAGAAAAAGATTGCATTACTATAGCCTCGCATTAGGTGGTACACCATAAAAATGTATCATTGCCATTTGAAGCCTTCTCAAATCAACAAAAATACTATTTGACATTCAGGAAGGAAATCCCTTATCCACCCTGTCTGCACCTATGCTTGCATTGGAATGTTTCTTAAATCCTTTTGACTGCTTGATAAAGATGGATGGCATTATCTTCTCTATGTGCAAATAGCCTCCTATTCAAAAGTACACATCCTTGTTCGAGACCTTCTTAGAAAGATTGATCTTAAGTGGTATAGGAAAAACATTCTCAATAATTTCTCTTTCTCTTAAAGCATACTTAACGATACCATATAAGGCAATGTATCCCTTAACTAATTCCAACTTCATCACAAGACTTCTATACATTAACATCACTCACAAGATTCGAAAACTTTCTCATCACCTCCTTTGTGATAGCATTGTTTACTATTCTGCACATTTGGTGCTTGTAAAAGGGACATGACGTCCGATTTCTTGAGGCACAGACTTAAGAAATGGATGCGATCGTCCTGGATATGGCCATCACATAGCTCTTGGATAAAATTCCTACAAGAATGAACAAAAACATTACCACAAAATTTCTACAAGAATGGACAAAAACATTACCATTTAAGTATAGATTGGAGCATAGAAAAATGTACCTTGTAGCTCTAACCCTTCTTTTTCAAGTGCCACCTTATGGGGCTAAAGTCTCTATGGCGTTGAAGCTCCTCTTATGTTCCCTTTCACCTAAGGGATTCTTTTTAAGATGTAGGATCTTATCTTCAAGCTTCACAATCATAGCATCTTTCTTTTCCACCTATAGCTTAAGGTTTTCCCCTTCCTCCTCTGCATGAATGATCCTTTTGTGCAATCCACTAGTGATATGGGAAAGAAGTTGACATTAATGCAAAGACCATTGTGCGCTATCAGCTTCAATAGTCGACAATTGCTTACAGTATCCAAGAAGACCTTGCTCCCCTCCCTACCTACATACTGTAAGAATGAAGAAAGGCTATTGAATGTTGGACACACATTGATGGTGGCTAGATCATTAGGGTAGAGGCAACCATGCACCCAAAGATCCATATTGGTGTGACATGCATCACAGAATTGTTGTGCAGTTTGCTAGTAATGACGCTTTGAGGGTGTGAAGTCCTTTGGCAACCAAACATGTAGAAAAACCATTTCCAAACTTGACAATCTTGCTGTGGATGGGAGGTTTGTAATGGGTGGCAAGGGGAATAAAGTTGGACTCAAGCAAGAGTGGAGAGTTGTAGCAGAGCCACGGAGTGGAGAGGTGAGCTAAGGAGTGAAAATCTATGGAATGGAGAGCTGCCAGAGATCTATGAAGTGGAGAGATCTATGGAGTGGAGAGATATGGGATGGAGAGCTACAGGAGAGGTACAAAAGGGAGAGGAGGGTTTTTGAGTGGAGAGCTGCAACAAAGCTATGGAGTGGACCTACAACAAGGAGAGGGAAGGACAAAGAGAGTGTGCTGAAAAGTAGGAGAGAGAAGAGAGAGGGAAGGAGGAAGAGTGTGTGCTAAAAAGTAGGAGAGTGAAGAGAGAGTGAGATGAGTGAGAGAGAGGGGAGTGATTTTGGAGGGAAAAGAAAAAGGAGAGCGAGATGAGTGAGAGAGGGGAGTGATTTTGGAGGGAAAAGAAAAAGGTGGGAAGTTTGATATTTTGCAGGTTAGCAATGATATTTTGAGAGAGAAAATTGATTTTTGGGTATACATATACGTTGGGAAGAAGTTTTGAGTAAAAGTGAGGTTTTTGAATTTTTTTTGGGACAAATTTCTTTTTGAGGCGAGTCTATGGACGCCCTTGATGATGTGGAAAAAGAAAGGGGGGAGGGTAGTTATTGTCATAAGGACCACCACTCTTTTTGGTAGAGAGAGAATGTACCTATCCTCCCTCCCTAGCCTCTATTTCAGCTTGCAAAAAGCCTATGACAAAAAGCCTATGACAACCTAGAAAAATCCTATCAGAATACCCTCATTCAATGGTTTTGTCTCCTAAATCACACACATCTTTAGACTTAATCCCTTAAAATTAGGGATCCTTACAAGGCCCTTTTGGGATTCATATTTTTCCTAATGTTATGTGCAATATCTCTATCAGATTACTTTTGGATCTACCAATCACGAATAGAGGTCATGGATCAGGGTTTGGGTGCTTGTGGATCTTTTAAGCTAAGCAAGATGGTTATCAGGACATTGTTGACTCCTCAACAATGTTGTATGACATTGTGATCCCCATTTGCCAGTCATTTGGGAAGACTATTTGTAAACCGTGGGAGAACACACCTCAGTATTGTTAATTATCCAAAGAGGATAGACATATTACAAAGTGTAATCTTGTGCTAAAGGATATGCAAAGTGCATACGATAGCAGCAAGCAATTCAATTAGAAAGCATGTATCACTCTAGTTGGATTTTTCTTACCATAAGCTAAAGCATGTTTCAACTAGGTTTAGTCTCTTCATGTATAATTCAGGTTCTCAACCTTGAACACTAGTTATGGTGCAGTTGTTTACTGATACAATAATATAACAAGTCAAGGACTTAATATTGGCTGATGAGTTACATCAGAATGTTCCTTTCATGGAAAGTGAAAAGAGGTACTCTTTTCAGTACATCTTTGTCGTGATAAATTGTTTAGCATACTCAAGTGAGCTCTAAATAGAGTCTACACGCTATGTTGTATATGGATGCCACTCCGGAACACATTAGTGTAGGGAGGAATAATATCAAGACAAGGTTCCTAGAGTAAGGCTTGACCTAGGGGGTCAGGGACCTGAGCCAGGGACTTGGACTTGATCAATGTGTACTAGAGATCCACTAGGCTAGGAACTAGCCTATATATAGGGAGGTAGAGTGGTGGATTTGGCATCTCAGTCTCCTAGGTCTTATAATAAGTCTCCTCCTTCTCTTGGATTCTTGTGCTTCAAAAATAGGGTCACCTGGTGTGAGTTTGATCACCCTTTGTTTGACCCGCAGGGGAAATTTTTGCGGTATAGTTATTGTGATTGCTTAAGCTCTAGGTGTTGTGACAGCAGGCGAGGGATCCTCACTAAGAAATGGACCCCAATATTCCTCTTCACTTCCTCTTGTGTCTTGTGTGGGTCTATTTAGAGATGAGATTGGTGGGGGATCCAGTAGAAGTGTGTGGCTGGCATGATTTAGTGGTTGGAGATCACAAAAAATGTTTGGCATGGTGGTTTGATCATCTGGTTTGAAGGTTGGGAAGGTTGTTGGGTGTGTGGAGCAAATTGTGGTTGATTTTTTATGAGGTGTATGTTGCAGATTTTCTGTGGTGTGAGGGGGAGTGGTGTCATTGTTGTGCTTAGTGGTCTTCTCCCGTGTATTGTCCATGTGGTTTAAGATTTGAGTGCATGCTCATTTGGGCTTGAGAGGATTTTCTAGAGTGTGCAATCAGAAAATGAATTTTAAGTTGTGAGTTTTGACTTATATAGTGCTTAAAGTTCTTTTAAAAAATAAAAAACTCAATAAAACCACTTAATATAAAAAAAACACCAAAATAGACGAAACTTGACCCATGGGACTACTGATTGGGGCCTCAACAAATCACTTGGCATTACAATGCATGTTTACAGTAGAAATGGTTAGTGTCAAAAATTTATTAGTTTTCCAACCAACACATGTCATCATGCCGCCTTGTCTCCACCAATGCTAGAATTGATCTTTTGCACTCGAAGCATGATTTGATTGTGATCGCCTCACACTAACTACTTTTCTTGTTTTACATGTCAAACTTCTTTGCCCTATTGTCTTCTTTTTCTTTCTCCCCGCTAAAACTCTATAGAACCAATTGAACATTTGGTGTAGGGCATTGCTCTTTTTCCTTCCACCTCCATGCGTGTATTTTCAAAATACACTGCTTTTTCTTGATAGTGTGAGTGCTCCATTCCTTGGCTGCTCCAGGTGACCAATGAACCGTAGGTGTTGAGAAAAAATGCACTATGTGAAAAAACAATATGCTAGAACAACAACAAAATTTAGTTCGCACACAGATACATTTTGACTGTAAAAACCAATGTTCAATCCACTATGTAATGTGTTATGTGTGTCTCCCCCCAAGCATCCACCATTTGCACAATGAAACTATTAAATATAAAATTTAAGGTGGATATCTCATCACCAATTAGCTTTTTCTCTTCAAGCAGACAAAAAATATCATCAACAGATTGCCACACACGAGCACCCTTAATTCCTAGGGCTACTTCGCTACCTCTGTAGGTGGTAATGTCACACACCTTTTTCCACAACTGAAGCTCATTGGGACTTTGGGAGTCAAAACAGTCTGAAAGAAAATTCCTAGCTTTACTACCACCCATACATACTTTATTAGTGTGATCCTACGTACTTCCAGATGCCTTCTTGTCCTTTGAAAGCTTAATTGCACCCCCATGTAGACCAACACTTGATATAATAGACTCAAGTTCTCTTATGTACTCTTCTCTTCTTTTTGCTAGCTCCATATTCCAAGCATAATTAATATGGAGCATAAGCAACTTATCAAGAATTCATAGATGGGCATGAAGGGTGTAGACATGCATACTTATTAGTGGTATCAAAAGAATAGGATCCCAATTTTGATCATCCATGTCTCGATTAGAGGGGAATTGCTAGTCGCAATTTAGGATATCTTGAAACCATTGTTGTAGTGTTTCACCCATTGCTTAGATGTAGTGGGAACACCTTTTGTAGAGATGGCTGCAACTTTGCCACCCTTATCCTAACCACCTTTTAACTTGATGGACTTTGCACCCTTGCACTCAGTTCTCATTGAGACTTTACTGTGACAGCAATAAATGCATGGAAAGAGGTTAATTGCACCTTTCTTGAACCCTAACATAAACTTGAGTGTTTTCAAGTCTCTTGAAAAATTCTACTCAATGTAGAATGTACCTTCTTGTTGTTGTCAAATGACGTCAATGATTGGGGTGTGATTGAAATACCATTTTAGGGAATCATGTGTCTCGTGCGGGAGATGAAAAGCTGTCAACCACCAAATATTCTTATGTAGGGCTGAACATCTAAACACATGTTTTCCTTCTCATTGGCATTTATCTTGACATTGATGTTCACCAAGGACCTATTTATCAACGTAATTCTTACCCTTTTGAGCCGTTCAACTTTTACAATCTGACACTCATTAAGATTCATTACAAATATAACTTTTCCATCACACTCTTCCTGTGTCAACCCATAAAATCTTATCATTGACTCCTGGAGCTTCAACAAGTCAAAATACATATTTTTGAACTCATTGTAACGGAAGGATTTGTTGTCTTCTAATGGCATGGCATCCACCCTAAAATCTTGCAACATAATTATTGGCGCACTTATCTACAACACTGACACTATAAGGCATCTGCAGCAACCTCAATAGACCTTTTGTCATGTGACCTAGTGTGACAATTTTGTACAAAGCTTCATAGGCCTTGAAACTTATTCCTGCACTGTCACACACCTCCATCATCTCTTGAGGCAACAGAATGCTCTTTAGCTCATTAAAATACTTTGGTGCAACACGTTGACACTGCCAGCATTGGATGGATCATCCAGTAGCTCCACCAACTCCTTTGGCATGATGACATGCTACAATAGAGCGCGTCATATTGTTTGAGCATTGAAATAAATACCCATCATCATTCTAGCCAAGTTCTTGCATACGAAAATAAAGTTATAGCAACCTGCAAAATATGTAGGAAATCAGAAGCTTGCATCTGTATCCTTATCGAGTGTGACAGACATGTTTCTTTGATCTCTAGCACATGAGGATAGAATAGACATCGCATGTCTCTTGCGCTTACAAATGTTGTAGCAAAGGGAAACATGTGTGAGATGATAGATTCACCAACACATATTATTTGAAGTGTGTTGTAGTTGAACGTAATTGTCTAGCCGTCGTTCCTAATCTTTTTTTGATGCTCTATTTTTTTATGGAGCTTTGTCGTCTCATTGTTTAGATACTTTGTCTTCTCATTGTATAGCTACTTTGTCTTCTTATTGGCTACCTCTTTGAAGGGATGTACATCTTTCACATACTTCTACTCCAATGATGAATAGGCAAAAAAGTGTTGTTTACTTGTTTACTTGCTTCCCTTTTATTTCCGAAAGCTAAATACAATCTCCAACAGAATCCAAATAGACCATCTCTTCCATCTCCAATAAAACACAGTAGCTCAATGATGTTACAACAGGGAGGTGTTGTTTACTTGCTTTCCTTTCATTGACGAAAGCTAAATACAATCTCCAACAAAATCCAAACAGACCGTCTCTTCCATCTCTAATAAAAAACAGTAGCTCATTGACATTACAAAAGGGTGGTGATGCATTGGTCGGTGGATCGCCATGATAAACGTGGCCATCAATCCATAAGTTTATTACCTTTCACCAATGCTCCGCATATGATCTGTGGCATTGGGATTAGATGTGCCAAGTCACACAGTAGCATACTCCTACTCCAAATCACCATTTCATCAATATCATTTTGGCCTATTAGTAATTTCTTGCAGTGGAGGAAGACTAAATGACATATTTACTAGTTAATCATGCAAATTAGAGAGAGAGTGTGTAATAGTGACTGCTACAATTAGGGAAAGCTGTCTATGGAGGAAGAAGTAGAGAGTACTCAGAGATAGTAGAAAAGGATTATGTTGTGGAGGGGAGAAAGAGAGGGAGTGCAGATCAATCTCCTTTGAATTCAGATTGTTGATCATGAGAGCTTTAGAGAGAGAGAAATGCTACTTCACAAGGAGGTAATGGAGTTTTTCATTGCTCTCACCTAGAGCTCGAGTGGGAGAAGCATGAGAGAGAGAGAGAGAGAGAGAGAGAGAGAGAGAGAGAGAGAGAGAGAGAGAGGTAGGGAGTGGGAGAGAGAGAGATACAATCAAGAAAGAGAGAGTGTAAGAGAGAGAACATCTGTAACCTTGGAGGATCTTCACTTTCTATTAGAAGTAGGCAACATAGAATGTCTTCTCAATGATTGGAGGTGGAAGAGACACATTAGGGAAAATTTGGACTCTCAAAGGGGCCCTATAAGAATGTTGGACTTTGTCTCTCTTGTCCAAAGTGGGCAACCCGCTGAAGTCCATGAACGCTTTGTCAAAACCCTATCAACCAACATATTATTGGAAAGATCTTAGAAAGTAGGTTCTAAATCCCCAAACTCTGAAAAATTTGGAGTTGTTTTGTAGAAGTTATGGCATCCCCACTGAAACTGAAATGTAGGGAGAGATTCCATTTATAAGATGGAGTTGTCACATCAAAAAGTAAAATTTTTTAGAATATAAGAAATGTGATGGTATGCTATATATAAATGAATAGATCTCAATGAGTACATTCTAAATCCAAAAGATCCAACAAATTTTGATTTCATTTGTAAAATTTTTAATGTACGCCCATTTTGGACAAGAGAGAAAGCCAAAGTCCTTATAGGGCCCCTTTGAGAGCCCAAATTTTTCCTAATGAGAGAGGAAAGGGGAGGAAAGAGAGAGAGTTGCCTCACGTTTTATAGATAGAATGCATTGAGAGAATGTGGAAAATTTTCTTTTTGGCCAGGGGAGGGGGGGGAGACTAAGTAAGAGAGAGTGTTTAATATATTAGAGACAGAGTAGAGGGGTGGGAAAAAGACATTTTAAAATTTAGTTACCCACCTCTCTTTTGGGTTAAAATAGAATATTTTCAAATACAAAATATAAAAATGCATTTTTTAAAATCTTAGCATAAGACTTTTTGCCCTCTCTTTTAGGCTTGGTCAAATTTGGCTTAAGCTTTAAGCATTTTCTTAAACTGCCAGATAAAGAGACCCCCCTTTACCTATTCATTTCCTAATGGAGTGACCCTGAAACAAAGTGTCAGGCATGTCGATGTGTATGCCAAGTGGAAGGTATTCACCAAAGGAAAAAAAGTGATGTGTGAGCTTCATGTATAGAGCATCGACCCTTGGAGTACACTAAGTGCAAGATGTGCCCAATATAGGTATGGCCTAGAAGAATTGACCTATTTCTTGTAAAGGGATTCTTATCACAAAGAAAGAGAAATTATGAGGTTGGAAAGAAGGATATTCATAGATGATTGGTAGTACTCTACGTACATGCATATGTGTAAATTTGTTGTTGGAAGCAAAGTGTCACATACAAATCTAAGCTATAAAGTGGCAGATTGTAGCAAAAGAGAGCCATCCATTGTATAAGAGCCAATGTACATTGCTTCTTTGTTCATAAATTAGGTAATTATCCATCTATTTTTCAAGAAAGTTCACCTTATTTAAAACACGGCATAATTGTATCTCACACATATATTACTATTAAAACATTCTTTATTTGTGCGAAAGAGACCCCTTATTCACCTTCATACAAAACTCCAAAGACTGCGCTCAATCCACAGCTAACGAGATACCAAGTAAGGCACACTAAGGGAATCTAATTAATGCTTGAACAGGAACTAAGAGAAATAAATAGACAACTTGAAGGCAACCCCAACGGTTGCAAGAGAACTAGTTTACAAGCTAAATGCAATGGACAGGTTGATGAAGGGCTAGCGAATCGGGTATATAGCACTCTAAAGAAGTCACTTCCAAAACAAGTGGAGGTAAAGAGGCTATCACTGTCATGATCCCTCCAACGCTCGTTAAAAAGAAACAAGCCATGCAAGCCAAGCTTACGCTTCGTCAGTGGGAGAGTACCGAACAGATTTGAGTTGATTCAATGGATTCAAGGACCAAAAATTCTTGGACATGGAGGGTGTATTGAAATAACGACATACCTTGCCAAGGGATTCTGCTCAACACAATTTAAGGAGTGCTCGCACATGGCCATGATTTTGGATAAAGGCCCTCTGGTATTTAACAAGACCACTGTGTGTGTGGTTCCATGGGAACCGGTTTTTGACTCGGCTAGGTCCCTTCTAGGTATACATCCTATCTGGGTTGAGCTCGTGGGTCTTCCTAGCTGGCTATGGGATAACATCAGACTGCTTGCTAGTCAGCTAGGAACCCCGTTGTTTGTTCCAAACAAGAGGGGTCTTGGCAGATACTCGAACCGAGTGTGCATAGGCTGGGATATCTCTAAGTCACCTCCCAAGAGCATGGTGATCAATATTGGAGCTGGGTTTATTTTGATTCCGCTCAATTTTGGGACTTACGTTGATGCGTGTTTTGAGTGTAACAATTTTGGGTGCTTTGCAAAATATTTCCCCAGGAAATCTAATGAGATAACAATCCCTCATTGTACAGAACTCAAATGTAGGGCTCGACAACCAGGTCTCTAGTAAGTTACAAAAGAGAAGAAGAAAAAATGGAGGGCATATTAGTGGTAGGTTGAGTGGATGAAAAAGAAGCTACAATGTGTGATAATGATGCTTCCCAAATGCAGGTGAAGTCCGTGGAAAAGCGAAACCCCACAATCCAAAGTCCTGAAGGCCCATGAAAAGTAAACTTGATTATCTTTCATGCTTCATCACCTAAACCTATGGTTGTTTCAATTGCTTCGGCTATTCAAGTCTAGGACTAAAGAGGTTCAAAAGGGTGAATTCAGTGGCAAGGGAATCCACATCATGGAAGGTTGCTGGAGAATTCAAGGGGAAAGGCACCTCTCCACCTGCCACCACTTAACCTAAGATGGAGACTGTTGCCCTTTCACTTCACAATCCCTTTGAGACGCTAAAGGGGACAAAACATTAGGCTGCAAGAGATACTCCTGACTCTTCTAGAGTCAGAGATGAAAAAATGGGGCTCGGATGAGATGTGGAGAAATTCCTTCAACTTTCCAAAGGATAGGAATTGTATCTATACAATCATGGAATGTTAAAGGTTTGAAGACCCGAAAGAAGCATGCCCTTTTTTGGGGATAAGTGAGGAAGGACAAGGACGTCAAATGTTGGACCATACAAGAGCACCACCTAGATGCTTACAGCAAAAGGAAAGGACCTGTGGGGCCCGAAGCGTCCACTAGAAAATATGTAAGATAGCACGTGCGAACAAAATAAGGGATTTATAATTAGGTACATTTACAGAAAAATCTAGTTACCCAACGGGTTTTTAAATTAAGAAAGTGAAAATTTTCATACATAAGGGATATTTTTTTACAGAAATGCATACATAAAGGGTACATATAATACTTGAAAATATACACGTAAGAGATTATTTAAATACCTCTTGCTCGCACGTGCTATATGGAATTTTTACATAGTGGACTCCTCGGGCTGTGGGGTCGAAGTTAGCATTTTATGGGGAGAGGGAGTGGACGGATTCAGTGGCGTCCTCTCTATTGTTGATAAGGACCTGGAGCCGAAGGTGGTCCTCAACCACCCCTCTGGGAGAGTCTTAGGAGTGAGAGTTATCTGGGTTGATCAACCTATCACCCTATCACCCTATCAAACATCTATGGTCCCTGTAATGCAAAGGATAGGGCCAAAACGTGGATGCATCTTAGGGACTTCCCCTTATAAGGTGAGTGTCTCAGTGATAGAAGACTTTAATATGGTGGAGAAGAATAAAAACAAATCGGGCTCTGGAAATCTATTGGTAGGCTCTGAAAAAAGTAAATGGTTCGGGCTCTGCGAGAAATGGGCTTTGACGAACCTCTGGGAGTTGGGTCCTTAGAACAATACGTCGGTCTTCACATACACAAGCCTCCGGTATGCCAGCATGACATCCCGGCTCGGCAGATGCTACTGCTCTCACCAAGCTGACTAGATCCTTCTATTAATTGAGATGAAGGTGCTGACAATGAAGAGCCTCTCAAAACATCTTCCCTTACATCTGGAACCTAGGAAATCCAAAGGGGACGGAAAGACCCTAGTGGGAGTAAGAAGATGTTGGTCACATGGGTACACCTATTCAAAGACCCTTTATTTAGAAGTCTTATGAAGAAAACTATATATAAATTCACTAAAGATATTGGCCAAAGAAAAACCTAAAGCTTGGGACCTCTTTGCTCGGAGTGTCCAGAAAGAAATCAAAAGCTCGAGCCTCGGGTGAAAAAGACCTGTGAAGAGCATGTGAAGCATCTTGAAGGTGAGGTTTATCATCTCACTTCAAAAAAAGCCCGTGGACTTGCCTCATATGAAGATCACAAAAGATGGCTAAAAGCTAAATCCAATTTATCGGAGCAACAACTCAAGGAGGTCAAGAGGGTCATATTGGTGCCTCTAGTCAAGCACATTATTTTAGGGCCTTGAGAAACAAGAAAAGACGGGGCTTTATCCACTTGCTCACAAATGAGGAGGGAGATGCTATAAAAAATCAGGATGAAATGGCTAAGATGTTGTTGGAGTATTTAAGCCTAATCATTGGCCAACCAGAGACTCACTCTCAAGAAGTGGACGAGGCTAGAGCGACCTTGCTTGAGAGTATCAATAGGAAAATACACCAACCATAGCCAAACATCTGGAGCTGGCCTTCTCGAAAGATGAGTGCACGTATGTGTTACATGCTCTTAGCAAGGAGAGATCCCCTAGGTGGGATGGTCTGACCACGGGATTTTGCAAGGAGTTTTGGGATTACCTCTAGGGCCCAATTACATATATAGCTAATCAAGCTTTTACCAAGGGGTGGTTAGATCCCTCTGTAAAAAGATGGCTCATTAAACCTATTCCTAAGCAGGTGTGTTTCATGCATCTTAAGAATTGTTGCCCTATAGCTATGATGTATGTGGCTTATAAAGTCATTGCCAAAGCAGTTGCCCTTAGAATTTCTCCCTTCTTGGAGAGGGTTATTTCTCCACATCAACAGGGGTTCATCAAAGGGAGGTCGATATCTGATAATATCTTGGCATCAATGGTTGGCATTGAGTGGTGCGGCCTTCACGAAGCAGGAGTGCATATTGCTTCAGCTTGACCTAGACAAGGCATATGACAGGATTATGTAGTCTTCCATTGAGGATGTCATGAAGGCTATGGGCTTTGGGCCTCGCCTTTGTTGTCTTGTGAACACTCTAGGTGTTGGCGGCCAGTTTGAACTCTTGTTCAATGAAAGAATTGTGGGCTCCTTTGAAGCTAGGAGATTGATCAAGTAGGGATTCCCCTTAACCCCTTGTGGGATGGATGTCTAACCTCACTCCTATCTTATTGCAGATTTAGTGAGAACCACAATTAAATTGTCAATCCATGGAACGAAGCTAACTTGACTAGTGCATAGAGGCTACGAGAGGTTGTCAATCTCTCGAAAAACAACAAACAACTCGCATCTAACTCAATCTACACTCAAGTGACTAAAATCACCAAAAGCCAATCGCTCATCGGTAAACAAATCACATCCGTTACAACATCAAATGACATCCAAACGTAACAAAAGTTCTAGGACATGACCTAAGCACACATGCTTATGGTCTCAAATCCCACTTTAGGTCAAGTGCAAAAATCATGATTATTAACAACAGCGGATTTTTGATCTAGTCGTTTTCAACACAGAATGCACCTAAATGCTTAGCAATGATGCCCCAATACGTCACCTATGCTTAGTTTTTTATTTTGAAGTGTAAATTCCTACTTATGATGAAATTAGGCCACGGGTCCACGACGCCAAAAGCTACAAAATAGTGTGAAGTTTTTACGTGAATGCGTAGAGCTCTTACTTGCGGTTGCAATGCAACAAACACTATTGCAATGTGACAACCAGGGAGGGAGTAGGAAGCACAAGAAGGAGACAAGTGAGCACCGTTAGCTCACGCTGTGTATTTCAATATCCAAAAACTTGAAATTAACTTACAAAAATTGGCTTTTATACCTTAGCCAAGGTTTCTGGTGGTCAAAACTAATAATCTCGGAACTCTAACTAAAGATGGGTAATGACAGGTCGATACAATCTAGAAGCTTGTAGCCCCGGCTCATGAATTACAAAGATTTTTCTGGAAAATAGGAGTTACACGATTCTTGATTTATCAAAATAATAAATTTTTTTAAAATCAAAGCTCTGAAAAATGGTATCCAAACTAGCTTGCTGCTAACATTCCCCCCCTCCTCGCTTGTGTCATCCATTGACACA
This sequence comes from Adiantum capillus-veneris, assembly GCF_014529385.1. Classification (NCBI taxonomy): domain Eukaryota; kingdom Viridiplantae; phylum Streptophyta; class Polypodiopsida; order Polypodiales; family Pteridaceae; genus Adiantum; species Adiantum capillus-veneris. Next base: position 13,176,111 of record NC_140955.1, read on the forward strand.
AATTTATGGGTTGAAATAGTCTTTAGGTTGACGGCTGGTAAAGTAGTCTTTAAGTGAATTTAGAGCCTTTTCAGATCTGATCTTTCTGTCTTTATTTGGCACCTGCAAAAACTGCATAGTGACTCTGTTTTAAGCTCAATTGCGGAGCAGCCCACAAATCTCAAAGTCAGGTTGCCGATCAATGGCCCAAAAATCTTTGTTTGCCAAGTGAAGAACCCTGTGTAGAACGCTTCCTCAAATGCCAACATATTGTGAGAAGGTAAGAACATACATTGGGCATAGAAGCCATACTAGAGGACTTCTTCGGAAAGTTGACCACTGAGATTGTAGCATAAACCTTTATTACCCTTGAGGAATGACCTCCACGGGGGTCTGCTTGCTCTGGCTCATGAAAGACTTCCATGCAGGTGAGCAGCGTTCGGCAAATTTTATAAAGCATCGCACATGATAGATCATGTAGAATTTTGAAGAATTCCATGGAACCCGTTAGGGTTTTCACCATGTATTCTTCTGTCGGCGGTCCCTTTTTTGGAGTAGGCAATCTTGGGTATTGCCTCATGTGTTATTGCCTCATGTGTTTGCCAAGTCCTTACTCTTAGTACATGACAAAAAGTGGGATCCTTTTGAAGTGCCGCAGGTGCTCTTGTGAACAAAATCAGATATCTTGGATTCTTGTTCAACAAGCTCAACCTCCACTTTGGGTGGTCTTCATCTGTGCCTTCTACTTGCATGTCTTTGTAAATCCTCTCTTTGGATTGGAGAAGCTCCACCTTTATCAAAGGATATGGCAGACATTGCCGATGTCATTGTGCATTGATTTGATTGGGAGTGAGTTGAGTAACATTGACAAAGTGAAGAAATCTCAACTCCCAATCCATCACTGCTTTCCACTGCTCATCCACCTCCTGGGTAATATTCTCTTTGAGTGCATCTTCTTCAGCTTTTGATAGCTGGACCATGGGCACTTCATCTGCTTCAGTTAATGGTACTCTGAAATCCTCTTTGCCACCTAGCCTTTCTACTGGCTTGTCTCCATTTTAGAAAAAGAAACTGAGGGGATATCTATCTGTGCTGTTTTGAATTTCCTGTTTCTTCTTGCGTTTCTGGTCGTTCATCTCTCTCAGCAGCTGGTTGACTCTTTTAAGCTCAACTATTTCTTTTAGCATCTCTTCTTTGCATTGCACCCGCATTAATGCCAGGTCTCTGCATTGAGACTGCTCCAGCTTGTCTTTTTTCTTTTTCTATAATGCTTTGTACTCTTCATCTATCCCTTTGATCAAGGCTACTGTGGGATTTTATCGTATTTGTCGCAAAAAAGCTGCCTGGTCATTTATTCTCTACTTTGAATATTGCAGGGAGGCGCTCGCTACATCTAACTACACTTGAATCTTTTAAACTGACAGAGTTGTAGTTAGAAGTTCGTTGGTAACCTCTATCACCTGTTCATCTTTGGCTTTGCAAGCATATGTGAGCTTCATAAGTAGGTCACCTAACTCCTCCATCTCCTTTTGTTGTTTATCTCTTGCTAGCTAATGTTGTTCAGCTTCATCTTTCGTTTCCTGCACTTGCTTTTGTAGATCAATGATGACATTTAATCTGTCTTCTAACTCTCCTTGGAGAGAGTCAATCACCATCTCCAATTCTTTAGCCTTTGTACTGCAGCTAAGTATCCTGTATTTGCATTGCATATTTGTTGACTTGTACGATTACCTCATCATTAGATTGCCAATCCTCATTGCTTGTGAGTTTCCTAGACATCTCGGCAGTCTCTTGTGTCTCTCTCGGCTGCGTTGTGGTGGCTGGTTGTTCTTTCCCTTGAGGATGCGGTTGGGCTTCTTATGCTTTGTCATCTTGAGGCTTCATGGATGCCTCGGCCGTTTCGTGCTACATGGAGGTAGAAGGTGTTTCCTCTGTTTCATGTTCATGTGTTTGATCAAACCTTGTGGACTGCTCTGGTGCAGGACTTGCTACCCTTTCCGGCTCTGGTTCTTGTGCTTTGGCTTGATCTTGTGTAGTGGCTGCCTGTTGTGCAGATTTTGCTCCTTCTTTTTGTTCAGGATTTGTTTCTTTTGTGGGCTTAGTTTCTGTGGTTCTATTTTCCGGTGATGGTGGTGGGCTTGGCATGGGGTGATCATACTATTCTGTAGCAGGTGAAGAAGGTGGGGAGACATGTCACCTTGTTCATGCTGGGATTCTCCTTGTGCGGTTGCTTCTTTGGCTTGTTTTTGCTGCTCCACCGCCTCTTTAGCTTTTCGTTTTAATTCTTGGGATTCTTTCAGCTTCAATGCTTCTGCCTCCTGATACATTCTTTCTAATAACTATGTGGGGTCTTCGGCCTCTTTCCTAGCATGGTGCTTTGTTCTTGGTCCTTTCACTTCAATGGGTACCCTTTTTGCAGGGTCCTTGCCTTGAGCGTGGTGGCTGCGTTCATAGGAGTGCTTTTCTCTTTGAAACCTGGCCTGTTTCTATTGTGAGTCCCCTTGATGTGCTGCCATGGATTTTCTTTTCATTTCCTTGATATCTACCCTTCTTTCTTAGGATCTTTCACTACTATGCCGTTCTGGAGAGCTCTCAGTAGATTCTTCATCAGATTTATATGTTCTCTTGGTAGATCTTGTGGCTCAAGGTGAAGGTTGTGCAGACACGATCCAAGTGTTCTGATCTGGGGCAAGGTGGCAAGTTGTCTACCATGCCCATAACATGGTAGGTAATTTTTGTGAGTACCTCTGGTGCTCCCAGATATGTTATTTTACCCTCTTTCTTTGTCCCCTTCAATGTGGACAACACGTACTGCCCGTGGTCTATAGGTTGCCTGGTTGTTGAATTGAGAACTTGTGTAAATGTGGTGGCAACCGCATGATTGGGTTTCGTGTACCTTGGCGGTCTTTTGGCAAGGAAGTAGAAGTGTTGGTGGTATAATCTTGCAGGTTCTTCCACCTGTTTCTAGATGAGATTGGCAAATGTCACAGCAGCGGTTTCCTTGGTGAAGGTTCCTACCGTCTTTCTATCTCTTTGTAAGGTCTTTGACCCGATCACAAGAGCACCCTTGTACCACGAAATGAATACAATGGAATAAGTTACTAATTTTAGCAGTTTTCCAGATTCTGTCAGTGCCATGATGTTTAGAATGTTATAAAGCTTCAAAATGTGAATTAAAATAATTTTTGTGAAAAATTTCCAAAAATCGTAAGTTTTTGGTCACCCGAACCGTCCAGTTTTGATCGTCTCAAAAAACTGCACCCGTACCCCAAAATTGAGAAAAATGCATTTTTGAACCCCGGGGGCTGCTAAATATGGCAGGTACTCGGGCCAGTACGCCTTAGTTAGAGCTTCGTATGGCAATTTACGGCATCAAAATCCGATTCGTATGACCCGTTTTATCCTAGAACCAAATTTTCTAAAAATTGTCCGGGGAGGCACCGGGGGCCCGGGACTGTGTGGGAACAGGTCCCAAGACACTCCAGATCAGGTTTAGCAGCTAGGGGGCGCCCTCTTGCTTTGTGGGAGTCTTGGGAAAGCTGCCAAGCCTGCAATTCAGTCTCAGAACGAGTTAACCAAGCCAACCTGACACTTGGTGGGCAGAGAACTGGACTTGCCATGCTTAACTGGAGAAGCTCCCAGATGCATTTAGCAACCCAGATCGATTTTCAGCCTGTAGGAGCCTATTTAAAGACCTGCACACACACACACACACACACACACTTATGATCACACTCACACACACACACAGTGCATACACACACACCCACATACATTGGGGAGGTGCTGCCGAATCACACACCTATTGAAGAAGAAGCTAGGAGGGAGGTGCTGCCGAATTTTCATCTCAAGAAGCTCGATTAGATCAGAAAATCGAGAAGATTAACAACTCTTAATCACGGTAACGACAGTTTAATTAATGCCATCTGAAAATCCCTTTCTCTACCACCAAAAATTTCCCGTACATTATGCCTATTCCTAGCCGAAAATCTCTATGACTACTCTCTAAATTCTCCTTATTCGTACTCTATTATGTAATCATCATTCCATAGCTGAATTATCAGCCATTCTTCACTCTCGATTAATGATTAGAGCATAATTATCAGAATCTTCTCTCTCTAGATAGCATAGTAATTAATCGGTAAGCTAGTATTTGTGCAGATTGAAGAGAATCACTATTGTAATCACTCATTAACATTGTTGCTTAATTGAATTCATTTCTCTTATGCATTAAGACGTAATTAAGGAGAAATTAATCCGTCAATATGTCTCTAAGAATTGGTTTTTTCTCACACATATGCATAGGGTAAATCTGCATCATCTAATTGCTAGGAAATAGTTTAATCATACTTAATCCAATTCTCTGGTAATTCCAATAGTGAAATCCTAATTATTCTTGATCATGTAAGCCGAATAATTATCTTAGAGTCGGTTCCCAGAGGATTATGTGCCATCCTTAATGATTGCTTTATGAAAGAAATCTAGACTCTCATATAGGAGGGATTAATTGATGTCACTAATCTACCCATTGGACTGTTATGATGCTTGTGAACCTTAGCTCTTTCTCCAAGCTAATTATTTAAAGTAGTGAGAAATGGCCCCGGTTAAGAGGACGCGCTTCGGTGGTGCCCATGATCGCGAGGCAGGAACGAGCAATGTCAATGGGAAGGGGAAGGCTCCCATGGAGGAACAAATACCGGCCATCTCACGGGCCATCGATGAAGAAGTGGAAGAGGTAGATCATATTTTATTCAAGTTGTTTAAATTAACATTGCATACGCTAGTTAGGAATGCTCATATCCCCAAACATGTTGGAGAAATCCGACAGAAACCTCGGCATTGAAATCATTGTACATTAAGTTCTAAAGTAGGAAGGTAATGTTTGATGGGTATGCTGTTTGCAAGAGGAAAGAATGTCTGCTAGGAAAATTTAGCTCGGCATGTTCATTTTATTTCCAATGTTGAATCAGTCCTGACCCCCCTACTGATCACAGGGGGCAGAGTTCCTCGTTAAGGGCTCTTGAATCCACGACTTGCTTTCTATGCGGTGGATACCCACGACTTGCTTTCTATGCGGTGGAAACCCACGTCTTGCTTTCTATGCGGTGGGAGTGTCCATGACATGCTTTCTATGCGGTGGACATACCTAGTTGTATGGGCAGCTAGGCGACAACGGGAGGAGTGAACTCTAGCTGGAGGGGGGATGTTGTACCTCCAGGACATTGGAATTTTTATGAATAAGTTTGAGTAGAATTTTTTCTAGAATTCTGTCTTGGTGTTGTTTGCAATACTGGTTGAAGGGCTCTTTTAACGAACCATGTGATTCGGAATTAAATAAGGAATATCTATGTTGAACAACCTTGTGGTAGTAATTAGGTCACACGAGGAAGTGTGAGTGTGGGGGTGGAAAGTGGGGGCTTGGCTCGGGTTGCCAATGCCTACGAGATGGGTGGTCCCGATTGGTCGGGAACTCTCTGTCCCCATAGTGCTTACTCGATATTGGTATTACTCATTGCCCCTAGAGCGGCGAATCCTCGAGAGTACATGCCTCTAAAGCATGGGGAAAAAGGCACTCGGGGTTTCTCTCCTCTTGGAAGGTGGGTCTTAGGATCGCTAGATAGTTAAGTACGCTTCCCCTACGAGGTGGAGCTAGATCTCGTTGCTAGTAGGCTCGAACTTGACTCACTTTGTGATGAGAGATCGTCCGCTAGTTGAACCCTGAACCATTTTGTTTGCTTCTGCTATAGATCTAGTGGCCACCAGGTTTACCATCAGATCCGTTGTTTGATACGATGGGGTGGGGACCTCACACCTGGTATCAGAGCCTAGGTTAGACGGGGAAATAAATTTGTATTGTTTGAACATTTAAAAAGAACGGAAAGTATATAGGTAGTTGATCCAAATTCCTTGCATTGGTGTTGCAGGAAGACCCCGTGCTCGAATATCGGAAGTTCCAAGTGTTTGAGCTTATTTATGAGCAAGCTCGAAGATCCCGAGTTTACCAGTTCAGGCGAGATGTCATGGAGATTCTGTTGAAGGCTTATACGCCACACTCCACTCGCATTGATAAAGGATGGGAACTTGATTGGACATTTCCAGGAGGGTTTTACTACATCAACGCTCGGAAGCTAGGATGCCTGGCTACCGACTTGAAGAAGATACGTTGGGGAGAAGAGTTGAGAGTGATAGAGATATTCTACTTGGTGCCCACACGATTGGACCAGACTGTTTCGGGCAACTCCAACCAAACCATCAACGACTGGCTCTTGGAGAAGTTCACCAATGTGATTCCAGCAAACCGAGTCAAAACATTTGGATTACTGAAAGCGGATCTCCGGCCCGATATCTTAGTTTATTATCCCCTCAAGAATGTGTATAAGAACTATTACACGAATGAAGTAGTGGATCATGTCAATACCATTTTCTAGGCGTATGTTATACGCAAATCCATAAAGCCATGTAATAAGCGGTCATCAGTCATTCTAAACCTTGAGGAGTTTCCATTGTAATAAATTTCCATCAATAAAGTGCTTTTTGTCTCTGAATCTCTGTCTCCTGATAAAGTAGAATCTTGAATTTTATTTAAAGTCTCGTGTCTATTTTGAAATCCAAGTAATGGTATCAAGAATTTCGTATAACCCATGTAGGTACCGCCTGTTGCTCTGTACTCGACAACGCAAGAGAAGAAGCTCCTCCTTAAGAAAGCACAACCTCCGATCTTTAAGGGCGAGGGGGCAAATGTGGAGAGAGATGCGGAAGTATGGATGGAAGCCATGGACGACTACTTTGAAGCTGCAGGGACCCAACCCGTAAATCAGACCATGCTTGCGATGTTCCACTTGACTGGCGATGCCAAGATATGGTGGAAGCAACATTGCAGAGACCTGGACATTAAAGGATCTTCCCAATCTTGGGAAGACATCAAAGCTGCGATAATGGGGCGTTATTTACCACCTGCCTATAGGACCTTGAGAATGAATGAATTCTTTTCACTTCGGCAGCTGAATTCAACTGTCGAAGAATACTATGCAAAGTTTGTCACTCTTCGGAGATATGCTCCTAAGATGACCTTGGAACAACAGGTGGCAAGGTTCTGTCAAGGACAAATCGATCCCTTGAACACTCGGCTAGAGGCTCTCAGGCCGTCAACACTACAGGATGCCTTGTTGAGGGCTAAACCTTTAGCTCTCGATGTACAAAAGGCTAATCAGAATAGGAGGAATCATTGGGCAAAGAGGGCAAGGAACACTGCTTGGGACAACAGACCAGCCAACCAAACCTATAACCAGCGCCCTATTGTGGCTACCACCACAACCATGGAGTTCCTTGATGTTTGATGCTATGGTTACGGCGAGCATGGACACTACAGATCCAATTTCCCCAGGAACATTCATGCAACCAACACCAATGCCATACCCTTGAATACCCGTGGGCGTGGCCAAGCTAATGGAAGAGGAGGACGCGGAGGAATGAACAGAGGGCGAGGGCGTGGAGCTACCGCCAGAGTAAATGCCGCAGTAGTTCAACCAACTGTGGGCGATGAAGCAGTGGAGAGAGCAACCCTACATGCTGCAATTGACAATCCCAATGGTTGCGAGCAATACGCAGTCATTCATACGCCAGGATCTCTCAGAGGTGAACAAGTTAACTTCCTTATAGATTGTGGCAGTACTCTTTCATTTCTTTCACCCAGATGCATGAGAAAGCTTAAGCTAGATGAGTATCCGTCAAGCAAGCTAGTTGTCGAGTTAGCAAACGGCAAGGAGGTAGTATCTCAACACTCTGCGGGCAAAATTGACTTCGATTTAGGGGGACACCCAACTTCTGCCCAATTTCGAACCTTACCCTTAGGATTCTTTGATGGGATACTAGGGATGGACTGGCTAAAGAAAAATAGGGCCCACTTACATTGTGCACAAGGGAATTTTACCTTTACAGATAACTTGGGTAATGAAGCCTTAATCCAGGGGGAAAATGGGAGACCTAAGGCTACTCTAGTTAAGGCCAACAGACTTTTGGAGGGACTAAGGAAGGGTTAGCAAATATATGCAGTTAAACTCAACAAGGTGGACCAATCAGATACCTCACTTCGACCAAACTGGTTGAGAGAGTATGATGATGTATTCCCCGAAGAACTTACGAATCTTCCACCACACAGAGAGGTAGATCATGAGATTGAGACTATCCCTGGGTGTGAACCTATCTCAAAAAGACCTTATAAAATGTCACTTCCGGAGGCCATCGAACTCAAAGAACAACTTAGGCAACTCATTGAGCAAGGATTCATTCGACCCAGTTTTTCTCCTTGGGGTGCTCCAGTTCTTTTCCAAAAGAAGAAGGATGGGACCTTAAGGCTATGCATAGACTATCGTGGACTGAACCAGGTAACTGTCAAGAACAAGTATCCAATTCCAAGGATTGACGAACTTTTGGACAGACTCCACGGCGCCAAAATATTTACAAAGATAGATCTAAGGTCAGGATATTACCAAATCAGGATCAAGGAATCAGATATTCCGAAGACAGCTTTCAATACTAGGTATGGGCACTACGAATTCACAGTAATGTCTTTTGGTCTAACAAATGCTCCTGCAAGCTTCAACCGACTTATGCAGGATATTTTCAGACCTTACCTCGATGATTTTGTCTTGGTTTTTTTTTATGACATTCTGATCTATTCCAAAGACGAGGCAGATCACGAAGAACATGTTCGCAAAGTACTTGATCTTCTTCGGAAACACCAACTTTACGCTAAGGAGAGCAAGTGCACTTTTTGCTCACCAAAGGTCAACTATCTTGGATTTGTCATTTCGGCTGAAGGGATTTCAGTGGACCCAAACAAAGTCAAGGACATCGTTGACTGGCCTCAACCATCCACTGTTAGCGAAGTAAGGGGATTTCTTGGAATAATGGGATGGTACAGGATTCTTGTCAAGAATTATGCACGTATTGCTGAACCTTTGACTGAACTCCTGAAGAAAGGAATGAGGATCGATTGGAAGACCGAGCACGAGTCTAGCTTTGCTAAGCTAAAAGAGTTCTTGGTCTCAGCTCCTATTTTAAAGCTTCCAGACTTCAGTAAAGAATTTGAAGTAGCGATAGATGCTAGTAAGTCTGCTCTAGGAGGAGTTCTTACTCAAGAAGGAAGACCGGTGGCGTATACTTCGCGAAAACTGAGGGATCATGAGAAGAATTATCCCACTCATGATCTAGAACTTTTAGCAGTTATACATGCACTGAAGTTATGGAGACATTATCTTCTTGGACGCAGGTTTCAGTTGGTTACAGACCACAAGAGTTTAAAGTGGATTTTTACTAAACCCATTCTCAATATGCGACAACGGCGATGGATAGAGCTATTACAGGAATATGACCTTGACATAAAGTATAGACCAGGGAAGGAAAACGCAATTGCAGATGGTCTTAGCCGAAAATCGTTTCTCGGAGCTATCTCTATTCCAAATAACCCTATCTGGGATAGAATCAAAGAAGCATCCCTCGAAGATCCAGAGTACCAACGTATGGCTTCATTAGTCCAGCAGAATAAGATGCCTGAAGCTAAAGATTACTCTCTTATGGGAGGATGTCTTTACTACAGACATAGACTCTGTGTACCCAGAGACCCAGCTTTAAAGAAGGCCATTCTATATGAAGCACACGATAGCCCTACATCCGGACACCCAGGCTATGCTAAAACTCTTCACGCCGTCAGAAGGAGTTATTTCTGGTCTGGAATGAAAGTAGACATACTTTGCTATGTGAGACAATGTCTTTCTTGTCAACGGATAAAGGCCGAAGGATCAAATTACCAGGGCAACTTCAACCTCTTGACATACCCCAGATGAAGTGGGAATGCATCAGTATGGATTTTGTTACAGGATTACCTTCCACAGGAGGTTATGATTCTGTTTTCGTGGTTGTTGATATGCTCACAAAAGTGGCTCATCTAATACCCGTAAAGACGACCTTTACTGCTTCAGATGTTAGTCGGGTATTCATCAAGGAGATTTTTAGGTTACATGGTCTACCCAAGCGTATCGTCAGCGATAAAGATGCCAAGTTTACATCAAAATTTTAGACCTCTCTTTTCCAATCTATTGGGTCACAATTATCCTTCAGCACAGCGTATCATCCGCAGACTGACGGGAAAACTGAAAGAGTTAATCAAGTCATCGAGGACATTCTCAGAGCCTATTGTTCACAAGAGCCAAAGAAGTGGTTACAATATCTACCTTTGGTAGAATATGCTTATAACTCTTCCGAACACAGAAGCATCGGAATGTCACCTTTCAAAGCTCTTTATGGACAAGACTGTTTAGCACCACTGAACTTTTCAGATCCAACCATCAGAGTAGAAGCCTCTAGAAAAATGTTAGAAGATATGGAAGCACAGACTAGAGCTATTCGCCAGGACATTCAGGCAGCTCAGGATAGACAGAAGCACTATACAGATAAGAACCGCACAGATAGAACTTTCAAGGAAGGAGATAAGGTTTTTATCCAAGTCCAACCTAAGAAAAGCAATTTATCGCTAGGCAGATACAAGAAGCTAAGCCCAGGGTACTGTGGACCATTCGAGATCATTAAGGTTGTGAGTGACCAAGCCTACAAGCTAAAGTTACCTGCAAACTTGAAGGTTCATGATGTGTTCCACGTCAGCTTACTCAAACCCTATGTTCCTAACCCTGATCAATTTTTGGACTCAGATCAGATAGTCATGCCAGCACAAGGAGTTCTCGAACTCCAACCTGACTGTGTACTTGAAACAAGAGAAAGGAATTACGCAATAGAACTATCACGGAGCCTCTGGTAAAGTGGAAGGATTGCCCTGAAGAAGATGCAACTTGGGAAGACGAATCGACGCTCTTAAAAGATTACCCAAACTCATTCTTGAGATGAGGACATCTCAAATTTTTCACGTTGGGGAGGTTGTAAGGTCTTTGACCCGATCACAAGAGCACCCTTGTACCACGAAATGAATACAATGGAATAAGTTACTAATTTTAGCAGTTTTCCAGATTCTGTCAGTGCCATGATGTTTAGAATGTTATAAAGCTTCAAAATGTGAATTAAAATAATTTTTGTGAAAAATTTCCAAAAATAGTAAGTTTTTGGTCACCCGAACCGTCCAGTTTTGATCGTCTCAAAAAACTACACCCGTACCCCAAAATTGAGAAAAATGCATTTTTGAACCCCGGGGGCTGCTAAATATGGCAAGTACTCGGGCCAGTACGCCTTAGTTAGAGCTTCGTATGGCAATTTACGGCATCAAAATCCGATTCGTATGACCCGTTTTAGCCTAGAACCAAATTTCCTAAAAATTGTCCGGGGAGGCACCGGGGGCCCGGGACTGTGTGGGAACAGGTCCCAGGCCACTCCAGATCAGCTTTAGCAGCTAGGGGGTGCCCTCTTGCTTTGTGGGAGTCTTGGGAAAGCTGCCAAGCCTGCAACTCAGTCTCAGAACCAGTTAACCAAGCCAACCTGACACTTGGTGGGCAGAGAACTGGACTTGCCATGCTTAACTGGAGAAGCTCCCAGATGCATTTAGCAACCCAGATCGATTTTCAGCCTGTAGGAGCCTATTTAAAGACCTGCACACACACACACACACACACACTTATGATCACACTCACACACACACAGTGCATACACACACACCCACATACATTGGGGAGGTGCTGCCGAATCACACACCTATTGAAGAAGAAGCTAGGAGGGAGGTGCTGCCGAATTTTCATCTCAAGAAGCTCGATTAGATCAGAAAATTGAGAAGATTAACAACTCTTAATCACGGTAACGACAGTTTAATTAATGCCATCTGAAAATCCCTTTCTCTACCACCAAAAATTTCCCGTACATTATGCCTATTCCTAGCCGAAAATCTCTATGACTACTCTCTAAATTCTCCTTATTCGTACTCTATTATGTAATCATCATTCCATAGCTGAATTATCAGCCATTCTTCACTCTCGATTAATGATTAGAGCATAATTATCAGAATCTTCTCTCTCTAGATAGCATAGTAATTAATCGGTAAGCTAGTATTTGTGCAGATTGAAGAGAATCACTATTGTAATCACTCATTAACATTGTTGCTTAATTGAATTCATTTCTCTTATGCATTAAGAAGTAATTAAGGAGAAATTAATCCGTCAATAAGTCTCTAAGAATTGGTTTTTCCTCACACATATGCATAGGGTAAATCTGCATCATCTAATTGCTAGGAAATAGTTTAATCATACTTAATCCAATTCTCTGGTAATTCCAATAGTGAAATCCTAATTATTCTTGATCATGTAAGCCGAATAATTATCTTAGAGCCGGTTTCCATAGGATTATGTGCCATCCTTAATGATTGCTTTATGAAAGAAATCTAGACTCTCATATAGGAGGGATTAATTGATGTCACTAATCTACCCATTGGACTGTTATGATGCTTGTGAACCTTAGCTCTTTCTCCAAGCTAATTATTTAAAGTAGTGAGAAATGGCCCCGGTTAAGAGGACGCGCTTCGGTGGTGCCCATGATCGCGAGGCAGGAACGAGCAATGTCAACGGGAGGGGAAGGCTCCCATGGAGGAACAAATACCGGCCATCTCACGGGCCATCGATGAAGAAGTGGAAGAGGTAGATCATATTTTATTCAAGTTGTTTAAATTAACATTGCATACGCTAGTTAGGAATGCTCATATCCCCAAACATGTTGGAGAAATCCGACAGAAACCTCGGCATTGAAATCATTGTACATTAAGTTCTAAAGTAGGAAGGTAATGTTTGATGGGTATGCTATTTTCAAGAGGAAAGAATGTCTGCTAGGAAAATTTAGCTCGGCATGTTCATTTTATTTCCAATGTTGAATTAGTCCTGACCCCCCTACTGATCACAGGGGGCAGAGTTCCTCGTTAAGGGCTCTTGAATCCACGACTTGCTTTCTATGCGGTGGATACCCACGACTTGCTTTCTATGCGGTGGGAACCCACGTCTTGCTTTCTATGCGGTGGGAGTGTCCATGACATGCTTTCTATGCGGTGGACATACCTAGTTGTATGGGCAGCTAGGCGACAACGGGAGGAGTGAACTCTCGCTGGAGGGGGGATGTTGTACCTCCAGGACATTGGAATTTTTATGAATAAGTTTGAGTAGAATTTTTTCTAGAATACTGTCTTGGTGTTGTTTGCAATACTGGTTGAAGGGCTCTTTTAACGAACCATGTGATTCGGAATTAAACAAGGAATATCTATGTTGAACAACCTTGTGGTAGTAATTAAGTCACACGAGGAAGTGTGAGTGTGGGGGTGGAAAGTGGGGGCTTGGCTCGGGTTGCCAATGCCTACGAGATGGGTGGTCCCGATTGGTCGGGAACTCTCTGTCCCCATAGTGCTTACTTGATATTGGTATTACTCATTGCCCCTAGATCGGCGAATCCTCGAGAGTACGTGCCCCTGAAACATGGGGAAAAAGGCACTCAGGGTTTCTCTCCTCTTGGAAGGTGGGTCTTAGGATCGCTAGATAGTTAAGTGCGCTTCCCCTGCGAGGTGGAGCTAGATCTCGTTGCTAGTAGGCTCGAACTCGACTCACTTTGTGATGAGAGATCGTCCGCTAGTTGAACCTTGAACCATTTTGTTTGCTTCCGCTATAGATCTAGTGGCCACCTGGTTTACCATCAGATCCATTGTTTGATATGACGGGGTGGGGACCTCACACTCTTGCCCTCATGGTCATTCCTTCTGTTGGCAATTTGAGAGCTTCTGCCACTATCTCTTTTGTAATCACCACTTTGACTTTGTTCCCTTGCTGGTCACAGATTTGGGTGGTTCCATCTTCTTTGATTGTGAACAAGATCTTATAAGCTTTTTGGAGATCTACTCCACATGGCTCTTGTTCGTAAAACTCTCTGAGTCCCAGCCTTCTGTTGGCTTCTTTTGTGTAGGGCGTTGTGGTGACATCATAGACTTATTTTGGTAGAAGTTGCAGTTCTACCTGATGTCCTTCTTTGCTTTTGAATCTACCTGTGAAAACCGTTGTGTTATGCTCTTCAAGCTGTTCTTTCAATAGGTAGGCTTCTTTGGTAGTTTTGACTGAACTGGGGTCCAATTGGTATGGTGATAGCTCTTGTAGCTTCTCCTTTTCTGAGAGCTTCTTCTTGGTCTTCTCTGTAGCTTGCATGGATCCTGTTGAGTGAATAAAGTGTCAAAGTTAGCAAATTTGACAGATTCTTCTCTGAAATGTCCCTCAGTCTGAAATGCTCACAAATTGAGTCCAATTTGCTTCAAATCAATTTTTGAACATGCATAGATGCATAAAAACATGTACAGATCAAAATTATGAAGTCCAAACAAAAATTGCAACAAAAGTAAATAATCGGATTATTTACAACTGAGTAATTTTTTCAACTTTTTACAAATTTGGCATTACAGGCTTGAAGTATACATCAATTAGATACTCTGAGTGAACTATGGGCTCATTTGGGTACACAGGATGAAATTGGTGCCAGATCTAGGCTTTAGGTCTCTAAAACAGTAGATGTAAAGAAATTTTGAGATTTTGAGCTCCAAATTTGTTCAAACTTGGCTACTGAGCTTAGGACATCATGTACTTTGAATCTATGATGGCAAAGTTACAAATTTTCCCCATCTTGGCAAAAAAGTAAATAATCGTGATTATTAACTTTTTCATCAAAATGAATATTTTTTGGTGCAACTTGGTTCTAGGCATGGTATAGACCCTGTCTATGTGATATGAGGTGATTTGGTTAAAAAAAATGTGGCTCATAACTCAGAATTTGGCTTGCGAGGACTTCTTTGCGTTTTTGGGCAATTTTCCAAGTCATACTTGATCATTTTGGCTCATACTTTAAATTTGGCATGTAATAGGTGTGTACAAGTAATAGGTGAGTAATGATACAATTTTCAAGACAAAATATTGCAAAAGTAAATAATCGCGGTTATTTACAACTGTCAACTTTTTCTTGCAAAACTTGAAAATTTGGACCTAAACACATTCTATACACCTAAAACAAGTCCTAAATTGAATTTGGTGAACTTTGGTATTTTTGGAATCATTTCGTGCTTTGTCGACTCTGAAATCACTAATTTTTGTGACTAAAATGGCCTATAGAGTTGGTTAGTCACTTTTGAGGCTATGGACTTGTCCGTAACATAGTCGTAAAGCAACTCATCCAATTTTGGCCCATTTTGAGTTAGTTTGAACTGGTGTGTCGAATTTGACGCTTTATAGTCTTCAAGCTATTTTTTGCTTTTTGAGGGCTTGGCTTAATTGATTTTATGAAACCAATCATATACCTTGTGTATAGACCTCGTATGTAAGCTGTCTGTGGAGTTAGCATCCAATTCTGGCATCTACCAAAAACATAGCTTTTCTACTTGGGACTCCCTTGACCTTTGCCGAATGGTCAACTATTGATATAGAAGTGTTCTATTATGTTGGGGCATGCTACAGTTCAAATCTCATCCGATTTGGTTGAGCTGACAGGTCTCTATGGTCGATTTTTGGTCGTAGGTCTTCGTGCACTGCTCAGATTCTAGGTTTTTTCCCAAGGGTTTAGACTAGCTACCGGCCATACAAAATGGATTATCAATAAGTATAGAACTTATCCCTCATGTCTCGTGTGAGACGGCGTTGAAAACAGGTGACTGTGGACTTCGAAAAATACGCACGAAGAGGGTCGGAAAAGAGGTGATTTTAGCCTACCTCGGGTATCTATACTCGGACTTCCCGAACCATTTTTCCCAGATTCCCCTGCTAGTCCTACTAGGCTGTGAAATCTATGTTAGACCCAAAAATTTTCCCAATCGGATTCCTGTAGCTCATTCTGCAAGAATTCTGCAAAAGTAGGTATGGCTGCCTAATTTAGGCTTTTCGCTTCCATCTGTCGATTTGATTGAATTTTTTTGTGCTTGTCCACCTTGTCTTTGTGATCATCACCATGTCTTCAATTTTTTCCATATGAGCTCCTTTGCTATTTATTATTAATTTTTGACCTGTTTATTAAAGAAATAAAAGAAAATAACAAAATACGTTAAAAAAGCAAAGTGAAAATCCAATAATTTAAGAAAATTTCTTGAAAAACACAACTTTATTGTTTTTTGTTGGATTTCTCCATTTTTAAGTCTCAATATCAAGAAAAATGATGAAAAATAACCAACAAGGACTATTTTTTAATGATTTTTTGATAGTATATACACTATTTACACTCATCAGGGAGATATTATCAGTTAACTTTCCTCTGTTGATGAATTATAAGGGAATTATTAGGTAATTTTGTAAAAAATTCACACGTTAACATCAAACTTTTCTCCCTCTTCAAACATTGCCCTTAATTACTTAGTACTCTTCCACCCCTCCTAGATGGCGTACTCCGGGACGACTGTGTGCATGGGTTGAACAATCATGTCTATTCATAGCCATGGTTGGCTCTACCATGCTTTGAAGATCAATGTAGTTCAAACCATTATGTTGTGCAAGAGTTGGGTCTTGAGTAATTTACTCAAGGGTTTCTGATGTCGAGGTATTTTGATGTTGTCTTTCAAAGAGAAAATCTTGTACCTTGTGTGCTCTTTGCTTGATTGTACCATCAAGATGCTTTAGCACGCTAATTTCTTGAGCTTTTGGTAATGATTGTTGTCGAGATTTTACCATCCATTGATATTTTGGTTTGTCTTGGTCAAAATGGTGTGGTTGAGGTTTCTGAGACTTAACTCTCCATTGCTTGATTGGTTTTCCAGTTTGCGAAGAAAATAAGTGCTCCTTTTTCTTCCAAATCCATTTCGTGTTCGGTTCCTTGCTTGAAGATGCTCGTCTCTATTTTTTGAACCTTGGAACCTTCTTTGGTATTGTTGATGATGTTGTGGGCACCCATATTTGAATCGGCTTGTCCTTAAGCTGTGCTTTTGGTACCCAATTTTTTTTGACTCCTTGCATGCTACTTGGAGCATTTACTTGTCAATAGGACGTAGAAGATTGATTACTTCCTGGTTTGCTCCATTCCTCCTTGCTTGGTGCAATTGGAACAATGAGTTGTCCGCCTTTATGTGATAGCTTGAGCTGATTGGTATCCAAATCTGAGGCTGGCTAGTATGTCTGCATCCATGGAATTCCAAGAATCATTGTCTCATTCATGTGTTCATCTGGTAAGCATACAAACTGATGAGGACATGAACATCCATGTACTATCATGTTCAAGTTGTCTACTCCCAATGTTGGTGTCGGGTTCTTGTTGCATCCTTTGATAGTCGTTATTCCTGATGTCAGAGACTGACTTGTTGCCTTCTTGTACATGGAATAAGTGATGCATTTACTCTAGCTCATGTATCGACCAATGCACTTGTGCGATGGTTGTTGAGCTGTACGTTGATGCGAAGGTCCATTCCATCTAGCCATTCATCATTTGTTGACACTGCATCTTTTTGCAATTCCCATTGTCGGTCATCTATTTCTAGAGTGTTGATGGGAATAAGTATTTGTTGATTCTTGAGAGTAGATTTTTTTTATAGTACCCAAGTCGAGCTTCCTCTTGGGCTTCATCAATAACCTGCTGTCGTTTATCTTCCATTGCTTGGTTGCATGCATTCTTTCTAGCAATTCATTGGTTAGTGGCAAATTGTACTTCTTTAGACGACATCCACTAATGAAATTAGCCATTGGTTCACCATCTAGGATAGACAACTTAATTGCTCCACTTGGAGATACATCTTCAATGATAAATGGTCCGTTTTCCTTTTTCTTTAAACTTGGGAATGTGTTGCTTAAGGAAATAGACTAAAACTAAGTCCCCTTTTTTGAAGATTTTTGTAATTCAATAGGAATCAAAAACCTGTTTTTGTTTCCGCTTTTGTGCATAGATATGAGCTACAGCAGTTAGCATGTGCTCATCTAGCTTCTCTAAATATTCAAGTCTCTCTGACAATTCATGTCAAGTCCACTCAAGATTTTTAGCTACCCTTAATGTCGGCAATAGAAACTCTACTGGCAATATGGCATCAAGTCCATAAACAAGGTTAAAGAGTGTAGTATTTAAAGTTGTTTTGAATGGAACTCGATAAGCCCATACAGCAGCATGGAGATTCATTTCCCATTCTATCCTTCTTGAACTAACCACTTTAGTCAATACCGAGCTAAGAACTTTATTCGTATGCTCAGCTTTTCTGTTTGCTTGTGGGTGATAGGGAGCTGATTTGTTATGGATGACCATAAATTCGTTAAACAGATACTCGATTACCCCATTAAGGAAATGAGTTCCCCTATCACCGACAATTTATATTGGCAGTCCATATCTTGTGAATCCACATATAAGAATGAGGCAGTGGTTCTGGAATCATTCTTTTGAGTTGCTTTAGCCTCGGCCCACTTAGTCAAATAGTCCGTGGGTACAATGATATATTGAGCTTGGGTTCTATAAGCAAGTGGTTGGATTGGCCCAACAAAGTCTATACACAATTTTGCAAAAGCTCTATCTATCATCGTTGGTCTTAAGGGCATGCTATCTACACGTGTTGGCATTTTTTCTCGTTGACAAGCATCACACCTCCAAACATATTCTTTGGCATCTGCAAAAAGTGTTGGCCACCATATGCCTACCATTAATATTTCTCTTGAGGTGGTCTCACTAGAAAAGTGACCTCCAGCTAATCCAGCATGTGCTTGTTCTATGATTGGAATATATTTGTCTTCATTTGCACAAAGACGCAAATGTTGATCCTTACCTCTCCGATACAATTGGTTTCCAATAAGAGAATAGTCTCTAGATTCAGTCTCAATTGCTCTTTGATGGAATTTACTCATATCCTTATGAAATGTTCAGCTCGAAAAGTAAGTAACTAGATAGTTACTCCACTTAGGA
Organism: Adiantum capillus-veneris; assembly: GCF_014529385.1. NCBI lineage: Eukaryota > Viridiplantae > Streptophyta > Polypodiopsida > Polypodiales > Pteridaceae > Adiantum > Adiantum capillus-veneris. Next base: position 13,194,948 of record NC_140955.1, read on the forward strand.
ACGTGTGACATTTGGAACAGTGTTACATGAGGTATGGGTGTTTGTTTTTGACATTGAGGACAATCCTTTACAAAAGAGCGAAAATCACTTCTCATTATTGACGAAAATACTCCAAGTCTCAAGATATTTTGCATAGTTTGGTGTTCCTCATAGTGAAGTCCTATTATGGTCATATGTGCTTGACTTAGGTATTGGGTTTTCTCTTCGGGATTAATGCATAAGAGAAATATTCCATCTTGATTTCTTTTGTATGGCCTACCAGCTAGTAATTGATACATAGCCGATTTCTCAATTAATTTGATTGTAATAGGAAGTGGTATTTGTGAATCTACTTGAGCTATGGTTATCAATCATACCACATTTTCCGACCATTGAGGTATCATTCCATGGAGAACAGATAGGCATCTGGTAGATCATCGCCTACTCCTTGGGTGGCTCCCTTCAAACAATCCTAGACAAATGATATGCTCTTTGATGAATAGTGCCCTTTTGCACAACTACAGTGAAATCAAATTCTAGAAGAATGATGAACCATCTCACTATTCTTCCTATGCTGCATAGCTTGTTGACCAAGTACAATAAGGTTTGGTGGTCCACAAAGAACACAAATTTGTTTTGCTAATAGGTAATCTCTATACTTTTTTATGGCACAGATCATTCCTAATCCTTCACTTTTGGTGGTGGTATAATTATTTCCGCCATGTTCAATTACTGGCTAGCATAAGAAATAGGAAAATCATTTTTTCTGTCTCCTGGTTGATCTAGTATACACCCGATGCCAAAATTGGAAGCATCTACATGTATCTTATTCCAATCTGGTGCTTTCAATATTGGAGCTAAAGTGAGAGCTTGCTTAAGCTTCATGAAGGATTCCTCACAGTCATCAGTCCATTCAAAGTGTGTAATCAAGCTATACATGGGTTTTGCAATTATAACGTGCATGTAAATAATTTGTTTGTAATATGCACAATGTCCCATGAAGGCTTGAACCCCTTGACTGTTGTTGGTCTAGGCAAATCAACAATAACATGAATTTTATCCATATCAGTAGCTATGCCATTTTTTGACACTATACATCCAAGAAATTTTTCTTGTCTACCCATAAATGTGCACTTTTCAGGATTTAAGAAAATCCTATAAAGTCTACATTTTCCAAATACTTTTTTGAGGTGTTCAAAATGATCAGCCCGGATTGATGAATGTACGTATAGATCGTCCATATAGACTTCCAAGAATTTCCTAAGATATTCTTTAAAAGCATGGCTCATCAATCTTTGAAAGGTGGTAGGAGCATTATTTAACCCAAAAGGCATAACCCGATAGGCAAAAATACCCCATTCCATTACAATTTTGCAAAAGTAGTTTTATGCTAATCTTTTGGGTCAACCAAAAGTTGATTGTATCTCGAAAAGCCATCTAAGAAGCTGTAAGGTTATTTTCCTGCAACTTGTTCTAAAACATGCTCAGTGATTGGAAGAGGAAATTTGTCTCTAATGGTAGCTGCATTCACTTTCTTGAGGTTGATATACACTCGTAATTTTTCATTCTTCTTGGGTACTACCACAATTAGAGACACCCAGCCTGTGTGTTCAATTTCATAAATGAATTTGGCTTCCTTTAGTTTTTCAGTCTCTTCTTTGATTTTTCTGGCACATGTCTCATTATATGTGTATGGCCTTTTTTACTTGGTTTCGCATCATCTCTCATGGGTATGGTATATTGACAGATTTCTGGATCAACACCCTTGACATCCTTGTAAGACCAAGCAAAGATATCTCCGTATTCTTTCAGTAAGCTTAGCAAAATCTCTTCTTCTTCTGTTAAGTCATTTGCAATGTAGACAGGCCTAGGCTCTTCTCCTCGTTCAACCAAACCTATCTTTTTTGCATTTTCAGGCCCTTCGTAGGACTCACCCTGTTTTTGTAGTTCTCGAACAGGTTGTTCAACTATGATTTTTTGATCTTGGAGAGTATATTTCTTGTAATGGGATGGAACACTCATTATATATTTGCCATCCCCTTCTGTGGTTTCCATTTTGGTCGTATATATCTCCTTTAGAGATTTTTTCAACTCTTGATATTTCTTTACCTTGATTATGTAACATCCATTTGGAGAAAGGAGCAAGGTTAGCTATGCCATGTGGCCAGAAATGATTGTCTTCTTTAAATAAAGGCGAGAGGATCAGAGAGAGCAAAAAGTTGATTTAAAATAAGCGACTCCATATGTGGAGAGAGAGAGAGAGAGAGAGAGAGAGAGAGGAGCGCTGCAACAATCGAGAGCTCCGAGCAGAGAGAGAAAGGAAATCGAGGTATTGTGTGTGTGTGTGTGTGTGTTTTGGAAATGGAGTCTCTTGGAATGCACTGATTGCGGGATACCCACAATAGGATCAGGGACAAAAAGGGCCTTTGTCTAGATGAAATCACCTATGCGTGCATATCGACAGCTCCAAGAGAGAGAGAGAGAGAGAGAGAGAGAGAGAGAGAGAGAGAGAGAGAGAGAGAGAGAGAGAGAGAGAGAGAGAGAGAGAGAGAGAGAGAGAGAGAGCAAGAGAGAGAGAGAGGCAATCAAGGTACTGTGCGCGTGTGTGTGTGTATGTGTGGATGGAGAGAGAGAGAGAGAGAGAGAGAGAGAGAGAGAGAGAGAGAGAGAGAGAGAGAGAGAGAGAGAGAGAGAGAGAGAGAGAGAGAGAGAGAGAGAGAGAGAGAGAGAGAGAGAGAGAGCTGCATCGCCATTGCCATTGGAAACGGCTTCTCTTGGAATGCAGTGATTGCGGGATACCCACAACAAGAGAAGGTACAAAAAGCTTTAGGATGTTTTCAGCAGATGCAATTAAGTAATGGCCTTTGTCCAGATGAAATCACATATGTCTGCATCTTGAAAGCATGGAGGGCCAGGTAGCTCTGGGTTGTTTTCAGCAGATGCAAAGAGAGAAAATGAAATCACCTACATGTGCAGCTTGAAGGCATCTCGCATCATCCAAGATGTTGGTACTGGAAAAAGAGTCCACGATGATATTGTTATTCAGGGGTTGTTGACAAAAAAATTCGTGCTTGGCATTGTCTTTTCTGTGTTCGATCAATATGTATGCCAAATGTGGTGCACTTCAAAGAGCACAGAAAGTGCTTGAGGAGCTTCCTATCCGGAACGTCTTCTCTTGGAGTGCATTGATTGTGGGATATGCACAAGGAACAGGGCCAGAAATCTTACCAATGCATCTGCAACAAGATACATTTGCGATAGCGAATAACACATACTTAGCCAACACATTAATCAGTATGTACATCAAGCGTGGTCTACTTGTCCAAGTGTAACAAGTCCTTGACGAGCTATGGTGATTGGCACTGCTTGATATGTAGTTCACGATGATATTGTTATTTAGGGGCTGTTGACAAAAAACTTTGTGCTTGGCACTACCTTGCCTGTGTGTGGTCGATATGTATACCAAATGTGGTGTACTTCAAAAAGCACAGAAAGTGCCTGAGGGAGCTTCCTATCCGCAACGTCTTCTCTTGGAGTGCATTGATTGCGGGATATGCACAACATGAGTAGGGCCATAAATCTTACCGAGGCAGCAGCAACATGATACATTTGCAATAGTAAATAACACATACTCAGCTGACACATTAATCAGTATGTATATCAAGCCTGGTCTACTTGTCCGAGTGTAACAAGTCCTTGACGAGCTGTTGTGCTTGGCTTGATATGTATGCCAAATGTGGTGCACTTCAAAAGCACCTTGAGGGCTTACTATTTGAAATGACGTCTCTTGGAATGCACTGATTGCGGGATACCCACAACAGGAGCAAGGAAAAAAATCTCTAGGCTATTTTCAGCAAATGCAAAGTGATGGCCTTTGTCCAGATGAAATCACCTACACATGCATCTTGAAGGCATACAGAGCCAGGTAGCTATGGACTATTTTCAGCAGATGCAATTGTTATTTAGGGGCTGTTGACAAAAAACTTTGTGCTTCACATTGCCCTGCCTGTGTGTGGTCGATATGTATGCTGGATGTGGTGCGCTTCAAAAAGCACAGAAAGTGCTTGAGGAGATTCCTGTTCGGAACGTTGTCATTTGGAATGCATTGATTGCAGGATATGCACAATAGAAGCGGGGCCATACATCTTACCAAGGCAGCAGGATACATTTGCGATAGTGGGTTACTTGAAAATAACACATAAACACGTTAGACAGTATGTATGTCAAGCGTGGTCTACTTGTCCGAGCCCAACAAGTCCTTGACAAGCTGTTGTGCTTGGCACAACCCGATATGTATGCCAAATGTGGTGCACTTCAAAAGCACCTTGAGGAGCTTACTGTTTGAAACGGTGTCTCTTGGCATGCACTGATTGCGCGATACCCACAACAGGAGCAGGGACAAAAATCTTTAGGCTGTTTTCAGCACATGCAAAGTGATGGCCTTTGTCCAGATGAAATCACCTACACATGCATCTTGAAGGCATGCAGAGCCAGTTAGCTCTGGGCTGTTTTCAGCAGATGCAGAGAGAGAAAATGCAATCACCTACACATGCAGTTTGAAGGCATCTGACATCATGCAAGATGGGAAAAAAAATTCACGATGATATTGTTATTCAGGGGATGTTGATAGAAACTTCGTGCTTGGCACTGCCTTGGTTGAAATGTATGCCAAATGTGGTGTACTTTATAAAGCACAAAAAGTGCTTGTTGTCTAGAATGTAGTCTATTGGAATGCACTGATCGCGGGATATGCTCAACAGAGGTAAGGCCAAGAAGCTCTGGGTTGTTTTTAGCAAATGCAAAGAGAGGGCATCTATCCAAATGCAATCGCGTACTCTTGTATGTTAAAGGGATATGGTGCTGATATGGGCAAAGGAATTCATGATGATATTGTTAGCTGTAGAAAAGAAACATTGTACTTGGCGCTGCCTTAGTTGATATGTATGCCAGATGTGCTATACTTCATAAAGCACTCTTTGTATGCACATAGACACTCCATACACACAACCCCCCCTCCCCCCCCCCCCCGGTGCATGCACACACAGTCGATTCTCTCTATGCAGCACTCGTTTCATTTTCACAGGGCAGAGCAATATCCTCTACACAAGCAAACATTGAGAGGAAGAGATGACTCTTTCTTTTGTGATCTCACTTAAAGACTGTGCTAACAACAAGGATTTGTACCAAGGTAGCAGGATACATGTTGATATTTGCGATAGTGGGTTACATGAAAATAACACATACTTAGCCAACACGTTAGTTTGTATATATGTCAAGCGTGGTGGACTTGTTTGAGTGCACCAAGTCCTTGACGAGCTTTGGATTGTTTTCAGCAGATGGGAAGCGAGCAAATGCTATCACCCATCACCCAAACGTGCATCTTGAAGTCATGTGGCTCTATGCAAGATGCTATTGAAAAAAGAAATCGTGCTTAGTAGTGCCTTCGTCGATCGGAATGTCAAATGTGGTGCACTTCAGAAACTAAAAAGGCTAGAGGAGTTTACTTTTCGAAATGGCGTGCACTGATTGCGGGATAGGCACAAGAGGAGCAGGGCCAGAAAGCTCTAGGCTAATTTGAGCAAATGCAAGGTGAGGGCCTCTGTCCAATGCAATACCCTACACATGCATCTTGAAGGCACGTGACTCTATGCAAGATGCTTATATGGGCTTAAAAATTCATTTTGATATTGTTAGTCAGGGGATGTTGTCATGCTAAGCAATGCCTCGATCGATATGTATGCCAAATGTGGTGCACTACAAAAGCACAAAAAGTGCTTGAGGAGCTTCCTGCCCGGATGTCGTCTCTTGGAGTGCATTGATTGTGGGATACGCGCAACAAGAGCCGGGCCAGAAAGCTCCAGGCAGTTTTCAGGAGATGCGAAGCGAGGGATTGTCTCCACATGCAATCACAGGTGCGTGCATCTTGAAGGCATGTGGCTCTATGCAAGATATGGATATGGGCATAAAAATTCATGCTGATAGTGTTAGTCAAGGACTGTTGCAAAATATCAGTGTGCTTAGCAATGCCTTTGTTGAAATTATGCCAAATGTGGTGCTCTTGTGAGGGATGTTGTCTCTTGGAACACACTGATTGTAGGATATTCCCAAAAGGGGCAGGGTCAGGAAGCTTGGGACTTTTTTCAATAGATGTGAAGTGAGAGATGCTATCACCTATGCATGCATCTTGAAGATATGTGGATCTATGCAAGATGCTCTTGAAAAGAGATGTCATGCTTGGGCTTAGCAGGCTCCGACGGGCACTTGGGAATGACCCCGAGGCAGCTGTGGCCAACAAGAGTAGGGCTAGAAAGCTAGTGCTTGAGAAGCTTCATGTCCGGTACATCGTCTCTTGGAGTGCATTGACTGTGAGATACGCACAATAGGAGAAGGTTCAGAAAGCTCTAGGCTGTTTTCATTGGATGCAAAGCGATCCCTCTCCTGATGCAATCGCACGCACAACAGCAGTAGGGCCAGAATGCTCTAGGCTATTTTTATTGGATGCAAAGCAAGGACCTCTCCTACTGCAATCACACAAGCGTGCATCTTGAAGGCAGGTGGCTCTATTCAAGATTCTCTTGAAAAGAAATGTCATACTTGGCATTGCGTTGGTCGATATGTGTGCCAAATGTGGTTCACTTCAGGAAGCACAAAAAGTGCTTGAGGCGCTTACTGTTTGGAATGGCGTGCACTGATTGTTGGATATGCACAAGAGGAGCAAGGTAAAAAGCTAGTGCTTGTGAAAAGAAATGTCGTACTTGGCATTGCGTTGGTCGATATGTGTGCCAAATGTGGTGCACTTCAGGAAGCACAAAAAGTGCTTGAGGAGCTTACTGTTTGGAATGGCGTGCATTGATTGTGGGATATGCACAATAGGGGCAGGGTAAAAATCTAGTGCTTGATGAGCTTCTTGTCCAAGACGTCGTCTCTTGGAGTGCTCTACGCAAGATGTTGATATGGGCATAAAAATTCACGCTGATATTGTTAGTCAGGGGTCTTTGAAAAAGATTTCATGCTTGACAATGCCTTGGTTGACATGTTTGGTGAATGTGGTGCACTTTAAAGAGCACCAGAACTTCTCAAAAAGCTTCCTATTTGGAGTGTGGACTCTTGGAACGCACTGATTGTAGGATTTTCCCCACAAGGACAGGGCTAGAAAGCTCTAGTTTGTGTGCAACATATGCAAAGCGACGGCCTCTCTCTTAATTGCAGGATTTTCTCCAAAAGGGTAGCACCAGAAAGCTCTATGCTGTTTTCAGCAGATGCAAAGCGAGGGTTCGTGGAGAAAGATGTCATGCTTGGTCATGTTTTGATCGATATGCATGTCAGATGGGGTGTCCCAAAGACTATGACTTTGTGTATGTGTGTGCGTGTGAGCCTATGTACGGACAATAAGACAGATTCAACATACCCTAAAACCAAGTACATCAGAAGTAGCACAGGTAATGGTAGGCATGATAGCAAAAGTGAATGCGACAGTCAACATGTTTGCAAAATTCGCCATATGGATGCCGATGGCAGAACATATACTATTGAGAAGGTGGTGGAACAATGTAAGGAAGGTCTAGAAGCGGATCCATCCAAGATTGCGTGTTGATCCACACAACAAATACCAAAGGTACATTTCTATTCCGTATTTTGATTTTCTTTATGTGATCCCGAAAGTACTTAGATTGCATCATGTACACATTAAAGCAATGAATTTACCTCATTTTCATTCAAAATATTGTAGATGAAGGTGACAAGGGTTGAAGAATTTTTGTGATGCCCAACAAAGGGACACATGGCAATACACGACGGCATGGCAACATGGAATGATACATGTATTCATAAAACATCGGTAATGAGTGCTTCCTTGTAAAGCTGTAGTATTTCACAATAAGAAAGTCTCTCCAATAGTGGAGGAGAAGCATAAGTCCCCCTTCAACATTGAAGGGGATAAAAGTGGCGGGGGAAGGGCACGTTCCTTACGGTATTATTATAAATGTGGAGAATGGTGCCAACTCCACACCATACATACGTATGGTTTTTTCTTTTCTTTATGGGTACAAGCATCGTAAATGCATGAAATGCATCTCTCTCTATTCTAATTATAATGTGCAAATTTTCATATCCACACATCTTCTACTGCAAAATCTCATTTGTGATGCGAGGTCATAGAGTTTTTGGAGAAAGCTTCGAGGAGAGATGCTATGGAGATTTTTGAATAAGAGACGATACGAGGTGAAAGGTACAACATTACTCCTCTTGTTTAATTCATACCATTTTTATAGAAAATTAATCAAGGCATACTAGTTTTCCGCTCAACTCGTGTCATGGTTGACTCCTTGTCCTGTTTTTTTTGTTTTGCTTGAGTATCCTTCCTTTTTTTCTTGATGTTTTTGACATTTTTAGATTTTTGTTTGAAGGATATCTGCCAGTGATTTTTTCCTTGACACAATGATGTGCATCTATTTGCATCAGGAACTATGTTCTACTGGAGACTGATGGCATAGGTCTAGTTTTCACGTTTCTGGTGTCCCTTTCTCTTCTATACCATTTTTGTCTTCTCGATTTCTGGTTAGGAAAGTCAAAAACTTTTCCTCCCCTCCTTTCATGAGTAGCTTAGCTCTCACATGTTCTTTTTCCGACCCCAAATCATCTAAGGTAGCTAAATATTCTTCTAACTCATCTATTGCATCGTAGTAGAGGTCTGAAAAGACTTGTTGAGCTTTAATCAAGTCCTCGGTTTCCTGAATTTTGTCTTCAATGTGGAGGGTTGAGATAATTCATATGGGAATTATGTCATAGCCGTCCTCATTGCAAAATTGAGTAGGCATAGACTTATTCACACATACATCCATTGTCGCTAAGATTTGAGTACATTCAAATGACTGAAACAAATGCTCTGGAAAGGTTTTAGGTACATAGGCTTCGTTTGTGCAATTCCTTTCTAAGATAAATTCTTCTCTTTTTAAACTTCCATTTTCTGAAGCTCCACACATCCAAATAGGAGTGTCTTTGTTCAACCAAGATGGAAGCTTAGTTTCAGCCGAAGAGACTGAATCAAACTCTTATATGGGCATTTTCATGACTTCTCTATAAATGTGATCTTTTAAATTAACCCTTGTTATTGATCCCACTTGCTTCAAGTACATATAATTGTTTCCCCAATCTTGGATGAGCCATACCTGTCGCATGAAAGGTCTTCCCAATATGATTTCGTAATTGAGTTTCTTTCCAAAGTCTACTATGGCAAAAGTGTATTGATATTCAATCCCACAAGAATTAAGTATCACTTTTTCAAGTAGTCCTAACGGTCTTTCAATGTGTCCCATCAGCCAATTCAAATTTCATTTGAGTTTGTCTAATGGATGGTTGTCCCTAGGATTCCCATACTACTGTCGTGGCTATGGCTATGGCTGCCCTACTATCCAATATTGCATGGTTTCTATGTCATAATATTTCACTGGAAGGGTGGTGTTTCCTTCTCCCCCTTCGTATTATTCTTTGACTTTGTTCAGTGGAACAAATTGAATCTCTTTTTTATCCATTTTGTGTTTCAATTTTCCCAAATTTTTTGCAATTAGCCCCGTTATCCCCACCTTCTCTAGGGTTTTTAATAGATCATTCCATAATATGGTCTAATTTATAACAGTTGTCCCAGATTAAGAGCGCATTGGATGGGTGTAGACCTGATTGAATGAATGTTGTCTACTTCTAGGGTCTGTTCCCCCCTTTTTACTTGAGTGGTATTACATACTATGGATTCATCTTCGTTATCTCCCAAGTAAGAGGGTAATGTTTTCAAGGTCAATATTTTAGACATTCTTGAAGCTTCAGATCCGCAATCCCCATACAAGGATTGTACATCCATGTCCATATCAGGAGGTAGGTTGTCTAACCAAACTTCCTCTATAGGAGCTGACTTTAGAGTTAGGCTCCCATCATTGATCTCTCTAACTTTTTTCCATAAGTGTCCTATCCCGTCTTCCTCTACAAATGGAATTCCGTCTAAGGCATCTTCGCTGTCCGGAACTATGAGTTATGACTTCACCGCTTTGGATTTTCCTTGAATGTCTCTTACCACAAGCTCCTCACGGTTTTGCCATACTTTCGAGCTTGGGTTTTTATTTCTTGCATGATTCTTACCAAATTTTGATAAGCTTCAAGCTTAGCTGCTTCCATGTCTGGAGAAGGATAGTTTTTCCATTTGTTTTCCATGTTTTCTCCTGCTTGGTAGGCTTCCAAGGCTGCAATAATAGGCTCAAAAATTTTATCAACCAAAATTGATCCTCCAAAATTCATGGTTGTTTCTTTGATTTCACTTTCAGTTTCTTTCACCTTTTCCTGAAATAGTTGTTTTTCTTTCTCCTCGATTTTAGCCCTTTGTCTCTGTTTTCTCATCTCATACCTTTTTCTTCTGCTTCTTTTGGTCTTGTGAGAGGAATTTTTTATATTCTCTGAATCATCAGAGGAGTTATGTTTCTTTTTCTGAGCATGGGCTCTAGTGATTACCTTGATTGGAACAATTGGTTCACTCTCAGATGAGGTACTAGGTATCACTTGGATTACATTTACTACTGTTTACCCTTGTTTAAAGGATTTTTAGGCAAAATTTTCCAGGAAGTGTCCTCCCTTTTTGCAACATTGTATGCAATAAGCTTCCACTGGCTTGAGGTTTTTGTCAGGCTCTGGGAATTCATTTTTCCAATGATCATCTGCACCACAGTTATGACAGTTTCCTTGGCTTAATCATGGGTCTTACCATAGACGGTCTGACACCTTGATTAGCTCCATAATACATTAGTGCAAGCTCTGGTGGAGTATAAGTCACAGGTTCTTCCATTGGTGGTGGATGTGAATTATACCAATCTCCTTCTACCATTACTGTAGATGGATTAGGCTTAGCATAGGGTGTAACAAGCACTAGTGCTTGTTCATCTATGACTCCTTTTGAATGCATGTACTTTACAGGCATTGCATTATGTTCCGGATATGGAGGTTGTTGACCCAACACGGGTTGAGGTCTTTCCATACCCATCGGTGGTCTTTGAGTTGGTGCCATGTTAGGCTGGTATCTATACATGGGTTGTCCTTGTGGACTCATGGGCATGTACTGAACATTCCCATCATACTTTGGTCGGTAATAGCACTCATTGGTCTCATGGTTGGTCCATTTACCCTCGATTGCACACAATTTTTGTGGTCTAATTGGTTTCTCTATTGAAGTATCCTTGTCCTGGTCCTCTCATAGGTGCTTTTTGCATGTTATTCATCATGTCATTCATCCTTTTGAGCATGTCTTCTATGGCTGAAAGTGGTGCTGCAGCAGCCGTTCCCACTTGTGTTGGTTTAGTGGATGCTTTTTTCTCACTTTGGTTATCCTTAGGGACATCATCTTCGTTGAAAATATCACAATTGTCTCCTAAGACAATAGCATCTAATACACACTCTTCTAGGGTTGTATGCTTCTTGTTATACAGTATAGCATGAAGTTCTTTGTTTAGCAGTCCTTCTAGAAACAATGATACCAGTCATTCTTCTATAGGTATCTCTAGCTCTGGACATCTGGAAATATATTGTTTCATTCGAGTTGCACAATCCCTAACAGACTCACCTTGTTTCTGCTTAAAGCTGTAAATTTGAGCTACCGTATTGTGTTTGATCCCCGTTTTAGAACAAGCAGCTCCAAATCCTTGAGCTAATGTGTTCAAGTCCATGATCGATCTTGCTGGAATGTTTTGGAACCATATTATCAATGCTTTTCCTTCTAATGTCATTCCAAACCCCTCGAATTGAGTATGGAAATTGAATATGCATTCTACTCTTAGCACTTGCTTAAATCTTGCTAAGTGGTTGTATGGATCCCCTGATCCACTGTATTTTCTGACCCATTTTTTAAAATTAGCTGGTCTGATGCGTCTATTTGGTTCAACTCTCGATCTCTGGCAGTTGTTGGTCCTGTCTCGAGTCCTTTAAACCAGTCTGTTGGAAATAGTGACTCATGTAGCCCTGTGTTGGCTTTAGTGTCACCCGATTTTCTTTGTGAAGAGGTGGTTTTTGGTTGCGTAACATTATTCTCAGAAGATCTCTCACCGTGTTCATCTCTTGGAATAGTTTCTGGTCCTTGGCACAATATCCAATCCCTTATGGAATACCCTCGATATTCGGTTTGTTTAACCTCCTCAGGAGTCATCATAACAAAGTTGTCGTTATAACAATCCCTAAACAAGTAGGTTGGTAGATTTGTTGATCCCTTATCTGTGATCTTAAAGATATAGATGATCTTCATGGGAGTTAGCTGTCCTAATTTGGCATGCAACATCCATAGAAGATCTTTTACATTTATATCCTTCCAACAATAGACTCCAATCCTAGGATTATCAATACTAAGCCGTTCCAAAGGCTTCAAATCAACTTGATTGTATCCTCAAATTCTAAAGTTGGTGGTCCTTCTTTTGCGGCCGTATCTAAAATTATGGTATTTACTTCTAACATCCATTTGTCTATCACGTCAGGGTTTTCGACTTGTAAATACTGAGTTTCGTTTCTATCCATGTACATTTTTTCTTGTTTGTTTGCCCTGACCTCTTCTTCAAACTCAACACCATGGTCATCAATGCGAATAGCATACTCTTCGTTAGGATCCAGGTAAACCTGAGCTCCATGGCGATTAGTCTTTTAAAATGAGAGTATCTGCTTATAGTGCACTGAGCCGAATAAGAAGACATTTCAGATGTTGAATCTCAGAAAGTGTCTGAGACTTCTTCAAGGATAGTGTGCAAAGAGTTGTCTTGATTCACACTTTCTTTGGTGGATACTCTACTAAAGGTTTCTCCAAATATGCCTTGATTTCCTAGTACACAACCATATCTAAGGTTCATAAAGACTTGTGAGTTCGTGGATAGAGTGCTTACGGTTGGGGATTGACTTTTTGTCAATTTCTTCCAAAAAAACTTGACTTGATTGCAACTTCTGTCAAGCTTCCGATTCCTCGTCTGCTACCTGATTCCCGTATCATTTTTGATCAAGTTATCTATTATTTCACAAAGACTCTGTAGTTTTTGCTAACTATTGTGATTGGTCTGTGTGTATCACTTCAAATTCCACCTATGGGAGTCAGCACTTGAGATTTTTCAGACTCGACTTTGGCAAAAGTCAAAGGATTGCAACTTAAAAACTGAGTGAACATGTACCACTATGGATCCGATTGAACTCAAAATTGCCCAGTGGCTTTGTATTATGCTGGTCTAACACTGTACAAGTTCAAAAAGTTGGAATTAGGGTTGCAGAGAAACACACACAGCTTGGAGAAGACGAAGGAAGCTCAAGGCACACGATAGAGAGTGTGTTACTTAGTGTGCAATGGAAAGATGGATAGCCCTAGAGTGATGGGAGTATATACAATTCACGGGGTAAAAAACCTCCTAAAGAGGGAAAAAATGCCCCGGTGGTCCTAGTGTGTTCACACACATCACTACCATATGTATATGGTAACAAATCCCCCCCTGGAGTGATGTGGTGAACGAGATCTGGCACACGAGTAAAGGGAAGTGCCATGCCCTGAGGAAAGGATCAGTCCACAAAGGGGAGTAAGCCCAAAGCTTTGCAGAAAGCTTCAAGCTTCTCACGAGACAATGCCTTTGTGAAAAGATCTGCAAGGTTGTCCTGTGTTGGCACATAAGCCAAGCTAATCTCTCCTGCTGAGAGCCTCTCCCTGAAATAGTGGTAATGCACCTCAATGTGCATTACTTTGTGCGAGCATGAAAAATTGGGTTCCTCGCAACTGCCAATGCGCTCTGACTGTTAGTGTAGATAGTGTTGGCAGTGTCCTGTCCAACACCCAAATCAGCCATAAGGCGTCTGAGCCATACACACTCAACCATAGCTGTGAAGGCTGCCCTATACTCAGCCTCACAACTCGAAGTGGCCACAGTAGGTTGCTTCTTGCTCAACCATGATATACATGAACTGCCAAGCATGAAACAAAAACCACTTGTGGACACTCGCGTGTCAAAACAACCAGCCTAATCTGAGTTTGAAAAAGCATGTAAGTCTGGCGGCAATGATGCCCCCTTGGGATAAAACAAGCCAAGATGTAAAGTGCCACTAAGGTAGCGGAAAATCCTCTTGACAGCCTGCCAATGCTTAGACCCTGGGCTATGCATAAATCTGCTGACCTGTGAGACTGCAAACTGAATATCCAGCCTCCTGTTGCATACATAAATGAGGCAGCTAACAACAGTTTGGTAAAGAGTGACATCAGCAGGATCGCCAACATCATGTAGACTCAACTTCAAACCTGTTTCCCTGGGAGTAGCAATAGGTTTGCAATCCTCAAGTCCAAACTTACATAGCAATGTCTCTATGTAACTTTTCTGACACAAGGCAATACCACCATCACACTGCTTAAACTGTATACCCAAATAATGATGCAACAGCCCCAAATCTTTCATCTTGAAAGTAGCATTCAAATCAGCCTTAAATTCAGCAATATGTCTCTCATTTGGTCCAGTGATCAACAAATCATCAACATAAAGAACCACGATGAGAAATACATCACCCTCACGCTTTACATACAATGTGCTTTCTGTTGGACTGTTACGAAAGCCTTGTTTGACCAAATGAGTGTCAGCTTTCTCATACCAAGCACGAGGAGATTGCTTCAACCCATACAAAGCCTTGTTACATTTGCACACTTTGTCCTCTCGTCCTTTTATGACAAAACCGCGAGGCTGCGTTACATAAACTTCCTCAAATATGTCACCATTCAAGAAAGCAGTAACAATGTCTGATTGATGTACATCCCAACCAAAATGAGCTGCCAATGCACATAGAAAACGCACAATAGTCATACGACAAGTGGGAGCAAAAGTCTCTTCATAGTCTATGCCTTTTTGCTGTGCATAACCCTTTGCAACAAGTCAAGCCTTATGGCGATCGATCTCACCATCCGGTTTGCGTTTCAACTTGTAAACCCACTCTGTACCAATGGCCTTTTGCTAGGAGGCAAATCACATAAAGTCCATGTGTCATTTTCTATAAGTGCATCATATTCTGATTGCATGGCAGCCATCCAATTTTCTAAATTCTGTGCTTCATCAAAAGTCAGAGGCTCCTCAACATCATGTAAGCTAGACACAGCCAAAGCATAACAATCTGATGCATAAGATGCATGGTGAGAGCCTGAACGAGTACAACTAGACAAAGGTGCATCCAATTTACTGTCACGCAAAGTGTGCACCAGCCATTTTGGCATACCTCTAGCCTGCTCATTTTCAGCCCTTTCCTCATCAAGTTCATCATGTACATCTGCATGAGTAATAGGCTAATCTAAAACATTAAACCCCCATAGGCTGTACATTTGCCTCATTGGAACTTACATTTGTATTTCCACCACTGAAAAGAGGCAACAAAGTGTCATAAATGTCCTGTGAGCTTACATTATTTTCTCTAGTACATGACAGCAAGGGCTGAACAGAATCTTCCACAAACACTACATCCCGAGAAACCAGAATACATTTTGTTTGCGGATGATACAACCTGTAACCTTTGCTTTTAGCACTATAACCAACAAAAATACATTTGACAGCCTTATCATCCAATTTTCTGCGCTGCACTTGTGGCACCAAAGCATATGCCAAACAGCCAAAAACACGCATGTGCTCAATAGAAGGCTTTCTATCATGCCATGCTTCATATGGAGTAATAGACTGCAAAGCTTTCGTAAGACACCTGTTAAGTACATAAGTGGCACACATGATGGCCTCAAGCCAAAAAGAATGTGGTAAATCTTGACTTTTGACCATACATCGTGCCATTTCCGTTAGTGACCTGTTTTTCCTCTCAGCAACACCATTTTGCTGAGGCGTATAAGGCACTGTACATTGGTGTTTTATCCCACGACTAGCCAGAAATGCATTAAATTCATGAGACATATACTCCCCTCCTCGATCGGAACGAAGGGTGCCCATAGTACATTTCGAGACATTTTCAGCCATAGCCAGAAATTGTTTGAAGCACATAAAAACTTCGGACTTCGCTTTAAGCGGAAATACCCATGCATGCCTGGAGTAATCATCAATGAAAGTCACGAAGTACAAGTAATTGCCCAAGGACGGAGTTTGCATGGGCGCACAAACATCACTATGCACAAGCTGCAACCTATATGTGGCCCGAACTGAACCATCCTTTGGAAACTTAGAACGCTGCATCTTACCCAAAATACAGCCTTCACAAACATGTTTGAAAGGTGCTTCAAGAGGCGGCAAAGAAGCAACCATATCAGATTTTTGCAAACGCAGCAAACTGGCAAAGTTCAGATGACCAAAACGTGCATGCCAAATTTTTGCATCTGAAATAGCCCTTAAATCTGCAACAGCATTTGCAAAGTTTTGTCCACACTTGTCATACAAAGTGAGCTTATACAGCCCACGGCAGGCCAGATGCAACAATTTCATCACCAAAACTGAGATCATGAACTGTACATCTGTCATCCACAAATTTGACTACAAGTCCAAGTCTAGCAAGTGCAGATACAGACAAGAGATTCTTCTTGATCCCAAGTACATAAAGTGCATCAACAAGTGTGAAGGAACTGCCATTAGCAGTAGTGAGCACAATCTTTCCAACTCCCTGAACTGGATAAGAGGCGTTGTTGGCACAAGTGACCGAATTCCCATGAGGGACAGATTCGAGAGAGGTAAACAATTCACGACGTGAGGTAATGTGCTTTGTAGCACCACTGTCGAAATACCACAAATGTGAATCTGCAGCAACTGACAAGCATGCATCATGGATAGCAGGATTGTAAGTGCACTCTGCGCTAAAAGCCCATTCTGCATCAACATGAGTAACACAGTCTCCTTTCACAGAAGACTCAACAATGGTTGCATTTGTAGTGGAACCAGCATTTGCAGTGGAACCATCCTCTTTCTTCTTAGCCTCTTTGGCCTTCAACTTAGGACACGACTTGATCAAGTGATCATTGGATTTACAATAATGGCAACGCATCTTCTTTTTGCCCTTATCACCAGAATTGCCAGACGAAGTACTGCCAGCAGAAGCATTAGGAACATAATTTTTGCCACTCGCAGCAGAACCATAAGAAGTGGCTGCATTATTGTTACCACCCTTTCTTTGAGAAGCAATAAAAGCCTGTTCAACTGCACGCTGCCTAGTCCTGTTTTTTCTAGAAAGTGACTCTTGCAACAGCAATGTGCATAATGCATCAAACTTGACAACTTCAGGATTTCCTTGGGTCATCAGTCTCCAAGTACTAGCAAAAGTCTGGTAGGAATCTGGTAAGGCATCAAGAACAGTCTGCACAAGGGAACTGTCTGAAATGACTTCACCTGCAGAAATAAGCTGCTCATTGATATCCTTGACACTAGCAAGGAAAGTTTCCATATCATCTTCCTCATGCATAATCTTCGACTCCAGCTCTTTACGCAGCAAAGAAATTTTAGCCTCATTGCAGCTTGCATAAAGACCTGCTAGAATATCCCAAGCCTGTTTTGCAGATTTTGCAGAACGGATGTGAGGAACAATGGTGCACTTCACAGACAACGCAATCAATGCATGAGCCTGCACATCCTTAACATCCCAACGAGCTTGTTCTGCCGTAGGCAAAACAACTCTAACAGCTGCAATCCTTGCAGCAAGACCTGCAAAATCCTCAACATCGCCTACATCCTCAGAACCAGGACGTACATCAATGCCTTGCACAATGTTCCAGACACCCTTTGACACAAGAACATGTTGCATCATATAGGACCACATAGGGTAGTTGTCCCCATCCAACTTGTCCTCAGCAGCAAAGATCTTGAACACATCTGTGTTGTTGTTGTCAGCCATGGTAAATGTTGCACCTGATATACAAACTGCCCAAAAATAGGAGAAATGGAGTGGAAACAGCCTGTGCTATATAACACAAACCGTAGAAGACTATAAGGCACATGTTATGCAGAAAACGGCACTGACAGAAATTCTGCACAAAATGACGAAATAGCTTGTGCAGTACTGCCTGTAGTGGAAACGGAGGCCGAAATGAGCCCAAATCAAAATTCTAAGCAGACCGAGCTCCTCGACCCGCGAACGCTCACCAAAGCTCATTGAAATCAGAGAAGGTGAGCAGGCATGTGCTGGAGCAACTGGCGACTAAGCCCAGGAGGACGTGACCTGCTCTGATACCAATTGTTGGAATTAGGGTTGCAGAGAAACACACACAACTTGGAGAAGACGAAGAAAGCTCAAGGCACACGATAGACAGTGTGTTACTCAGTGTGCAATGGAAAGATGGATAGCCCTAGAGTGATGGGCGTATATACAATGCATGGGGAAAAAAATCTCCTAAAGAGGGAAAAAATGCCCCGGCGGTTCTAGTGTGTTCACACACATCACTACCACATGTATATGGTAACACAAAAGTCAAAAATGGCATCTCCCTGTAGAAATAGTAAATAATTGCGATTATATACTTTTGTCATTTTTTGGCACTTTTTGGCTTGGTTTGCCAAATATACAACCTGTTAAGGTCCTTGGACAAGTTTCAACAAGTTTGGACAAAATCTGTTCAATTTTATCAATTGTTTCGTGTCCGTAGACTCTGATTTCCAGAATCTGACTTAAGTCTCACTTTTGTGATCCAAATTTCACCAAAATTGATTTGTGTGGTCTACTTGATATGCTTGACCTTGTGGTATGCTCAAATATGCAAGATTGTCAATTTTTGAAGTAGATATAAATAATCGCGATTATTTGCTCTAGCTAATTTTTTTGCAAGTTTTTGTCCCAATCTTGACACAAATCTGTTAAGCACCTCAGGTTAAGGTCTCTAGCCAAGTTTATCAAGTTTGGACAATTTTTGGTCAAATGGTCATCAGTTTTCTGTCCGCAAACTGACTTTGCAAATTTGGTCACAATTTTTAATCTAATGATCCAAATCTTACCAAATTTGGTTTGAGGGCTTATTACAACATGGTAAAACTAGTGATATGCTAACTTAGTTAAAAAAATTAAAAAATGGGATAGATGTAAATAATCGCGATTATTTACTTCTAGCAACCTTTGCATCTTTTTTATCAACTGAGCATGTACACATGTCTATCACATCAATATAAGCCTATGAATCTATTTTCATTGAGTTTGGATAATTGTTTCCCCAATTTACACTCAAGTTCTCGAAAGTCAGTACAATCTTTAGTTTTACCCAATTTTTTTATAGTTTGGTGATCCAAATCCTATGTGCCTTTACAAAAGTTGCTTGTACACATGTAATGAGTCACTGGTATCAACCTTGGTCAATTGTTGAGCTGAAAGTAAATAATTGTGATTAATTACTTCAGGCTTAAAATGAACATTTTTTTACACTTTTTCAATGGACAGTCTTTTCATGAGTTACTTTAAGCCTATGAATCAAGTCAAAACTTAATTTGGCTTAAAATGTCAAGAAAAAGTAAATAATTTGAATTTTGCAAACGCTTGAAATTTTTACCTCAATGTGTCCTTGAGCTTACCCACTGGTTCATACAGCTTCTAAGCATACTCTCCAGTCGGATTGAGTGGTTTGGAGTCTTTTCGTGCTATTTCTAGCTGTAGACGTGAAATTCTGCAACTTCAAATAACAACTCACAATGATTCTTTCAAAGAGAGCAATGATCTGAAATCCACCTTGGATCCTACTTACCCTACTCCTAGGTTCTCATGCAATGGGGTTGTGGAAAGTGTCCACAAACACTCATTTTCTTGATTTTTATGGTTTTTTTAGCATTGATCTAAAGACTTGTCTCGTCTATCAATCATCCTCAAAATCCTAATCTAGCTCTACAATCCTACAATCCTAAAGACACTCAACAAGTATGACTTACCTCCAAGCTACCTCTACATAGCAAAAGACAACAATCTTAAGCTATGCAGTTTCTTTAAAAAAAAATTTGACTCTAAGAGATCCTAAAGGAAGTTAAATGATAACTTCACAAGACGTTCGTGTTTTTCCCTAGTTTAGGTCTCTTCGATTCTCGGCAACGGCGCCAAATGTGGGACGGGTGTCTAACATCACTCCTATCTTATTGCAGATTTAGCAAGAACCATGATTAAATTGTCAATCCATGGGATGAAACTGACTCGACTAGTGCATAGAGACTACAAGAGGTTGTCAACTTGTTGGAAAACAATAAACAACTTGCATCTAACTCAAGCTACATTCAAGTGGCTGAAATCACCAAAAGCCAATCGCTCATCGACAAACAAATCACATCCGTTACAACAACAAATGACATCCAAACGTAAAGAAACTTCTAGGACATGTTTATAAGACCTAAACACACATGCCTATGGTTTCAAACCCCACTTTAGATCGAGTGCAAAAATCGTGATTATTAATAGCAATGGATTTTTGACCTAATCGTTTTTTACTTAAAATGCACCTAAATGCTTAGCAATGATGCCCCAATATCCCACCTATGCTTAGTTTTTTATTTTAAAGTGTAAATTTTTACTTATGATGAAATTAGGCCGCAAGTCGGCCACGCCAAAAGCTACAAAATACCGTGTAGTGTTTACGTCAATGCGTAGAGCTCTTACCTGCGGTTGCAATGCAACAAACGTAACTACAATGTGACAACCGGGGAGGGAGTAGGAAGCAGGAGAAGGAGAGAAGTGAGCGCCGTTAGCTCACACTATGTATTTCATTATCCAAAGACTTGAAATTAACTTACAAAAATTGTCTTTTATACCTTAGCCAAGGTTTTTGGTGGTCAAAACTAATAATCTGGGAGCTCTAACTCAAGATGGGTAATGACAGGTTGATACAATGGAAGCTTGTAGCCTTGGCTCATCAATTACAAAGATTTATCCGTAAAATAGGAGTTACAATATTCTCGATTTATCAAAATAATAAGTGTTTTTACAATGAGAGCTCCAAACAATGGTATCCGAGTTAGCTTGCTACTAACACCCCTCTCCTTTTTGCCATTGACTCGCATCCCCTAATAACGATGCTTGAAGCTGCTATGCCGCAGGGTGAAATCCAAGGTTTGACTCTGCCTGGTAAATGAACAACTCCTTGCCAAGATTTTTGTTGATGACTCCCTCCTCTTCTTGAAAGCCTTACCTCACATTCTCACGAAAGCTCTAGAGCTCGTACAAACATTTTTCATGGCTTTGGGGTCAAAGTGTAATATCGAGAAGTCGAGACTAATCTCTCTAGCAGAAAACGACTCATCTGACCCATCAAACTGGTCGGGGGAGATTGTTTCTAAAGGAAAGATCTTTCAATATTTGGGCGCACACTTGGGGGTGGAATTCACTCTCAAGCAAAGGTTTCAATGGGTCCTAGAGAAGATCCATAAGAAAATGAGGAACACTATGAAAATCTCTAATTGTTTACCGCGGTCTTTTACCGCTTTTGTAGAGAGAAGGTCCAAAATCAATTGGAGAGGGAAGAGAGAGGAGGGTGGGGTTTTTTTGCATTTCAAATATTACTGCGAATATTTTTGTGACTATTACCGTGAAATTTACCTCTAATATTGCCGCTACTATTATCTTGTTTATTCCCAAAGCACGATTTAGTGCCTAAACATTCAAATTTTGGCTTAAACATACCCCCCTCCCCCCCACCCCCTCAAAATTTTGGTGTTTCCTCCTCTTACTAAAAATTAAAGAACATTATATGAAATTTTCAAATTTTTTTATAAAAGATATGAAAACATGGAACAATAGTTAGCTATGTAGGATTACACTTGGTTACAACTAAACTAATCGCTATCACCACTTGATTAAAAAATTTTAGCATGTTTCACAAAATTAGAGATAGGAAGGGGGGGAGGGGGGGGGGGGGGGATGAATGGATGACACAGCCAAAAAAATTCATAACTTAAAGTATGCAAAATGTTTATGAATCATCTTCCAAAAGATCCCTACAAGAAGCATCATCCAATTCTAAGCCCATGGCTCCTAAATCAATAAAGAGAGAAACATATTTTTCGCTTGTGGATGCATTGGCTTTATCATCTTCAAATTTTTCAATCCTCCATCTCATCATCTTCATCATCATGACAATCATCCTCCCAAAGACTTGTGGCCGCTGGACTTGATTCATCAACCTCCCTCTCCTCTGTCTCCCCCTCCAAAGTAGGAGGTGGAAGAGGGTCCAAGATGGTCTCCACTTCATTAGTGGAAAAAAGGTTCTCCCTCGAGGCGTTATGGGAATTACGAACCAAAGTTTTGGTTGGTCGATTGCTAGGATATAGATGACCTATATAAGAGAAGCTCAAAGTGAGTAACATTGGTATAATTAATGCTACAATTAGCAAATAAGAATAAGAAAGGTAGTCACTCACCTGCTCACAATTGCGTGGAAAAACTAAATTGTCATACATCTCTGGGTGATGCACACTAGAGTCCACCATGTAGAGGCCATTCTCATGTCGTCTAGACACATTTGCAAACCACTTGCACTCAAATATGAAGGTATGAAAGGTTTCAAAATTAATCTTTAGTATTATTTCAATAGTTCCACAGTACTTGGCTTCATCACCATCTGTGTCAAAGTTTCCCATGATGCCACAGTCCATGGTGGTTCTACGCTCGTCATTGTGGTGCGTATGAAAGTGACGACCCTTTGACCACAAAGAGTTAAAGGAAAGGCACTAAAAAATAGGAAAATATCTTTTATCAATCACAAAGATAAAATCAAGAAAAAACTATACAATATGGTTTAAATATATGAGTACTCTACCTTTGGTACCAACCTCGTGCATACTCCCATTCTTTTTCTGTGATGTCTTCTCCACGCGCTTTTGCTTTTGTCATTCTCTCATGAATCCACTCCGTACTAATGAGATTTGGGAAACATGCAAGGTGTCTAGGCACTCCTTCCTCCATGTACTTGTCTCCATGCTTCTTCCTCTTGCAAACGCCTTGCCTTTGCCATTGTCCACAAGTCCACCCACTTGGTCATAACCTTTGTATTGAGAATACAAAATTTATTGATCACTCGAGATAGATTCATATCCATGTTAAAAAAAAATTCCTTTCCACTTGGCAAGTGTAAGTCATCCTTGCATCTTCCTCATCTAACCACATGCGAGGCATTGAAGAATGTGCCAAATACTCTTAGACGTAAACAAATTCCTCTTGCACAATTCACCCTTTGGCCATACATGACTTTGGTTGAGACCGTAGCCACAGTAGAACTGCTTTTAAACATGTGTTGAATGCAAAGGTTTAATGGAAAAATGTCTCAATACCTTGTGGGGTAGGTACGCCCCGCTCACTCTGGTCTTGCACCGTGCTTCCCTGCACATGGGACATGAGGTAGCATGTGTGTGCTCATTGTAGTATAGCATGCAATCGTTGACACACGCGTGGATGCGCTCATACTCCATGCCAAAAGTGTAGTGACATATGATCTAGCTAGTCGACGATCCGGAGGCATGTGGTGATCTTTTGGTAACATTATTCCCATCAAGCTATAACAAACATACAAATTGATACACTTGCAAGGAGGCACCATGAAGCGAGAGAGATGTATAAAAAGCCATATAACGAACTTACCCAAGGATTGCATCGACACTTACATTGCTTCAACCAAATTTTTCTTGCAAGTTGAGGACTTCCAATGATTCCCGGAGTACTGTGCACCATCATAAAGAGGTGTTCAAGCACTCACCAACAATTTGTCCTCAGTTGCCACTACCTATCAAGTGCATGACTGGCAATCCTCCTTGCACACGTCACATTCATGAGCCAATAACTCATCACACATGTCAAACATGTGCTCATCCTCAACTTCAAAGTGCAAAAGTAGAGCCAGTGGGATGATCACCATGTGGTGCACCCAATTCGTCCAATAGCTCTTATCTCTGTCCTTCGGCCTTGCACGCCCGTGTACCACCACCGAACACAGACCAATGGGGCACCTACTCAAGCAGGGGTGAGTGGCGCTCTCATATCGCCGAGTGCTTTTTCAAGGATGCCAAAGCCCTTAGTTCTCCACATGCTCCAATGCAATGTGCATGCGCCTCAATCGAGGGATTACCCTTTTTGCACTTGGCGCAAGGACAAGGGAGTTTGTCCTTGAGCCACCAATCGTGTTCAGGGACGTTTAGAGGGCCACGATCATCGTAGTAAATGTCCTGTACAAACGCGAAATAGAGAGGATGTTTAATTTTAAAAAATTATACATAGTCATATGTGTCCTAAAAAATAACAATTAATTAGAGAAAATGTATCCATTACATATTTCAATTAAAAAACAGAAATGACTAAAAATTTAAAGAGAATAAAGTGCAATGAGTCCTACAATTTTTTTAAAATAAGGTGCAATCAATAATTTCACTATATGGTTTAATTTTTTAATCTCAAATTATTTAGGGTAATATTAAAAAATACACTCACAAAACATCTAAAAGTCCTACAAAAATAAGTACTCGTAAAAAAATTTAAAAGTACTCATAAAATCAATCAAGGCTAAAAATGACATTATTGATATCTAAGGGTGGAGGGGGGTGGTTTGTACAACCCCTCCCCCCCCCCCCCGCTACCTTAGATATGTTTTATCTCTTGAAATGATGTTACGCGATAATAGACACGACAATATCTGGGGTAATATTGAAAGAGATGGAGAGATAGATAGAGAGGGAAAGAGAGAGAAAGAAAGAGAGGGATAGAGAAAGAGAAAGAGAGAGAGAGAGAGAGAGAGAGAGAGAGAGAGAGAGAGAGAGAGAGAGAGAGAGAGAGAGAGAAATAGAGGAAGAGAGGGAGAGAGGGAGAGAGAGATAGGTAGAGATATATATATATATATATATGTTTTATATTTAAAATTCCTTCATTTAAGAACCATATACTCATACATGACACACTATTATTGAATGACATAGGACAAAGGACAATTTTTAAATTAAATAGAAATCACTTTTGTACATCCGATCCTGGCAGGATACTGAATGAGCAATAAAGAACCAAAAATATAGACAATATCTGTATAACCTCTTTTTAGCATGAAGTCTATTGATTTGTTTACATATAAAGACAGGAGTCTGTGCTAATTTATCTAACCCACACATAGACATATATTTTTGGATAAATTATATATCATCTAAGATGTCTTTTTCCATGAACCAAGGTTTTTGATTGTGTCTATAGTTTGGGAAGCTATCATGAAAAGTTTTTTTCAATCCTTTCCTCAATTAGGTGTAAGTGATAGGGTGTACATTTTATGTTGAGCATGTTGCGAAGTTTTTCCCACCCAAGTTTGAACTCAACCTTGACTGGCTGTAAATGTATGGGGACAAGGGGAATATGGTTAAGACCTTTGGTTATAATATCTCTAAGTAGGTAGTGTTGTATAAAGGTAGGCTGAGTAGTTAAAACGTGTTTACTGTAAGTATCAAAATCTCTCAAGAAGCCACTAAACCTTTTTGGGTTTGTGCAAACACAAGGCACTATGATATCAAATTGACCTAAAAAAGTGCTAAAAGGTTTACACAAATATTCTCCAATGCTATTTGTATATTTCCAGCCAAAACTAATACAAAACTCCCTAGATTTTTATGAAACCAAGATCTTCCAGCAATTTTTCAAAGAACATACATGGGTGTATGAAATCCATAAACTTATTGCTAAAATTTAAATGAATAATTTGTTATTTACCTTATTAGCTTGTTTAAAACAATATAAACCATTTGTTCGTGTGGATAGATGTGTTACCTGGGTTTTTGTGCTATATTCCAACATTCTAGGAGTATCTCCAAACTCTTATGACCCACGGAACTACCTTGGTTGTTTTGACGATGAGGTTGTATTCCCAAAGTGCTAGCAATTCTTTTTTATTTCTCTTTACTCTTTGAAGGTTTGAAAATAGTGTCGATGGTATGCCCGAGTGGGTGATGTTGTATTCGAGGAAGAAATGGTGTCCCTGGTGTATATAATACTAAGCCCTTGGCTGCAACTAATAAATACTCATGAATATCATAAAATACCACAACTGCATGTCGAACCTCAATGGGAAATGAGGTTACCCAGATAATAAAAGCATCACTTGTGCAGGTCCAGAAGAGTAAGGAAAAAATATTGGAAGATTTTGAAATACAAACCACAAAAGGTGGTCAAACCATATGATCGTTGAGGGGCATTTGGATCCTGGATTTTGTTTGTAGTTACACTTTATGAAGGGCTTGTATGTATTCCAACAATTTTTTAGGAACCTTTTGTACGGAATACTTACATACCTTTTTCATTAAGTATGCCATCATTTAGGAATTTTTTAGGAAAACAAGAACATTTGAGCACCTCTTATTGTCAATGTCTGACAACTTGATTTGTTTCAAGGTAAAAGCCTTATCCTGTGATAGTAAGTGTTTAGCTTGGAAGGCTGAGGTTTTGCATTGTTCCACAACCTCAAGGGGAAGATTGCATAGTAGAGCTAAAGAGTCAAGGGTGAAGGGTGCACACTGATTTAAGATTTCTAAGTCCTATAGTCTATTTTCTAGACAATGGCATCCAATTCAATCTGTCTGTGGGGAAGAAGTGGAATAATTTTAGAAAAGTTTCTGGGCATAGACCTCTCTATTTTTTCAAAAGTGGGGTCATTTGTAAAGACTAGGGCATCCTTCTCATCTTGCTCTAATAGATCAAGATCTAAAAGAGGGTTTATGACTTCATGAGATTGTCTAGTTTTAGTAGGGAGAATAGGGAGCTTGTTTATGATAAAGCTTGTTAACAATAGTAGGTAAGGAAGAAAATTAGAAAACTAAATCAGTAGAGTCATGGGCATCAACAAAGAATAATGAGGTTAAGAGGTGCCTAAAGCATTATTTAATTGGGTAGGGTCTTTCCTTGATAATGCTAGGAGTTTTAACCAATCATTTATTGAGGAAGTTCTCAAAGCTGAGATTTGTTGTTCCTATAATGCCTTTTTCTCATAATCTAGAAGAAGTTTGTGAAATTCAGTTCCTTCAAAGCATGAAAGTAAGCACTGGGTACGGACAGGGGGGATAGGGATGTCTTTTTCTTCAGAATAACCAAGACGTGCTAAAGATGTTATCCAAACAAACTGAAAGAGATTTTTATATCATGGTAAGCGATAAAACAAAATGAAGTCATGTTCAGTATACGGTGGTTGTCCGACCAAGGACAGCTCGAAAAACAAGGAGAGAGAGTCTATAATAAAAATCCCTTAAATCCCTTCATTTAAGAACCATATAATGACACATGACAAACTATAATTGAATGACATAGGACAAAGGACAATTTTTAATATAAATTGAAATCACTTTGGTACATCCGTTTTTGGTAGGAGATAGAATGAGCACCAGAACTCATGAAAGAATAGGTCTATACCTGCCACCATCCAACAAAAAAGCTTTGAGTTAGAACATGGACTACCTTGATGGGAAGACATGTATCCAAACAACCCATTCTGCTTGTTATCGCTGTCACACAGCCCTAGATCCCTCACTCTCCTTGTATATGTTAGGAGAAAGGTTTTTTGCTTTCCGCTTTGGCATAATCCTTTTCATAATGGCTTTCTTTGCTGCAATGGTATGGTCTGGTTTTTTGGATACTTCAGGTTTGTTGAGAAGCCCTAGTCTACATCCTTTTGGGAAATCCCTTATGGAAGACGGTCGAGGTTTTCCATCGGGTAAGTACTCAAACTTATGCATATTCGGATTAGCAACCTCCAAAGAAAATCTATGCCCTGGGAGCATAGTGCATGTATCGCCCTTCACATAATAAGTACAATCAAATTCATGATAAAAGGAAGGTGATTTTCTTATAAAGATTTTTAAGGAGAAGGTAACTGAAGGTCCTATCATCTTATCAACTAGGACAACATTCATGTACGTAAACTATGTGAAAAGGATCACCTATTTATGTTTTTTCCCTCTTATGGGAAGTCTAAACTTAAAAACATCCTTTTATGCTTAAAAATCACCAAGTTTTCTAGATTTTTTGAAAATTTTGGCAGAGTTTCCTCTGTTTTTTTTTTTCAAAAATAATTCCATTTATTGAACCATACCTGGTTACCTCACATCGAGGATTTTTCACACCTTCGTACTTTTTTTAGTATGCATTTCATCCCTGTTGTCATTCTATTGATAATGTCATAGTGTGTCAACATCCCAATATTTTTAACATATTTGAGACTATCCATCGATACTTTCCATACGTTTACGTCCGTATTTAGTTTTTTACATATGGCTTTATTATTACTCCAAATCAAATTCTTGATTGTGCTCAAGCAACCTACAAGATTCTTATTTTCATGATTAGCTTTAAATTTTTGATGAAAACATCGTGTATTCTGATACAAGGTAACGAGCAATAAAGAACTAGAAATATAGACATAGTACTCATTTTTTAATGAAGCAGCATCATATAACTGTATGCTAAAACCAATTTCAAAGTAACTTGTACGATATAGATACTTAAAAAGATCACATCTTAGTCTTTGTTTTGTACAAAAGATTATGTTCGCCATGTTTTAAAAATAATAATTCTTTTCTTAAAATGAAAAAAAAAACCATATTAGTAGACTAAAAGTCTACCTGGTTTGTGGTTCTAGCCATGACCAAGGTGTCAAAGATTGTTTTTGGACGAGAGTAATGTTATGTCGATTGTCACTGCGATTGTGTGTGATTAGAGAGACAACCTTAAGCCGCTATTGTAGGTTAAGCTAGCAGATGTTGTAGTAGTGTGGATTGCTATTGTAGTATTACTGTGTCTGTGTGTGTGTGTGTGTGTGTGTGTGTGTATGCGAATGTAACAACTAGTACTATGCTGCCTTAGGGAAATGTTATATGAGAGCAATTCAAAACGTGTGTGTGTGTGTGTGTGTGTGTGTGGTGTAAGTGGATGTGTGTGCCCACAAAGGCAAAATATGTAGCATGTGTAGTATGCCCGAAGGTGTATCAAAACACCAGGTAGCGCAGACTGAGAGGGAGTGTAGAGAAAAAGATTTAACGTTGCACCTTTGGGTTGTTTATAGAGAATGCAGAGTGCATGTTTTATTGCTTTAGGCAAGTGCTGAAAATACTTTTCTATTAGTGAATGCGCCCATTATGGTTAGCTGGCTAAGGTTGGCAACATTAGTTGCTAACGTGTATTTTTGTGGGAGGATGAGAGAGAGAGAGAGAGAGAGAGAGGGAGAGAAAGCATTACCTTTTAAAATCCCCAAGGTGAGACATGAGAGAGAGAGAGAGAAAGAGTTTAAGTTTTTCTTAATTATATGGGTGAAAAAACTCCCATACTCTCCTTTTGTCCGAGTTTTATCCAAACTAAATTTTCTTTTTGAGAAAATATAGAGAGGGAGATAGAAAAAGTGGGAAAGGATAAGAAATTATTCTTGTATAGAGTTTTGAGATAGATTAAAAGGTGACATAACCAGATTAAGAAAGCAAGAGAGAGAGCGAGAAAGAGAGTGGGAGAGATAAAGGAATAATTTAATGCTACCCTGTATTCTCAGCCTTGGGTATCAGTTAGAGAGAGAGAGAGAGAGAGAGAGAGAGAGAGAGCATGTGAACTTGTGGTGTTTTTGGGCCTTTCATGTGTGAAAATATTATATAAAAAATAATAGATTTTTTTTTTGGTTTTTATCAAGATGATAAAATACCTTTTTATTTGAGCAACATTTATGAAGGGGAAATTGACCCCAGGTAGGCATTATTTTTAGAGTGGGTCTACTGCATCCCTTTGTCATTTCTAAAGTATCCTTTTTTTGTGATTTTTAGCATTGTAGAATTATTGGAAGTGCAGAGGGTTGAGTAGGGGGAGGTGGAGCGGGTCGGATCAAAAGGGGAGAAAAGAACTTTTGGAGGTGAAACATTGTGGGCAAGTTACCAAGAGTTATAGAGAGAGAGAGAGAGAGAGAGAGAGAGAGAGAGAGAGAGAGAGAGAGAGGGGGGGGGGGGGGGGGGGGGGGGGGGGGGGGGGGGCACCCCCGACCCTAGGGATATGCACACTTGGTGGGGGATAGTCCACCAAGTGGACATATCCCCTACCATTATAGAATATATCTTTGTATGGTGATTTTTTATTATGAGTACTTGAGAGATAGACGTAGAAGAAATACTTATTTGGAATAAAGGAATGAGTTGATGATTTAGAGAGAGAGAGAGATTCCATATTTTTCTTCTGGAAAAAAAGGGTTTTACAACATATGAATCAAAATCTTTCAATATTGATGAAAATGTTCCAAACTGGGAGGTTTCATATCCAACAATTTAAAAAATAGCATACATCCGCATCTCTACGTCCAATGTATGAACACATTTTTAAGATTCATCATCTACAAAAGAAAAGGTTGGTAGTAGATGGTTGTCTTTATTGAAATCCAACGTATTTATAAAAGGTATATATACAAAGCATCCTTGTATTTTTGTGTCGCCCACATATTTTGCACTTTATTGTAGGTCATCTTCGTGTTGGTTACTATCCTGCACATAAACCAGCTATGAGATGGTTTCTCTTTGGTGATATTAGATAACCTAATGTTTTTGTTGTCATCCCATAAATGGTTCATTTAAATGTGTTTATTAAGGATTGAATATCAAACCTTATGCGTGGAAAGCTGCCTTTTGGTAAAAAAGTGTATGATTAGTGATTTGATATGGGTTTGTGTGAACTCGTTGGATGTAAACATAAACCATAATCTTTGTAGAACATTATAGGAAACACTCTTACTTGAAGCATTGTAAATGAGAGGAAGAACCTCTGATACACATACTTTGTAAGCCATATCTTTAGGACAATTGCTAACTGCTTGTATAAATGATACTTGATGTCCTGGTAAAGCATCCTTCTTCCAAGCAGTTTCTGTGGTGTATTCCCCGATAAAAGGCCTTTTGTAAACTGATTTTTGTGTTTAGATATATGGAGCCATATCTGTGTAACATTTAATGGCTTAATAACTTGTGTGTAGCGGAAATTAGCATGAACATAGTGGGCATTTGATTAGAATAGATTCCTAATGAGAATTACAAGAGTGCTTGGGTGGAGAGAGCAACAAAAAGCATAACACCTAGTTAGATAGCATCAGCAATACTTTCAAAAGAGAGAGAAATTAAGCTATTGACAACAGTTGAGGACTGGATTTGGATGGATCCGGTCCCCCCTCCAAAAGGCTTTGTATTATGGTTTCTCCCATCAAGAGAGACATTGTACAATACAATTCTTTGTGTTCCTTCAAGACTAGCTAGTGCAATGAAGATGAAAGCTTCATGCACTAAGCAAAACACTTAGCAAACACAACATCAACTATCCCCGGTCTCAGACCCAAGACCTCACACACCTTCGAAGATGGTGAGAGCTAGCAGGGTATGAGAGTAGATTGAGAGGAAGAAGGAGCATCTTACGAGAAAGATGTACATCTCCTCACATAATCACTCATATTAGCATATATTAGCTTAGTAATTAGATTGTTAGAGGAGATGAGCATGCATTGAAGCTTGGATCTTGGTTGGATTTGCATCCACATGCCAAGAGTATGTCAATGTGGGCTTCTATCTTACAAGCTTGGAGTAGGTGATGAGCTCTCCATTAAAGCTTGGGAAGAGATAGTCTTCTTTAATTATCACATAGACTATGTGAGAGTGTGTGTGTGATAATGCCTTGCAAAAATCAGCCCCCTCTCTCTCTTGGGCGAGCCCTCTTGCTATTTGCTCTTGCTATCTCCTCGTTGGACCTCCCCAGGGCTAGCCAGTGACTATTAAACAGCATAAGTGATAGCCTTCTGACATGTGTCCCGCTTTCCCCTTTTGTGAGAGCTTTAGGTAATTTAATAATTCAACTAAACTCTCATTGGACCCCTTTGCCTCCTGGTGAATAGGAATCAGGCAAGCCATTGGGCTCCTGCATGCTCATTGGACCCCTTGGGAGACTGTCCAATAGTCTTCTAGAGGACTTCATTCTCATTCGTTCTTTTATTAAGTGTTTTTAAATTAATTAAACTAGATTTACTCTAGCCTAATTCTCATTGGTCCACCTCCAAGGCCATCCAATAGGAATTGGGTACACCCTGTGGGCATTTGGCCTAGGGAGCTGACATGTGTCCCTCATTCCCTTTGTGTAAAGGGAGCTTGTGTGTGTGTGTGGCTTTCTCTCTCATCCCCTACATGCAAGGCTCTCCCCCTCCCAAGTAGGGATTTGCAAAGACTTTTTTGTTCACACACAAAGCATCCAATTCCCTTAAGGTTGACTTTTGGACACAACCTTTGAATTTTGGAACCTTAGCATTTTGGAAGTCTTAATGGGATGAACCTTAGGGTCTTTTTAGCCCATTGTTGCACATGGCTCTTTTGCAGATGACCCCCCCTTTGGATCCCTATTTTCCCTCCTTTGGATCCCTACTGTGGCCGGTTTGCTAGCTTAACCAATATTCTAGCTTTTTCTCCCCCCTGGCACTTTCCCATATTAAATGATCAGTTTAACATGAGAAAATCAGTTAGGAGAATTAGATATTGATTATTATGACATTACCTCTGTCTTGAAATCATAGTCGTCCTCAACTGTTAGGAAATAGGACGTAGCTAAATAGATATTTGAGTAGATTACTTAATGGAGAGAGATAGATTTCACACACAAGAGATTATAGAGTAGAGAGAGAGAGAGAGTACACACGGTATAGAGTAGAGAGAGAGAGAGAGAGAATACACACAATATACATGGTTTAACCAATGTGGGCTACGTCCACGGGAAAGCAGCCACTCAATGGCTTAGTACTTCAAAACAAGAAGTAGTTTACAAAGGGATTATACCCTTAATGGAGCTCCCGCCTTGCTTCACTCTCACCACCTCACACTCACCTTGTTGAATCAACTTCACACACTATGAAATGTGTGTAGAAATGGCCTCCTTTTATAGGCCAAACGGGCTGCCCTCTCTCATGAGAGGCAGCCATGTGTAGCCGCCCTTGTGTAGATAAGTCCAAATCGGACCCTTCAATCCGCCCATGTGTGGCCGCCCTTGAGAAGACAAGTCCGCTTTTGAATTCGGCCATCGGCCACCGGTCATTGACTTCCGACCACCGGCCAACCGACCGGTTGTTTTCAAACCACTTTCCGGCCACCGTCCGGCCATAATATTCCGGCGAAAAGGAATATTCCGGCGAGGGAAAAAAAGTCTGGCTTCTTATCCTTGAATGCCGATTGAAGATGAGAAAAAGCTCAACTTCTCCTTGTTGACCACCTTTGTAAACATGTCTGCAAGATTTTCACTTGTATGCACCTGTCCTAGCTTTAGTTGTCCCTCTTCCAAAAGAGTGCATATGAAGTGACATCTCACCTAAATGTGCTTTGTCCTTGAATGAAAGGCTGAGTTCTTCGCAAGATGGATAGTGCTTTGGCTATCACTGTACAAGACACAATTGTCTTGTTTGAATCCAAGCTCTTCTAAGAATCTGTGAAGCCACATAATTTCTTTGCTTGCCTTCGTCATTGCTACATACTCTGCTTCCATGGTAGAAAGTGAAACCACTTTCTGCATCTTTGAAGCCCAGCTTACTGTTGTGCCTCCAATCGTGAATACATAGCCAGTAGTGATCCTTCGAGTATCTTTGTCACCTGCCATATCTGCATCAGCATACCTTTCTAGAAAAATATTAGTTCCTCCAAAATACAACGCATTTGTTGTTGTCCCTTTTAGATACCTAAGTATCCACTTCACATCTTGCCAATGCTCTTTACCTGGGTTGGCTATGAACCTACTCACAACTCCCACTGCATGTGCAATGTATGGCCTTGTCCAGACCATAGCATACATTAGAGAACCTACTGCTGCAGCATATGAAACTTTAGACATATAGGCTATCTCCTCTTCTGTCTTTAGACACATGTCCTTTGTTAGTTTAAAGTGACCGGCCAAAGGTGTAGAAACTGGTTTTGCATTTTGCATTGCAAACCTCTCTAGTACCTTCTTGATGTAATCTTCTTGAGATAGCTTTATTGTCTTCTTCGTCTTGTCCCTTGATATTTTCATACTTTCAAAAGAGAGAGAAATTAAGCTATTGACAACAGTTGAGGACCGGATTTTCATGGAGCCGGTCCCCTCTCCAAAAGGCTTTGTATTATGGTTTCTCCCATCAAGAGAGACATTGTACAATACAATTCTTTGTGTTCCTTCAAGACTAGCTAGTGCAATGAAGATGAAAGCTTCATGCACTAAGCAAAACACTTAGCAAACACAACATCAATTATCCCCGGTCTCAGACCCAAGACCTCACACACCTTCGAAGATGGTGAGAGCTAGCAGGGTATGAGAGTAGATTGAGAGGAAGAAGGAGTATCTTACGAGAAAGATGTACATCTCCTCACATAATCACTGATATTAGCATAGCTTAGCTTAGTAATTAGCTTGGTAGAGGAGATGAGCATGCATTGAAGCTTGGCTCTTGGTTGGATTTGCATCCACATGCCAAGAGTATGTCGATGTAGGCTTCTATCTCACAAGTTGGGAGTAGGTGATGAGCTCTCCATTAAAGCTTGTGTAATGGAATTTGCCTATTCAATTTGAGAGTAGAGGATTTTAATGAGAGTACTTTCAAGAAATGATTTTGTGAGCATAGCGGGTTGACATAATTGAAGATAGCAACATAATCATAGCAATTAGCTAACTTGGCATAGACAATACTTTTGCAAGAGAGAGAGTTTAGAGAACATGACAACAGTTGAGGACCGGATTTATGTGGAGCCGGTCCCCCCTCCAATAGGCATTTGTATTATGATTTCTCCCATAAAGAGAGATTTGTTACAATACAGTCTTTGTGTTCCTTGTGACCTAGGTGATGCCATGAAGATGGAAGGCTTCATGCATCACAAACATAACATAAACTTGAAGAAAGCTTTAACTATCCCAAGCCTCAGTCCCAAGACCTCAAACACCTTCGAAGGTGGAGAGAGCTAGCAGGGAATGAGGGTAGGGAAGAGGAAGAAGAAACATTTCGTAGGAGAAATAATTAGTTCCTCACTTATCATACTCTTGTTGCTAGCATACATAATAGCATAGTAATGAAGAAGACGAAGATGGCAAGCTTAAGCATTGAAGCATGGCTCTTGGTTGGATTTGCACTCCATAGCCAAGAGTGTTGGTGTAGGCTCTCAACCTCTACTTGCTTGGAGAAGGAGAGGGAGCTCTTGCACTTTGCATAGTACACAATGAGAGTGCTTGTGAGTGTGTGTGGGTGAGTATACCCCCTAAGCACCCCCCTAGCTTGCTTGGGTCGACCCCCCCTTGTAGCTCATGCTTGAAGCTCATTGGACCCCTCCAGGCCTAGCCAATCACAAGCGGAAGCCATTACAAGCAATAGGGATAGCCTTGGGACAAGTGTCCCCCTTTCCCCTTTGAGAGAGAGGACTTGATAAATGCAAAAACAATTAGATAATTCAAGTAATTTATCATTGGACCCCTTTGAAGCCTAGCCAATAGGCTTCAAGCAACACATGAAGGTAACATGCGTAGGGACCTGACATGTGTCCTTGCTGCCTCTTCAAGCTGGGGCTTCCCTTGTGAGTGTGAGTGTGTGTTCTCTCTCTAATCCCTAGGAAAAGGGCTCGCCCCCCCTCTTGTAGGGATGATTTTGACTTTAGGAGCTCAAGCACCTTAGTCATCCAGCATGACAAAGCACTTGGACTAGGGGGTATTCCCACAAGCATCTCAGGCAAGCATGTGAAGGCACCTCAAGCACCTTAATCAAGAGGCAAGTCAAGCACCTCAAGCATGGAGTAAGTCAAGCACCTCAAGCACCTTAATCAAGCACCTCAATCAGGACAAACACCTCAAGCAGGACAAGCACCTCAAGCAGGACAAACACCTCGAGCTTGGGCCGGGTTCCCACCTCAAGCTCAGCCCTAGCTTACCTAAGGTCAAAGGACTTTTACACACATTATTGGAAGTCTTCAATGAAGCTAACCCTAAGGTCTTATGCTCCATTAGTTAGCCTTGCTCTTGATAGACCATCTCCCATTTGGGCCCCTTTACTATTGGCCCCGTGTTGAGATAGATCTATAAGCACATATCTATATCTTAACACTTGTTCCCATTTATTCTCCCACATTAAGTGATGAATTTAATATGAGCAAATCATTTGGGTTGGTTAGATATTAGATTTTATGACATTACCTCTCTCTTGAAATCATAGTCGTCCTCGACTATGAGGTAGAAGAGATAAAGGCTTAGTCATTAGTCAATTGTACTTAGCGGGTAGAGGATCCCTTTTTTACCCTACGACATCTTTCCAAGATGGATGACTAATCCATTTGGTGCTTGGGAGACATAGCTGCCGCAAGCATGTCTGCTCTTTAGTCCATTTCATTCTCCCAAAGTAGAGTGACAAATTCTACTTGGTGTTTGAGAGACGTCGTCATCACAAACATGATTCTAAGCATGCATACTAGTTAAATTTGTGCACAATTAAAATATGGACTAGTCATATAAGACAAAAACATGAGTCATTTAAAAGAAATTTGTACATTTGCTTACTCTAATGTAGTATTGTAAGCATTGACAAGGTTCATACTATCCTTAAGTTGTACTCCTTGCATCCATCTAGCATCTTCAAAAGGATAATTTTTGAACTTAATAAGATACCTTCGGATTATCTTACCATGTCGTAGTACCTTGTCTTCATGCCGAAGGACAGCTTCGGGTTGTAGCACCTCTTCTTTGTCTTCAATTTCGGGAGGGTCTTCAATAATTGGTTCAATTGGTGGTTCACCTTTGTAGGGCTTAAGTAGGCTTACATGAAAGGCATTGTGTATAAGCCAATGGTTGGGCAACTTGAGTTGATAAGCCGCCTCATTGATAGGCTTCAAGATTTGGAAAGGACCATAGTATCTTTTTGCTAGTTTAGCATAATACTTTTGATGGCCCGTAGGATTTTTGCCCGTCGTTTGCCTTTATCGAGCCTTAGGAAACTTGAGTAAGACCCAATCATTTTCGTTGAGCATTAAGGCTCTTCTGTGCTTATCAGCAGCAGCTTTTTGCCTTTGTTGAGAGATGGCTATAGCCTCCCTAATCTTTTGAAAAGATTCTTGTAGGACATGGCTATATTCATCGGCGGCGAAGATCTTCCCATGTACTTTGAGTAGCAAGGGACTTTTAGGTCTTCCCTCTATGATCTCGAAAGGTGCTTTCCCGTTAGAAGTATGGACAGTATTATTGTAGGCATACTCTACTAGAGGTAAATACTTTTCCCATTGTGAGCATTGATCTACTTCGGTAACATAAGTCTTGAGTAGATCGAGTATCGTAAGATTGGCTATTTCACTTTGGCCATTCGTTTGTGGGTGATAGGCCAAAGAGAAATTCAATCTTGTTCCTAGATTTTCAAAGAGACCTTTCCAAAAATTACTGGTCATTCTAGGATCTCTATCTGACACGATGGATGTGGGTAATCCATGGTGCTTGAAAATCTGAGATATGAAGAGAGTTGCCATTTGATGTGCCTTAATAGTCTTTTTGACAAGAATAAAATGTGCTTGCTTGCTAAACCTGTCGACTATTGTCCATATTCCTGTATTCCCATGGATAGACTTGGGTAATCCAAAGATGAAATCCATGGATATACTCTCCCATGGTGAATTTGGAATAGGCAATGGCTGGAGTAATCCAGGTTGCTTCCCTCTATCATACTTGGTCTTTTGGCATACTACACATTTTGAAACATACTCTTGTATGTCCACTTTCAGGGTAGGCCAATAGAAATATGTCTCTACTCCTCGGAGAGTAGGTTGAATACCTCTATGCCCTGCATATGGAAGAGCATGGGATTCATACATAACCTTCTCACGAAGGGAATGGGTAACACATAGCCTATTGCCGTGGAGAAGATAACCATCCTGCAAGGTGAATGGTTCCTCTTTCTTCCCCAAAGCAAGGGCTGACATTATGTCTCTAAAGTCGGGGTCAGTAGCATACTCATCTATCATAGAGGATAGATCATTGTGAGTAGCTATAGACACCGCATTAACTTTTGGTCGTCGTGAAAGTGCATCGGCAACTTGATTGTGCTTACCAGCTATGTGAGCAATATAGAAATTAAATTGCGAAAGAAAATTTGCCCACCTCATTTGTTTGTCGGAAAGCTTGGTTTGCGTCATGAAATACTTGAGACTTTGGTGGTCGGTTCGTAGGATAAATGGAGTCCCCAATAGGTAGTGCTTCCATCTGTCTAGGGCATGTAGAACAGCTAAAAGCTCTTTCTCATAAATGCCCAAGACTCGTTCATCACTATTGAGCCTTCGGCTCTCATATGCTATGGCATGCCCTTCTTGAAGCAAAACCGCTCCAAGGCAATCACCACACGCATCACATTGGACCTCAAATGGCTTTGAGAGATCCGGAAGCACGAGGATTGGTTGGGAAGTAAGCTTCTCTTTGAGTTTTTCAAAAGCATTTTGCTCCTTAGCAGTCCATACAAACTTAACGTTCTTTTTTGTTAAGTCGTGTAGTGGTCCTACTACTTGAGAGAATTTTGCTATGAAGCGTCTATAGTATGCACACATACCAATAAATCTTCTTAGCTCATGTAGATTCCTTGGGTTAGGCCATGATTTTATTACCTCTAACTTTGATGGATCCATACGAATACCATCATGAGAGATAATATGACCTAGATATTGAATCTCTTGAAGGAAGAATTCACTTTTCTTTTGGTTGAGAAAAAGTTTTTTTTCCCACAAGGCTTGAAAAATCACTTGGAGATGTTGCTTATGTTCCTCCAAGGACTTGGAGTAGATGATGGTATCATCAAAGAACACTCCAGTGAATTTACGATATGGTCTAAAAATTTTCTCCATGAGACGATTGAAAGTAGCTGGTGCATTAGTCAAGCCAAAAGGCATGACTAGATATTCATAAAGACCAAATGTTGTGCGAAAGGTGGTCTTTAGGATATCTTCATCCACTATCCTTATTTGATGATAGCCACTCTTAAGGTCAATCCTACTGAAGTAGGTAGAGCCTTGTAGCTTATCAAACAGATCTTCTACCCGAGGCACGGGAAATCTATTTTTGATAGTGATATGGTTTAGTGCTCGATAGTCCACACACATACGGTATGTACCATCTTTCTTTTGCACTAAAAGGACTGGAGAACAAAAGGGAGAGGAACTAGGCCTCACCATCCCTTTGTCTACCAATTCCTGTACTTGCCTCATAATCTCCTCTTGTTGAGCTTGTGAGACTCGATAAGGAGGTTTGTTAGGCGGTGAGCTTCCTGGAAGGAGCTCAATACGATGGTCATCATCCCCTTGTTTTGGAGGTAGGTC
The DNA here is from genome assembly GCF_014529385.1 of Adiantum capillus-veneris. NCBI lineage: Eukaryota > Viridiplantae > Streptophyta > Polypodiopsida > Polypodiales > Pteridaceae > Adiantum > Adiantum capillus-veneris. The sequence goes on from NC_140955.1 coordinate 13,234,169, forward strand.
CATAGGGATATCATCGATGAACACATCTTGGAATCCTTTTAGAAAAGTAGACAAGTCTAACTCTTCTTGATTCCTATCATTTTCATTTGATGAAACATTATTAGCTTTTAGAGACTCTTTGACATAAATCATGTACGCAGAAACTGAGCTCTTCATTGATTTATCAAAAGAAAGAGGATTTACAAGTGGAATAGTGCGACCACACTCACTAGCATCTATATACATGTTCTTTCCCCTGTAGGTGAAGTAAATTCTCCTTTCAGGGAACTTGATGTTGGCAGCCATGCAATCAAACCATGGTGCCCCTGGGATAACATCCTGATGTTGGAGAGGAGAGATGAAGAAGTCTTCTTTGTCGACATAGCTTTGGACATGAAGCCTCAACTTCCCAATCAAGGGAGTAACGGAGGCTTGTTGTCCCTTGAAAGCTGCATCGGTTGTTACTATATCTCCCATCTCAAAAGCTTGAATGCCCAACTTGGTGGCCAAGTCTATTGATATGAAGTTGAGAGTAGAGCCTGGGTCAAACAAGATGAAGGCATCATGCTCTCTTACCTTTCCCCACGCATAGGAAAGTGATGATCCTTTGCAATGACCATCCTCTTTTGGAGCTTCGATGGTGGAAGCCCTAGGAGTCTCATTGCGAGTATTCTTCTTGGGGCAAGAACGATAGCCATGTCCTTGCTCTCCACACTTGAAACACTTATGGTCCTTGAGAAAAGCTTCAAGCTCTTCAGGAGAGAGTTTGTCTTTACCTTTGTAAACTCCCTTCTCCTTGGACCGATTGTTGTTGTTGTTGTTGGAAGTGCCTTGGGAATTATTTTGAGCATTGGATTTCCCCTTTGCATCATTTTTATCTTTGTTTTCCATGGGCTTGACATTACGTCTAGCCCCTTGATGGAAATTGATGCGTGAAGCAACCATGGTGTGGTGGATTACTTTGGTAATAGTACCGGGCTGTTGAGAGTTGATGTATTCGGCCATCTCTTCAGGTCTTTGTTCGGAAAAGTCTATCTTTTGAAAGAGAGTAGCTTTGAGATGTAAATCCCAAAACTTTTCTACATACTTGTTGATAGACTCATGAGAGAGAAGCTTCAAGCCGCGCCATTCGGTAAGAACTTTATCTTTAGTATCACTTGGAAGAAATTTCTTCGTGATGGAAACTCGTAGAGTTTTCCATGTCTTTGGGGCTTCTCCATTGCCACGAAGGCTAGCCCACCATTGACGAGCTGATATTTGGAAGTGCATAGCTACATGGCGTAGCTTGGAGGACTCTGTGAAGCCCTCCTCCCCAAAGGCCGCATCAAATTGCTGGATGAAGGCCAACACTTTGTCGGTATCACCAAAGGTGCCATCATAGGTGAGAAAAGAGATACTCTTTCCTCCCTCCTTGAACTTCTTTAGCTTTTGTGACCTTCGCCATGCAGGAAATGATTTGCGATGTCCTCCCCTCTTGTATTCTCTAGGAGAATAGCCATAACTTTCATCGGAAGAGGAGGAAGGTGAAGAAGAAGGAGAAGAGGGTGACCTCTTCCTAGCCATTTTCTTCCTTTGTTTCCTCTCTTGCCTTTCAGAGTGATGAGGAGATGGACTATAGGTTGCTCTTTTCCTCTTGGGAGGAGTAGGCGATCGTCTAGACCGCCGTCTTCGTGGAGCCACATCTCTAGAAGAACTTAGACTGTCATTGCTTTCTTTCTCTTTGGATTCCTCCTCTCGAATGGGAGAGAGTCTTCTTTTGGGTGTCTCTTCAAGAGGCCTCCTAAGCTCTCTCTCCTTTGGGAGAGGAAGGGAAATTCCATAAGCACGAAGTTGTTGAGTAACTTCGGCTTGCAAAACAGGGTTGCCCATAGCTTGTTGCAACCTAGTGACGAGATAATTCACAAACATGGGAGCATCATCATTAGCACCTTCATGTGCAAAATCAAAGCTATCAATGTTCATTCTACTCTCTTGATTATTGTCAGCCATGTTAACAAAATTTATGTTTATACTTAGTGTATGCTTTGGAAATACAAAACCTTAGTTGCCACTCCTCTTAGCCTTTGAAAATCGGCTCTTAAGTATCTACACCCACGGCTCAAAGTGGTTAATTATAGAGAGTAGAGGAGTAGGTCTAACATAGCAGAGTTGCCAAGGGTTAGCTCCTTTCGGACTTCTTATGGTTCAATAATGGTAAAGCCGTACGCAAGTCTAGAAAGACTCCATTATTAAGTCCAAAGCTCCCGAGGTGTGCACAATCCCCCACATAGTGGTCTCAACAAAACCGATAATAGATCCCAATTCCACTTACCCTATTATAATTAACAAAATCAACCATTTATAGGCTACTTAAGGACCTCTCTTCTTAAGCAAGAAAAGAGAAACCAAATGCTCTGATACCAATGTAATGGAATTTGCCAATTCAATTTGAGAGTAGCGGATTTTAATGAGAGTACTTTCAAGAAATGATTTTGTGAGCATAGCGGGTTGACATAATCGAAGATAGCAACACAATCATAGCAATTAGTTAACTTGGCATAGACAATACTTTTGCAAGAGAGAGAGTTTAGAGAACATGACAACAGTTGAGGACCGGATTTATGTGGAGCCAGTCCCCCCTCCAATAGGCATTTGTATTATGATTTCTCCCATAAAGAGAGACTTGCTACAATACAGTCTTTGTGTTCCTTGTGACCTAGGTGATGCCATGAAGATGGAAGGCTTCATGCATCACAAACATAACATAAACTTGAAGAAAGCTTTAACTATCCCAAGCCTCAGTCCCAAGACCTCAAACACCTTCGAAGGTGGAGAGAGCTAGCAGGGAATGAGGGTAGGGAAGAGGAAGAAGAAACATTTCGTAGGAGAAATAATTAGTTCCTCACTTATCATACTCTTGTTGCTAGCATACATAATAGCATAGTAATGAAGAAGACGAAGATGGCAAGCTTAAGCATTGAAGCATGGCTCTTGGTTGGATTTGCACTCCATAGCCAAGAGTGTTGGTGTAGGCTCTCAACCTCTACTTGCTTGGAGAAGGAGAGGGAGCTCTTGCACTTTGCATAGTACACAATGAGAGTTCTTGTGAGTGTGTGTGGGTGAGTATACCCCCTAAGCACCCCCCTAGCTTGCTTGGGTCGACCCCCCCTTGTAGCTCATGCTTGAAGCTCATTGGACCCCTTCAGGCCTAGCCAATCACAAGCGGAAGCCATTACAAGCAATAGGGATAGCCTTGGGACAAGTGTCCCCCTTTCCCCTTTGAGAGAGAGGACTTGATAAATGCAAAAACAATTAGATAATTCAAGTAATTTATCATTGGACCCCTTTGAAGCCTAGCCAATAGGCTTCAAGCAACACATGAAGGTAACATGCGTAGGGACCTGACATGTGTCCTTGCTGCCTCTTCAAGCTGGGGCTTCCCTTGTGAGTGTGAGTGTGTGTTCTCTCTCTAATCCCTAGGAAAAGGGCTCGCCCCCCCTCTTGTAGGGATGCTTTTGACTTTAGGAGCTCAAGCACCTTAGTCATTCAGCATGACAAAGCACTTGGACTAGGGGGTATTCCCACAAGCATCTCAGGCAAGCATGTGAAGGCACCTCAAGCACCTTAATCAAGAGGCAAGTCAAGCACCTCAAGCATGGAGTAAGTCAAGCACCTCAAGCACCTTAATCAAGCACCTCAATCAGGAAAAACACCTCAAGCAGGACAAGCACCTCAAGCAGGACAAACACCTCGAGCTTGGGCCGGCGAGCTTGGGCCGGGTTCCCACCTCAAGCTCAGCCCTAGCTTACCTAAGGTCAAAGGACTTTTACACACATTATTGGAAGTCTTCAATGAAGCTAACCCTAAGGTCTTATGCTCCATTAGTTAGCCTTGCTCTTGATAGACCATCTCCCATTTGGGCCCCTTTACTATTGGCCCCGTGTTGAGATAGATCTATAAGCACATATCTATATCTTAACACTTGTTCCCGTTTATTCTCCCACATTAAGTGATCAATGTAATATGAGAAAATCATTTGGGTTGGCTAGATATTAGATTTTATGACATCTTGGGAAGAGATAGTCTTCTTTACTTATAACATAGACTGTGTGAGTGTGTGTGTGTGTGTGATAATGCCTTGCAAAAATCAGCCCCCTCTCTCTCTTGGGCGAGCCCTCTTGCTATTTGCTCTTGCTATGTCCCCATT